>NC_140593.1:1128279246-1128879246 GCF_964204655.1 Triturus cristatus | reverse complement strand
ATTTCCAACACAACACGTTAAAGCAGAAGGCCTGGTCTGTTGTGCTTGTGTTTTTTTGTGAACCCTGCCTCGGCATCTTCGAGGACGTGATTGTCAGCAAGCCATGTATGTAGCCTGGCTAGTGTCTGTCTAGAAATTATCTTTTGACTTGTATCCAGTAAGCTGATCTGCCTATAATTTGATGGTTTGTCCCTATCCTTTGTTTTATAAGTTGGAACCATAGTGGCGCCGTGCCATGATGGTGGAATTTTACTACCACCCATAATGGCATTATTTAATTGATTAAGGTAAGGGACCTAGATATAAAACAATCTCCCGGAATACCACCCGGGTCCGGAGCCTTGCCTTTTTAATTGGTTTAAGGGCGTGCTCAGTTTCGCTTAGGGAGAAATAGGGGGAGTCCCTAAATGAACAAGCCTTGCTTGGTGCATGGGTAGGAAATTCAGTGTGTATAGAATCCGCTGCAAGTTCATATGGCCTCTCAATCTGTCCACCTTATGCCTGCATCTTATGTAGTGTTGTGAAGTGGGTTACCTATTTATCTGGCTGTAATAAAGACTCCAGATGGTGGTCAACAGTACATGTACCTTCGGCAGCTAGTTTCCAGAATGACCTGAAGTCTTTTTATCAAGTGCCTTGGTGAGATTTGCCCATTGTCCCCACTCCCAGCTCCTTTTTGCTACCATCAAGGTAGACTTCTAATTCTTCCTGGCCAAAGGTATCTCTTGTTTGCTGCCTATTTTTAAGGTATCTAACACGGCCTTTTTCTTCCCTTTACAATTCTAATTGTTCTAGTTCTAGTTGTTCTTTTCTTTAGAGTGCCTCCCCTGTTTCTGGCCTTTAGGAAGAAGGGCTTTATACGATCCAGGAAATGGCAGTGTGCAGTGACGAAGTCGCACTGAACTTGAGTCGTGTCGAGCACATAGTAAGCCGAAAGAACATGGATAAGGGCCTCCTAAATTTGCCTCTGAAACACTACATTAGATGATACTCCCGCCCACTTTACACTACGCCTATTATTGGCTGTCTCGAGGATACTTGGAAAAAAGTTTTACTCATTAATACCTCCGGATTAAAGCTGGCACATACTGCCTGATGATCACTATCTCTCCTCGGAATAATGGCCATGTCCAGTAGCACTGGCCAAATAATATATATATAGTCAATATGACTAGTTGAAGTGCCTATTTTGAAAGTTGGACGATTACTGCCAGTACAAGAGAACAGGGAAGCCATTTTAAAAACGAGTCCTGGACACTGGTCAAAAGAAATTTCCCGACTTTGAAATTCGGATGGTCGGGCAAGATGGCGGCCACTCCTTTGGCCGAGTGAGCCGGTGCTAGCGTCCTCTCCCCCCATCAGGAGCTGTCAATCTTGATGTTTGTTTCTATACCGCGAAGTCCTTACCTGATGGATGTTGCTTTGGCAGCTTTGGTGTTTACGCCGCGATCTTCAGTCTCGGATCTCGGCGCGTCGCTCTCCCGGTGTTGGTCTGTTTACGTACTGCCTTGAGCGGCGCCCCCAGCCTCACCCGCCTGCTCTGTCTCCTGGGATGCCCCCGAAAAGTCACTCGCGGGTCCCTGCTCGGGCCACTGCGAGGTCCGCAGCAGGGGCACAGGCGGCAGTTTCGGCTCACCCTTCACCTCCAGCGTCAGCGCCGGCTGCAGATGTCCCCAGAAAGACTCAGGCGGCTACCATTACAGCCAGCAGAATCTCCAAGCCTTCGGCCCCGGTTCCTGCAATGTTCAAGTTGCGGGCGAGTTCGGCCGGCGGGGGCAATCCGAGCCCTGCTGCTGCGGCGGGATCTTCTGGTTTTCCTCCTGCTCCTCCTGCAGCCGGCTCTTCAGCCGCGGATGCGGTTGCTGCTTCTTCCTCTCCCTCTCCCATTGTGACATGTGGCTGCGTTGAAGGGGGTACATCTTCGGCCACGGTTCTCCAGAGTGATGTGGAGCAACTGGTTGGCACTCTGGTGGCGGTGGCTCCCTGCTCAGAGGCCGCCCTGGGTCCGGGTTTGGACGTACCCTCACAGGGGATGCTGGGAGATGTAGTTCCATCAGCCCTCGTACCTAGCTCACAAATGGCTGGTTCCCATGTTCCTCACACTGCTCTGTCACAGATTCCTGTTCCCTCTGCAGCTGCTGATGTTGATATAGATGGTGATAGTGAGAAAAAATTATGTGAACATACGGGCTCCTCGGGTGAGGACATCGGATTGGACAAAGACTGGACAGAGGATGAGGGCAGCGATAGGGGCGACTGGCGAACCAACGATGCCTTGAATTCCATTGGCACCTTTAGAGTTCCCCCCACAGTTCGTAAGGCTTCTATAGATCCTGGCTCAAATATTGGTTTATTGGCATGGGACTGTTCTTTTTCTGTACAGTCAGTCCTCCAAGGCACTTCTCAAGATCCAGCGCCCCACCCTCTGGAATCCAAATCCGGCTCCCCTCCCGGTGAAATGTCATTGGCTATAATTTATCAAACAATAATGGCCCACCGTGAGGAGACGCGACCGGAGAGTGCCCGTGCGCAAGGGGCGTGTCGCAGGGTGCAAAACTCTCTGCGCAGAGTAATCCAGACCTGTACGGATATTGCATCTAGGGTCACTGAAGCAGAAACTCGGATCTCTACGCTTGAAGATGACTTGGTGACAAATCCACCATTGATGCAATTCAGTCGCAGAGGGTTGACATTCAAGGGAAACTGGTCGACATGGAAAATCGGGCACGAAGAAACAACCTCAATTTTGGGGGTTCCCGAGGGCATGGAAGGTTCAGACAACTGCCAGTTTGTCATCGACTTATTTACGGAAGCATTTCCAGAGGTGAAGGAATGGGACTGACGGCTGGAGATCCAGCGTGCCCACCGTTTCCCCTTCAAACTAAAGCGTCGTCTGGGTCAGACTGACAATAGACCTTGCGCCATTTTAATCTGTCTGCATAATTTTTTTGCCAGAGAAAGGATTTATGATCTAGCCAGGCCTGATGGGCAAAGGTCTGGAAAGGGCTGTCAGTTCGTTAGACCGGACTTTTGTCCAGCCACGGTAGAGCGGAGGTGGCAGCTCCGCCAGCTGATCGCTCCTTTTCAGTCTAAGGGGGCACAAGTTTTCTTGCTTTCTCCCTCTAAACTTAAAATTATTTTTCAAGGCCAGACTAGATTTTTTGAGTCTGAAATCCAAGCTAAAGCATACTTGGCTACATTACAATGAATGTATAATGTAATTGTTTGTAACTTGAAGTTTACAATTGTATATCTTTCTCTTTCTCTTTAGCTACTAGATGGATAAAATTTTGGGGGGGAATTGGCAGCGACTCCTGTGGGGGGTCCCTGCTCATACCGGCTTCTCCATCACCGGGATCTTGATCCCTGCCTTGTTTGGGGGGTGGGGTGGTTCAGCAGGGGTGTGGGGTGGTTGGGTGGGTGGGCGTAGGGCGCATTCAAACAATAAGCTTGAAATGTATTCTTTTAATCATGGCAATCTTTGTTTAAATCAGCGAATTATTAAAATTGTGATTTTTTTCTCTAAAATTCCTAATGACAACGGATACAATTTCTATTGCTTCATGGAATGTTTGCGTTCTGAATAATGGGAAGAAGCGAGCCTTATTTGTACGGGTTATTCATGCTCTTCATCAAGAGGTACTTTGCTTGCAGGAAACTCGCGTCCCCTGGAACAATAGAGAATGTCTCAAAATTCCTGGGTTTGATCTGATAGTGTGTTCCCACCAGACCTCTATGATAAGGGGGGTGGCTATTTTAATGAAACGTGGGATAGGCTCATGCTTAAGATTCAGCCAAGATGCTGGGGGGCAGTGGGCAATCGCGCAGCTCTTGATTAATGGCTCAACCCTGACAGTCTGTACCGTGTATAATTCAAATCTGGACGACCCTGTACTTCTAGACTTCTTAAATGTTGAATTGGCTTTATGGCCCCCAGCCTATCTGTCTTTGTGGGGACTTCAACATTAATTTGTCAGCTAATTTCAACTTAACTGGAGGGCAGACCTACCTGGGCCAAAAACCTAGAGTTTATAGAGCTCTGCAAGCCCTTGTCCAAGAATATTTTATGACCAATTTATGGTTTCGTTATTGTAAAGATAAAGACTGCTCTACCTACTTTTCTGCCCCCCATAAGAAAATGGTCCGATTGGATTATTTTTTTGTGTCTGATCAACTGGCACTCGCCTCATCAATTGCAATTTTCCCTAGAATTATGTCGGACCACAATCTTTTGGTTATTAAATGCACTACACCAGCCGTTGCAAGAATCCCTAGACCCTGGACTTTTGAGCGAAAATTGTTACTCGATACAAATTATTTAGACCATTTTAGGCCTTGGGCAATTGAATTTTTGAATATTAGTAGAGGCTCTGCCCCCAGTAACATAGTTTGGGACTCATTTAAGGCCGCTGTCCGTGGGGAGACCAAAAGCTTCTCATTTTTTCGTCCGAAGCAAATACAGGATCAAACTAAGGCTCGGATCGACGAATTACGCAGCGCTGAAGTTTTGCTTACAAGCACGATTAGGGAGGGTGGGGGATATACTTCCTATTCAGACGCAGGTTGCACGAATCAAAGCCTCTTTGCTTGAGTTCTTTGGTCAAGACCTCGCGGCTAAATATCTGCAGTACCGCTCGACAATGTTAGAGTATGGCGGGTCCTCGCCAAGCGGCTTCAGCAGCGTGGTTTAGCTAACCGTATTACTAGGATTCAGGATCCTTTGGGGGCTATTCATGATACCCCTGATGGGGTCTTGTCCGTTTTCTCTTAATTTTATCGCTCCTTATATACCGAGGAAGTCACCTCCCATACTAAAGATTTTGAATTTGGTGCTTTTATTGAGGAACTCAATACAGCCAAAATTTCAGATTACCAAAATACGGTTCTTGCCGCACCCATTGTATGGGATGAAGTGGAACTAGCATTAAATTCATTGGCTAGTGGTAAGGCAGCGGGTCCTGATTCTATTCCGTTGGAATTCTACAGCACATTCCGTTCAGAGATTCAGGAGGACTTTTTAACGACCCTCAGAGACGCCTAGCTTGGTAGTATTCCAGATTCTTGGCGCTTTACAACCATCATTTTGTTATAAAAAAAAAAAGGTAAACCCGAGCTGGATCCCGCCTCGTTTCGTCCGATTTCTTTGATAAATACGGACAGTAAAATCTTTTCAAAGATCCTGGCGGCTAGATTAGCTTCGGTCATATCCCCATTAGTCTCTATTCGGCAACACAGATTTATCCCCGGAAGGGACACGGCGGACCATGTCCGCCGTGTTATTGCTCTTCTGGATTAGGCCCAAGCCACCCACTCCCAGGCAACCCTGTCGAACGCCTTTTCGGCAATCCTGTTGGACGCCGAAAAGGCGTTCGACAGGGTTGCCTGGGATTTTTTGTGGAGGGTTCTTAAGTGGAAGGGGTTCTCCCCTAACTTTGTACATGCCCTACAATCACTCTATATCGCCACTCAAGCAACTTTGTCAATTTCAGGGACGCTCTCAAGGCCGTTTGAGATAAATAGGGGCACAAGACAGGGTTGTCCCTGCTCGCCCCTTTTATTTGCTCTTTATATTGATCCTTTTTTAAATAAAGTAGAGCTTTCTAGCAATATCGTGCCTTCCAAGATAAATGCGGTCGATTTCAAAGCGCTGGCATATGTCGATGACATCATAGTTATAACCAGCAATGTGTCATCTTTGTTTTTGGCCATCAAGACCCTCGCGCACTCCTTTGGCCGACTCTCAGGGTATAAACTTAATGTGCAGAAAACCCAGATTATCCAATCATCAACTATGGCACCCTCGGAGCTACCTGTCGTGCAAAGTGCAATGTATTTGGGGGTTAAAATCTCGGCTGCAGTAGAACAGCTACCTGATATGAATATTTTACCTATTATAGATATTGCCAATTCTACTTTGCGCAGGTTAGACAACTTATATCTTTCCTTATTTGGTAGGAGGAATGTATTAACCCATTGCGTGCGCACGACGTCTCCCGGCCGCATAGCCGAGCTTAAGTTAGCCAACTGTGTCAACGGGCTCTCCAGACTCGAAACCCACCTTGGGCTTCCCTGCTGTGGACTTCTCAACAACGCCTGCATCCTCTGTTTGCAGACCCCCTCTACCCGACTGCTCTGGGTGACATGGACCCAACACTTAAGGACACCTCTGCACCCCTCGCCTGTGGAGAAGGGGACCGAAGGTGTCTCTATGTTCACGAGCATTGTGAAGTCTGAGTCCCTCTGTTGGTTCAGCCCGACTGGACTCCCAGTCAAAACCTGCAGCCTCTTTTCACAAAGACCGATCTCCATAGACTAAGATTGGGTGAACCTTGCCCAATGAGTTACGGATATTGTTCTCTTTGAGTCGCTGTACTCTATCTGAATGCCATACTTGATGCCGCCCTTCTGACTCTTGTCCACTACAAATCTTCAAGGCAATTCTTTTAACAACGTCTGCTGCCACTCCAGTAAGTAGAATCATCAACAACTCCTTAACTACCAAAATATTTCCAGAAGAACTCAGTCATACATACGCCCATTACTGAAGAAATCAATTTTGGACCAGCTGAACACTGACAACTACAGACCGATTTCAAATGGACCCTTCCTAGGCAAACTGATAGAAAGAGCAGTGTTAGCCCAGATATCACAGTTCATTGAAGAGAATGCCACACTCTCAGACTTCCAAACGGCATTCCGTCCAGGAAGAGGCACATAATCTGCCCTCCTTGCCATCTGGGATGATTTGAAGAATACAGTTGACTGCAGCTGGGTTGCTGCGCTATTTCTCTTGGACCTCTCAGCTGCCTTTGACACAGTTGACCATGACACTCTGATATAAAGACTCCACAAAGCCGGCATAGAGGGGACTGCTCTAGACTGGATCGCGCACTACCTTTGCAACTGAACTAATGTCATTCATACTCCACCTTTCTCGTCCAAACCGTACTTCAAAAAAACAATTATTAATTAAATAAGTTATTTACTTTAAAGTACCCAGTAATATGTCTTATCTATTTTAAGAGGTAAAAGAGGTAAGAGGTATTTTTAGGGCCTCAAGGCTCTATTTTCTTGCCTATGCATTTCAACATCTACATGAAGTCATTACCGGCACTGATCAATCGGTTTCACCTCACGTGCTATAACTGTGCAGACGACACACAAATCCTCCGTCCACTGCTAATCTCACTAATTTTCCGTTGTCTCAGAGCTGTGGATGAATGGATGACGTGAAGCCATCTCAAATTGAATGCTTCCAAAATGGAAATACTCATGTATGGCAATTGGAAACATTATGACCCACTCGCTATGTGGCCAGACGTTCGGAGAACACTGCCTAAAATATCAAAGGAAGTAAGAAACCTCAGAATGACCATGGACTCCAAGCTATCAATGAATGCCCAAGTGGACAAACTAGCAAGTTCAAGCTTTGTTACTATAAAAACTCTGCCACAAATTTTCTTCCATTTGGGATTGCCACAAATGGTCCAGGCTATCATCTCCCTTGTTTTGTTCAAACTGGATTACTCCAATAGCCTCTACCATGGAATCACCTTTAACAACCATGACAAGACTACAGCGGATTCAGAACTCTGCTGCCAGACTAGTCTTAAATAAAAAACCGCGAGGCCAAATCTCCTCTGCCTCGAAAGCCCTGCATTGGTTACCGGTAGCCAGAAGATCCACGTTCAAGCTGCTTGTATCACCCACAAAGCAATACATGGAACGGGACCACTCTTAAAAAGGAATAAAATCACCAAACACATTCAACAAAGGAACCTCTGCTCTAGAGTGGCTCCTCACCTCAAAATCCCAAGATACAAGAAAAAAACAATGGGTGGTACATCAGTCTCTGCTCGAGCAGCTAAGTATGGAATTCATTTTTTTTTTTTTTTTTTTTTTTAAACTTTATTATGCAAAAAAGCATCATTACAAATATGGGCCTACAACCACCAGGGCCGGCCGCTAGTATATACATGTCAAATTGCTTGACGTCACGAAGCAGCGACTGATCCCCAGAGGCTCAGCAGGGTTACAGGAGATATTCTCGGCAACTCAGAAGTTAGGCAGGATACAAATATTTTAAAAGAAAAGAACAAACAAAGAAACAAGGAAACAAAACTCAAGGCGAGAAAAAGTCTAGACGGTGTTGAGCGCCGATTGGGGGACCCCACCATACCAGGTAGAAAATCAGGAGGACAGTAGAGATGACCAGGGGGGGAGGGAGGCAGCGGGGAAGTCAGAACAATCCGCAAAAAGGGTACAGTACGCCAGGAACCTCCGGATCAGGGGGACAGAGAAATGTCCGGAGTATCTTCAAAAGGGGGCGTACAGATGTTACCTCGGTAGGTGTTCCACTGAACCCAAATTCTACCCCACGCCCCGGGCTTGCCCCGAGCCAGATATACCGTCTTCTCTCTGAACATGCACCAGTCCATGTTCTCCTTCCACACTGACACGGTGTGAGGCCGTCGGGAACCCCAAAGCTGCGCGATATCCCGCTTTGCAATCATGTTCCCAAGTGCCGCCCACCGGGCCTGGGCTACGTTGTAGTCATTCGGCTCCCATACATTCAACAAACATCGACGAGCCTCAGGCAACAGAGCGACCCCAGTGACACACTCCATTACAGCATGCACACGGTGCCAATATGCCGCAACCTCGCGGCACTCCCAAAGGATATGAAGGAAGGTGGCGCTCATTCCACAACCGCGCTTACACAGCCCATCCGGAGAAAAACCCATCACAACCAAACGAGGACCCGTCACATAAACACGGTGAAGAATTTTGAGCTGGACGAGACGGAGACGGGCAGGAATGGCGACCTCTTTCGGGGAGGACAGTGCGGACTGCCAGTCTTCGTCATCCAACTCCAACCTGTCTCCGGTCCAGGCCTCCCGAAGACGCACAAGGAGGTCCGCCCGATTGTTGATTAATTTCTTATAAATCAAGGAAATCGTACTATCGGGCAGATGACCATCAAGTATACGGTCCTCGAGTGGTGAAGATGCAGGGACTGTGGTACCGGCCCTGAAGACCGACAGCAAAGCGTGGCGAACCTGTGCATATCTGAAGAACTCACTCAACTCATACTCACTCTGAAGCACCGCAAAGGATTTGACCGCACCTTTCACCCAGAGATCACCCACTCTGCTAATGCCAATCGTATCCCAGTTCTCAAAACCTTTCGTTGTCCAGAGGCATCCCAATCTGTCCGATGCAAACAAGGGGGTCGCTCGTGTCAGGCGATCATTCCATCCCATGGCCAAATTGGCATCCTTCCACACACGTACTGCAATCTTAGTGGGTCCCGTTAGGTTCCTCCCTGCCGTCCGAGAGTAGAGCGCTCTGTTGAAGTTGCCACCAGGCAACTGATATTTATCCATCTCGACAGCCGGATTTGGACCGGGTGCATACGTAGCATGGTTGATAGTGGACAACTGGGGGGCCCAATAATACCTCCTGATGTCCGGGAACGCAATGCCCCCGTCATACCAGGGGAGAGTCAGTTTTGCAAGAGCGATGCGTGCGCGACCGTCCCAAACATGTCTCCTCTGTAAACCCTCCACCTCCCGGAAGTAGGCCGCCGGAATAATATCAAAGGAGTTCTGGAGTGCGTAGAGAAATCGGGGCAGGGACATCATTTTAAACAGTGCCGCTCGACCGAGTGGCGACAACGGCAATCTACGCCACCGCGCCACGTCCAACTTCAATCGCCGGAGAGGAGGAAGGAGATTATGCTCGTGGCGGACCGCCGGGTCCAACGATACGTAGACCCCCAAGTACTTGAAACCGGATTGCGAAATTTGAATGGGAAACCTATTCGGTAAGGGGGAAGGCCACCGGAAATATCATACACACACGATTTAGACCAATTAATGATCAAACCGGAGTTTTTACCGAAAGAAGTGAGGATGTCAAAGAGGACGTTAAGGGATTCACGCGGGGAGGTGAGGTACAAAAGAATATCGTCGGCGTACAACGAAACCCGGTCCTCAAAGCCGGGGCCCACTGAATGCCCTTTATCGACGGTTCCCATCGGAGCCAGGCTGCGAGCCGTTCTAGAGCAAGAGCAAAGAGCAGGGGGGACAACGGACACCCCTGCCTAGTACCCCTCCCGAGAGCGAAGGGCTGGGACACCCTCCCATTGACAACAACCTGAGCTAGCAGATCCGTATATAAAAGTCTCACCCAACTAATAAATCCCGCACCGAAACCGAACTTCGCCAGAGTGGCCCAAAGATATGGCCATTCTATAGTATCAAAGGCCATCGTGGCGTCCAAGGAAGCCAAGATGGCCGGCTCGGAAAGAAACTCCGCCCTGGCGAGAACGCCATGTAAACGCCGCAAGTTGAGAGCAGTGTTCCGGTGCGGAATGAAACCAGATTGATCCGGATGAATCAGGTCACAGATAACAGCGAGTAAGCGATTAGCAAGGACCTTGGCGAGAATCTTCGGTTCAGAATTCAATAGGGAAATAGGCCTGTATGAGGCACAACGATCACGAGGCTTGCCCTCCTTAGGAATCACAACTATAGTGGCCAGACACTGGTCACAAGGGAGGGAACCAAGCTCACGCGACTCCAGAAACATATCACGGAGAAACGGTGCGACTTTATCCGGGCGCAATTTGTACAATTCAATAGGCAATCCATTGGGGCCCATAGCCTTGCCAGAACGAAGGGAACGAATCGCGGTAGCAATCTCGTCGGCCGACAACGATGCCTCCATGCACTCTCGATCCTCTTCAGACAGGCAGGGCAGCGCAATGTCCCTCAACAAGAAACGGGAGTCATCCTCATCTCTATCGGACACCGGGGAGTAGACCACACGAAAATAATCAGCAAAACACTCCACAATCTCGCCAGGGTCAGTCACATGCACACCGTCGGAATTCTGAAGCACAGGGACCACACGGTTCGCTCTCTCCTTCTTATCAAGCCATGCAATCAATTTACCCGCCTTATCCCCAACATCATACAGTCTACCTTGCTGTTCCCTGTACATTGTCTTGGCGGCATCCGTAACAAGGGATTTATATTCAAACTGTTTCAAGCTAAGGGCGTGGAGCCTAACCTGGGTGACACCTAAGTCTAGATCAGCCTCCAACTCCAGTATTTCGGCCTCCAGCCTCACGACCTCCCCATTCCTAGCTTTCTTGGTCTCAACTATAATAATTTTGAAGGCTTCCCACAGGGACACTGAGGACAAAACAGACCCCTCGTTCTCCAGGAAGTAATGGTCGAGCGACTTAATGAGGCTGTTGCGAGTCTTGAGGTTGCGTAGATGCCAAGGGTTAATAGGGGCGATCCGCCCCGCGGCTTGCGTCCCCGTGTCGAAAAGAAGCCACACAGGGGAGTGATCTGAAATGCCCCGGGCCAAGTGTCTAACCTCCCCAACGTGGGAGGACTGGGCCGCGGGCATGAGGAAGTAATCCAGCCTGGAGAGACTCCCATGAGCCCCGGAGTGGAAGGTGTATTGACATTGCGTCGGATGCATTAACCTCCAGCAATCCACCAGACCAAAGGTGTCCAAAAACCCACCAAGCCATGATTGGGAAACGGGAAGGGCCCTGGGAAACCCACCAAGCCATGATTGGGAAACGGGAAGGGCCCTGGGGGGGGTGGCGATCCAGCTCGCCGGATAGCACGGAGTTGAAGTCCCCACCCATGAGGAGAAGACTATCGGGGAGTTCCAGCAACATCCGACCAACATCAGAGAGAGTGGAGGTCTGGAGGCCTGGGGGAATATATATTGTGACTAAAGAAAGAGTCTTACCCTCCCACCTACCGGTTAGGGCGGCATAACGCCCTCTGTCGTCAAGGATGACATTATCAATCTCTAGTGGGAGGGAAGACCGGACCAGAATGCCAACCCCTCTGGAACCAGTGGTGAACCCGGAGTGTGCAACCAATCGGTATCCCCACCTATTCATAGCATGACACACATTGCCGACCAAATGCGTATCCTGCAGGAGTACCACATCAGTAGTCAAACGACGCAAATATTGCAGTACAACACCCCGTTTGATACGATCCCCCAATCCATTGACGTTCCAAGATATCAACCTCAACCCACTACCCCCCATCCCCACAAAAGTAGCATGAGTCTCCCCACAGAGAGCAGGACACCTGAAGCAGAGAAAGAACCAATATGCCGCCTTGAGATAAGAAAACACAAACACCCCCTCCCACCCCCCAACCGAAACCCGTTACAACTCCCCCCTCCCTGCACCCCTGCAGACTATAAAGCCACCCCAAAATGCAGTGTGCCTGTCGCCCTAACAATCCCATTCTACAAAAAGACCCCGGAGGAGGAGAGAGGCCCGTCTCCACCCGCCACCCGGACGCGAACTACTATAAGGCAAAATATACAAAAGAAGTAGAACCCAACTGAGCCATGTCCGATTGTCAAGGTTAGGGACCGAAAGGTCACTTCTGTGGAGGCTCACCACCCTCTGCACCGCCAGGGTGCCCCGTTCGATCGCCCCGACCAGGCAGGGAATCCAACCAGTCATTCACATTGTCCGGTCGCTCGAAAAAGAAGGTCCGGTCCGCGTATTCCACTCGAAGCCTGGTAGGGAAAAGCATAGCATACTTTAATCCCAGGTCCCGGAGACGTCGCTTAACCCCCTGAAAGCCCATCCTCTGTCTCTGGACAAGTTGAGTGAAGTCCGGGAAAAAATTGACAGAGGAGTTTTCAAATTTCACCGGGCCGTGCACTCTCGAAGCCTGCAAAATCGCATCACGGTCCCTGAAATGAAAAAGTTTTGCGATGATAGGCCTCAGAGGAGCGCCAGGCTTGGGCTTACCGCCCGGGACACGATGTGCACGCTCCACAGCAAAAAACTTGCTCAGTCTAGAAGGGGCAAGATGGGTGAGGATTAGATCTTCGACCAGGAGGTCAACCGAACGAGTCTCAGAATTCTCTGGAACACCTATGACGCGAATGTTATTGCGTCTTGCCCTGTTCTCAAAATCCTCCAGCCGATGGGACATCAGGTCGTTGGCCGATTTCAGAGCGCCAAGGTCTGTTTGAAGTTCCGACACATCGGCCGTAAGGCTGGAAGTCTTCAAATCTAATGACTTCACCTTCTCGTTAGTCTTAGACAGGTCGGCCCTGATTAGAGTGACATCAATGGCGACCGTGTCAATTTTACGAGCCAGAGCCTCATACTGCTGGCCGATGGTCTCCCTAATGCCGGTGATGGCGCCCATAATGTCCTGCAGGGACAAGTCAACAGGGGCAGAAGGGTCTTCTCTGGCGTCCTCCGGGGGAATCCTTTGGCCTGGGTGTAACGGTCCATGACATTTGTCTGGAACGGTCCCCCGCGAAGGGACGTCTTGGTCTTCCGCTTCTCGGGTTCACCCCTGCCCGTCATGTTGGAAGATGCACCCCGGAGGGGCCCGCAAGACCTGGTGAAAATGGCCGCCGGCAGGTCGGGCACCAACAGGCCAAGAAGCTGGCTCGTACGGTCCGGAGAGAGTCACAACTTGACCCAGTAGGCTGTAATGAGGAGGCAGCGATGACACTAAATGGAGGCCGGATTGGTCCCCGGCCGAGCGAAACGGTCTCTCAATCAGACCATGCCAGGATCCGGAAACGAAACCGAAAGTGGGGGTACGGCCACCGGTGAGGTCCCACTGCCGTTGTTGTTCAACTACGTCCCGGCTCCACAGATCACCAAGTCCCCGGCACAGCCTCCAGGTGGGCCTCAAAAGTTCAAAGTGCTGCAATTCTGGTCGCCCAAGTCCGATTTAAATTCTGGAAAGAGTTATGGACTCAGTCGAGGTTCACCTTCGAGAGTCCGTCCAAGTAATCAGGATATCATCAGGATAAATTGCGAGGAGTGGCGAGGGTCCGGGGAGCCCTGTGCTCATGCGACCATCTTGGATGCGCGCTAAGCTCCTCCTCCAAGTATGGAACTCTTTACCCCCCAACATACGACCCATGGATAACCACCTTATCTTCAGAAAACTCCTGAAGAAGTGGCTCTTTCCCACATAACCACTATACGCAAACAGATAGAAATATACAGCAACTTTCTGTAGGTAAGCATTTATTTGTACTATAGCTATGTACCTATGTGTATTGCTTTGTATAAATGTATAGAATACTTTTTTTTTTTTTTTTTAACATCTTTTTATTAGTTTTATACAAACAATTGCATCAACATTTATGTCGTATATTATTCAGTCTGTATCGGTAGTACATTTGTGTGTGCATTTTAAGCAGTAAAACACCAAAGCAATACATTGTATCTAGTCCGTGCCGTGATTCAGTGACCAACATCGAAGATCAAGAAGGGCATCCGCCACCTCTAGCCTCTCCCCTTATGCACACATCTGTCGCTAGCATAGTCTATTACTGGTTTACAGTACTCCATCGATTTAAACACCTGCCTTATCTATCAATATGTGGCGGTACATCCAATCAAATCACAGTTATATTTTAATTGTGCAATATGAGCAGCCTGCTTTCCCAGCTCCCATATCCCCTTCCCACTAATGAGTAGTCCTTCCATGCTCCGGATCTAAATCTTCCAGTGGGTGTTCAAGCAAATAGCACGTTAATGGGGCCCATATATTCCGTGGTCTGGAGGCCCTGGGCAATGGTTCTGAATACAGCGTAAGCTGTTCCTGGCATGTCACTAGATCAGCAATCCGCTCTTTGAATTTTGGGGCTCTCCCCCTACCCCACCGACAGGCCACCGTCCTCTTTGCCATTAACAGCACCATTGCAACATATTTCCGGTGTGTCGCCTGTATCGGTTTGACATACCCAAGTAATGCCGTCAGTGGTGTGGTATCTATAGGTGTATGTGTCATATGGGTCAATGCTTCAAAGACTTGCCGCCAGTATTCATTCACCCTAGGGCATTCCCACGCCAGATGCAAAAAATCCGCTTCAGGCGCTCCACATCGGGCACAACGATCTGTATCTCTCAATTGGAATCGATACATCTTAGCTGGCGTATAGTATAATCTATGTAAGTATTTATAATGTATCATTCGGAGTCTACTGCTGGCCGCCACTCTCTCAGTTTTTAGGCAACAATATTCCCACTGTTCATCCGATAGCGTCATGTCCAATTCCTGATCCCAACGCGCCCTGGAAGTTGGGTCAGCCTGTTCCCTCTGTGTGTGCACTGTTCTATAGATTAATGAGACAAGTCGTGTAGCTGTCTTGCATTTAAGCATTACATGCAGTGGGGCCAACGCCTGCGGTTCCTCTGGGAAATTCGGAGTGAGTTTACGTATTCCCTGTCTCCGTCTGACACATAAAAACATATCCAGTGGGGTCTGCTGCTGGCCCTGTAACATCTGCTTTGCTGAGCGGAACTTCCCTTCATGATATAAATCCCCCCCATGTCGATATATGTACTCGGTCTGAAACAGCTTCTCTTGTAATAGAGGCATATTCGAATGATACGTAAGAGGCAAAGAGGCCGCATATTGCATGGGATGTCCTAAGAGGTGCTCAATCCGATGCCAAGCGCTAATCGTAACTGTTGTTGGACTCCTATTCCTAGGTGTCACTGGCGCAAAAAGCGTTCCATCTAAGGGTATCGGATGTGCCAGCCAGTGCTCCGCCGCTACCTGCGGCATATATCTGGGCTGCACAACCCAGTACCAAGCGTAATGAGCCTGCGCGCTAAAGTAATATAACTCAAATCAGGTACTCCAAACCCTCCTCGTGAGTATGTTCCAGTGTAGCCGAGGTTGTCGGCCCCCCCAAATCAGTTGTCAACTCTGACCTGAGCGTCTTAAAGAAATGTTTCCCCGGATAAAATGGAATGTTGAGGAATAAGTATAGTAGTTGAGGGAGGATCACCATTTTAATCAGACACTCGGCCCGCCATAGACAGTGGCAGGGCGATCCATCGGGTCACGCATTCTGCTATTCGCATTATTGCTGTACCATAGTCGCATTAGCTCGTCTCTGTCTCTCGTCACCCGAACCCCCAGATAGCGCAGGTCCTCTTCACACCACTCCAGGGGATAATCAAGCGAAAATCTATGAGTTGCCTGCGTCAGTGGAAATATACATGATTTACCCCAGTTGATGCTAATCCCGGACAGTTTCCCAAACACTATAAATTCTCTCAGGATTGGGTTCAAGTTGTCCTGTGGATTCCGGATGTACAGTGTGATATAATCCGCGTACAGTGAAATCAGCATCTGCCGCAGATTGCACCTCAATGCTCTATCTTTGTGATGTTGCCTCAGCTTCTCTGCTAGCGGCTCCATAGCTATGGCTAAGAGCAGCGGAGAAAGCGGGCACCCCTGCCGGGTCCCCCTCGTAATGGGCAGCGGTGTAGAGGTATGCCCATTTATTAGTATCTTAGCCACAGGTAGGTTATATAACAGCCGGATCCATGATAAGAATAGGGGCGGGAAACCCATTCGCGTCATTACTACCGAGTCGAACGCCTTAGTGGCGTCCAAACAAACTGCTGCCAGAGGCAAATCAGGTGAGACATTATTAAGGACCGCAAATAGCGTCCGTAAATTATGGGATGTGGCTCTGCCAGGCACAAATCCGATTGGTCCGGGAGTATTAGCTTGTCGAGCAGCAGACTTAGGCGAGTAGCGATCAAGTTGGCTAGTATTTTGGCATCACAATTCAGAAGGGAGAGTGGCCTATAGGAATCGCATGTTCGCGTCGATTTTCCTGGCTTCAGCAGTGAGATCATAAGCGCTTCCCTCATGGACGCAGGGAGGCAACCAACCTCCATCGATTCCTCGTATACCTCCCGTAGAACAGGGGCCATAATGTCTATGTATGTTTTATAGAATTCTATTGGGATGCCATCCATCCCAGTGGCTTTTCCTGACTGCATACTCATAATTGCCTCTCGCACTTCGTCGAGTTCAAAGGGAGCGCATAGAAACTCTTGTTGTGCATCGCTGAGTCATCCAAGCGCTACATCTTCCAAAAAGCCCTCTAGATCCAGCTCTTCCCCTCTATGGGTGGCGTACAGTTGCCCGTAGTGTCTTGTAAACACTCTGAGTATGTTAGTCGTGTCCTGATAAACTTCTCCCTCCTGGTCCTCAATTTCCAAAATATAATTTGTATATCGAGGCTTTCTAATTAACTGCGCCAGCGCCCTCCCAGGTCTCTCACCCTCGACATAGCAGCGGGCCTTCCAGTATTTACCCCGGAAGCGTGTTTCCCTTTCCGCTGTAGTCACATACTCCGTGAGCGTATCCCTAAACCACACCTGTGCCTCAGCGGACGGAGTCGGAGCCATCTCCACCTCTATTAGTTTCAGCTCTCCTTCCAGTTTATGCAGTGAATTGATTATGTCTCTAAGCACCCCAAACCCCTTGGATATGCAAAACCCCCGGATTGTTAATTTGAAGGCTTCCCATATGATTTCCACACTGTCTACAGAGCCTTTATTGCGGATGAAGAAGTCACGCACCTCCTCTCGCAGTTCCTCTTGGAACACCGCATCAAGCAACATGGTAGCCCTCAATCTCCATCCACTACGCGGCACACTAAGGTCCGGTGACGACAACGTAAGCTTTACCGGGGCATGATCCGAATACGTTCGTGCTAGATGCTGCACCTGGGATATCGCAGGTCCCAGACCCCTTGACACCAACCAATAATCAAGTCTCGCCCAGGAATTTGCCCGCGCTGTGTAGTGCGTACCTTCTTGTGAGGATGAGTGCATGTGTCTCCAAGCATCTATAAGATGATATGTCTCAATGGTGTCCCCGATAATTCCAGCTGACTTAGTGTAGTGGTGCGGGGCATGGTGAGATCTATCACTGCTCGGATTATATGTAGCATTAAAGTCTCCGCCCCAAATGATATGCTGGGAACCCACGTCAAAAATCTTGGCCCATAGTGTGGAAAACAAATGGGGATCATCAACATTAGGCCCACAACAACAGGCCAGTGTAACCGATATCGAGCCCAGTCGTCCCCACATTAGACAATAACGACCTTGCGAGTCCTCTATTGTTCCTCCAATATGAAAAGGCACCTGTTTCTTTGTAAGTATTGCCGTCCCCCGCGCATAGGAGGAATAGGAGGAAAAAAACCTGTGTTCCGCCCAATTGCCTGCAAACCTGCCAGTCCTCTGGGGAGAAAAATGTGTTTCTTGTAGCATTGCGATGTGTGTGTGGTGTCTGTCCAGATAAGCCAACACTTGACGCCTTTTCCGCGCATCTCCTAGCCCTCTAACATTCCACGTAAGGATATTCAAGTTGCCAACCTCACCATCAGCCATACCCCTGAGTGCTTCGTATGCCTTGGTGTACTACCCAGTCCCTGTAGACTAACCTATACGGTGCAATACAGCCTAGTACAATAGACAATTTAAGATGCTTCACTTATGATTTGCCTTCCCATACTTCTACCCCACCCCCCTTCACATCCAGCTGGGAGAGAAACACATGTAAACCAACAAACATCCCAATAGCCACCACCCCCTCCCACTGAAGCATCCCCAACTTGCCAGCGATGCACTCCCTCCCCATCCCTCCCAATTCCAACATATTTACTATAGATACCACAACACCCTTTCTAGGCGCGTGGCAGCCCGTTTTGGGATAATACCAGCCGGGGGCCTTGTCTAGGCGGCCACACAAACACCTCTCTCCCCACTAGTTTCTTCCCGACAAAGCAGTCAAATCCTAGGGGGCCAGAGGGCACCCGGTGGGTCACATTATTTGCTCAACATTTGTTCTCAACCACTAACAATACTGAACCATAGCCGCTTGTCATGTCTTAGACGGGAGTAGCATAGTCTCGAATCCAAGTAAAACCTACTGGGCCCCTTGGTGGCAGTTCACGGCGAGTCTTCTTCGGCTCTCTCTGTCTGAGTGTTGTGCTGAAGTTCGTCCTCCACCATTGCGCGCCGCTTTTTTCACTTGTTTAAAGAAGTCTTCCACCTGATTTGGTGCGGTGAAGAAATATTGTTTACCTTGGTGTGTCACTCTTAGCCGCGCTAGGTATAGTAGTGCATAATCTATTTGCGCTTTACGCAGTTTGGCCTTGACGTCCATAAATTTACGCCTCTCTTCTTGCACCATAGGCATAAAGTCAGGGTATATCGTAAAGGTATTCCCGTCATATACCATGGTCCGTTTCCCTCTGGCGGTCCGCAGAGCCACATCGCGGTCCCTGTAGTTCAACAGTCTCGCAATGATTGGACGCGGACTAGCTCCCGGCTTCGGCCTGGGCCCCAATGATCGGTGGGCACGCTCCACTATGAACTGGCTAGAGAACGCCTCCGCACCTACAGTGGACAACAGTAGCTTCTCTACATATATCTCCATCTTCCCAACGTTGGTGGACTCCGGAATTCCCAGTATGCGGACATTATTGCGCCTACTGCTCGCTTCCAAATCCTCATTCTTTGCGGCAATGACACGCAATAGGTTATCTATCCGAGCAAGCTGCGTGCTGTGCCTGGAGGTCGCATCTTCCGCTGCCGATATACGCTTTTCGGCCTCTTGCAGCCGTTCCTCATGCCCTTCTAGTTTGTGTTCTATAGCGTCCATTCTGGTCGACATGTGGTCCACCTTCTCGACTACAGTGGCAAAACCTTGCCGGATCTCCTGGAGAATGTTCTGAGTGTCCGCAGCCGGCATTACAGCGCCATCATTTACCTCTTTCCGCCCCTCCTGAGGTTGACCTGTCTCTTGAGTTTGACCTCCACGCTTCGTCGCTTCAAAATTCAGTTTCGGCTGCTTGGCGTCAGGTTTGCCCATAGTGCCGCTGTAGTGTTCTTGCAGGCCGAGTATTAGATATGACCCTCCTCGCCACTCGCTTGTCTGTCCCTTCTCCTTTCAAAGCTCGGCCGCTCTATGCCGCAAACGATTTTCTCCCGTTCCGGCCTTTTATCACCTTCTACGTTGCCAACACAGTCTTCTCACCAATCCGTTAATCAAACTGCCGCTCTGAGCCCGCTTACCATTCCGATCTCAGGATGTCGTCTGTACTCTCCCACCAACCAGTGATCTGCACTCACTGTATCCTGGAAGCGGAGTAGGCCATCAGCCACCGCAATGTCAGAACCGCCCAGCGGTCCAGCCTAGTCGCCGTCCCGATGCCCTCGCCAAAGACGCCGGGGGAAGCGCTGATCCTATAGTGCCCACTCAGCATTGCACTCCGCCTTTTTAGCTATCAGCAGCCTCCTCCTCTTACAATAGCATGCCAGTCTTATTTCACAGCAGCCTAGCCATCCTTGATGATAGCGGTCACTTCACCACACAGTTCGCCAGGCGCTTGTGGTTGCAGCCAGGGCCCCAGTAGGCGTGCAGTGTAGCCTTCGCAGCAGTCTCTCTGCTCACATCTCCATTATCATTTCTGCTCACATCAGAATCCATTATGGGGCCATCCACACATTGTCTGACTCAGCGGTGGGGGGGGGGCCAACGCATCCGTTCTTCCTCCCCCTTCACTCGTTTATCGTTGCCCTCCGGCATACATTCGGCGGCAGTCCCCAGCTTAGCCCTCCGCTAGACTGCTCTCACCACTAGGCCGCCGATATCCGCAGCGCCACCCTTGTGCCCGATTTGCGTTTACTTTCGCCCTGCCGCGATATCCACAAGTTGTTTCCGATCATCCCGCTCTGCTGCTCAAGCAGTTCTCCGCCTCAATCACAGCCGCGTTTCGCGGCCTACTCCCACGTGTGCCGCCGCGGGCTAAAGTTCGTCCATCAGCCGTCTCGTATATCTGTTTCACCGGCTGGATACTCCAAAGAACGGTCCGGACCATAAAAGTAAGTGCAAAGTTATTTTATTTAGTGCAAATCAAGTCGGCATGTATTACAATAATTTAAAGTATAACACTTGAAAGCCAGAGTTTATTTCATGCATATTTAATCTACATATACTACCTTCCTTAATGCATCTATATACCTTCCATGTACTTATGGATCCATATCACTTTTGGATCTATATATTTATTACTTTTACTTATTTATTATGTTTCTTCTAATTCAGCACATCCAAAACACTATCCTATTTTCACCCTAATCTGCTCTCAATATATCCTCTAGCTCAAGTCTGACTTGTCTCAAACCTCTTTCTACTACTCGTTTCAATTCACTAGCCTATTTCCCGCCCTATACCTCTCTCAATATATCCATTACCCCCACACTCTCATTCATCCCAAACCCCATACCACTACTGTGATCCCCAAAACAACCCTTTTGAGACTCTTCCCTACTCTGCCCTCCTTGCATCATCTCATACCTCTTTTTACTATTCCAATCCCCCAGAACAAGCCTTTCTAAACCCTTACTCTTTCCCCACCTCCCTTTTACTCAACCCCCTCCACCTTCCTTTTACTCATCCCAAGCCACCTTCTACTGCTATGAGCTCAAAAAAAAAAAAAACAATCCTTCCCTTCTATCCCTTCACTATCCTTTTCAATCCATATAACAGACTAACATGTCCACCACTCAAATTAATTTCATGTTTCACTATACTAATTCACCACTAATCCTTATGGCTTCCAGAATAGCGTGCGAATCACTGAAAATGCACTTCAACACCTCATCAGGGGTAGCAAGCGCTATACAAATGCAAACCTTTTTACCTCTTCTACCTTTTCGCCATCATTCTCAATCCAAATAACTGACTAACATATCCACCACTCAAATTACTTTCATATTTCACTATACTAATTCACCACTAACACTGTATGGGTACCAGACCAGCGTGCTACTCGCCGAAAAAGCACATCAACGCGCATCAGGGGTAGCAAGCACTATATTAATGCAAACCTTTTTCCCTTCTCTATTCCTCCGCTATCCTGCTCAATCCAAATAACTGACTAACATATCCACCACTGAAATTACTTTCATATTTTCAGTATACTAATTCACCACTAATCCTTTCTGGGTTCCGAAGTAGCGTGCAACTCGCCAAAAAAGTGCTTCGACATGTTGTCCAGGGTAGTAAGCTCTATGTAAATGCAATTACAATACAATACACCCCAAACATTGCAGCTTCTGAAGAAATGCACTAAGTGTCGACTTTTTAAATGTAAAAGTATGTTCGAGGCATATGAGCTGCAGATTGTACACTTTGCATAGATCGCCATCTAGTGTTGGGCCTGGATGTTTGCAGTTTGTTTTTGTTCTTTGGACAGTCTTTGGAAGTCATGAGTTCGGTGACTCCTCCTTCGGTCCGTACTGCGCATGGGCTTCGGCTCCATCCTCAGATTGTTTTTTTCCGCTATCGGGCTCGGATGTGATACTTCGTGCTCCGGCTTCGAACTTTTCCCGTTCCAGCCTCGACGGAAAATCCTCGTTCATCGAGATTCTTCATCTTCTTCATCTCTCGTAGAGGCACTTTCTCGATTCCACACATCGGCACCGGCCTTCGGGCCCTCCTCGACTCCGGTCCCGGCCGATGGAAAGGACTCCGTTCAAGAAGTGCCAAAAATGTGGGTCTAAATTTCCCCACACCGACCTCCATCAGGTGTGTAACCTTTGCCTCTCTCCAGAACACGAGGCCAGAGACTGCCCCGCCTGCAAGTCTTTTCGATCAAAAAAGGCCATCCGGGATCGAAGAGCTCGACGCACCATGGCGCACTCATCGACCGCGGCTCCACCGGACATCTTCGGAGACGACACCGGAGCTTCGGGGCAACAACACACCGAGCAGGAGGAAGACATCGTCAGCGCTTCCGAGGCCAACTACTCCGACCTGGAGGACATCACACCGGCGCAGAGTGTCGTGAGTACTCTACCCCCTCCCACCCCCGCGCCCATATCCAAAGAGACTCAGGTTACACCTTCGCCTCCGGGCCTAGGGAAAACCAAACATGCAGCTTCTATCACCCCACCTTCGGGCCCGGTGTCGAAGCATCACAAGTCTCACGGCAGCTCGGGCTCGAGCCAGCCTACTCCTGGTGCCGATAAACACCGTTCGGCACCGAAGAAAGTGACACCCAGCTCGACTCCGAAGCCACCGGTGCCGAAACCTGGACTCTCGGTGCTGACGAAACACAAGCATAAATCCCTCGGCACCGACGCTCCCGCGTCGAAGCCTACCTCGACGCCGAAAAAACTGGAGGTTCCAAAAAAGCATGGCGCAGAGAAACCACCCAAGTCCTCGGCTCCGAAAACATCGGAGCCAGCGGACGATTCGGCGCCAACGGAACTATTTACACCTGATCCTTCTCAAAAAACCTTATCAAAGGATCCAAAGACTGGGCTATTGATTTTGTCTATCAAGAAAAGACGTCTTGACACACCAGCTCCTCCTCCACCGCCGAAACGGGAGGACTCTGCCACATCTCCTCTGAGTGCCCTCCCCACCACCTCCTACACCTCCTCCGCCTCCTCCACCTCTTCCACCTCCTCTCCCTCCCAGGTCTCCGCCACCCTTGCCTCATCACTCCCCAACCCCATCCCCAGAACCGGATTACGGGGATCCAGATTATGATCCAGTGGACGCCCCGATGGACCCCACACCCCCAGGGACCCCAGACCCATGGGAGGATTACCAAAACCCTGACATACCAGATGTGCCTCAAGATGACCTCTACCCATCCAGGCCTTCTCCCCCAGAGGACTCACTAGGGTTTCACCACTTAGTGCAGCGAGCAACACACTATCATGGGGTGGAACTACATAGCGAACCAGTGGAAGACGACTTCTTACTGGATACATTTGATATTCAGGATAAATCCACAGCCATCTTGCCCATGCTTAAGGGTGTTACCAAACATGCTGCAGAGGTGTTCAAAGACCCTGTCAGGGCCAGGGTCTTAAACCCCAGAATAGAAAAAAAGTACAAAGCAGCCCCCACAGATCCTGCATACATTAAAGGCCCTGCTCCTTTAGATTCCCTGGTTGTGTCCACAGCTAGAAAGCGGTCCAACTCCCAGTCCTCAGGTGAGGCTCCACCGCCAGATAAGGAATCAAAACTCTTAGATGCGTCGGGTAAACACACTGCCTCGCAAGCCGCAAACATCTGGCGCATTGCGAATACACAGGCGCTACTTGCGCGTTATGACAGAGCACACTACGATGAGCTTGAGGCTCTTATGCAACGCCTCCCGGAGAAACACAAACGTAAAGCTCATGACCTAATCAAAGAGGGAAAGCTCATTACTAACACCTCCATTAAATGTGCCCTCGATGCAGCGGACACTGCTTCTAGAGCTATAAATACTAGTGTCCTGCTTCGCCGTCATGCCTGGCTCAGGATCTCAGGGTTTAAGCCAGAAGTCCAGGCATCCATACTAAATCACCCCTTTGACTAACAACACCTATTTGGGCCAAAGGTGGACGAAGCATTAGAAAAAATGAAAAAGGACACGGACACAGCAAAGTCTATGGGGGCATTACAATCCCAAACCCCTAGACGCTCCTTTCGACGTTCGTCCTTTCGTAGCACAGGCAGAGGTTACTCCACCGATAGCGCCTCTACCTCCTACAAGTCCCCTCCTCAAAATACCTTCTCAAAGGGCTACCAAAGAGGTGGATACAGGGGCAACAACAATAAGGGCAGGGGCAAAACCAACACCACCCGTTCTGCCACACCGCCCGCACAATGACTTCCCCTCGCTCCCCCCAGACCATCCCACTCCGGTCGGGGGCAGACTACAAAACTTTATTCACACCTGGGAGTCCATAACATCGGACAAATGGGTGACCCAAATTATGCGGTCAGGGTACTGTCTCGAGCTAACATCTACCCCACCCAATATCCCACCACGGCACCGTCCAATGTCACAGGAACATTCCACACTGCTCAAACAGGAGGTGATCTCCCTCCTCCAAAAATACGCTATAGAGCAAGTCCCCGTCAATCAGCAAAATTTATGGGTCTACTCTCTGTATTTTCTAATACCGAAAAAAGACGGGACCCTGCGGCCCATTCTGGACCTCCGGCCTCTAAATGCATACATACATTCGGACCATTTCCACATGGTCACCCTACAACAAGTCCTCCCACTCCTCTGTCAGGGAGACTTTCTCACTACCTTGGATCTGAAAGACGCATACTTTCATATTCCAATACATCCTTCTCACAGGAAGTACCTCAGGTTTGTGGTGGACGGTCAGCATTACCAATTCACGGTTCTCCCCTTCGGGGTCACCACCGCACCACGGGTGTTTACCAAATGCCTAGCGGTAGTAGCAGCACACCTCAGACGTCAACATATTCACGTCTTCCCTTACTTAGACGACTGGCTGATAAAAGCCGCGTCCTACGACCAATGTGTGCAACATACAAACAGCACCATCCAACTGCTCCACCAGCTAGGCTTCACGGTGAACTACCAAAAGTCCCACCTCATACCATCTCACACAAAGCAATATCTCGGGGCCACTATAGACACCTCCAAAGGTATAGCCTATCCCAATTCAGCCAGGATCACAAGCATGCAAGTCTTGCGCCAAACGTTCATTGCTCAGCACTCTCTCCCAGCAAGAGTGTTCATGAAGCTAATAGGGATGATGGCATCTTGCATTTTCATAGTGCCCCATGCAAGACTCCACATGCGTCCACTTCAAGAGTGCCTAGCACAACAGTGGAACCAGGCCCAGGGTCAGCTGACGGATCTGGTGTTGGTGGACGGCCGCACCCATCACGCTCTGCAGTGGTGGAACACCACAAACCTTTCCAAAGGGCGGCCGTTCCTGGACCTGGTTCCTCAGGTGATTCTAACAGTGGACGCATCGCTCTCCGGCTCGGGAGCGCACCTCCTACACCTCACAATGCAAGGTCTATGGACGCCACAGCAAAAATCGCTCCACATCAACCATCTGGAGCTATTGGCGATGTTTCTAGCCCTAAAATCCTTTCAGAAACAGATTTCAGCCAAAGCAGTACTCATTCGCACAGACAATATGACTGCAATGTATTGTATTCAAAAACAGGGGGGGGGGGGGACACTCTCCCCAGCTCTCCCGCTTAGCACAGAGCATATGGAGATGGGCAATTCCACAAAACATCTTTCTCCTGGCACAGCACGTCCCAGGCATACAAAACACCATGGCAGATCTGCTCAGCAGACAAACGCAACAAATACACGAATGGGAACTGCATCCACAAGTTCTTCGCCCATTCTTCCGCAAGTGGGGGCATCCTCAGATAGAACTCTTCGCCACCCACGAAAACAAAAAATGCCCAAGCTTCGCCGCCAGATACCCACACCCATTGTCCAAAGGCAATGCGATATGGATGAACTGGTCAGGCAAATTTGCATACGCCTTTCCACCTCTCCCACTAATTCCATTAGTGGTCAGGAAACTACAACAGCACTCCCTCACACTCATTCTGGTAGCCCCAACATGGGCCAGGCAGCCGTGGTACACCACACTATTACAGCTATCAGTGGTACCACATCAAAAACTGCACCTGTCCCCATGCCTCCTAACTCAGAACCATGGAGAAATCAGACACCCGGACCCAGCTCAGCTCAACCTTGCGATCTGGCTCCTGAAATCTTAGAATTTGGTACCTTAACCTTCTCCCTGACTGCATGAATATTATCAAGGAAGCCAGACGTCCTACCACTCGAGCATGCTATGCTGCAAAGTGGAAGAGATTTGTTGTTTACTGCCGTAACAATACAATCAACCCTTTAGATGCATCCATACAACACATTATATGCTATCTACTCCATCTTTAAAGGTGTAACCTGGCATATTCTTCCATACGCCTACACCTAGCAGCGATTGCTGCTTACCTGCAAAACAGACCGCATTAATCACTGTTCAGAGTGCCCGCTATTAAAGCCTTTATTGAAGGGCTTAAACGCATAATTCCACCCAGGGCACCACCTTCTCCTGTATGGAATCTAAATGTAGTTCTTACAAGGCTAATGGGTCCGCCCTTCGAACCACTGCATAAATGTGAGCTACAGTTCCTCACCTGGAAAACAGCTTTTCTCGTAGCTATCACTTCCCTTAGAAGGGTTAGTGAAATACAAGCGTTCACTATACAGGAACCCTTCTTACAAATACATCACAGCAAAGTGATACTTCGTACGAATCCAAAATTTCTGCCCAAGGTTATTTCCCCCTTCCATCTCAATCAATCGGTGGAATTACCTGTTTTTTTCTCGCAACCTCAATCTGTTGCGGAAAGGGCTCTACATACACTTGATGTTAAGAGGGCTTTACTGTACTACATACAAAGAACGCAACCTTTCAGGAAGACTAAACAATTGTTTGTCTCCTTCTCTCCACCGCATAAAGGCAACCCCATCTCTAAATCAGGGATAGCTAGGTGGATTGTAAAGTGCATACAAATTTGCTATCACAAGGCAAAAAGAACATTATCTTTTCCACCTAAAGCCCACTCTACAAGAAAGTTAGGGGCTTCTATGGCTTTTCTAGGGAACATACCCTTAGATGACATCTGCAAAGCAGCCACATGGTCAACACCGCACACCTTCACAAAACATTACTGTGTAGACGTGCACTCCAAGCAACAAGCTAGTGTGGGCCAGGCTGTACTAAAGACACTATTTGAAACCGCTGCAACGGATACCGGTGGTCGCCGCTAGGGCTGGGTACTGCTATATAATCTATGCAAAGTGTACAATCTGCAGCTCATATGCCTCGAACGGAATATGCTACTTACCAGTATGCATCTGTTCTTGGCATGTAGAGCTGCAGAGTTGTACACGCCCACCCGCCTCCCCGGCTACCTGTATCCGTTCCAGTCTATCTTATTTAGATACAACACACATGGGTTTCTCACTGTTATCACTACGCTCCATCATTTCCCTGCTGGCGAAAAACAATCTGAGGATGGAGCCGAAGCCCATGCGCATTACGGACCGAAGGAGGAGTCACCGAACTCGTGACTTCCAAAGACTGTCCAAAGAACAAAAACAAACTGCAAACATCCGGGCCCAACACCAGATGGCGAACTATGCAAAGTGTACAACTCTGCAGCTCTACATGCCAAGAACAGATGCATACTGGTAAGTAGCATATTCCTTTTCTTGCAAAACGTATTTACCTGATCGTATTAATTCTGGCACGTAACCCTATATAAAGATACGTGTTATTTTTATAAATTGGCGTGGCTCTACTTCTTTAGTCGTGTGCATCATTTATTGACTGTTGTGTGTATTTGTAGATGTGTAACACTCCTCACTGATGAGCGTAAGGCTGCTTGACCACACTAGCCCCCTAGAAGAGCAGCCTGGGATTGCTAGAGCTTGCCTCATAAGAGAATACCTGGGTTTTTGCATGATATACCTCCTCTATACGATATATCCAAAAAGAGCCAGCTTCCTACACCCACATTATTTAAGGATGTTCGGTCTGGGAGGAGCACAACTTTGCCAGAGATCTCCACAATATGCCAAGAATGGTCACCATCATGCTAGACGCAGTCTAATGCTGATTGTGGGTACATAGCCCATTGGAGCACCACCTCCTGGGGGGAGGGGGGGGGGGTGGAGAGGGGAAGAGAGAGAGAGAGAAAAAAAATTAGATTACAACAGTTCGAGCCTTTTTTTTTCCTCACGAGACTCAAAAAGAAAATTGTTTCACTTATCACATATCTGGTTCCAGTGAAGATCCTTTTAATATAGACCGGTATAAAAACCAACAACTATTAACCCACGCAGAACTGTAAACTGGTCCCAAACCTATCACAGCCTTACTGAAATTGAAAAATAGATTGTTAAGGCTTGAAAAAGGGCACACACAAAATACTCACAGCATAACAACTTTTCACCTGTCCCACAGTTTAATTAACTACAGAAACAATATACAGTCATGCCTCTAATTTAAAATCTGGGGAGTAGAAGCTCAAGGTGACACCCAATTATCCAGTATTTTTCAGTGGGCACAAGCTGCCTTCCCTGATCATGGTGATAGTCAGAATTCTAGAGCTTGTTTCCTAATCAAAGAGCTGTGACTCCAGTTCACTGTGGCTTCGCTCCAAAAATGGATTACCAATTCTTGACCTTTGGCACCATTATACAGCCACTTTCTCCAAGTTAGAGTTTTTATTTCTTTTGAAGAACCTAGAGGTAAGTTTGTTTCATTTATCAAATGAAATCCATCACTTAACGATTATTTGGACTAGTGTAAAAAGGCTTCTGTTCTGTACCGCCAGGTGCTCCTGGAACGTTAGTTCACATAACGCTTTTGTTTAGGATCGACAATACTAATAGTTAAACCTAGAACTGTGTAATTTATAGTGTTTTGATTTCTACCCATTTAAATCTATGCAAGCATTCACAGGATGCAATGAGTTAAATTCCTATTTAAATTGATCTAGTACAGTCTACAGCACTAATTGTGGCCTTTCATTATCCATCACATCCTCTGTGCAAGTTTGAAAACACTAGTTTCTGACAAAACAACAATCCAAATTGACTGAGATTGATCAAAATATTGTGGATAAACTTGGGCAAAATATATTTTTCCTTTTTGTCCCAAAGTTAATCTCTTTGGCTTCAGGAATTGGACAACTTCAACTAATGTACTTCTCTGTGAATCGACATCTTGAAAACATTTTTCTCCTTACCCCTGAAATTCCAAAATGCATCTAAACTTTTAATCTCTAAAACAAAATATTCGGGACATCTTTCCAATGGTTACCTGTTTGGTACTATAGTTAGTAGTTGACAGTCTCCCTTACACTACAGTATGTAGCAGTGCCCACCTCTGTGTTGAACAAAGCCAGTATGTTTTACTCACTCTGGCTGTGGCACCTTGTATCATTTGTCTCCATTGGTTAGTGTCTGAATGTCTTACTATTAAAGTAATCCTCTGAACACTACTAGGCTAAAGTTTACCATATCATGGACCTGACCTAGTGTAATTCCTGGCTCTATCCAAGTATGCAAGCATAAAGTTGATTTATTGTGCACTGCTTACTTTACAAAATTTCTTCATATAACCAGTGTGCTACTGTTTTGCAGAATGTTTGATCTATTTGCTGCGCGTCAATATGGTTGATTTTTAACTTTGATTTCTTGTCTGCATTTGAAGTACATATCTGACTGATGGTCATTAGTGATACTTATCATTAAAATGTAAACATTGTCAAAGTGAGGGCTGAACTTAATAGTGCGATTAGAATGTTTTCTGTGAATGCTACAACCAGAGATTTATTTTCAAATTATTTTTCATTGCAAGGTTTAAAGGAAGTGGCAAAGCTGTCAGTTGAAATTGACGCCCTAAACCTAGAGGATTTTCCAGCCTTCGGCTATCCAGCTGTTGTTCCTGTTCAATGGTATGTAATGAGCAGATGAGGGCTTACGGATTCTTCAAGCAGCAACTTATTCATAGGTTTCTGCTGAGGTTGTACTTCCTGTGAAACATCCAAACATGAACTTCATTGATATGTGTAATGATAAAGATGTGTTGAACGTTTTAACTGAAATTGGGTAAATGTAAGGTGAATGTTGTCAAAGACCTTGTTGAAGTGTCTTAATGTCAGTTGTTCATCAGGTAATTGTTCAGAACTGACTGTATTATCATTTTAAAACTACTGCTTATAAATTAACAAGTCCTCTATCATGTACATAAAGATTTCCTTGTGTTGTCTAAATTAGATTCCGAATAACAAAGTAAGAGTGCATATTTCAGGCTCGTCCTCTATGAATTCTCCTGGTTGTAGCTGTGAAGGCTTTGGGCTATTCTACGCTCCGCACTTGGGCCTACATTGGGCCCCTGCACTTACTTGCGTTAGAAATGTTTATTTACCAACTAGTTTTCCTGAGGGCATTTCTCATCCTAAGACCACTCAATCTCAGTTGATTGGTTCAGAGTCTTCATGCACACGAAGGAAGTGAAGAAGAATCTGTTCATCATCTCCTTATCGTTCCTTAGACTCACGATCCTCATATACACCCAACTCTTAACAGGTTCACAGTCCATGATCTTACAAGTGAATGACACCACCCCATTTCGTATGTTGGTGAGAGGTTCATCTAAATTAAACATTCCACTGGAGACACTTACACATAAGTGTTGCTTATAATTGAAATACTACAGTCTCTAAAATCCCTTCTTTCAGTGGTACCTGGCTTCTTGGAGATTTAGGAGGACAAACCCTGGCCTTTGTAAAAGCAGCTTTTGAAAGATACTTCTGCCTGCAGATTCCTCATCTTTTGATTATCTCCAGGTGTCAGACTGGATTTGTAAACATTGCAGTATGTCTCCCACACTGATAGATGGCGTTCAGCTCTTTTGGGTACTACCCCAAATATTAATCAGAGCAATGTAGCGCCAACCCTCCGGCCTGATGTCCTTGGCCTTTATCTGATAGACTTCTAGCAGCAGCAGATTCCTTATCTTTGAATATCCCCAGGTATCAGACTGGATTCAGAAGATTTTTGAGCAGTATCCCTGTGCACTGGTAAGTGGTGTCATTCTGCTCGGCTTTAACTGCACTGGAAGGGACGTACGCAGTACCTATATAGGCACACCACCTCTGTGCGCTGACACCAGTTGTTTCCTTTGCACACCAGATAGCACTGTTCTGAATTGAGGGTCCCCTTAGTCACTTTTTACTTGCCTTTTTTCACTTTTTGACAATCTTTTTTGTGACCTTTCATCTCCTGGTGTGAGGATGTCACCAAAAAAACTGGCTGGTCGGTGACAGACAACCACTCCCGCCATTGGTGTTTGTGGTGCCTGAGCTGGGACACGACTCCAATGCATGTAAGGACTGCTGCATCATGCACCTGAAGTTGCTGAGGGAGCGATTCTTCAAGCTCCTCCCTACCCGGTTGGCTCCGCGACTTTCGAGGTCCTGTTCGCGTGGGAGGGCCTGGGTCTATTTGCGGAGCCCCTCCCATTGTTCCTTGTCATACTCTGTCATCAGGGAAGTCTCACAAGCACAAGAAGTTGAAGCAGTCAAAGCACTCTTCGACTTCCCCGTGTCCGTTGAAGTAATCGGACGAGACCGCATCAGCACTCCAGTCCCAGTGAGTCGGCGGGAATGAACCTAGGTCCACTCCATGCTTCCCAGAGTGATCCCTACTCAGCTGAAGGAATTTTATGAGGCCATGGGACTCATCTCTGGTGTACCTGATACCATGGACACTGGAAGGGCCCCTACATGGCCCACCACAACAGCAGATTTGCCCTCTGCGCCTGTCTGGCCCCAAGGATCCCTTATTAGATCAGAGTGGATCCACCAGCGAGACTGAGACTTAACTCAGCAACCTCTCCAGTGCTGACAGACCCACCACTGCTCCTAGATGGCACCATCCCCTGCCACCACCTGAAGGTACACCGTCTTTATTCCAAGCCCTGGACTCCCCTACAACTGCTGCTGCATCTCTTCTCGCTCCATGGTTTGACTTTTTTCCTGCCAGCAGTGCCTTTTCTCCTGCAACATCAAAGCTCCAGCATGCAGGGCAACCACCACCATGCTACCGTGCCAGCCCCAGACCATCTCCACTGCCTCTTGCTCAACGCAGGATCCCTCGGCAAGCACTCCACCGAAATCTGAAACACTATCACTTCCTTCACCCCAACGCCATTGTCCTCACAGAGACCTGGCTGAACCCAGCATCCGCACCTGACATCGCCTCAGCCATGCCCGATGGCTACAAGATTGTACACGAGACCTCATCAACAAGCTGCGAGGGGGAATCTCCATCATCCACAAGGAGACCATCCACTGCACCACCACCACAGACAACCTCACCCGATCATGGAAAACCTCAGATTCCAACCCACAGCAAAACCACCATCAGAAGCTCTCTCGCCTACAGCCTTCAGGACTGCGCCTCAGTTTCTGCACCATCATTCCCGATTTAATTTCTTCCTTCGCCATGGACTCTGAAAATTATGTCTTCCTCAGCTACCTCAATTTTCTCCTCAATCCTCAACGACCCCAATACTGCTAACCTCCTGGACAGCATGAACAACATCTGCCTCACCCATCTGGTCACTAACCCTACGCACATCGGAGGATACACACTCGACCCAATCTTCAAGGCCAGTGACAGTACTTTCATGTCACAGAGCTCACCTTGACTGACCACGCCTTCGTCCACCTCACCATCGCGGGACCCCCCCGCACTGCCCCCAAGCCACCTCGCACCATAGCTGGACCAAGATCTCAGAGAGCCAATGGATTGACGCCCTCAACACCTTGCGCCCTCTCATCACAACCAACTGAGAACAGGCAGTCAAGAACTTCTCTGCCTGGATCACAAACTGCAGTGACAGTCGTCCCGGCAAACCCAAGAGGTCCACCAAGCAAGCCAGCTGGTACTCTGCGCAACTAAGAACCATGAAGCTCACCTGCAAATGACTCTTAAAAAAAAAAAAAAAAAAAAAAAAAAAAAATGACAACCAGCATAGAGCCAGCTGACCAAACAACATTCAAAACTGCTCTCATCCTATATCACCAACTCCTGCATGGAACTCTTCAAAATAGCCCGAGAGTGCTCCAGCCCCGCAGCCACCTAAAATGTCATCTCCCCTTCACAGGAACTCTGCAGCTTCCTGGCGGACTTCTTTCACAACAAGATCTCTGCCACCTACAGAAACTTCGAACCCCAGACCACCGACATCCTCAACCACCTTGTCCCATCAAACAAGGAACACAACCGCCTGCTCACCACCGGAGTCCAGCTCATCACGCAAGACACTACAGTCATCTTGAACCCCGTCCATTCAGGAGCACCCTTGGACTCTTGCCCCCACCACATCTTCAACCTCTGAAGCAAGACGATCAGCAGCAAGCTCCCCGCCATCCTCAACTCATCCATCACCACGGCCACTATCCCCAAAGAATAAAAACGAACAGGAGTCCAAACCCTACTCAAGAAACCATCCGCTGAGCCCAAGAAACCCAAGAACTACAGCACCATCTCGCTGCTGTCCTTTCCCGCCAAAGTCCTCAAAGGCCATCCAACTGCCAACTCACATAACACCTGGAGAGCAACACCCAATCTGAATTCTGCACAAACCACAACATCGAAGCCGCCCTGATTTCAGCCACAGGCTACATCAAATCCCTCCTCGACCAATGAAAAACAGCAGCACTGATCCTCCTCGACCTCTCGGCAGCATTCAACACAGTATCACACCACTCCCTGAGCAAAAGGCTTCACAACATCGGAATCCAAGGAGACTCCTTCAAATGGATCGCCTCTTTCCTCACCGGAAGAACCCAGAGAATCTACCTTCTTCCCTTCACCTCAGAACCCAAGAACACCATCTGCGGCATCCCTCAAGGTTCATCCCGCAGCCCAACCCTGTTCAACACCTACATGACTCCCTTTTCCAACGTTGTCATATCACACGGACTGAGCCTCCTATCTTACGCCGTCGATACCCAGCTCATCCTTTTTCGATCAAAAGACCCCTCCACCACGCTGACCAGTTTGTGCAGATGCATGATGAACATTGCCGACTGGATGAGAGATAGCTGCCTACAACTCAACACAGACAAGACACAAGTGCTGATCTCTGGGAACTACGTCTCTCCTTGGAATGAAGCCTGATGGCCTCCCGAACTAGGACCCTCACCCACTCCGATCGACCTCGCCTGCAACCTCAGCTTCATCCTGGACAGTAAACTCACCAAGACAGAGCAAAGCAGTATCATCCACCTGCTTCCTCAACCTCTGCATGCTCGGCAAGATTTTCAAGTGGCTCCCCATCGACACCAGACCCACCATCATTCAAGCCCTGCTCACCAGCCGATTGGACTACAGCAATGCACTCTTCTTAGGAATCACCTCACACCTCCTCAAGAAACTGCAAACAATACAGAACACAGCAGCCAGACTCATCTTCTACCTCGCCAAACGGACCAGAGTCACCTACCCCACCTCAAGAATTTTCACTGGCTCGCCATTCAGGAGAGATGCCAGTTCAAGATTCTGATCCACACCTTCAAAGCCCTCCACAACCAGGGACCAGCGTACATCATCCACCAACTGAAATTCCACCTTGCCTCCAGACACCTGCAGTCCGCCTACCTCTGCCTCGCCCACACCCCCTGCATCTGCTGCAGCAACAGTGGAGGTTGCTCCTCCTATCTCCTTGCACAGTCCCATATCCACCTCCCACTTCACCGACTGATCTCATCCTCCTTGATCTCATTCTCTAAAGTATTCAATAACGGGCTGTTCAACTCAACCCCCTGCAGCAGCTCCTCAAGCGCCTGGAAACCCTCACGGGTGATAAGCAGCGCTGTACAAATCCAGTTTGATTGATCGTCTTTCTCGACTTCGATATGGAGCCGAATGGGCATCGTAAGACGCAGACCGATGACATCCTTTCCGGAGCAGCGCCAGTGCCTTATTTAATGGGATGCCCTGGTGAGGGCGATGTTTGGGAGGGGACTATGGACCCTTATGAAGAAGGTATGAGGAGCTGGGTGAGGCTAGTGGGTTGGACTACACACCTGACATTGGCCTGGTTTTCCATCTTACTGTGGTTATCGAGACGGGAGCCTCTTTTGCTTTGGTGGTGCGCACGGCGGCTGATGTCCTGGACCTTAACCTACCCTCTGTGGCTTTCGAGACTAACGTCTTGACAGAGGTGCTTCAACCGGAAGTCTCCTTCTCAGAACCCTTACTTCCATTCAGTGAAGCCCTTAGGGACGTCCTGCTTGGGGCCTAGTCCAAGCCCTGCACAGGGGCTCCTGCGACTAGGACAAATACCAGCCATCATGGTACCTTTCCTGGGTATCCCAGTTGCCTTACCCAGTACCCCAATCTGGAAAGCAGGTGGTCCAAGCCACCTCACCCCTCATTCACCCTGGCGCGTTCCCTACCACCCCGCTGGATAGGGAATCCAAGAGGCTCGTAACCTTTGTTAAGAGAATGTCCTCCTCAACCAGCATGGCACTATGCTCAGTGAACACAGAGTGCTTATTGGGCCGTTATTCTCAAACACTATGGGTTTTGGTTGCCCAGGTGCTGTCTATGGTCCCAGGCTTTTGCTGAGGGGAGAGATGAAGCAAAGTTCTCCATCAGATGTGGACTTGCCACAACCGACTCGCTAGGTAGAGCGATTTCATCACATGTGGGATGTCCAGTCTTCTCTCATAGACATGCCCTTTGAGGGTTCTTACTGCTGGAGCTTTTCAAGTATAGCCGGGCTACGGCCAGGTCCTTGTCTGTGACCCCTTGTCAATCCCAATCCACCTTCTGTCCCTTTTGTGGCTACAAAAGGGGTCTCCAACAGTGCCCATATGCTTCCAGCTGCCATGGCCAGCAGGCTTCCCAGCCTTTTTGTGGGCACGGGGCCCAGAAACTACGTGGGACTGGCAGTCAGTGGTCAAGTCAGACCACCTCTGCTCCCCCCTCCGGAAGCTGCTCCCTTTAAGCCTCTTTAGTCTGACCTCAGAATATCATGGGCACCCAGTAGGATGCAGGTTACATCATCACCTCCCCAGCTAGTGGTGAGTAACATCAGAATGTTGGGTACTGTAGATAATCTAAAGGGCCTTCTCCCTCCGTTTGTGACACCCCCTCCACCCATGCCACCCACTTACGATCTGCTGACAAAGAACCATCACTCCTTGCTCCATCAAGAAGTGCAGTCGCCCTTGGCCAAGGGAGCCATAGAGAGGGTGCCTGCATCAGAAGTAGGTTGTGGTTGCTATTTCCACTACGTTCTGGTACCAAAGAAGGACAGAGGACTTTGTTTTATCCTAGATCTGCTCCTAGGAATTTGCGACTAGGTAAGAGTGTCTGTCAGATGGGGCGTTTCTGAAGACAAGTAACTTGTTCTTTTCTGCTTCTTCGATGGGAATCCAGCAAAGCTCTTATTACTGCCATCTTTCATTCAGCCACGTTGACAGCATGCGGTTATTGCTTTAGCATTGCCCTCACCGTTTTACTTGGTTGGGCTTGACCACTTGATGCCTGATGAGCAACTGAAAATTAGCAACCTCCCATTTTCATTGCATGTCCAACACACAGAAGAAATGGTGAGGATAAAGGATGAGGCGGAGTCCTTAAAAACAGTGGGTCTTGAAGAGAAGAAATTCTTCCAGTCACATCACAGTATAGGCTCAGAGACCGCCATTATTACCCTCAAAGGGTTCAGAACCCTTGTAGGCCCTATCAGCCACATCAGCAGCATCAGCCATAGGAAGGCCAACAATACCTTTTAGCAAAGGAGTGAATCTAAGGGAAAATCGGCACAAACTCAGCTAGCCAGTACTTCAGGGTGATAGGCCTCGAGTGGTTGTCAATGGTGTCACTCTCCTGTCCGTTAGCCATTATAGTTAGGGAAACACCATTGTGATTTTGGGATGAGTGGGGAATGGTCACAAAGAATAGATGGATGCTGGCTATTGTAAGAGATGGATATTACCTATGTTTCAAGGCTCCCCCGTCACCTGTTCTCTCAAATCTTAATCTAGAATTCCAATCTATCCATCCCGTAGAACTAGCCATTCCTCTGTAGGTGCATCCCAAGATACTTTACAGACATCATGGAGACATTCTCCACCACAATCCCAAGTTGCTGAATTTAACAGCATGGTACCTGACCAACTAGAATTAGTGCTGGAGTACACTTGAATGACATCTGCTATACAGCCACCTGGAGGATCAGGCGTACGTTCCCAAAGCAAGACTGCCTAGATGTGGACGCAGAGGCTGGCGCAGCAGTGAGACAATCAGTTCTGAGAAACCGTTTTCATTAAGGCGAGCCTGCTTCTCGCTTTGTTGTATTTTGTGATGTGTACTGCTTGCTATTCTGATTCAAGCATGTGAATATATAAAATGATCCAATGTTGGGGGAAAAGAATTGTTACTTAACTGTAACTCCAGTTCTCCAACATTGATATTCTTAATATATTTTCATGCAACCCGACCCTCGTATTTTTAGATATGGTGGCCTCTAGGGGGAGTAGGAGAGCTTAAGCTTCCTCCTCATTGGCTGAAGTTTGGGTTCTTTCAATGAGGTGGGTGTGCTACTAAAGATACTATGTTGTTTCTGACCTATGGCCCTTTAGCATTGTAAACTGTATTTTTACACTGTTCACTGCTATATTAATGTACTGGGGATTCGCATCTGACGACGGGGAATGATTGAATCATGTGAATATATAACAGCTCCAATGTTGGAGAAAAAAATAGTTAACTGTAACTCTAGTTCTGTAGTAGGGGATCTCTGTGTATAGTCATAATCTAGTGAATAGTCCCGCCCATGTGCGCGGACCCCGGAGCAATAAAAAATAATCTCTAAAAGGTGACAAATCATGCAGACCTGCATACACCTTTAAGAGAGAATTTAATTTAAAGACAGATAATGCAGCCTATACCCACAGGCTACACTGTCCAGTACTTCAACTAGAATTCCACCAATATCCACAAACAGCACTGCCTGTCCAGCTTTTCTCCACATAGGAAAAAACCCTGCCTCTACCAGCAAAAGCCTCTGGAATGATAGAGAGGAAGGAGTGGACAGACAAGCCCCATAGGCTGCCATTATGTGGCTTGGAACAGGATACTGTGCCTTTAAGAAAACTTTCCAGTTTTCCAGAACTTTCCCCAGTATCCCAGAATGCCCAGCAGGTCCCATTTACTTTCAGTTCTTTTTTCCGGCTCCTGCTAGCAGGACCCTGGAGCATTGAGCTCTCCCTTTTTCAAGGTTTTCATTGAGATTTTGGCAATTTTTGTCACTTTTTCTTGTGTTTAGTAGCTGGTACTGTCAACATGCCTGGCTTGTTCGACAAGTGCCCGGAATGTGGTCGAAAGAAGGCTAAAACCGACCCACACGAGGTGTGCATAGCTTGCCTTCCCCAGTCCCACGTGCCTGAAAGCTGTAGCATCTACCACTCGTTTTCAGCCAGGACCCTGAGGGACAGGATGAAGAGCAGGCTTCAAGCTCTGGAGGAGCGAAGACTGAAGGCACCAGGTGGGTCTGGAGGGGCTGATTTGGCCCATACTGAGGCCTCTGGGGGGCTCCCCAGGGGCAGGAAGACCAGTAAGCGCTCCCGCTCCCCGTCGACGTCGAGGGCGTCGACGGCGGCGTCGAGGAGGATGACCACCGTCTGTTCGCCGTCTCCCCAGGGCTCTGGGGAGAAGCGGCGTCGACTATCGCCGTCGAGGGACCTGAATAGGCCGCCGTCGACTACATCGGCGTCGTCGGCGACGACGCCGTCTTCGGCTGCGTCCAGCGGTCGACGTCGAGAGAAGACCCGGCGTCGGCGTTCGGCGTCGAGGGATCGCAGCTCGCCGTCGATGAAGAGTAGGAGATCGCCGTCGAGCCGAAGGTCGCCGTCGAGGCGGAGGTCGCCGTCGAGGCGGAGGTCGCCGTCGAGGCGGAGGTCGCCGTCGAGGCGGAGGTCGCCGTCGAGGCGGAGGTCGCCGTCGAGGCGGAGGTCGCCGTCGAGGCGGAGGTCGCCGTCGAGACAAAAGTCGACGCCGAGGAAGAGATCGACGCCAAGAAGATCGCCGTCGAGGCACAGGTCGACGTCGAGGAACAGGTCGACGTCGAGGAACAGGTCGACGTCGAGGAAGAGAGAGTCGCCGGGATCGGTGTACTCAGCGGTGTATACCCCGCCTCGGAGGTCTCCGTCGCCTCCTCCTCTCCCACCTCTGCCACCGCCTCCTCCACCACCGCCACCTCCTCCACCACCGTCTCCACCTCCTCCACCGCCTCCTCCGCGGCCGCGGACTCTGTCTCCGCCACCCCAGCCTTTGTTGCTGCCAAGCACTCCTGCGGGACCGCCGCCGGTCCCCCCGAGGTCGGTTTCCCTTCCACGGTACCCGACTCCGCCGCAGGGGACCCCGAAGCCACGACGCCCACGGTCGCCTGGACCAGCGAGACCGGCGGACAGGCCTAAGCCGAAGAGGTCGCGCTCCCGCTCTCACAGGAGGCGACGATCGCGGAGCCGAGGGCGATCCTCGTCAGACTCTAGACGACGCCGCAGAAGGTATAGGTCCAGGTCGCGCTCCTCGGACAGGGACCTTTCCCCGACGCTGTCGGACTCCCCGGGGACTAGGGTGTCGCCGGTGGACGACTTGGTCTCGTTCCAGGAGGTGCTGTTGCGAGGGGCTGCGAAGCTGAATATCACGGTGACGGTTCCAACACCCACGACGTCCGTGATATTTGAGACGCTTCATAAAAGACACTTGTCTCGCCCCCTCCTGCCTCTCGTGCCTGGACTGGTGGAACCAGCCTTGGAACTGTTCCTCACTCCCGCAACAGCGAAGGCCGCTCTGTCCAGGCTCATGAAGAAATATAGGGCCCCGGAGTCGGATCCGTCCTTCTTGAGAGGGGACCCGAAGCCGGATTCGGTTATCGTGACGGCGGCGAGAAAACAACATGCGACCGCCCCGGCCTCCACGGTGCCACCGGACAAGGAAAGCCGCTGGCTGGACTCTGCGGGCAGGAAGGTGTGTGGTACCGCCGCCACCACGATGAAGGCGGCGAGTGCAGGGGCGTTGTTGGGCCGTTACGACTGGGCCCTGTGTGAATCCCTGCAGCAATATGCGGACCTCCTGCCACGAGACAAGAAGGAGGACTTCTTGGAGACGGTGCGCGAAGGCATGCTGGTCTCTAACCAAACGATCAGCGCAGCGGCGGATATATCGCTATTGGCCGCCCACGCCTACTGTCATGGCGTCCACCAGCGGCGACATTCCTGGTTGCGCCTGACGTCCCTCAAGCCGGAGGCGCAGCAGAGAGTGGCCAACCTGCCCTTCTCGGGGGAAACCCTGTTCGGGAAGCATGCGGACGATGAAATGGCCCGCATGAAGGCTGAAGCGGAAACCCTGACGGCCGTCGGGTTAGAGAAGGCCGAGAAAAAGAAACGACCGTTCCAGAGGAGGTTCGGGTCGTCGGGCCGAGGGCGTGGGCAGGGCTCGGGACAGCAGCAGCCACAACAGCAGCAGTTCCGCAAGCCCTTCCAGAAGCGCCAGAGGGGTAGAGGTGGCCAGCAGGCTACTACCACGAACAAGGGCCCGGCCGGGTCTCGGCCCTGAGCTGTTACTTCCCCCTCAACCGTTACCCACTCCAGTGGGGGGAAGCATTCGATTTTTTCCGGCAGAGTGGAGAAAAATTACTCAGGACAAGTGGGTGCTGAATATTGTTTGCAATGGATACAGTCTTCGGTTCATCAGCCCGCCTCCAGCGACTCCGCCGGTCAGCTCTCGCTTCCAGCTGAGGGAGCTCCAGGCGGAGGCAGACATCTTGTTGAGAAAAAAGGCGGTAGAAGAAGTACCTTTGTCTCAAAGGGGAAGAGGTCTGTACTCTCGGTTCTTCCTCGTTCGCAAGAAGGACAAGAACGAGTTCAGGCCCATTCTGGATTTGCGACAAGCAAACAAGTGGATTCGCAGAGAGAAGTTTCGCATGCTATCGTTGCACCAGATTTACCCTCAGCTGCAACGGGGAGACTGGCTCTGTGCCATAGATCTACAGGATGCGTACTTCCATGTGCCCATAGCATGGAAGCACAGGAAGTTCCTGCGATTCCAAGTCGGCGCCAATCACTATCAATACACAGTACTGCCATTCGGGCTAAAGTCTGCTCCCAGGACTTTTTCGAAGTGCATGGCGGTGGTGGCGGCACACCTGCGGAGGAACAAGGTGTTTGTCTACCCGTATCTGGACGATTGGCTGATCAAGGCGTCATCCTTCGAGGAAGCGCAAGAACACTTCCGATGGACGTGCGAGCTCTTGAACAAGCTGGGGTTACACGTCAACATGTCCAAATCGGTCCCATCTCCGGTACAGTGCATACAGTACCTGGGGGCCTCCATAGATACGCGGTCAGCAAGCGTGTCTCCTTCGGAGGAGAGACGGTTATCACTCCTTCGGAAGGCTCAGGACCTCAGGACTGCTCCATCGACGACTGTGAGGAAGGTGTCATCTCTACTGGGATCGATGGCCTCCTGTATCTTCCTCACTCCGCGCGCACGTCTACAGATGCGACCACTGCAGGAGTGCTTGGAGGATCAGTGGGATCAGAAGACAGGCTCTTGGGACGACAAGATCCGACTGTCTCTACATGCTCGTCAGTCTCTGAAGTGGTGGTGTTCGGCGGAAAACCTCCTCCAGGGGGTTCCCTTCCACAAGGACATTCCCACGACGAATGTGGTGACGGATGCTTCTCTCCAGGGCTGGGGTGCGCATTCCGGGGACCTGCAGATTCAAGGGAAGTGGTCTCCTTTGCAATCGACGTACCACATCAATTTCCTGGAACTCAGAGCTGTCTTCCTGGCACTGAAGGCTTTCCTTCCGTCCTTCCAGACCAACTCGCTGCTGATACAGACGGACAATACAACCACGATGTATTACCTCAACAAGCAGGGGGGGTCGAGATCGCGCACTCTGTCGCAGGAGGCGCAGGCGATCTGGCGCTGGCTGCTGGCCCGAGGACTGACGATTACGGCCACGCATCTGCCAGGGGTGCAGAATGCTCAAGCGGACGCCTTGAGCAGGCTGATTCAGGAAAACCACGAATGGGTCATAAACGACGAAGTACTAGGAGAAGTCTTCGCAAGGTGGGGGGACTCCAGACGTAGATCTGTTCGCCACCGCCGAAAACAGCAAATGCCGAGACTTCGCATCCAGGTACTACCAGCGGGGGACGCTGGAGAATGCGCTATGGATCGATTGGTCGAACAGCTTTCTGTACGCTTTTCCACCCATTCCCCTGATTCCGGCGGTGCTCATCAAGCTGTCCCAGTCCAGGGCGCGGATGATCCTGATCGCCCCGGAGTGGCCCAGGCAGTGGTGGTTCACGGACCTTCTTCACCGGTCTCTCCTTCCTCACATGCGGTTGCCGTGCAGGCCGGACCTTCTCACGAAGTTCGGGGGGCGGATGGTGCACCCCAACCTCTCGTCTTTGAGTTTGGCGGCATGGCTCCTGAAATAGTGCAATATGGTCATCTGAATCTACCAGACGATTGTATGGACATTCTGAAGGAGTCTAAGCGACCTTCCACTAGGACGTCCTATGCTTACAAGTGGAAGAGGTTCTGTATCTGGTGTAAGTCCAAGAACTTTGATCCGACAACATGTAAGGAAGATGTCATCCTTCCATACCTTTTGCATCTGGCGCAGTCTGGCCTTAATTTCCATTCCATTAGGGTTCATCTGGCTGCTTTGACTGCTTACAGGAAGTGCCCTTCGCAGACGTCCTTCTTTCAGATTCCTGTGGTCAGGGATTTTTTGGAAGGCTTGAAGAAGGTGTTCCCTCCTGTCAGACTTCCCTCGCCTTCTTGGGACTTGAATGTGGTGCTGTCCAGACTGATGAGAGAGCCTTTTGAACCTATTCACAAGGCTTCATTGCAGCACCTATCCTGGAAGGCGGCGTTCCTAGTGGCCATTACATCGGCCCGCAGGGTGAGTGAACTTCAGGCATTATGTTGTCAAGAACCTTATACTGTGTTTCATGCTGCTAAGGTTGTGATGCGTACTCACCCTAAGTTCCTTCCTAAGGTTATCTCTGACTTTCATGTCAATCAGACCATAACTTTACCTACGTTCTTTCAGAATCCCTCTTCACCAGCGGAAAGGGCTCTCCATTCCCTGGATGTCAGAAGGGTGTTGAAATTTTATCTGGATAAGACCAAGGATATTCGTAGGTCTGACCAATTGTTTGTTAATTATGGCTCAGTCAGGACTGGTCTTGCGACCTCTAAGCAGTCCATCTCTCGGTGGATTGTGTCCTGCATACAGTTGTGTTATCAAAAGGCTAATAAGACCTTAGGGGGTAAACCTAAGGCTCATTCCACCAGGGGCAAAGCTGCCACGACGGCTTTGCTGCGTAATGTTCCGATTGCGGAAATCTGTAAGGCGGCCACTTGGAAGTCGGTCCATACCTTTGCTGCGCATTACTGTCTGGACACGGATGCCAGGGCAGATGCTCAGGTTGGGCAGGCTTCGCTGCGAAATTTGTTCGCACAGTAGTGGTAGTGTCTTATGTGTTCTCCACCGCTTTTGTTGTGTGGGGATGGGCTTGCCATTCTATTCACTAGATTATGACTATACACAGAGATCCCCTACTACAGAAGGAGTAGTTTCTTTTCTGTAACTCCAGTTCTGCCACACCACCCGCCCAATGACTTTCCCCCGCTTCCCCCAGACCATTCCACTCCAGTCGGGGGCAGGCTACGGCATTTTCTTCACACCTGGGAGACCATAACATCAGACAAATGGGTGACACAAATTATTCAGTCAGGCTACTGTCTCGAACTAACATCTACCCCACTCAATATTCCTCCCATGCACCGTACAATGTCACAAGAACACACCATACTGCTTAAACAGGAGGTAATCTCCCTCCTGCAAAAACAAGCTATAGAGCAGGTCCCCGTCAATAAGCAAAATCTAGGGGTCTACTCTCTGTATTTTCTAATACCAAAGAGAGACGAGACCCTACGGCCCATTCTAGACCTCCGGCCTCTAAATGCATACATACATTTGGACCATTTCCATATGGTCACCCTCCAACAAGTTCTCCCACTCCTCTGTCAGGGAGACTTTCTCACTACACTGGACTTGAAAGACGCATACTTTCATATTCCAATACACCCTTCTCACAGGAAGTACCTCAGGTTTGTGGTGGACGGTCAGCATTACCAATTCAAGGTTCTCCCCTTCGCGGTCACAACCGTACCACGGGTGTTTACCAAATGCCTGGCAGTAGTGGCAGCACACCTCCGAAGACAAAACATTCACGTCTTCCCCTACCTGGACGACTGGCTCATAAAAGCCGCGTCCTACCACCAGTGTGTACAAAATACAAACACTACCATACAACTACTCCACCAGCTAGGCTTTACGGTGAATCACCAAAAGTCCCACTTGATACCGTCTCACACAAAGCAATACCTCGGTGCCACTATAGACACCTCAAAAGCTATAGCCTATCCCAACTCAGCCAGGATCGCAAGCATGCAAGCCCTGCGCCAAAAGTTCCTTCTTCAGCACTCTCTACCAGCAAGAGTGTTCATGAAACTAATAGGGATGATGGCGTCTTGCATTTTCAGAGTGCCTCATGCAAGACTTCACATGCGTCCACTCCAAGAGTGCCTAGCACCACAGTGGAGCCAGGCCCAGGGTCAGCTGACGGTTCTGGTGTTGGTGGACGGCCGCACTCATCGGTCTCTGCAGCGGTGGAACACCACAAACCTTTCCAAATGGCGACCATTCCTGGACCCGGTTCCTCAGGTGATTCTAACAACGGACGCATCGCTCTCCGGCTGGGGAGCGCATCTATTACACCTCACAGTGCAAGGGCTATGGACGCCACAACAGAGGTTACTCCACATCAACCATCTGGAGTTATTGGCGATCTTTCTAGCCCTGAAATCATTTCAGAAACAAATTTCAGCCAAAGCAGTCCTAATTCGCACAGACAATATGACTGCAATGTATTATATTCAAAAACAGGGGAGGACACACTCTCCCCAGCTCTCCCGCTTAGCACAGAGCATATGGAGATGGGCAATTCCACAAAAAATCTTTCTCCTGGCACAACACGTCCCAGGTATACAAAACACCATGGCAGATCTGCTCAGCAGACAAACGCAGCAAATGCACGAATGGGAACTGCATCCACAAGTTCTTCACCCATTCTTCCACAAGTGGGGGCATCCTCAGATAGACCTCTTCGCCACCCACGAAAACAAAAAATGCCCAAGCTTCGCCGCCAGATACCCACACCCATTGTCCAAAGGCAATGCGATATGGATGAACTGGTCAGGCAAATTTGCATACGCCTTTCCACCTCTCCCGCTAATTCCATTAGTGGTAAGGAAGCTACAACAGCACTCCCTCACACTCATTCTGGTAGCTCCAACATGGGCCAGGCAGCCGTGGTACACCACACTACTACAGCTATCGGTGGTACCACATCAAAAACTGCACCTGTCCCCATGCCTTCTAACCCAGAACCATGGAGAAATCAGGCACCCGGACCCAGCTCAGCTCAACCTTGCGATCTGGCTCCTGAAATCTTAGAATTTGGATACCTTAATCTTCCCCCTGATTGCATGAACATTATCAAGGAAGCCAGACGTCCTACCACTCGCGCATGCTATGCCGCAAAGTGGAAGAGATTTGTTGTTTACTGCCGTAACAATACAATCAACCCTTTAGATGCATCCATACAGCACATCATATGCTATCTGCTCCATCTTCAAAGGTGTAACCTGGCATATTCATCCATACGTCTATACCTAGCAGCAATTGCTGCTTACCTACAAAACAGACAGCATTTATCACTGTTCAGAGTGCCTGCTTTTAAAGCCTTTATGGAAGGCCTTAAACGAGTAATTCCACCCAGGGCACCACCTTCCCCTGTATGGAATCTAAACGTAGTTCTTACAAGGCTATTGGGTCCGCCTTTCGAACCAATGCATAAATGTGAGCTACAGTTCCTCACTTGGAAAACAGCTTTCCTCATAGCTATCACTTCCCTTAGAAGGGTTAGTGAAATACAAGTGTTCACTATACAAGAACCCTTTTTACAAATACATCACAGCAAGGTGATACTTCGCACAAATCCAAAATTTCTGCCCAAGGTCATTTCCCCCTTCCATCTTAATCAATCGGTGGAATTACCGTTTTTTTCTCGCAACCTCAATCTGTTGCGGAAAGGGCTCTACATACACTTGCTGTTAAAAGGGCTTTACTATACTACATACAAAGAACGCAATCTTTCAGAAAGACTAAACAGTTGTTTGTCTCCTTCTCTCCACCGCACAAAGGCAACCCCATCTCAAAATCAGGGATAGCTAGGTGGATTGTAAAGTGCATACAAATTTGCTATCACAAAGCAAAACGAACATTATCTGTTCCACCTAAAGCCCACTCTACAAGAAAGTTAGGGGCTTCTATGGCTTTTCTAGGGAACATACCCTTAGATGACATCTGCAAAGCAGCCACATGGTCAACACCGCACACCTTCACAAAACATTACTGTGTAGACGTGCACTCCAAACAACAAGCTAGTGTGGGCCAGGCTGTACTAAAGACACTATTTCAAACCACTGCAACGGATACCGGTGGTCGCCGCTAGGGCTGGGTACTGCTATATAATCTATGCAAAAGTGTATAATCTGCAGCTCATATGCCTCGAACGGAATATGCTACTTACCAGTATGCATCTGTTCTTGGCACCACTTTTGGACAACTGGGGGCCCACAGCAATTTGCTATCCAAACGGATTTCCAAGTGGTCATAGGGGGTCACGAGATCCAGCAGCTTATTATAAATCCTAATGGTTGCAATAGGTTCGTTTTTTTTTTTAGTTAAGAATCAAATACTCGGTTTTTCCAACATTGATGAAGAGGCTTCTAGTGGCACAAAATGACTCAAAACCTGCCAGAAGACTGTGCATCGATAAGTCAGTTCGGGCCATTAGCACTGCGTCATCCGCAAAGAGCAGTAATGGTATTGACTCTGTTTATTTTTTACACGTCTAAGTCCAGCTTTGTTAGTGTTTTTTACATCATTTATATAACAGTTACATAATGTTGGTGATAACCCATTAAATTTGGATTTCGGCCGTGTATTCACCCCGGTACTATAGCTCCCCCGGATACTGTTTCTAGACTGCAATGCTTTATTAACTTATCAGGAACTCCCTGTTGCTTTGCTAAAGTGTAGGGTGATCAACACTATAAAAAGCAGTTTGAAAGCCAATGGAAATTGAGTATAAAGATTACGTTTGAAGGGAGATGCGTTAATCTCATTACTTGGTCCTCTGTACTCTGGCCTATCCTAAAGCCTGCTAGGAATAGAGATTTTAGGTCTTTCTTCCAACCACTAGCCTAGATGAGATAGTAACCATTGACCAAAGATTTTTCCCATTCAGTCGAGCAGGTAAATTGGTCAATAATTCTCCGGTGATTCTCTAGAGTGGTACTCCACTCCATGAGAATATCTCCTCATAGGAGCAGATGTTAAACAACCTTTCTAATACAGTTGACCATAGGTTTAGATTATTCTGGTAGACGTCTGTTGAAAATGTGTTAAGTATAGCAACTTTGCACGGTTTTTGGACTCAAATCGCCTGGACAACTTCTTTTTCAGTGAATTCATGGACTAGCCCCGATTTAAATGATGTAAACAAACAGCTGAAAGAGCAACTAAGGAAATACAGGAGCCTGCCTAACTATTCATTTCTGTCATGACAGAAGAAGCAGCTTTAGCTCTTGGGTGTCGAATGTAGGTCTGGAGTCGACCTAAGGGGAAGTTGGGTATTGCGCTATATAATTATTATATTCCGTTATGGCGATCTCTCCTTTTTACATGTGTGTGTCATGATAAAAACTGTACCATCTTTGAGCAAGCAGAAATATTGAGACTTGGCAAACTATTTGATGCAGATCAAATTTACTCCTATAGGGACCTACAGAAGAAGTTTGGGTTGACCAAGTGTAGTTTTTTTTTTCCCCAAGTATGTGCAAATTAGGGACCTTTTCTCAAAAGTTGACTAGCAAATTTCCCTTAGAACAAGTTCTGATTGTTTCAGTTATTGAGCCATTCTGGAATTGTGAAGATCAGGACAATCTAGAAATTACTAACTGACCTAATCATGAATGATCACGAAGTGCAAGTAGAGAATTGGGCTAGGGGGTTAGCAGTTAATTTTAGTAACATATTTTTTCAGCAATCACTGCCTTTAGGTTGAAAGATCTTACTTTCAGCAAGATTGAAGAGCCAACATTGTAGAACTATATATACCCTACATTATATCCCCTCTAGGATGTACAGTTGAGGAAAAAAGACCTCCCTCTAATTGCCCGCGATTTGGAGCAAGGGAAGCGAATATTGTGCACATGTTTTTTTATTGTATAAAGCTAGGGAATTTTAAGCAAGGGGTTCATTAATTTTTTAGCGCTACACCGTCTGCACAGGTTTGACCGCGGCTGATGTTGCTTGGAAAAGTTGAGCAGTACACTAAGGATGAGGAGAAACTATCTGATTCTTGTTGCCATGGTAGTTGCTCGTATTTGTATTGCTGTGGCTTGGCTGAATCCAGAACCATCTTTATCAGTGGCCTGCCAGACTTCTGTCATTATATCATCTTGAAGAGAAGTTATATCGATTTAAGGGTAAATGAACGAGGACGCAGAAAAGCTATGATTTGGGCACCTGTGGCTAACTGGGTAGCCAGAAGGGAGCCTTGAGTCTCAGTCTGGTATCAGGTGGGGTATTGATACAGAATTTTATTTGGTGGGGAGGTAGGAATTGCACAATGTTGATAACGATGGCCAATTATAATTAATGAATTATGGTGTAATATGTGGTAATTTTGGGGCTTCGAATGAAATCTTGAGGGCATTTGATTTATTTTTTGTAATTAACTACTTATTTGAGGATTGTAACTGTTTCTTTTTCAGTTCCTTTCTTTTGCTCCACGATAAAAAATAATGTATATTAAAAAAACTTTGTGCTGTAATCTGGAAGATTGGTATATAATTGACTTGTTGGTATTAATTTTTTTGTTTCTAGCTTTTAAAGCTCCTCTCAAATTAAAGACCTAACTTCCTCCACAGTTTGAACACTGATCAGAATGTATGTATGTGCATTTGTGGTTAAACTCTTCTATTTACACAGTAAAGATTTAGATCAAAAACCGGTTCCCACCTCTCACATGCCATTGTTTTCGGAAAACAAAAGACCAAAGTTATAACATTTAAATCTTTAAGTACTGTATGTTTGTTAGACCTGTCAGCCCTTTGGGTGGTCCCTCCTCATCATTATTTATTTTGTCCCACTTTTGCCTCAAACCCTGTTATAATTTTTCCTTTTTGGGAACCACCAGACTTTTTAGTGTTGATGCATGGTCAGGGAGCCATTTTCCCTACCCCTGGAACTTCTGTCTGAGGGCCTGAGACACAAAATGGTGGCCACCCATTGTCACCTGTGACATCATCAGAACCCACTGGAGATTTCTAGAACCTTCCGTAACATTCTGGAACCCTGTGACAGTGAGAGGCAGTTTAGAATGTTGGGAGGCCATCTCAGAGTGGCAGTTGGCATCTGACTAGAGAGGAGAGAGGACCAGTTCAGAAGGAGGTCGGAGTAAGGCAGCAGGGGTGGAAACCAGTGCTTGGAGTGGGGTCCAGAAACCCACCCTTGATGCTAGTCCCTACTGACCAAGCCCAGCCTAGAGCCCTGTGTGGGACCAAGACCAGAAAAACCATCTTAAGGACCTAAATATTTTGAAGAGGCCTTAAAGAAGAAGACCAGCAAGCTCCTGACCTGTTTAGCGGTGTCCTCCTGGAGTCCTGACGTCGAGAAGCCTGGAGACCTGAGGCCTGAGGTGGAGAAGCGGCGCTGACAGAAAGCAGACGTCGTACCCGGAGCCGTCAGAGGTCGAGAGAGGGCGCCGACGGAGGTCGTGGAGATGCTCCGGAGGTCGAGTAAGGAGTCACCTGAGGTCGAGGTGAAGCGCGCCGGAGGTCGGGAGTGGAGATCGCACTCCGGAGTCGCCGGAGATCGAGGTGAAGCGCGCCGGAGGTCGGGAGTTGAGATCGCACTCCGGAGACGCCGGAATCTGAGGTGAAGCGCGCCGGTGGTCGGGAGTGGAGGTCGCACTCCGGAGACACCCAGAAGCGGGGAGACCGTGACCCTGCCCAGCGACATCGAGCCGAAGCCGCCCAGCGACACCGAGCCGAGGCCGCCCAGCGACATCGATCCGGAACCGCCAGCGACACCGATCCGAAGCCGCCCAGCGACACCGAACCGGAGCCGCCCAGCGACATCGAGCCGGAGCCGCCTCACGACATCGACACGGTGCCGAGCGGAGCCGATCATCGTGAAAAGGGCAGTAAGTGGTAGAAAGGGCATCTGAGGCCCTGTGGAGCCCTAAAAGACCATTCTAGGGGCTAGAGGGGTGTTAGAACCAGCCTGGGAGTGCCAGGGGTGAACTGAGACTGGTGCAGTGACCTCTGTGTATTTTGGGAGAGCCAGATCCTTAGGTTACCCTTATTCTACCTCAGTTCAGGCCCAGCCTTGACCAATCTAGGTGGGACACCCCCCCATGTCATCCAAATGACCACAAGCTGTACTTGGGCATAGTAAAACCAAACTACCTCAGGAAAGTGATGTGAACTGTAATGGTCATTAATTGTGTTATTTAAGTTATTGAAGGTGCTTTATTTATTGACTGTATTTATTGTCTGACTGTATTTATTCCTGCATTGTATTTATTGTCTGACAGTATTTATTAGCCATTTGTATTTATTGCACCCCTATTTATTCCTTGCTTATTTATGACCTGATCCTATTTATTGAAACCCCACTGTGGTATTATTTATTTGACCTGCCCTTTTAAAGGAGAATCTTATGGTACTGTATTTATTTTATGAACCCTGCAACTAAGAGAAAATAAGATAAAGACAAACTACTTTCTTTCATAATTTTTACGGTGTAGTGTCGTTTTTGGAACGGATGAACGCATGGTTATTGTGAGGGTGTGACGTACGCTTAACACGGTGCCTGTACCCCAACCGCTCGAGCCAAGCTACCGTTGTGCTGGGAACCTGGTGACTGCTAACCCGGTTGCCCGGTTTCCAACATAAAATTGGTGTTCAGCGGTGGGATTGAGCTGTGCTTGCGTCCACTCGACAATAACGGTGGGTAGTCCATAGGCCTACACCGGGAGTTTTCTCCAAGCGGACTTCCTAATTTGTGAGCGAGAGGGGGTGTTTTGTCCCCAAGGTGCAAAGAAGGGTGAGCTCCAGACCAGCTTAAGGGCTTGGGGGGAGGCACGACGAGAAAGTAAGGTTGAGAAGGAGGACAGGGATGGAGAGCCTGACAGCTAGGGGGCTGGTTTGTACCAACCTGAGGTGGGGAACCTAGCAGAGGGGCCCAGAACACTTTCAAGGAAGGGCAGCAGTGTCTCTAGCAACGGCTTATTAGAAGCAGAATTCACTGACTGGAGGGAGAAAAGACAGCTCACATGGGATTTGGCGAAGCTGGAGAACGAAAAGGAGGAACGGAGGATGGCTCACGAGTTGAGGCTCAGGGAGATAGATCTCCAGATCCTACGGGTCGGGGCACACCCTGTTCCTAATGGTGGCAGCGAAGAAAGAGAAATCACCAGGGAATCCAAACCCTATTTGCCAAAAGACATAGTAGCTAGTTATAGTGCGGGTGATGATATCGCCAAGTGGCTAGCGGCCTATGAGATCTCATTAAGAGTCCATGGGGTTCCAGAGAAGTATTGGGGAGGGGGATTGTATAAATACATGCCTCCAGCTGGTAGGGATACATTATTGGCCCTGGAGCAGGATGAGCAGACCCACTACCCCACCATGAAAGTGGCGCTCGTGAGGAAGTTTGGACTAACACCCGAGAAGTATAGACAGAAGTTCCGGGGTAGCCACTGTAGGAGAGTAGGGTCTGCAATCCTATGATCACCCAGATTTTTTGCTTTTGCTTCATTGGTTTATGACTTTCCCCGGCTGTGGGCCTGCTAATCGGACCCACAGCCTAGCTGTTCTCTCTCGAAATTAAACACATGTACATTAGGTACATCCACCAATTGGAACTGGGCCGCCTTGTCAGTCCCTGTCTCAGCATACCACAGGTATCCAGGGCATCGGTGTACCCAGGGCCTACCAGGGGCTGCAGCATGTATTATGCCACCCCTGGAATGGCCGCCCAAATCTGACACAACTGGCTGCACGACAGCTGGGGCAACGTGGTGTAATCACCCGTTGCTGTAGGTGTAGTATTCCTACACCTAACCCTAAAATGGACATTTGGATTCCTATCAGTCACTCCTATGGCAGGCCTTATCAATCCTGAAGGCAGAGTGCAGGGAATCATGTGGGACGGTGCTCTGGCGCTAGCTGAGCCCGTCGACGGCTTGCGGAACCAAGTCCTAATAGCCGTTCCATGGTGACGCGGGCCAACTACTTTTAAATGCATTATAATCCTCGCGGTTATTTGCTAACTTTGGCATCGCATCACCTACACATGTCGAGTAAGGTGTCATACGAATTGGAATACGAACCCCTCGCTAGTTCTGGCGACGGGGTTAGCATTCCCCCCTTTTAGAGGGGCACGACATGGAAGTAACCTTGAACCCCGATTAAAGTTGACTCAAGCCTCAGCATCACAAAATGGATGCTGCCACCAGACACAAGTCTGACCTCCTGCTGCTGGGAGACCTTCCAGCGAGGGGAGCTTGGACAAAGGGTTTCCTGTCGAGGGCGGTGTTAGCACCATCCCAGACAGGGTTTGTGTATCCCAGGTAGGCAGGGCTGGAAGGAAGATGATTGCCAGTGGCACCCCGGTGCTCACTGTGCATAGCCCGGCTCAAACCAGTTTCGGGGGCACACCAGCCCCTGAGCTGGGGCGAAGCCGGACAAAGGAGAGGGGTGTAACCACCCCCCTCCTGGCTCCACCCATAGGTAGAACCTAGTCACGGGCCAGCCCCTTTTCTTAGAATAAAGGTAGGAGCGAGCCCCCTTCCCAAATTGGATAATTCTGAATCTTGAACTACTTTCCACGAAAGGAACTCTTGACTATTTCTGAAGACTCTCCCTTGTGGCTAAGGAGTAGCCACCCTGCACCAGCAGGCACCACCTAAGCGCTTGCGGTTTGCTGTAAGTCTCTCCCACGGATCAAGACTGCCCAGCTCGACGAGACCCGAGTTCCCTGCCATCTCTGACCTTTTACCTACCTCATCCGCCCAGCTGCGAGCCGTAGGTGTGACGAGACTTGCGGGACCGGCCATCTTCAGAACCTGCACGACGCTTATCTAGCACGCCCACCGAGGGACCCTCGAGTGAGTGCACCTAGGGTTTGAGAAGCCCTAACCCTGAGCAGCTCCAGCACCGAAGTCTGCCTCCCCAGCATCCCCGAGATCTGCGTGGGGGCCCTTCCGCTCCTTGCTGTTCACCGCGTTGTTCGACCACTTGCTGACCGGCTTGTGGCCCTCTTCACGACGCACCACGTTTGTTTCATCACTAGTCTGGTTGCTCCAGACTGGCTCTTGCTCCCCTTCAACAGAGGAGTACCACGGACCCTCCTGGTCCACTCCAGACGCCATCTTGACTCCACCGCGTGGGCTTGCCGCTGCCAAGATCCGCTGCCCCATTCCTGGGCCCAGCATCATCGACAGCAGACACCTTCGTGGGACAGCTCGCCCTCCATCCAGGTCGCCGCCGCGCCTCCTGGTCCGAGGAACAGCCGAGTCCGACGTCATCCACTCACCTGGTCGAGGTGACTTCAGCCGGTACCCTCCGGGTGCCCACACGATCGCTGGCTAGCGGTTGAGAACTGAGTCCCCTCTGCTTTCAGGTTTCCTTCATCACCGATCCAGGCTTGGATCTCGCTGAACATCGACACTGGTCGCCTGCCAGCAACTCTTCTTTCAGGCTCCTGAGACTACAACGAGGACTTCCGACATCTTGCCGAACCTTCAACCGCCGCAGCCTCTGGGCTAGGTAACTCGAGCATTTCGGTGCTCCATCGCAGGTTCGCTTTACAAGTGTCCCGTTCCTTTTTCGTTTAGTCCCACTGATCGGATCACTCCGGAATCAGTAACTTTAGACTTTCTAACTTCACCCCCTTCCACTTGCAGTGTAATGGTTTCGTGCCCTCGGGCATTTGTGTAAATTGTGCAACCAGAAGTATTTTCCTAAGAGTTTTGTATTGTGCTTAGCTCCCTGACTCATAAAGAGCCAGGGTAGTCTTGTTATAAATAAATATCCTTTATTTTCATAACAACTTGTGTGGTGTCCTTTCACTTGATGTTCAAGGGGTATATGTGATGGTAAACAGCTGGCTTAACACGCCCTCTAGAGTTTAGCCTAAGACTGCTCGTATCCATGCTACTAGGATAGCTGGTCTATAAGGTTGACTTACAACCAATCATCAATAAGGGTCGTTTGGAATGATACACAGTGATCACTAGAATAGTGAGCACTACATATCAGGCCAACTTCTCACAGCCACAAACTGGGCACACAGAATTGGGTGGATTTCCTGGACTATGCAAAGAAGGCATTGGAGGGTTGGATACAAGGCAGCGAGGTGAGGGACTACGAGGGGTTGTTTGATTTGATGTTGAAGGAACACCTGCTCGAAAAATGTTTCCCTGAACTGCGTCAACACCTGGTGGATAGCAAGCTGACCAATCCCCGGAAGCTTGCTGAGGAGGCGGACATTTGGGCTAGTACCCGGGTGTCCACAAGGGGGACTGGAGGGGACTCTCAAAAGACCGGACAGGGCGCCCCCCAGAAGAAAGAGGGAGGGGAAAAGAAAACTGAGTTCTCTAAAGGCCCCCAAAATAGTTCCCATGGGAAGGGAACAGGATTCACCCCTAGGGCTAACCCACCCAGAAACCCTAATCCTGGCCAGAGTCAGCAGCCAAGGGTTGTCCATTGCTACGAGTGCGGTGGTGTCGGACACTATAAGGGAGATGTGAAGTGCCCGAAAAGACCACCCCCTCCCATCGGAGGAAAGGCCCCCGGAGTAGCTAGTGTAGTGCTCGGGGAGGAGATGCCCTTAGATAAGGGAAGGGAGTGGGCGGGTGTCACTTTAGTGTCCCTGGGAGAACGGGAGATGGTTCCTAAGATCCAGGTGCCCGCAAATACCACAAAGTATGGGCAGTGGGTCACCATCAACGGCCAAAGAGGGGAGGCTCTGAGAGACACAGGAGCCAGTATGACTATGGTACGTAGCCAACTGGTGTCTCCAGAGCAGGTGCTTGCCCATGTACTCCACCCTGCCGCGATGGCTGACGGCAGAATGGGTCACTATCCGGTGGCCGAGGTTCCCTTTGAATGGGAAGGGGTTGCAGGTTTACTTTGAGTTGCCGTAAGCCCTGCCGTGCCAGTCGATTGTCTGCTGGGGAATGACATGGAGCATAATGCTTGGAAGGAGGTGGAATACCGGACTCCTGCTGAGATGCTGGGTACACCTGACTGGGCCTGTGTCAGCACAAGGTCTGCGACTACCCGGAGAGGGAGTTCGTTTAGGCGGGAGCCTGGAACAAAGGCACCGCCGGCTGCCAATCAAGGGAAGAACCGAGGACAGGAGGAGCCTGCCTCGGCATCTGCGCCTCGTGTGACGGATAGGCCACCGGAGGTGGTGGACCAGGAGTCCGCGGAGGGGGATGTTACCAAACTGGAGAACCTACCCATCCCGGCCGAGTGGCACGTGGAGGGAGGGCCGACCAGGGAGGAATTCTGCAAGGGCCAGAAGGAGTGTCCTACCCTTGAGGGGCTGAGGCGACAGGCCGAAGCCCAGGCAGCAGGGAACGTTGAGGGGAACTACAATATTTACTGGGAGGATGGCCTCCTCTACAGTGAACCCAAGGCACCCATGCACGGTTCGTCACGGGTCTTGGTTGTCCCTCAACGTTACCGAGCCTTCCTTCTGGAATTGGCTCATGAAATCCCCTTGGCAGGACACCTGGGGCAAGACAAGACCTTTGCCCGGCTTGTCCCACACTTTTATTGGCCTCAAATGAAAGTGTCGTCCGACACCTACTGCCGGACGTGTGTGTCTTGTCAAGCCAGTGGGAAAACAGGGGTGAAGCTGAAAGCTCCCCTGGAACCACTTCCTGTCGTTAGCACCCCCTTTGAAAGGGTGGGCATCGACATTGTGGGTCCGTTAGATCCGCCTACAACAGCTGGTCACAGGTTTATCCTGGTTTTGGTGGATCATGCCACACGGTACCCAGAGGCTATACCTCTGAGGACCATTACTGCACCTGTTGTGGCTAGGGCCCTGATGGGAATCTTTACCCGAGTGGGTTTTCCCAAGGAAGTTGTGTCCGACAGGGGGGCCAACTTCATGTCAGCATACATGCGGGCGATGTGGAAGGAGTGTGGAGTGACCTACCGGTTCACCACTCCTTACCATCCCCAGACCAATGGTCTGGTGGAGAGGTTCAATAAGACCTTGAAAGGCATGATCAGAAGTCTGCCTGAAAGCCTGCGGAGGAAATGGGACGTCCTCCTACCCTGTCTATTGTTTTCCTACAGGGAAGTGCCACAGAAGGGAGTGGGCTTCAGCCTCTTCGAGCTTTTGTATGGGCACCCTGTGCGTGGACCTGTCAGCCTGGTGAGAGACGGATGGGAAAGAACTCCCAGAAAGCTTCCCCAGGACGTGGTGAGCTACATGCTGGCCTTCCGGAGCCAAATGGCTAAGTTGTGGAAGCAAGCTTCTGACAACTTGGAAGCCAGCCAAGCAGTGATGAAGGCGTGGTATGACCACAATGCTCACCCGGTGGAGTTGGAGCCTGGCCAGAAGGTGTGGGTGATCGTACCAGGAGAGCTTAGCGCCCTCCAGGATCGCTGGTCAGGACCCTTTGAGGTGTTGGAGAAGAAGGGTAAGGCTACCTACTTGGTGGATCTGAAGACCCCTCGCCAGCCCCTACGAGTGCTGCACGCCAACCGCCTCAAACCCCACCACGAGAGGCCCGAAGTCATATTGTTAATGGTGACTGACGGAGCAGAGGACGTGGAAAGCGAGCCTCTCCCCGACTTATTTGCGTCTCAAGAAAAGGATGGGTTGGTGGAGGGAGTGATTCTCTCCCCGTCCCTAACTCCTGAACAGCAGGAGGACTGCCGCCAGGTCCTGGGGCAGTACTCTTCGTTGTTCTCCCTTGTTCCGGGTAGGACTCACCTGTGCGTCCATGACGTGGACACAGGAGACAGCCTGCCTGTGAAGTCAAAGATCTACCGGATGACAGACAAGGTGAAGGCCAGCATTCACAGTGAAGTCACTAAGATGCTGGAGCTAGGAGTGATTGAACCTTCCAGCAGCCCCTGGTCCAGTCCGGTGGTACTAGTACCAAAAGCTGCACCACCGGGTGCCCAACCGGAACTGAGGTTCTGTGTGGACTACCGGGGACTGAATTCAGTAACGAAGACTGATGCTCATCCGATCCCGAGGGCGGATGAACTGATTGACCGGCTGGGAGCTGCCCAATATTTGAGTACCTTTGACCTTACATCCGGGTACTGGCAGATCTCTCTGACTGATGGAGCTAAGGAAAGGTCAGCCTTCTCCACGCCCAAGGGCCACTACCAGTTCTGCGTGATGCCCTTTGGGCTCAAGAACGCCCCTGCCACGTTTCAGCGTCTGGTGAACCAGATCCTCGCCGGAATGGAGAGTTTCTCTGCTGCTTATCTGGACGACATTGCCGTCTTCAGTAACAGCTGGGAGGATCACTTGCGTCACCTGCAAACTGTTCTCCAGGCCCTGAAACAAGCTGGGTTAACGATCAAGGCCAGTAAATGCCAGATCGGGCAGGGGTCGGTAGTGTACCTTGGACACTTGGTGGGTAGGGGAGCGGTGCAACCCCTCCAGGCAAAAATCGAGGCAATCATGGCCTGGGAACCCCCCAAGACTCAGACTGAGGTCCGAGCTTTTCTGGGCCTCACAGGATATTACCGCCGCTTCGTGAAGGGGTATGGGACCATTGTGGCCCCCCTCACGGAGCTTACGTCCAAGAAGCAACCTCGACGGGTAGTCTGGACGGAGGCTTGTCAGCAGGCCTTTGTGAAACTGAAGCAAGCCATGTGCAAGGCCCCCGTCTTAAGGGCCCCAGATTTTTCCAAGGAGTTCATTGTCCAGACGGATGTATCGGAACATGGCATTGGGGCAGTGTTATCGCAACTCAATGAAGAGGGTCTGGATCAACCCGTGGTCTTCCTATCCCGGAGACTACTTCCCAGGGAACAGAAGTGGAGTGCAATAGAGCGTGAAGCCTTTGCAGTGGTATGGGCTCTGAAGAAGTTGCGGCCATACCTGTTTGGCTCGCACTTCCTAGTTCAGACCGACCACAGACCCCTTCGGTGGCTGATGCAGATGAAGGGGGAGAATCCCAAGTTGCTAAGGTGGTCTATCTCCCTACAGGGAATGGACTTTCAGGTGGAACATCGGCCTGGAGTGGACCACGCCAATGCAGACGGTCTCAAGGTATTTCCGCCTTAGTGATAAGAACTCCCAAGGGGTTGGGTAGCTCTCCCCACTTTCAGCTGGGGGGGACGCGTGTTAGACCTGTCAGCCCTTTGGGTGGTCCCTCCTCATCATTATTTATTTTGTCCCACTTTTGCCTCAAACCCTGTTATAATTTTTCCTTTTTGGGAACCACCAGACTTTTTAGTGTTGATGCAGGGTCAGGGAGCCATTTTCCCTACCCCTGGAACTTCTGTCTGAGGGCCTGAGACACAAAATGGTGGCCACCCATTGTCACCTGTGACATCATCAGAACCCACTGGAGATTTCTAGAACCTTCCGTAACATTCTGGAACCCTGTGACAGTGAGAGGCAGTTTAGAATGTTGGGAGGCCATCTCAGAGTGGCAGTTGGCATCTGACTAGAGAGGAGAGAGGACCAGTTCAGAAGGAGGTCGGAGTAAGGCAGCAGGGGTGGAAACCAGTGCTTGGAGTGGGGTCCAGAAACCCACCCTTGATGCTAGTCCCTACTGACCAAGCCCAGCCTAGAGCCCTGTGTGGGACCAAGACCAGAAAAACCATCTTAAGGACCTAAATATTTTGAAGAGGCCTTAAAGAAGAAGACCAGCAAGCTCCTGACCTGTTTAGCGGTGTCCTCCTGGAGTCCTGACGTCGAGAAGCCTGGAGACCTGAGGCCTGAGGTGGAGAAGCGGCGCTGACAGAAAGCAGACGTCGTACCCGGAGCCGTCAGAGGTCGAGAGAGGGCGCCGACGGAGGTCGTGGAGAGGCTCCGGAGGTCGAGTAAGGAGTCACCTGAGGTCGAGGTGAAGCGCGCCGGAGGTCGGGAGTGGAGATCGCACTCCGGAGTCGCCGGAGATCGAGGTGAAGCGCGCCGGAGGTCGGCAGTTGAGATCGCACTCCGGAGACGCCGGAATCTGAGGTGAAGCGCGCCGGTGGTCGGGAGTGGAGGTCGCACTCCGGAGACACCCAGAAGCGGGGAGACCGTGACCCTGCCCAGCGACATCGAGCCGAAGCCGCCCAGCGACACCGAGCCGAGGCCGCCCAGCGACATCGATCCGGAACCGCCAGCGACACCGATCCGAAGCCGCCCAGCGACACCGAACCGGAGCCGCCCAGCGACATCGAGCCGGAGCCGCCTCACGACATCGACACGGTGCCGAGCGGAGCCGATCATCGTGAAAAGGGCAGTAAGTGGTAGAAAGGGCATCTGAGGCCCTGTGGAGCCCTAAAAGACCATTCTAGGGGCTAGAGGGGTGTTAGAACCAGCCTGGGAGTGCCAGGGGTGAACTGAGACTGGTGCAGTGACCTCTGTGTATTTTGGGAGAGCCAGATCCTTAGGTTACCCTTATTCTACCTCAGTTCAGGCCCAGCCTTGACCAATCTAGGTGGGACACCCCCCCATGTCATCCAAATGACCACAAGCTGTACTTGGGCATAGTAAAACCAAACTACCTCAGGAAAGTGATGTGAACTGTAATGGTCATTAATTGTGTTATTTAAGTTATTGAAGGTGCTTTATTTATTGACTGTATTTATTGTCTGACTGTATTTATTCCTGCATTGTATTTATTGTCTGACAGTATTTATTAGCCATTTGTATTTATTGCACCCCTATTTATTCCTTGCTTATTTATGACCTGATCCTATTTATTGAAACCCCACTGTGGTATTATTTATTTGACCTGCCCTTTTAAAGGAGAATCTTATGGTACTGTATTTATTTTATGAACCCTGCAACTAAGAGAAAATAAGATAAAGACAAACTACTTTCTTTCATAATTTTTACGGTGTAGTGTCGTTTTTGGAACGGATGAACGCATGGTTATTGTGAGGGTGTGACGTACGCTTAACACGGTGCCTGTACCCCAACCGCTCGAGCCAAGCTACCGTTGTGCTGGGAACCTGGTGACTGCTAACCCGGTTGCCCGGTTTCCAACATAAAATTGGTGTTCAGCGGTGGGATTGAGCTGTGCTTGCGTCCACTCGACAATAACGGTGGGTAGTCCATAGGCCTACACCGGGAGTTTTCTCCAAGCGGACTTCCTAATTTGTGAGCGAGAGGGGGTGTTTTGTCCCCAAGGTGCAAAGAAGGGTGAGCTCCAGACCAGCTTAAGGGCTTGGGGGGAGGCACGACGAGAAAGTAAGGTTGAGAAGGAGGACAGGGATGGAGAGCCTGACAGCTAGGGGGCTGGTTTGTACCAACCTGAGGTGGGGAACCTAGCAGAGGGGCCCAGAACACTTTCAAGGAAGGGCAGCAGTGTCTCTAGCAACGGCTTATTAGAAGCAGAATTCACTGACTGGAGGGAGAAAAGACAGCTCACATGGGATTTGGCGAAGCTGGAGAACGAAAAGGAGGAACGGAGGATGGCTCACGAGTTGAGGCTCAGGGAGATAGATCTCCAGATCCTACGGGTCGGGGCACACCCTGTTCCTAATGGTGGCAGCGAAGAAAGAGAAATCACCAGGGAATCCAAACCCTATTTGCCAAAAGACATAGTAGCTAGTTATAGTGCGGGTGATGATATCGCCAAGTGGCTAGCGGCCTATGAGATCTCATTAAGAGTCCATGGGGTTCCAGAGAAGTATTGGGGAGGGGGATTGTATAAATACATGCCTCCAGCTGGTAGGGATACATTATTGGCCCTGGAGCAGGATGAGCAGACCCACTACCCCACCATGAAAGTGGCGCTCGTGAGGAAGTTTGGACTAACACCCGAGAAGTATAGACAGAAGTTCCGGGGTAGCCACTGTAGGAGAGTAGGGTCTGCAATCCTATGATCACCCAGATTTTTTGTTTTTGCTTCATTGGTTTATGACTTTCCCCGGCTGTGGGCCTGCTAATCGGACCCACAGCCTAGCTGTTCTCTCTCGAAATTAAACACATGTACATTAGGTACATCCACCAATTGGAACTGGGCCGCCTTGTCAGTCCCTGTCTCAGCATACCACAGGTATCCAGGGCATCGGTGTACCCAGGGCCTACCAGGGGCTGCAGCATGTATTATGCCACCCCTGGAATGGCCGCCCAAATCTGACACAACTGGCTGCACGACAGCTGGGGCAACGTGGTGTAATCACCCGTTGCTGTAGGTGTAGTATTCCTACACCTAACCCTAAAATGGACATTTGGATTCCTATCAGTCACTCCTATGGCAGGCCTTATCAATCCTGAAGGCAGAGTGCAGGGAATCATGTGGGACGGTGCTCTGGCGCTAGCTGAGCCCGTCGACGGCTTGCGGAACCAAGTCCTAATAGCCGTTCCATGGTGACGCGGGCCAACTACTTTTAAATGCATTATAATCCTCGCGGTTATTTGCTAACTTTGGCATCGCATCACCTACACATGTCGAGTAAGGTGTCATACGAATTGGAATACGAACCCCTCGCTAGTTCTGGCGACGGGGTTAGCATTCCCCCCTTTTAGAGGGGCACGACATGGAAGTAACCTTGAACCCCGGTTAAAGTTGACTCAAGCCTCAGCATCACAAAATGGATGCTGCCACCAGACACAAGTCTGACCTCCTGCTGCTGGGAGACCTTCCAGCGAGGGGAGCTTGGACAAAGGGTTTCCTGTCGAGGGCGGTGTTAGCACCATCCCAGACAGGGTTTGTGTATCCCAGGTAGGCAGGGCTGGAAGGAAGATGATTGCCAGTGGCACCCCGGTGCTCACTGTGCATAGCCCGGCTCAAACCAGTTTCGGGGGCACACCAGCCCCTGAGCTGGGGCGAAGCCGGACAAAGGAGAGGGGTGTAACCACCCCCCTCCTGGCTCCACCCATAGGTAGAACCTAGTCACGGGCCAGCCCCTTTTCTTAGAATAGAGGTAGGAGCGAGCCCCCTTCCCAAATTGGATAATTCTGAATCTTGAACTACTTTCCACGAAAGGAACTCTTGACTATTTCTGAAGACTCTCCCTTGTGGCTAAGGAGTAGCCACCCTGCACCAGCAGGCACCACCTAAGCGCTTGCGGTTTGCTGTAAGTCTCTCCCACGGATCAAGACTGCCCAGCTCGACGAGACCCGAGTTCCCTGCCATCTCTGACCTTTTACCTACCTCATCCGCCCAGCTGCGAGCCGTAGGTGTGACGAGACTTGCGGGACCGGCCATCTTCAGAACCTGCACGACGCTTATCTAGCACGCCCACCGAGGGACCCTCGAGTGAGTGCACCTAGGGTTTGAGAAGCCCTAACCCTGAGCAGCTCCAGCACCGAAGTCTGCCTCCCCAGCATCCCCGAGATCTGCGTGGGGGCCCTTCCGCTCCTTGCTGTTCACCGCGTTGTTCGACCACTTGCTGACCGGCTTGTGGCCCTCTTCACGACGCACCACGTTTGTTTCATCACTAGTCTGGTTGCTCCAGACTGGCTCTTGCTCCCCTTCAACAGAGGAGTACCACGGACCCTCCTGGTCCACTCCAGACGCCATCTTGACTCCACCGCGTGGGCTTGCCGCTGCCAAGATCCGCTGCCCCATTCCTGGGCCCAGCATCATCGACAGCAGACACCTTCGTGGGACAGCTCGCCCTCCATCCTGGTCGCCGCCGCGCCTCCTGGTCCGAGGAACAGCCGAGTCCGACGTCATCCACTCACCTGGTCGAGGTGACTTCAGCCGGTACCCTCCGGGTGCCCACACGATCGCTGGCTAGCGGTTGAGAACTGAGTCCCCTCTGCTTTCAGGTTTCCTTCATCACCGATCCAGGCTTGGATCTCGCTGAACATCGACACTGGTCGCCTGCCAGCAACTCTTCTTTCAGGCTCCTGAGACTACAACGAGGACTTCCGACATCTTGCCGAACCTTCAACCGCCGCAGCCTCTGGGCTAGGTAACTCGAGCATTTCGGTGCTCCATCGCAGGTTCGCTTTACAAGTGTCCCGTTCCTTTTTCGTTTAGTCCCACTGATCGGATCACTCCGGAATCAGTAACTTTAGACTTTCTAACTTCACCCCCTTCCACTTGCAGTGTAATGGTTTCGTGCCCTCGGGCATTTGTGTAAATTGTGCAACCAGAAGTATTTTCCTAAGAGTTTTGTATTGTGCTTAGCTCCCTGACTCATAAAGAGCCAGGGTAGTCTTGTTATAAATAAATATCCTTTATTTTCATAACAACTTGTGTGGTGTCCTTTCACTTGATGTTCAAGGGGTATATGTGATGGTAAACAGCTGGCTTAACACGCCCTCTAGAGTTTAGCCTAAGACTGCTCGTATCCATGCTACTAGGATAGCTGGTCTATAAGGTTGACTTACAACCAATCATCAATAAGGGTCGTTTGGAATGATACACAGTGATCACTAGAATAGTGAACACTACATATCAGGCCAACTTCTCACAGCCACAAACTGGGCACACAGAATTGGGTGGATTTCCTGGACTATGCAAAGAAGGCATTGGAGGGTTGGATACAAGGCAGCGAGGTGAGGGACTACGAGGGGTTGTTTGATTTGATGTTGAAGGAACACCTGCTCGAAAAATGTTTCCCTGAACTGCGTCAACACCTGGTGGATAGCAAGCTGACCAATCCCCGGAAGCTTGCTGAGGAGGCGGACATTTGGGCTAGTACCCGGGTGTCCACAAGGGGGACTGGAGGGGACTCTCAAAAGACCGGACAGGGCGCCCCCCAGAAGAAAGAGGGAGGGGAAAAGAAAACTGAGTTCTCTAAAGGCCCCCAAAATAGTTCCCATGGGAAGGGAACAGGATTCACCCCTAGGGCTAACCCACCCAGAAACCCTAATCCTGGCCAGAGTCAGCAGCCAAGGGTTGTCCATTGCTACGAGTGCGGTGGTGTCGGACACTATAAGGGAGATGTGAAGTGCCCGAAAAGACCACCCCCTCCCATCGGAGGAAAGGCCCCCGGAGTAGCTAGTGTAGTGCTCGGGGAGGAGATGCCCTTAGATAAGGGAAGGGAGTGGGCGGGTGTCACTTTAGTGTCCCTGGGAGAACGGGAGATGGTTCCTAAGATCCAGGTGCCCGCAAATACCACAAAGTATGGGCAGTGGGTCACCATCAACGGCCAAAGAGGGGAGGCTCTGAGAGACACAGGAGCCAGTATGACTATGGTACGTAGCCAACTGGTGTCTCCAGAGCAGGTGCTTGCCCATGTACTCCACCCTGCCGCGATGGCTGACGGCAGAATGGGTCACTATCCGGTGGCCGAGGTTCCCTTTGAATGGGAAGGGGTTGCAGGTTTACTTTGAGTTGCCGTAAGCCCTGCCGTGCCAGTCGATTGTCTGCTGGGGAATGACATGGAGCATAATGCTTGGAAGGAGGTGGAATACCGGACTCCTGCTGAGATGCTGGGTACACCTGACTGGGCCTGTGTCAGCACAAGGTCTGCGACTACCCGGAGAGGGAGTTCGTTTAGGCGGGAGCCTGGAACAAAGGCACCGCCGGCTGCCAATCAAGGGAAGAACCGAGGACAGGAGGAGCCTGCCTCGGCATCTGCGCCTCGTGTGACGGATAGGCCACCGGAGGTGGTGGACCAGGAGTCCGCGGAGGGGGATGTTACCAAACTGGAGAACCTACCCATCCCGGCCGAGTGGCACGTGGAGGGAGGGCCGACCAGGGAGGAATTCTGCAAGGGCCAGAAGGAGTGTCCTACCCTTGAGGGGCTGAGGCGACAGGCCGAAGCCCAGGCAGCAGGGAACGTTGAGGGGAACTACAATATTTACTGGGAGGATGGCCTCCTCTACAGTGAACCCAAGGCACCCATGCACGGTTCGTCACGGGTCTTGGTTGTCCCTCAACGTTACCGAGCCTTCCTTCTGGAATTGGCTCATGAAATCCCCTTGGCAGGACACCTGGGGCAAGACAAGACCTTTGCCCGGCTTGTCCCACACTTTTATTGGCCTCAAATGAAAGTGTCGTCCGACACCTACTGCCGGACGTGTGTGTCTTGTCAAGCCAGTGGGAAAACAGGGGTGAAGCTGAAAGCTCCCCTGGAACCACTTCCTGTCGTTAGCACCCCCTTTGAAAGGGTGGGCATCGACATTGTGGGTCCGTTAGATCCGCCTACAACAGCTGGTCACAGGTTTATCCTGGTTTTGGTGGATCATGCCACACGGTACCCAGAGGCTATACCTCTGAGGACCATTACTGCACCTGTTGTGGCTAGGGCCCTGATGGGAATCTTTACCCGAGTGGGTTTTCCCAAGGAAGTTGTGTCCGACAGGGGGGCCAACTTCATGTCAGCATACATGCGGGCGATGTGGAAGGAGTGTGGAGTGACCTACCGGTTCACCACTCCTTACCATCCCCAGACCAATGGTCTGGTGGAGAGGTTCAATAAGACCTTGAAAGGCATGATCAGAAGTCTGCCTGAAAGCCTGCGGAGGAAATGGGACGTCCTCCTACCCTGTCTATTGTTTTCCTACAGGGAAGTGCCACAGAAGGGAGTGGGCTTCAGCCTCTTCGAGCTTTTGTATGGGCACCCTGTGCGTGGACCTCTCAGCCTGGTGAGAGACGGATGGGAAAGAACTCCCAGAAAGCTTCCCCAGGACGTGGTGAGCTACATGCTGGCCTTCCGGAGCCAAATGGCTAAGTTGTGGAAGCAAGCTTCTGACAACTTGGAAGCCAGCCAAGCAGTGATGAAGGCGTGGTATGACCACAATGCTCACCCGGTGGAGTTGGAGCCTGGCCAGAAGGTGTGGGTGATCGTACCAGGAGAGCTTAGCGCCCTCCAGGATCGCTGGTCAGGACCCTTTGAGGTGTTGGAGAAGAAGGGTAAGGCTACCTACTTGGTGGATCTGAAGACCCCTCGCCAGCCCCTACGAGTGCTGCACGCCAACCGCCTCAAACCCCACCACGAGAGGCCCGAAGTCATATTGTTAATGGTGACTGACGGAGCAGAGGACGTGGAAAGCGAGCCTCTCCCCGACTTATTTGCGTCTCAAGAAAAGGATGGGTTGGTGGAGGGAGTGATTCTCTCCCCGTCCCTAACTCCTGAACAGCAGGAGGACTGCCGCCAGGTCCTGGGGCAGTACTCTTCGTTGTTCTCCCTTGTTCCGGGTAGGACTCACCTGTGCGTCCATGACGTGGACACAGGAGACAGCCTGCCTGTGAAGTCAAAGATCTACCGGATGACAGACAAGGTGAAGGCCAGCATTCACAGTGAAGTCACTAAGATGCTGGAGCTAGGAGTGATTGAACCTTCCAGCAGCCCCTGGTCCAGTCCGGTGGTACTAGTACCAAAAGCTGCACCACCGGGTGCCCAACCGGAACTGAGGTTCTGTGTGGACTACCGGGGACTGAATTCAGTAACGAAGACTGATGCTCATCCGATCCCGAGGGCGGATGAACTGATTGACCGGCTGGGAGCTGCCCAATATTTGAGTACCTTTGACCTTACATCCGGGTACTGGCAGATCTCTCTGACTGATGGAGCTAAGGAAAGGTCAGCCTTCTCCACGCCCAAGGGCCACTACCAGTTCTGCGTGATGCCCTTTGGGCTCAAGAACGCCCCTGCCACGTTTCAGCGTCTGGTGAACCAGATCCTCGCCGGAATGGAGAGTTTCTCTGCTGCTTATCTGGACGACATTGCCGTCTTCAGTAACAGCTGGGAGGATCACTTGCGTCACCTGCAAACTGTTCTCCAGGCCCTGAAACAAGCTGGGTTAACGATCAAGGCCAGTAAATGCCAGATCGGGCAGGGGTCGGTAGTGTACCTTGGACACTTGGTGGGTAGGGGAGCGGTGCAACCCCTCCAGGCAAAAATCGAGGCAATCATGGCCTGGGAACCCCCCAAGACTCAGACTGAGGTCCGAGCTTTTCTGGGCCTCACAGGATATTACCGCCGCTTCGTGAAGGGGTATGGGACCATTGTGGCCCCCCTCACGGAGCTTACGTCCAAGAAGCAACCTCGACGGGTAGTCTGGACGGAGGCTTGTCAGCAGGCCTTTGTGAAACTGAAGCAAGCCATGTGCAAGGCCCCCGTCTTAAGGGCCCCAGATTTTTCCAAGGAGTTCATTGTCCAGACGGATGTATCGGAACATGGCATTGGGGCAGTGTTATCGCAACTCAATGAAGAGGGTCTGGATCAACCCGTGGTCTTCCTATCCCGGAGACTACTTCCCAGGGAACAGAAGTGGAGTGCAATAGAGCGTGAAGCCTTTGCAGTGGTATGGGCTCTGAAGAAGTTGCGGCCATACCTGTTTGGCTCGCACTTCCTAGTTCAGACCGACCACAGACCCCTTCGGTGGCTGATGCAGATGAAGGGGGAGAATCCCAAGTTGCTAAGGTGGTCTATCTCCCTACAGGGAATGGACTTTCAGGTGGAACATCGGCCTGGAGTGGACCACGCCAATGCAGACGGTCTCAAGGTATTTCCGCCTTAGTGATAAGAACTCCCAAGGGGTTGGGTAGCTCTCCCCACTTTCAGCTGGGGGGGACGCGTGTTAGACCTGTCAGCCCTTTGGGTGGTCCCTCCTCATCATTATTTATTTTGTCCCACTTTTGCCTCAAACCCTGTTATAATTTTTCCTTTTTGGGAACCACCAGACTTTTTAGTGTTGATGCAGGGTCAGGGAGCCATTTTCCCTACCCCTGGAACTTCTGTCTGAGGGCCTGAGACACAAAATGGTGGCCACCCATTGTCACCTGTGACATCATCAGAACCCACTGGAGATTTCTAGAACCTTCCGTAACATTCTGGAACCCTGTGACAGTGAGAGGCAGTTTAGAATGTTGGGAGGCCATCTCAGAGTGGCAGTTGGCATCTGACTAGAGAGGAGAGAGGACCAGTTCAGAAGGAGGTCGGAGTAAGGCAGCAGGGGTGGAAACCAGTGCTTGGAGTGGGGTCCAGAAACCCACCCTTGATGCTAGTCCCTACTGACCAAGCCCAGCCTAGAGCCCTGTGTGGGACCAAGACCAGAAAAACCATCTTAAGGACCTAAATATTTTGAAGAGGCCTTAAAGAAGAAGACCAGCAAGCTCCTGACCTGTTTAGCGGTGTCCTCCTGGAGTCCTGACGTCGAGAAGCCTGGAGACCTGAGGCCTGAGGTGGAGAAGCGGCGCTGACAGAAAGCAGACGTCGTACCCGGAGCCGTCAGAGGTCGAGAGAGGGCGCCGACGGAGGTCGTGGAGAGGCTCCGGAGGTCGAGTAAGGAGTCACCTGAGGTCGAGGTGAAGCGCGCCGGAGGTCGGGAGTGGAGATCGCACTCCGGAGTCGCCGGAGATCGAGGTGAAGCGCGCCGGAGGTCGGCAGTTGAGATCGCACTCCGGAGACGCCGGAATCTGAGGTGAAGCGCGCCGGTGGTCGGGAGTGGAGGTCGCACTCCGGAGACACCCAGAAGCGGGGAGACCGTGACCCTGCCCAGCGACATCGAGCCGAAGCCGCCCAGCGACACCGAGCCGAGGCCGCCCAGCGACATCGATCCGGAACCGCCAGCGACACCGATCCGAAGCCGCCCAGCGACACCGAACCGGAGCCGCCCAGCGACATCGAGCCGGAGCCGCCTCACGACATCGACACGGTGCCGAGCGGAGCCGATCATCGTGAAAAGGGCAGTAAGTGGTAGAAAGGGCATCTGAGGCCCTGTGGAGCCCTAAAAGACCATTCTAGGGGCTAGAGGGGTGTTAGAACCAGCCTGGGAGTGCCAGGGGTGAACTGAGACTGGTGCAGTGACCTCTGTGTATTTTGGGAGAGCCAGATCCTTAGGTTACCCTTATTCTACCTCAGTTCAGGCCCAGCCTTGACCAATCTAGGTGGGACACCCCCCCATGTCATCCAAATGACCACAAGCTGTACTTGGGCATAGTAAAACCAAACTACCTCAGGAAAGTGATGTGAACTGTAATGGTCATTAATTGTGTTATTTAAGTTATTGAAGGTGCTTTATTTATTGACTGTATTTATTGTCTGACTGTATTTATTCCTGCATTGTATTTATTGTCTGACAGTATTTATTAGCCATTTGTATTTATTGCACCCCTATTTATTCCTTGCTTATTTATGACCTGATCCTATTTATTGAAACCCCACTGTGGTATTATTTATTTGACCTGCCCTTTTAAAGGAGAATCTTATGGTACTGTATTTATTTTATGAACCCTGCAACTAAGAGAAAATAAGATAAAGACAAACTACTTTCTTTCATAATTTTTACGGTGTAGTGTCGTTTTTGGAACGGATGAACGCATGGTTATTGTGAGGGTGTGACGTACGCTTAACACGGTGCCTGTACCCCAACCGCTCGAGCCAAGCTACCGTTGTGCTGGGAACCTGGTGACTGCTAACCCGGTTGCCCGGTTTCCAACATAAAATTGGTGTTCAGCGGTGGGATTGAGCTGTGCTTGCGTCCACTCGACAATAACGGTGGGTAGTCCATAGGCCTACACCGGGAGTTTTCTCCAAGCGGACTTCCTAATTTGTGAGCGAGAGGGGGTGTTTTGTCCCCAAGGTGCAAAGAAGGGTGAGCTCCAGACCAGCTTAAGGGCTTGGGGGGAGGCACGACGAGAAAGTAAGGTTGAGAAGGAGGACAGGGATGGAGAGCCTGACAGCTAGGGGGCTGGTTTGTACCAACCTGAGGTGGGGAACCTAGCAGAGGGGCCCAGAACACTTTCAAGGAAGGGCAGCAGTGTCTCTAGCAACGGCTTATTAGAAGCAGAATTCACTGACTGGAGGGAGAAAAGACAGCTCACATGGGATTTGGCGAAGCTGGAGAACGAAAAGGAGGAACGGAGGATGGCTCACGAGTTGAGGCTCAGGGAGATAGATCTCCAGATCCTACGGGTCGGGGCACACCCTGTTCCTAATGGTGGCAGCGAAGAAAGAGAAATCACCAGGGAATCCAAACCCTATTTGCCAAAAGACATAGTAGCTAGTTATAGTGCGGGTGATGATATCGCCAAGTGGCTAGCGGCCTATGAGATCTCATTAAGAGTCCATGGGGTTCCAGAGAAGTATTGGGGAGGGGGATTGTATAAATACATGCCTCCAGCTGGTAGGGATACATTATTGGCCCTGGAGCAGGATGAGCAGACCCACTACCCCACCATGAAAGTGGCGCTCGTGAGGAAGTTTGGACTAACACCCGAGAAGTATAGACAGAAGTTCCGGGGTAGCCACTGTAGGAGAGTAGGGTCTGCAATCCTATGATCACCCAGATTTTTTGCTTTTGCTTCATTGGTTTATGACTTTCCCCGGCTGTGGGCCTGCTAATCGGACCCACAGCCTAGCTGTTCTCTCTCGAAATTAAACACATGTACATTAGGTACATCCACCAATTGGAACTGGGCCGCCTTGTCAGTCCCTGTCTCAGCATACCACAGGTATCCAGGGCATCGGTGTACCCAGGGCCTACCAGGGGCTGCAGCATGTATTATGCCACCCCTGGAATGGCCGCCCAAATCTGACACAACTGGCTGCACGACAGCTGGGGCAACGTGGTGTAATCACCCGTTGCTGTAGGTGTAGTATTCCTACACCTAACCCTAAAATGGACATTTGGATTCCTATCAGTCACTCCTATGGCAGGCCTTATCAATCCTGAAGGCAGAGTGCAGGGAATCATGTGGGACGGTGCTCTGGCGCTAGCTGAGCCCGTCGACGGCTTGCGGAACCAAGTCCTAATAGCCGTTCCATGGTGACGCGGGCCAACTACTTTTAAATGCATTATAATCCTCGCGGTTATTTGCTAACTTTGGCATCGCATCACCTACACATGTCGAGTAAGGTGTCATACGAATTGGAATACGAACCCCTCGCTAGTTCTGGCGACGGGGTTAGCATTCCCCCCTTTTAGAGGGGCACGACATGGAAGTAACCTTGAACCCCGGTTAAAGTTGACTCAAGCCTCAGCATCACAAAATGGATGCTGCCACCAGACACAAGTCTGACCTCCTGCTGCTGGGAGACCTTCCAGCGAGGGGAGCTTGGACAAAGGGTTTCCTGTCGAGGGCGGTGTTAGCACCATCCCAGACAGGGTTTGTGTATCCCAGGTAGGCAGGGCTGGAAGGAAGATGATTGCCAGTGGCACCCCGGTGCTCACTGTGCATAGCCCGGCTCAAACCAGTTTCGGGGGCACACCAGCCCCTGAGCTGGGGCGAAGCCGGACAAAGGAGAGGGGTGTAACCACCCCCCTCCTGGCTCCACCCATAGGTAGAACCTAGTCACGGGCCAGCCCCTTTTCTTAGAATAGAGGTAGGAGCGAGCCCCCTTCCCAAATTGGATAATTCTGAATCTTGAACTACTTTCCACGAAAGGAACTCTTGACTATTTCTGAAGACTCTCCCTTGTGGCTAAGGAGTAGCCACCCTGCACCAGCAGGCACCACCTAAGCGCTTGCGGTTTGCTGTAAGTCTCTCCCACGGATCAAGACTGCCCAGCTCGACGAGACCCGAGTTCCCTGCCATCTCTGACCTTTTACCTACCTCATCCGCCCAGCTGCGAGCCGTAGGTGTGACGAGACTTGCGGGACCGGCCATCTTCAGAACCTGCACGACGCTTATCTAGCACGCCCACCGAGGGACCCTCGAGTGAGTGCACCTAGGGTTTGAGAAGCCCTAACCCTGAGCAGCTCCAGCACCGAAGTCTGCCTCCCCAGCATCCCCGAGATCTGCGTGGGGGCCCTTCCGCTCCTTGCTGTTCACCGCGTTGTTCGACCACTTGCTGACCGGCTTGTGGCCCTCTTCACGACGCACCACGTTTGTTTCATCACTAGTCTGGTTGCTCCAGACTGGCTCTTGCTCCCCTTCAACAGAGGAGTACCACGGACCCTCCTGGTCCACTCCAGACGCCATCTTGACTCCACCGCGTGGGCTTGCCGCTGCCAAGATCCGCTGCCCCATTCCTGGGCCCAGCATCATCGACAGCAGACACCTTCGTGGGACAGCTCGCCCTCCATCCTGGTCGCCGCCGCGCCTCCTGGTCCGAGGAACAGCCGAGTCCGACGTCATCCACTCACCTGGTCGAGGTGACTTCAGCCGGTACCCTCCGGGTGCCCACACGATCGCTGGCTAGCGGTTGAGAACTGAGTCCCCTCTGCTTTCAGGTTTCCTTCATCACCGATCCAGGCTTGGATCTCGCTGAACATCGACACTGGTCGCCTGCCAGCAACTCTTCTTTCAGGCTCCTGAGACTACAACGAGGACTTCCGACATCTTGCCGAACCTTCAACCGCCGCAGCCTCTGGGCTAGGTAACTCGAGCATTTCGGTGCTCCATCGCAGGTTCGCTTTACAAGTGTCCCGTTCCTTTTTCGTTTAGTCCCACTGATCGGATCACTCCGGAATCAGTAACTTTAGACTTTCTAACTTCACCCCCTTCCACTTGCAGTGTAATGGTTTCGTGCCCTCGGGCATTTGTGTAAATTGTGCAACCAGAAGTATTTTCCTAAGAGTTTTGTATTGTGCTTAGCTCCCTGACTCATAAAGAGCCAGGGTAGTCTTGTTATAAATAAATATCCTTTATTTTCATAACAACTTGTGTGGTGTCCTTTCACTTGATGTTCAAGGGGTATATGTGATGGTAAACAGCTGGCTTAACACGCCCTCTAGAGTTTAGCCTAAGACTGCTCGTATCCATGCTACTAGGATAGCTGGTCTATAAGGTTGACTTACAACCAATCATCAATAAGGGTCGTTTGGAATGATACACAGTGATCACTAGAATAGTGAGCACTACATATCAGGCCAACTTCTCACAGCCACAAACTGGGCACACAGAATTGGGTGGATTTCCTGGACTATGCAAAGAAGGCATTGGAGGGTTGGATACAAGGCAGCGAGGTGAGGGACTACGAGGGGTTGTTTGATTTGATGTTGAAGGAACACCTGCTCGAAAAATGTTTCCCTGAACTGCGTCAACACCTGGTGGATAGCAAGCTGACCAATCCCCGGAAGCTTGCTGAGGAGGCGGACATTTGGGCTAGTACCCGGGTGTCCACAAGGGGGACTGGAGGGGACTCTCAAAAGACCGGACAGGGCGCCCCCCAGAAGAAAGAGGGAGGGGAAAAGAAAACTGAGTTCTCTAAAGGCCCCCAAAATAGTTCCCATGGGAAGGGAACAGGATTCACCCCTAGGGCTAACCCACCCAGAAACCCTAATCCTGGCCAGAGTCAGCAGCCAAGGGTTGTCCATTGCTACGAGTGCGGTGGTGTCGGACACTATAAGGGAGATGTGAAGTGCCCGAAAAGACCACCCCCTCCCATCGGAGGAAAGGCCCCCGGAGTAGCTAGTGTAGTGCTCGGGGAGGAGATGCCCTTAGATAAGGGAAGGGAGTGGGCGGGTGTCACTTTAGTGTCCCTGGGAGAACGGGAGATGGTTCCTAAGATCCAGGTGCCCGCAAATACCACAAAGTATGGGCAGTGGGTCACCATCAACGGCCAAAGAGGGGAGGCTCTGAGAGACACAGGAGCCAGTATGACTATGGTACGTAGCCAACTGGTGTCTCCAGAGCAGGTGCTTGCCCATGTACTCCACCCTGCCGCGATGGCTGACGGCAGAATGGGTCACTATCCGGTGGCCGAGGTTCCCTTTGAATGGGAAGGGGTTGCAGGTTTACTTTGAGTTGCCGTAAGCCCTGCCGTGCCAGTCGATTGTCTGCTGGGGAATGACATGGAGCATAATGCTTGGAAGGAGGTGGAATACCGGACTCCTGCTGAGATGCTGGGTACACCTGACTGGGCCTGTGTCAGCACAAGGTCTGCGACTACCCGGAGAGGGAGTTCGTTTAGGCGGGAGCCTGGAACAAAGGCACCGCCGGCTGCCAATCAAGGGAAGAACCGAGGACAGGAGGAGCCTGCCTCGGCATCTGCGCCTCGTGTGACGGATAGGCCACCGGAGGTGGTGGACCAGGAGTCCGCGGAGGGGGATGTTACCAAACTGGAGAACCTACCCATCCCGGCCGAGTGGCACGTGGAGGGAGGGCCGACCAGGGAGGAATTCTGCAAGGGCCAGAAGGAGTGTCCTACCCTTGAGGGGCTGAGGCGACAGGCCGAAGCCCAGGCAGCAGGGAACGTTGAGGGGAACTACAATATTTACTGGGAGGATGGCCTCCTCTACAGTGAACCCAAGGCACCCATGCACGGTTCGTCACGGGTCTTGGTTGTCCCTCAACGTTACCGAGCCTTCCTTCTGGAATTGGCTCATGAAATCTCCTTGGCAGGACACCTGGGGCAAGACAAGACCTTTGCCCGGCTTGTCCCACACTTTTATTGGCCTCAAATGAAAGTGTCGTCCGACACCTACTGCCGGACGTGTGTGTCTTGTCAAGCCAGTGGGAAAACAGGGGTGAAGCTGAAAGCTCCCCTGGAACCACTTCCTGTCGTTTGCACCCCCTTTGAAAGGGTGGGCATCGACATTGTGGGTCCGTTAGATCCGCCTACAACAGCTGGTCACAGGTTTATCCTGGTTTTGGTGGATCATGCCACACGGTACCCAGAGGCTATACCTCTGAGGACCATTACTGCACCTGTTGTGGCTAGGGCCCTGATGGGAATCTTTACCCGAGTGGGTTTTCCCAAGGAAGTTGTGTCCGACAGGGGGGCCAACTTCATGTCAGCATACATGCGGGCGATGTGGAAGGAGTGTGGAGTGACCTACCGGTTCACCACTCCTTACCATCCCCAGACCAATGGTCTGGTGGAGAGGTTCAATAAGACCTTGAAAGGCATGATCAGAAGTCTGCCTGAAAGCCTGCGGAGGAAATGGGACGTCCTCCTACCCTGTCTATTGTTTTCCTACAGGGAAGTGCCACAGAAGGGAGTGGGCTTCAGCCTCTTCGAGCTTTTGTATGGGCACCCTGTGCGTGGACCTCTCAGCCTGGTGAGAGACGGATGGGAAAGAACTCCCAGAAAGCTTCCCCAGGACGTGGTGAGCTACATGCTGGCCTTCCGGAGCCAAATGGCTAAGTTGTGGAAGCAAGCTTCTGACAACTTGGAAGCCAGCCAAGCAGTGATGAAGGCGTGGTATGACCACAATGCTCACCCGGTGGAGTTGGAGCCTGGCCAGAAGGTGTGGGTGATCGTACCAGGAGAGCTTAGCGCCCTCCAGGATCGCTGGTCAGGACCCTTTGAGGTGTTGGAGAAGAAGGGTAAGGCTACCTACTTGGTGGATCTGAAGACCCCTCGCCAGCCCCTACGAGTGCTGCACGCCAACCGCCTCAAACCCCACCACGAGAGGCCCGAAGTCATATTGTTAATGGTGACTGACGGAGCAGAGGACGTGGAAAGCGAGCCTCTCCCCGACTTATTTGCGTCTCAAGAAAAGGATGGGTTGGTGGAGGGAGTGATTCTCTCCCCGTCCCTAACTCCTGAACAGCAGGAGGACTGCCGCCAGGTCCTGGGACAGTACTCTTCGTTGTTCTCCCTTGTTCCGGGTAGGACTCACCTGTGCGTCCATGACGTGGACACAGGAGACAGCCTGCCTGTGAAGTCAAAGATCTACCGGATGACAGACAAGGTGAAGGCCAGCATTCACAGTGAAGTCACTAAGATACTGGAGCTAGGAGTGATTGAACCTTCCAGCAGCCCCTGGTCCAGTCCGGTGGTACTAGTACCAAAAGCTGCACCACCGGGTGCCCAACCGGAACTGAGGTTCTGTGTGGACTACCGGGGACTGAATTCAGTAACGAAGACTGATGCTCATCCGATCCCGAGGGCGGATGAACTGATTGACCGGCTGGGAGCTGCCCAATATTTGAGTACCTTTGACCTTACATCCGGGTACTGGCAGATCTCTCTGACTGATGGAGCTAAGGAAAGGTCAGCCTTCTCCACGCCCAAGGGCCACTACCAGTTCTGCGTGATGCCCTTTGGGCTCAAGAACGCCCCTGCCACATTTCAGCGTCTGGTGAACCAGATCCTCGCCGGAATGGAGAGTTTCTCTGCTGCTTATCTGGACGACATTGCCGTCTTCAGTAACAGCTGGGAGGATCACTTGCGTCACCTGCAAACTGTTCTCCAGGCCCTGAAACAAGCTGGGTTAACGATCAAGGCCAGTAAATGCCAGATCGGGCAGGGGTCGGTAGTGTACCTTGGACACTTGGTGGGTAGGGGAGCGGTGCAACCCCTCCAGGCAAAAATCGAGGCAATCATGGCCTGGGAACCCCCCAAGACTCAGACTGAGGTCCGAGCTTTTCTGGGCCTCACAGGATATTACCGCCGCTTCGTGAAGGGGTATGGGACCATTGTGGCCCCCCTCACGGAGCTTACGTCCAAGAAGCAACCTCGACGGGTAGTCTGGACGGAGGCTTGTCAGCAGGCCTGACTGAAGCAAGCCATGTGCAAGGCCCCCGTCTTAAGGGCCCCAGATTTTTCCAAGGAGTTCATTGTCCAGACGGATGTATCGGAACATGGCATTGGGGCAGTGTTATCGCAACTCAATGAAGAGGGTCTGGATCAACCCGTGGTCTTCCTATCCCGGAGACTACTTCCCAGGGAACAGAAGTGGAGTGCAATAGAGCGTGAAGCCTTTGCAGTGGTATGGGCTCTGAAGAAGTTGCGGCCATACCTGTTTGGCTCGCACTTCCTAGTTCAGACCGACCACAGACCCCTTCGGTGGCTGATGCAGATGAAGGGGGAGAATCCCAAGTTGCTAAGGTGGTCTATCTCCCTACAGGGAATGGACTTTCAGGTGGAACATCGGCCTGGAGTGGACCACGCCAATGCAGACGGTCTCAAGGTATTTCCGCCTTAGTGATAAGAACTCCCAAGGGGTTGGGTAGCTCTCCCCACTTTCAGCTGGGGGGGACGCGTGTTAGACCTGTCAGCCCTTTGGGTGGTCCCTCCTCATCATTATTTATTTTGTCCCACTTTTGCCTCAAACCCTGTTATAATTTTTCCTTTTTGGGAACCACCAGACTTTTTAGTGTTGATGCAGGGTCAGGGAGCCATTTTCCCTACCCCTGGAACTTCTGTCTGAGGGCCTGAGACACAAAATGGTGGCCACCCATTGTCACCTGTGACATCATCAGAACCCACTGGAGATTTCTAGAACCTTCCGTAACATTCTGGAACCCTGTGACAGTGAGAGGCAGTTTAGAATGTTGGGAGGCCATCTCAGAGTGGCAGTTGGCATCTGACTAGAGAGGAGAGAGGACCAGTTCAGAAGGAGGTCGGAGTAAGGCAGCAGGGGTGGAAACCAGTGCTTGGAGTGGGGTCCAGAAACCCACCCTTGATGCTAGTCCCTACTGACCAAGCCCAGCCTAGAGCCCTGTGTGGGACCAAGACCAGAAAAACCATCTTAAGGACCTAAATATTGTGAAGAGGCCTTAAATAAGAAGACCAGCAAGCTCCTGACCTGTTTAGCGGTGTCCTCCTGGAGTCCTGACGTCGAGAAGCCTGGAGACCTGAGGCCTGAGGTGGAGAAGCGGCGCTGACAGAAAGCAGACGTCGTACCCGGAGCCGTCAGAGGTCGAGAGAGGGCGCCGACGGAGGTCGTGGAGAGGCACCGGAGGTCGAGTAAGGAGTCACCTGAGGTCGAGGTGAAGCGCGCCGGAGGTCGGGAGTGGAGATCGCACTCCGGAGTCGCCGGAGATCGAGGTGAAGCGCGCCGGAGGTCGGGAGTGGAGATCGCACTCCGGAGACGCCGGAATCTGAGGTGAAGCGCGCCGGTGGTCGGGAGTGGAGGTCGCCCTCCGGAGACACCCGGAAGCGGGGAGACCGTGACCCTGCCCAGCGACATCGAGCCGAAGCCGCCCAGCGACACCGAGCCGAGGCCGCCCAGCGACATCGATCCGGAACCGCCAGCGACACCGATCCGAAGCCGCCCAGCGACATCGAGCCGGAGCCGCCTCACGACATCGACACGGCGCCGAGCGGAGCCGATCATCGTGAAAAGGGCAGCAAGTGGTAGAAAGGGCATCTGAGGCCCTGTGGAGCCCTAAAAGACCATTCTAGGGGCTAGAGGGGTGTTAGAACCAGCCTGGGAGTGCCAGGGGTGAACTGAGACTGGTGCAGTGACCTCTGTGAGGGGTTGTGTATTTTGGGAGAGCCAGATCCTTAGGTTACCCTTATTCTACCTCAGTTCAGGCCCAGCCTTGACCAATCTAGGTGGGACACCCCCCATGTCATCCAAATGACCACAAGCTGTACTTGGGCATAGTAAAACCAAACTACCTCAGGAAAGTGATGTGAACTGTAATGGTCATTAATTGTGTTATTTAAGTTATTGAAGGTGCTTTATTTATTGACTGTATTTATTGTCTGACTGTATTTATTCCTGCATTGTATTTATTGTCTGACAGTATTTATTAGCCATTTGTATTTATTGCACCCCTATTTATTCCTTGCTTATTTATGACCTGATCCTATTTATTGAAACCCCACTGTGGTATTATTTATTTGACCTGCCCTTTTAAAGGAGAATCTTATGGTACTGTATTTATTTTATGAACCCTGCAACTAAGAGAAAATAAGATAAAGACAAACTACTTTCTTTCATAATTTTTACGGTGTAGTGTCGTTTTTGGAACGGATGAACGCATGGTTATTGTGAGGGTGTGACGTACGCTTAACACGGTGCCTGTACCCCAACCGCTCGAGCCAAGCTACCGTTGTGCTGGGAACCTGGTGACTGCTAACCCGGTTGCCCGGTTTCCAACAATGTTTGACTCCTAATGGCTGCTGTTGAATCTTTGAGGAGCTGACTACATGTATCGCTCTGTGCTGTTAGTGGGATTCTTCCTTTGTCTCTCTGTGGTCTTGTGAGATTTAGTGCCCTTGGAATACAGTGCAAATGTGGAGGTCTGAACATCCATGTCTCAAATGTGCTCAGATTGGTTATTGAATCCCCAAACAAAGCCTTTTCTTTAGGAGTGCTCTCATAAAATGGTCCGATATTGAAAAATGACAAAACTGAAATCCCTCACTGTCCGGATTAAAAGCCAAGCTTCCTAGACAATCACTGTTACCATGAGTTCAGTATTGTCTTGGCAAAGCAGTTGTTTTTGGGAATAAGTCAGACTAAATTCTACACCATCTAAATTAGATGAATGTGCGGCTACCACCCCCTAAGATTCCCAAATCGGCTTATCCAGTCATTGTACCAAGTAGCGGGGTGTTGCTCTTTCTTTTGCTGAAAGTTGCTTCTCTGGGATCCGTCAAGATGTTTTGGAATTGGTTTTGTGTCGGGGAAAGTCTTTAACTTTGTCTGGATGCTACTCACTATGTGGAACACTAATATCAGCAAGTTGCACAGTTCCCTCCATGATGCAGAAATCTCAGTGGCTGGCACATGACGAACATTGCTTCCTTTTCTAGACTCATGGCTGCCAATGTTTACTCCAGCCCTGCCAATAAGAACTTTCTTCAAAGAGGTAACTGGTGGTCTACTCCCCTGTGTGATAACCCTTGTTAGTCAGTTCAATGTTTTACAGCTGAGACCTAGCTATTTGAAGGGAGGAGGGAAAAGGACCCCCATGAAGCAGTGACCAATAATGAGATCTCCTGTAGATGCTCAAGTTCCTGACATAATAGCGAATGACTAGATCCTGAATGAGCGGAAGCTTAAGTGCATCGTCTATCTGAGGTTTTCCATTGGATGCTAATGCTACTAATAGAGATGCTGGTCTTTTGGGGCCAATCAAGTTTCCAGAATGAAAAGGAACTTCTGCTAAGCAATGCCCATCCCTATCTATCTTTTTCTAGAAGTAGCTCACATTCGTTCTCCAGAGCAATTCCTTCAGGAACTACACTTTATATCCATCAGCAGATATTTCATTTCCTCTAATAAAATGAATTAAGTTCATATGGACATTAGCAGCCTCATCTTCAGGGCACATATTTTTTCATCCAGTGAAGATTGTTGGCCTGATTTAGAGTTTGGTGGCTGGATTACTCCATTACAAACGTTACGAATATCCTGTCTGCCCTATTACAAGTTCATTATGTTCTATGGCACTTGCAAAAATGTGGGCAGGATATCCGTCACGTTTGTGACAGTGTTACCTTTCGCCAAGCTCTAAATTAGACACTAGGGCTTTTGAATTGAACAATTCAACTCTTCTCCACACATACAGTAAGAAAGGCCTGGTAGTTCTAGAGTCAGCTATGCTGCATGGTCTTAGGCATTCATATTGTGGCTGAGCAAGATTTGTAATGAGGACTCTTCACACAACTTCTTGCTCTAAAATGGGACCTGTCACTGTTGTCTCAGTCACACAAGAGTGTTTCCCCAGCCTTGGTATAGAGAGTTTCCAGTGATGAACTCAAGATAAATTCCTACTTAAGGGTTCCCATTACAGGTTCCATTACCTCACATCACAGTCGTCATGAAGATATTCCTTTTTGGGGGGTGATGCAATATATTGTCTAAACTGTTAGAATGAAGTTGTGTTGAGTACAGGACTATTCATACCAATCACCTAAATCTCAAGGCCAATGTACTGGTCCTTGAGTCCTCCGATCTCGCATCTGAGGAAGGGTTGTTTAAATCCTAAAAGTCCGTTGTACTGCAATTTTAAAAGCCAACAAAAGATGTGTGAACTAGTTCTCATGGCCTTTGTGACCTTGCAGATCCTCTTTTACAGTCGTGTCTGAACAATCATTCAGCGTAATAACAGTTTCCAAGATATGGACAATTCTAAGTATTGTCCTGTCACTCAGGGCTGCAGTCATTACTCCATGTTTGGTTCCTACTTTAGGGCACGGGAACCTCATTAGAAGATGCTTTCCACCAATTTTTCTTGTACACTATCTGTATGCTTTCCACCAATTCTTCTCATACACTTGACTTTCCAGAAAATCAAAGTATTGAGAATTTCAGTTGATGCCTCCTTTCTTGCCTCAAAGGTTTAGTTTGTGGAACCCTGTCTAAGTTGCACATCAATTGCCTGAAGCTTCCAAGGTTAAGCAGGCAGGGCTGATTGCTTGTCCCACCCTATCGTTACTTAGATTGGTTTCGTGGTTCTCTAAAAACTGTTATATGCCCAGTTGAGCATCTTAAACAAAATGTTGCCATAGTTTGCACTGCTGGGGAATAATTCCACCAGGAAGTACTATAAAATGATATGCTAATGTTATGTCTATTTGTAAAGTGCACCCACCAGGATATCTGTGTGCTTTTGAAAATCATATGAATCCACCAAAACTTCCTAATTATGTTGTATTCCTCACTGAAACCTAACACAATGAAACCAAATGTTGATGGAGTGTTACATCTGTATCCTTTGTAATCCTGCTCTTCACATTTCTTTACAGCCTCGTGTGCATAGACCATTCCAGTCCTTTGTTTAATTAAACAGTTGTGTTAACCTGGAAGAGAAGGATCATAGAATTTCAGCTTCTTTCTTCTCAGGAGCCTTTTATTAACTCTATAAGATCATGTAGGCTGTTTGGAACATTTCTGCATTTTATATCCAGAGTTTTATTTACGAGTAAATATTTCATGCTGCTTCCGTTCTATACCACTTGTGCGTTGAGGAGACTTATAATTTTGTTGTTATCAGAACATCAAATGTCTCCCCTAGAAACAAATTCCTTTCATGTTTTAAACAATTTATTCATCATTACCTATGGTGGTCCTTCCTCTTGCAGCAAAGGTGCTAAGCCCACTATTGCTAGGTGGAATGTGTCTCAAACTCCTGAGAGATTTCATGCATGTTGTACCAGAAAGGAGATGTAAAATTGTTGACTCCAAAGACCTGCCCATCGATTACCATAACAATTTTAAAGGGCAGCACCGTGGGTCATTGCTTAGGATTTCTATAAGCATAATTTTCTTGGGGCAATTTGCAGGTTTGGCCAGGAGGCTCTGCTGAAAATATGCATCTGTAGTGTCATTGGGCATGTTCAGTTTTCTACACTCAGCCGTTTTGGCCTTAGACCTTAGATGTCAGAAATGAAAGCAGGTTGACACTTTGGAACATTATCTACATTGTGGACCCTGTAGATATCTTTGCTTTCACTGTGATACAGCATTCACCTTGACTTATAAGACTATGCCATGGAGGCAAATTGCATGCCAGAAAAAAACAGCAACTGGGTGGGTTGGCTTGCTGTTGCATGGGTGGGATGCGAGTGGATCCTGCTTTTGCTGGGTCACTTTTAAATGTAATGAAAACTTCAGTATTCTTTTGGGAAGCTTTTGTTAGGCCCTGTCTTTGGTCCAGACAATTCTCAACCAGTTGGGAAGAAGGAAGAACAAAAAGTAACAATGCCAGAATCACCATGAAGGTTCCTTTTTAGGTCTCGGCTGCGAAGGCTGAGCTTGCGCAGTCTAGCTCCGAGATTTAATGTTTTTCAGAAGAGGGGCTTGAACCCGCCCCTCTTCTCCATTGGCTGGCCTCTTAAATGCTGGTCAGCCATTGGAGAAGAACTTTGTCTCTCCAAACAAGCTCCGTCTTTTTCGGATTCGGGGGCGTGTTTTTTAGAGTCTTTCTCTTTTTTTACTCCCTGCCCCTTTTACGCGTGGTGGGCGTGTTTGTTTTTTTGTTTTTTTTTAACCATCGGAAGGTTCGGCCATTTTGTGCGCGGTCGGAACGGAGCGGGACGTGGGGTCGCCTCTTCCTTGCTGCAAGGCTGATCTCGGTGTTTCCTGGTGCAAGGTTTCTAGAGAAGTCAAATGTCAGCTTTGTTGTATTCGTATTGCTAGTTCGAAACGTCTGCTACGTTAACGAGTCTGTCGTGCACTATACATTTGCTTCAGTAGTCACCGAAACCTCCTTATGCCAAAGAAGCATTCTCCCCACCCTGCTTGAATTACTTTTACATTAGTTTGGATTGTCTTTATGCTGCAACTAATGCACTTCCTCATCAGTCAGGCGTGGGCATGAATACTCTCTAAACCAAAGGTTTACTTATGATCTGTTAAGCGTGCGAGTCCATCTATCCAAAAGTGACACGGTAAGTATGACAACGTTTCATCGAGTCACGCGCAAAGCTTTTTACTTCAGTCAATTTTGATCCGTTCGTCCTCTAAATATTCTTCTTGTTTACACCTGCAGATTATTGAATATAAAACCGGTGCCACAGATCAATAGTTGCAAGAATCGCGAAATGCTAGGGGCCCCGAGAAGCACTCATGCTTCTCTACTCGTGCTCACCTTTGGCTTTAACGCCTGAAAACGTAGAAGGAAATCCTGCAGCACACCCTGGTGGCTTCTTGATTGAACTAACCCACAGCCCTGAAAATTTGAACGGTGCATAATCCTTTCTTCTTCCCAGATCGCAGCGATTTGGAACATTTCCTTCAATGTGACACTTCCGGTTCCACTCTAAACACACGAGCCAACTTGTTCCCCCTGTGGAGCACGATGAGCAGTGTTTTTGGTGCCACTGGAGTGCAGAGCTTTCGCAACTCGAACGGCTTTAACCTGTCTTGACCTTTCGGATGGATCGCGGTTTCTACTACCTGTGTTTTTTTCTTAACAGTTTAAGATTTTTTCTTCCCTTGTTTATGATTTTTCCTAGCGGTTACGCAAAACATTTCTACGCATATCATAATTTGTACAACATTCTGTTATATCTTGCACCCTAGTCTGTCCACTGGTAACGTTCTGCGTCATAGGATGTTCATTGATAGTAACGGACATAATATATATGGAACACTTCCAGGCCACACATTAGTATGTGAAGTACATTTTATAAAAAGATGAATTCTGGCATTCCCATATGCAATGACACCCTGTATAACCTATGCATCCTAGTCTTCGTTTTCCTCCAATTTACGATTGTATTCCTAAAACAGCTCAGCGGCATAATCCACTCTCGCCAGAGCGATGAATAATTTAATGGTCAACTGTGCAAGGCTGAACAGAGGAAGACGGGTAGTTTGATGGTCCGAATGTAAAGAAAAGCTGAAAATGCGCTCATCTCCTTCAAGGAAACCAACAGATTTTCTTGTTGGCCTGGCAGATGCCTGTTAGCCGCGGTTCTTTTTCAAGGAGCAAATACTAGTGCAGTATTAACTGAAGAATTACACTATCACGACATAATATGCAAGATCCATAAAGGAATCCCTCCTAAATAAGAGGTCGAAAGTGTCGTGAAACTGTGATATTCCTAGTGGTCGTCACAAACAAGGTAGCGAGACCTGGAATGGTGAATAGTATGCCACATGATTAAGAGCAGAAATTTCAAACACCCAGTCTCCACAGTGACCATTGCAACATGTGTATCACTCTAGGGAGGGCGTGCACATTTGGAGAATTTCTATTAATCAGAGGGTGTAGGATACAGGAAGAAGCTGTTACACTCTTAATGAAAATTGTGTTCTTAGCACTAAAGGCCTTTGAAAGACATGCAACTTGCAAAGTAGTGCAAATACCGACAGACAATATCCAGCAATGCATCTATCATATTACCCTTCTTGCTTTATCCACATTGTTGAGAAGAAAGTTGTGCAGTACATTTCATAAGCAGTGCAAAGCACATCGTAGCCTCTCAAGGTTTTTAAATAAAGTCTCCTTAGAAGCTTTCTCTATATTGTGAGCCAGAAACACTTTGTTTGCCTTGCTGTTCTTGGGCCTTACCTTCACCTGTTTGAGTGTTCACAAGAGTGATGGCAGTGGTTGTTGCCAATCTTTGGAGGTTGGAAGTTCCTCTATTTCCATACTTAAATGACTGACTGCTAACCGTGTGCTCGCTGGGACAGATATCTGGATGATGGTGGAACCCTTAACATTGTTTAGTGTCACCATAAGTATGCAAAAGTCCTGTAGGTGGCTCTGTGGGTGGCTCTATTTGTGTGTGGGTTGCTCTATGTGAGTGGCTCTGTGTGGCTCTGTGTGTGTGGGTGGCTTTGTGTGTGTGGCTCTGTGTGTGGGTGCAAATGCAATAGGTCTTGCGTTTGAGAGTGATTAAGCTATTGACATTGTAAATAACAATGCCGTTTCTTTAAATGTTTTAAAAACAAAAATAATGTCATGAGCAATGCCAATAGCTCTAACTTTAACAATGCCGAGACCATTGCATTGTAAATGCTTGTTTAAAAGAGTAGTCTGCTGCATCACAGCTTGATTTATCAAAAAATCTGATATTAATCTACAAAGTGGAGGCCACTGAATGCTGAAACATCACTGTAAGAAGTATTTTTGAAGACAAGATTTCTCACTCTAAACCACTGCGTTTTGTCAGTCACCATGCCAATGTTAGTCAAACGGATAACCAAGCTTCTCTAGTTGTTAGCGGAAAGGCTGCATTGCCTTCAGTCAGAACTTCCTCTAGAACAACTAAAAAGCATCTGTTGGCTTTCAGATTGCAAAACCTGATACAAGCCAGAATTGTAACGCAGCATTATTTTTTAGAGTAGAATCTGCAGTGTCAAAAAGTGTAATTTGAAAGACTATTAGCTAATAAATATCTGCTTAACTCGAACATTGGATGCCCCTTTAGAAAGAGATTCTTGTTCCAGGTAAAGTTTTTTTTTCTCATGTATACGGTTTCTCTGCAGTTGGTTGGTCTTGTTCTGGATTGATACAGCTGTCAGATTCCTAAAAATACAGATGTCAGTCCTGAAAAATAGAGCAATATGTTGGTTTATGTTTTATGTTAGTCTCATCTATGGGTAATTAACCTACAGGTTTCACATTAGCATATTTATTAAAGTTTTGTGTTGCCATTTGTGGCGGTTTTAAACCTACTTACATGTTATTATTCTCTTGATGTTCATAGTTCTGCAAAGCCAGAGGCAGCAAAGCTGAAAGAAGAAGATTTTCCTAGCCTAACAGCAGCTACTACGTCCTCTGGGGCTTCTGCCTCTGCAAGACCGCTACCTACCTATGTAAATGCAAGAAACACTAATAAGTTTGAAGAAGACGACTTTCCAGCTCTTGTTTCAAAATCAAACCCTTTTAGTAAAACTGTTTCGTCTGCCCCCTCTGCATGGGCCAGTAGCTCCACAAAAAAGGGAGTAAAGCCCAAAACACAGAGCAGTACACAATTAAATCCACCAGCCAAAAAGGCCAGTATGCCCAGCAGCAAAGCAAGCAATAAACCCAGTAGCAAAGCATCCTTTTCTGATGAAGATGATGATGGAGGAATTACTGCACAAGAATTCCGAAATGCACCGACCATGATGGACATCTCCTCACTTCTTGCAGCACCTTCTCACACTGTTGCCAAAGTGGGCAAGAAAAAGCGGATGGGTTCTGACCGTCAAGGCATACCCTCCCCTGTGCCCACCTCCAACAAAGTGACCACAAACTCCTCTGTAAAGGAAAACACTATACATGTTGAGCGTACACCTACCCCGCCTGCAAATTCAGTCTTGAGTGATGCTTCAAATATGGTAGTGAATGGGCATACAAAGAGAGAACCTTCTGAGAAGACCAGTGTGTGCAAGGAACCACCTGGTCTTAAAAAGCCATCCATTCCAAGTTTGTGTGCGTTGGCTGACGAAGATTTCCCAGCTTTGGGAAATTATGTCCCACCTCGAATGCCTCCTCCAGGTAAGATCTTGCCCCCAATATTTCCATCGTATGGAGAGACGTTTGTCCACAGATGAGCTGCTCAAATTGTTCACTTTTATATTGAACAAAAGAAGAATTGGAAATGGGACTTTGTTTTAACATATTTGATGTAGCACAGCCTAGGGAGCCAGGTGGTGGTTTGTAGAGAATATTTCTAGTGCAGCAGAATCATAAACAAATAATGTGTTATAAATATAAAGAGTCTAGTTAAGGCTAGATAAAGGAAATCAGGGGATCATAGAGAGGGTGTACTTTTAATTGGGACAGTTGTAAAACGCCTAAAAAATTCTGATTTACTTCATATACATTGTGTGTGTTTTTTGTGTTTTTGTTTACATATGTGGCTCACTGAGATAATTGGTCTGAATCATAAAGGATTTCAGTTGAGCACCAAAGGCAATATTAGATCAGCAACTACACTGTATATTTGTGCATATTGTATTGTACATGTAACAGCTATGTTCATTTTCTGCATGGCTTATGTTAAGGTAAGTAATGTTTGACAACTCAAGAACTCTCAAATTAGATTATTCTTTTTTTAAGCAGTTAACATTTTCAATATAATACATATGAGAATGACATAGCAAGAGGAATATGACAAGTCACTTGTTTCAAATACATCGTACAGCAAACAGATATAGCCTGTTCCCACACACTAACCATTGAGGGTTCTGCACCAGAAATACCTGGAAAAGAATTGTAAGACCTGACCTCCTTAGCATGTATTCTCCAAAACCTTTTGCCTTAATCCTCCCAGATTGCTGAATCCGTGTTTGTTGGCACAAGGATTCTGTGCACTTTACCACTGCTAACAAGTGCTTGTGCTGTCCTTTCACACTTGGTGAAATTGGACTACATTTAATTGCAACATTTAATTTACTTGTAAGTCCCTAGTAAAGTGGTTCTACCTGTACCCAGGGCCTGTAAATTAAATACTACTAGTGGGCTGTAGCACTCATTCTGCCACCCACTATAGTAGCCTTTGAAAACATGTAAAAGGCCTGCCACTAAAGGTTGAAATGCAGTTTTAAACTGCGATTTTGACCTGTCGATATAAACATTTTACCAGGCCTAAATCTTCCATTTTATATAAGTCACCCCTAAGGTAGACTCTAAAGGCTCAAAGCGCAGGGTGTATTCTAATTTAAGAAAGGGCATGTGTGTTTAAGTTTTACATGTACAAAAAGTGAAAAACTTCTAAAGTAGTTTTCCTGAAAGAGACTTCTAACTGCAGATTCCTCACCTTTTAAATATTCCCTAGGCATCAGACTGGATCCGGCAACTTTTCCACAGTACCTCTGTGTGCTAGAAGGTGGCGCCATGTGACTCTGACCTGATTTCGTTCCGCTCTGGACGTGATGTACAGGTCCTATATAGGCACTGCTCTTTAGTGCTGACATCAGTTCCTTTCTTTCTGCACCTCTAGGCACAAATCTGCAGCGTCTCATCTCTCAAAGACCGTTTTGCGATTTTTATTAGATTTTTTCCCCCAAAATTTCTTAGTGTGCAAGGGGTGTAACCCCCAAGTTGACAGGTTTTAAACCCTGTTAGGACTGTCAGAGTTCTGGAACAGATTCCCACCAGGTTTGCCTGTGGAGACTGCACATTGATGAACTCTGTGGCCATCAGGGAATCCAATACAAAAGTTTGTCGCAAAGCTCAAGAAGACGCAGCACTGGAACTGCTCAAAATCCTTTTCCAAGTCCAAAGATTGATCCCAGTCCCACTCCCGTGGTTGATGGAGCGACTCGAGAGGCCGATCTTTATCACGCTTCAAATTCTCCGGTAAGCATAAAAAACAAAGTTGAAGCAGAGTTCTGCTCCTTAATGCCATTCCCACTTTCTTGATAAAGTGAGTGGGTGGGACCAACAGTCCTGTTCCCGCTCCCAAAGCTGCAGCTGGTTCCGGCACAATCTGAGTTTCTGTGACCTCCAGCCATGCTGCACCAAATCAAAGAGTTCCGTGCAGCTTTGCTCTGGCTCTTTGGTCCCTCTGGGCCCCATTGTGTGGAGAGGCCTTCAACCGGGATTACCACCGGTGGGTTTGCCCTCTGCGTTAGCTGGACCATCTCAGCCACATGACCACTCCAGGAGCGGGTACGCCGATGCCCACTATTGTCCCCTCAGGCACTGACTCCGTGCCAGTCCAACTTTGTCCAACGTCGCAACCGAATCCGACCGAGGTTTCTGCACTTGCTTTACCACAAAGCAGGCAGCATTCTTTGCATTGTCTTTTTGGAACAGACTCTGATAACGGATAACCCAACCAATTGCTGCCCCATATCTCTCCTTCCTCTTTTGGGAAAGGTTTTGGAGACCCATGTCAACAAACCGCTCTTGGCCTACTTAGAGAGAAACAGTTTGCTGGACATCCCTTAGTCAGGCTTCTGACCAACCCACAGCACCGAGACTGCTCTACTTGCAGTAGTTGACACTATTAGGCTATCCCTGGATGCTGGACATCCTGCCATGCTGGTTCTGCTTGATTTGTCAGCAGCCTTTGATACCATTTTGCATTCCATCCTGGTGCAGTGTCTCCAGCAGATTGATATGAAGGGGTCTGGCCTAAACTGGTTGGTGGATTTCCTTGAAGATCGGGTCAAACAGTTTCTATGGGTACATTCCACTCCAGCACCATTCCGCTGTACCAGAGAATTCCACAGGGCTCCTCCTTGAACCCCTCATTTTTTTAACCTCTATGTAGCCCCCTTAGCCCAACTAGTTAAGTCCTTTGGGTTTGAGACATTTTCGTACGCAGGCGACACACAGTTGGTCTTCTCATTTGGGCATGACACTGAGACTGTCAGAGATTTATCACCTGCATTAGAGAGATTGCCATCTGGATCTCAACTTATTGGGGGCAAGACAGAGATCCTTTTGTTTGGCAAAGCTCAGCTCCATTGGAAGACGGATTGATGGCCAGCAGGACTTATCCCCACCCCTTTGCCCAGTAGAGCTGCTAGAAACTCCTAGATGACCAACTATCAATACGGGACCAGATTACCTCCTTATGATAAACCAGTTTTGGTACTATGCGTTTTCTCAAGAAACTCTTTCAGTGGCGTCTATTGAGCTCACGGAAACACTCATCCAAGCTCTAATCATCAGCCGCTTGAATTGCGGCAATGCCCTGATCCTCGTTTTTTATCTAAACTGCTAGATGTCCAAAACACTGCAGGAACACAAGGGCACCACTTTCCGATCCCCATCAAGCTGCACAGCCACAACGAATCCAATGAATTAAATTCATTATTATTAATCCTCAATTTTGTCCAAAAATGTATTCATCCTCCTTTCTCTTTGTTATTCAATTCATTTTACTCATTTTCGTTTTCGTTCATTCACTGTTCAAATAAACGCAGGAGAAAAGATGTTTCCACATGCCACGCTTTATTCAAAATAACCCAATGCATTTCGGGAAAAAATCCCTTCTTCCGGGGTTTCGTGACAAGTGAAGAATAAACCTCAAAATACGAAGCTTTACTGAATGTCCTCTCATTTTCTGCTTTCATTCATTTCAAAAACGCGGGAAATCCTGCGCACTACTCCAACACGTCTTTACACCAAACACAACCTTCCTACAAGTACCCCGTCAGGACCCTCACTCCGAGCCCTACATTGGCTCCCCATCCGCAAGAGAGTACGGTTTAAACTACTCTCCTGGACCCATAAATCCTTGTCAGGCTCTGGCCCAAAATACCTTCACAATAGACTTACTCCTTACCTTCCAAACAGGAAGTTGTGATCAAGCCATGTCCCAGTTGTATCCACACTGCTAAACATGGGGACGGAGACCTTTCTTATCTTGGTCCGCTCCACTGAAATAAGCTTCCTCATTTTATCCTTGCGTGCCCAAGTCTATTTGAATTTAAAAAACACATTAAAACCTGGTTGTTTTAATGCTGTCTCTACTCCCATCTACCTGCCAATTATGCGTTGTGCTGTCCCTACGTCGAAGAGTCGTTCTCTATATCAAAACTCAAATAACATAATGACAAGGATGATGAGATCGCTCAGCTCTATGCTTATGGTAATTGGTATGAGGACTTTCAGGAAGCTAGTCAGCTGTATACTTCCACAGAGACAGCCGTTTTCTCTCCTCCTAGCCCAGCTATGGAAAATCTGCATCGTATGGCTGAAGTCCTTAACCTACACCTTTCCACAATGGAGGTGAAAACAAAGGGTTTGAGGCATATGAGCTGCAAATTGTACACTGTGCATAGATTGCCATCTGGTGGCTCGGATGCTTGCACCTTGTTGTCTTGGAAGAAGTCTTTTGTAGTCACGAGAGAGGGGACTCCTCCCTTGGACGATAGTGTGCATGGGCATAGACTCCATACTCAGATGTAGTTTTCTTTTCGCCATCGGGTTTGGCTGTAACTTCTGCGCCTCGGTTCGGCACCATATTCGCCAAACCTTTTTTCGACGCGCAAACTATCTAAAACTCGACGGTATTGATTTTGATCAGGTGATCTTCGACGCGCACCTCATCTACTCGATTCCGGCCGTCGATGCGGGCCGCTGGGCCTATCGACGCCGTTCGGGCCTACAGCTCATGGAAATGACTCCATTTAAAAAATGCCCCCAGTGTGGAGCTAAATTCCCTCACAGTGACCACCACAAGGTCTGTAACCTGTGTCTCTCGCCCGAGCACGACGAGAACAATTGCCAGGCCTGCGCCTCTTTTCGATCGAAAAAAGACCATCCGTGATCGCCGGGCCCAACGACATATCATGGTGCAGCAAGCAGCTCCAGTACCGGTGGACATCTTTGAAGGCCCCGATGTCCCGGAGGAGGATTCTGAAGACCTGGAAATCGTGTCCGAAGCAGACGGCTCAGACGACCACATCACTCCTGGTCAACGAGTGAGTACGATTACCCCAACCCCACCTGAAAAAAAGAAGGCCCTTGTCAAGACTTCGCCTGCAGGCCCGAGTCGCGACCGAAAACAAGCTTCAGAAGCCCCGCCCTCGGCCCCGGCTCCGAAGATGAGGGACAAGCCTTCCAGTAGTTCGGGATCGAGTAAACCGCATCTCGGTGTTCTGCAGGCACCATCGGCACCGAAGCCAGGCGTGCAGCCTACTCCCAAAAAGACATCGGCACCGAACACCTCGACGCCAAAAGAAAAGACATCGGATCCGAAACCAAAACATTCGGAACTGAAAAAGATTTCCACCTCCACATCCAAGCCAAAGGACCCGAAACCATCTACCAAGGCCCCGGAGCAGAAATCCAAACCTCACTCGGACCCAAAGAAATCCGTGCCGAAAGCGGTTACCGAAGAGGAAGAACTTTTTCGACCGGATCCTATCGATCCAAAACATAAAACTCTCCACGTAGACCCCATAACAGGACATGTGGCTACTGTTCCACACAAGAAGAGGAAACTGGACACACCAGGCATTCCTGTAGTGCCTGTGAAGAGAAAAGACTGTGCCACTTCACCTATATGACCCTCTTTTCCTGTACTTCCTTCTAAGCCTGTCTCTCCTCCACATTCTCCTATACTTCCAACAAACTCACCACTACCACAGGTTGAGGATGATTTAGGGGATGGGGGAAGCAACAAGGACCCTTTCACTGACCCTGATGACAACACAGACGTACCACAGGACGATTATGATGACCCAGTAGATCCTCCAGACCTCCCTGATCCCCATGCATATCCAACAAAGCCATCTCCCCCAGAGGACAATATTGGCTTCGGTCAGCTTGTAAATAGAGCTGCTCTGTACCATGGTGTTCAGATGCATTCTGACCCCGCAGACGATGACTTTCTACTAGACACCTTTGAACGGTTACATAAGACTGTACAAACACTGCCAATGTTAAAAGGTGTCATTAAACATGCCCCTGACATATTCAAGGACCCTGTTAGGGTTAGAATTCTCAATCCTAGGATTGACAAAAAATATAAACCCGCTCCCAATGATCCCACCAACATCAAGGGTCAACTACCTTTAGATTCACTAGTGGTAACTAATACTAGGAAACGTGCCAACTCTCAGACCTCCGGTGATGCGCCGCCTCCGGATAAAGAGTCTAAGTTGTTAGATGCATCCGGCAAGAGAGTTGCTGCCCATGCAGCTAATCATTGGCAGATAGCCAACACACAGGCATTACTTGCTAGGTACGATAGGGCTCACTATGACCAACTGGAAACCCTATTGCAACATTTACCTGATCAATATAAGACCAAGGCCAATGATTTAATTCAGGAGGGCAAATTAATAACTAATGCATCTATCAAGTGTGCCCTTGACGCAGCTGACACCGCCTCTAGGTCCATTAGCACTAGCTTGTTACTCAGACGACATGCCTGGTTACGCATCTCTGGCTTCAAACAGGAGGTACAAACAACTGTCCTCAATCAGCCAATCAAACAAGTGCAACTTTTTGGACCGGCTGTAGACACCACTCTAGAAAAAATGAAAAAGGACACGGAGACTGCTAAATCCATTGGGGCATTACAGTCTCCATCCACACGTGGTTCCTTTCGTCGCTCCTTCTATAGAGGAGCATCGAAAAACATCGGAACAGACCCTGCCTCTTCTTCCTACAAGAACACTACTCAAACATCCCCCAACAGGGGATATTTTAGAGGTGGATACAGGGGAAATACCAACAAAGGGAGGGGCCGAGGTAACGACTCTCGCACCTCCCCCACTAATAAGCAGTGGCTTACCTCCAGACCATTCCACCCCGGTCAGAGGGAGACCATCACAGTTCCTACCTGTCTGGACTTCCATCACCACAGACAAGTGGGAAAGACAAATTATCCAGTATGGTTACTGCCTGGAACTTACAGCAACCCCACCCACCATACCACCCAAACAGCATCCAATGTCCACGGAACATCTCACGCTCTTAAAACACGAGGTTCTCTCACTCCTTCAAAAACAAGCAATATAACTAGTTCCCTTACAGCATCAAGGAACAGGGGTTTACTCACTGTACTTCCTAATCCCCAAAAAGGACGGCACCCTAAGGCAAATACTCGACCTCAGACCTCTCAATCTCTACATACAGTCAGATCATTTTCACATGAACACTCTTCAACAGGTCCTCCCACTACTTCAACAAGGCGACTTCCTTGCCACACTAGATCTCAAGGACGCCTACTTCCACATTCCCATACACCCTGCTCACAGGAAATACCTAAGATTCATAGTGGACGGACAACACTATCAGTTCAAAGTCCTTCCATTTGGAGTGAACATCGCACCCAGGGTGTTCACAAAGTGCCTGGCAATAGTAGCAGCACACTTAAAAAGACAACAAATCCATGTCTTTCCATACCTCGACGACTGGCTGATTTAAAGCCAAGTCATTCAACCAGTGAGTTCATCATACTCCTCAAACCATCCAGCTACTACACAACTTGGAATTCACAGTAAACTACACCAAGTCACATCTGCAGCCCTCCCCCCATACAGCAGTATCTAGGGGCCACATTAGACACCTCCAGAGCTCTGGCATATCCCAGTCCAGCCAGGATAGCCAGTATACAAACCCTAATCGCCAAATTTCAGCCACAGCATTCCCTCCCAGCAAGGGTATTCATGCAACTCATAGGGATGATGGCCTCTTGCATTTTCATCGTACCTCACGTACGGGACAACTTACAGATCTGGTGTTGATGGACAGCCGCACACATCGCTCTCTGCAGTGGTGGAACACACAAAACCTTTCCAAAGGGCGGCCGTTCCTAGAGCCAGTTCCACAGATAGTGCTAACAGCAGACTCATCACTCACCAGCTGGGGAGCCCATTTCCTAAACCACACAATTCAAGGCAAGTGGACCACTCAACAAGAAGTGCTCCACATCAATCACTTGGAATTACTGGCAATATTTCTAGCATTAAAAGCATTAAAATCATTCCAAATACATCTACACCACAAGACTGTCCTAGTCCGCACGGACAATATGACAGCTATGTATTATATACAAAAACAAGGAGGCACACATTCTTTGCAGCTCTCTCAACTGGCGCAAAGCATATGGAGGTGGGCCATTCCACGAAACATATACCTTCTAGCAGAACACCTTCCAGGAGTTCACAATCGGATTGCGGATCTGCTAAGTCGACAGACACAGCAGATACACAAATGGGAACTTCTTCCTCAAGTAATTCAACCATTTTTCCAAATGTGGGGTCAACCAGACATAGATCTGTTCGCCACACACAACAAAATGCCCAACCTTCGCCGCCAGGTTTCCACGCCCCTTGTCCAAGGGCAATGCGAGATGGATGAACTGGTCAGGCAGATTTGCGTACGCATTTCCGCCACCCCCACTGATTCCCCTAGTAGTACGCAAGCTCAGACAACAGTCTCTCAAGATGATCCTAGTAGCTTCCACATGGGCACGGCAACGGTGGTTCACAACACTCCTGGAACTTTCAGTAGTTCCACACCAAAAACTATGTCTCTCCCCAACGTTGCTAACGCAGAACCATAGAGAGATAAGGCACCCCGATCCAGGACAACTGAATCTATCGATCTGGCTCCTGAAGTCCTAGAGTTCGTTACCTTACCTTCCCACCAGACTGTATGAACATTATTAAAGAAGCCAGACGCCCTACTACTAGAGCTTGCTATGCAGCAAAGTGGAAAAGATTTGTCATCTACTGCAATAACAATAAAATCGATCCGCTGGATGCTTAAATCCAGGACATCATTTGCTATCTGCTACACTTACCAAGGTGTAATCTAGCATATTCATCCATAAGATTACATCTAGCAGCACTTGCCGCTTATTTACAAAACAGACAACACATGTCACTATTTAGAGTACCTCCAATTAAAGCCTTTATTGATGGCCTTAAAAGGATAATTCCCCCCCAGACTGCCACCCTCTCCAGTGTGGAATTTAAACATTGTTCTTACCAGGCTCATGGTCCCCCCTTTGAACCTCTACACAAATGTGAACTGCAATTCCTCACATGGAAAGTAGCTTTCCTTGTCGCAATTACCTCTCTAAGGAAGGTAAGTGAGATCCAGGCTTTAACCATACAAGAACCTTTCTTACAAATACATCGTTGCAAGGTGGTTCTTAGAACCAATCCAAAATTCCTTCCCAATCAGTGGAGTTACCAGTGTTTTTTCAAAACCTTGACTCTGTAGCACAGAGAGCTCTTCACACACTGGACGTTAAAAGAGCCCTACTTTATTACATTGACAGGACTTGGCCCTTTAGAGAGACAAACCAACTGTTTGTAGCCTTCTCCTTCTCACCACCTCATAACGGTAACCCCATCACCAAAGCTGGGATCGCTAGGTTGATAGTCAAATGCATTCAAATATGCTACCAAAAGGCTAAACGCACATTAACCATTCCCCCTAGGGTGCACTCAACAAGCAAACTAGGGTCTTCTATGGCATTCTCGGGGAACATTCCCTTAGATGACATCTGTAAAGCAGCAACATGGTCTACATCACACACCTTCACCAAACACTATTGTGTTGACATGCAGGCTAAGCAACAGGCCAGGCTGTTCTTAAGACACTTTTCAAACCAACTGCAACAGATACAGGTGACCACCGCTAGGGGAGACACTAATCTGCAGTTCATGTGCCTCGAACGGAAAATGCTACTTACCAGTATGCATCTGTTCTTGGCATGTAGAGCTGCAGAGTTGTACACGCCCACCCGTCTCCCCGGAACCTGTATCTGTTACAGTATTATCTTAATTAGATACATTCACATGGACATCTCTTTATTTCTTACTAACTCCATCATTTCCCATCATGGCGAAAAACAATCTGAGGATGGAGTCGATGCCCATGCGCACTATCGTCCAAGGGAGGAGTCACCTATCTTGTGACTACAAAAGACTTCTTCCAAGACAACAAGGTGCAAGCATCCGAGCCCAACACCAGATGGCGATCTATGCACAGTGTACAACTCTGCAGCTCTACATTCAAAGAACAGATGCATACTGGTAAGTAGCATGTTCCTTCTGATGGTAGTCCTACATCCTGGTCAGACTACCTGTGAGCCTTTTCTCGTGCTCAATATAGGACCCGCATGCCACTGCTGGAGCGCAATAGTGTTAGTGTGGAGTCGCACCGCACCACCTTTCGGCACGCAAATGTAAAGTAGAAAAGTTTCCCAATCCAGTCTGCGCTAGATAGAGCCCCTACCAGAAAGTGTGTTACCGAAGGTAAATAACTTGTTCTTCACTGCTGCAAGGCTCATCTCTCCCATTGACTAACACTGGGTTACTTTATTACATTTAATAGGTGCTAACTTTGGATTAACCTCTTCAGTGCCCCGCCCTTTCCACGCCCTGTGCCGGGCGTTTCATTAGCGGGCGGGGTTCATGACGAGATGGTCTCGTCATGGGCACAGCGCAACCGCGGCCCATAACGAGACCATCTCGTCATGGGCACTGAAGGGGTTAAGAGCAGATAGACATATGCTTTTTGGACTCAAGAGTTGTAATTTAGCCGCAGATTCCTTAACTTAGAATATTCCCAGGCGTCGGACTGGATGCGGAAAACTTTCCGCAGCAGCTCCTCTGCACGCCGGGGGCAGCGCCGCCCGGCTCCACCCTGACGTCGTCCACGGACATGACGTCAGCGGAGCCATATATGCCCCTTCCGGCGCGCTGACGTCAGTTTTCTTCTTTTCCGCATTAGAGCGCGGTTCCCGGAAAAACAGCAGTTCCTTGGCCTGGTTTTTGGGCCTTCACAACACACTCGGGTCTTGTCGGAACAGTGTGCAATGCCTTCCGGCTTTAAGACTTGTGAAGCCTGTGCGCGCCAGATGTCTGGCACTGACCCGCACCTTCTCTGTATGTGGTGCCTCGGCGTGCACCACGACTCCAAGGGACTGTGATGCCTGTCAGAGGATCAAGCCAAAGTCCTTGAGAGAGCGTCGCATGAAATTTCTGGCTGCACGGATGTCCGGTCCGGCTCCCTCCCGTCGCCGCCCTTTCTCTCGGGATCGGGCTCGTTCCCGAGGTTGCTCCCGCAACCGCCAATCGACAACAGGTAAGCGTAAGCACAGGCGTAGCTTCCGGAGATCTTCCTCTGACGTCTGTGCCGCTGTCGCCCATTCCTCTCGCACTGTGCCGGGTTAGGGCGCACGGCAGCCTCATCCTCCGTATCCACCCTTTCCGGGTGTTGGCGCAACGCGTGCCCAAATGGAGGCTTATTCTAAGGCACTACAGGCTTGTTTTGAGTCGCCCTCTCTCCTTGGTGCACCTTCGGGTCCCACAGAGGTAGCAGACACTCATGCTGGGTCCTCGTCTGCGGACGTTTCCCCGGGACCGGCTGTGTGCATCGACTCCGATTCCGGAGCCGACACGACGCCACCAGGCCAGGACCCAGAGCACAGCCCTCCCTGTCTGTCAGCACATAGCCCTGTGCAGCTTCCTGCGCCGACGTCGGAGACGGCGCCAGGTACTACCCCAGGCATTACGCCGGCCCTGGCACCTCGTGCTTCCTCCAGGCAGGTTGCACTAGGATCGACGTCGGTCGGCGTCCGGGTCGCGTCCTCTGTGGAGGTTGTCGACGTCCAGGCGGCTCCGATGCGGCGGCGATCGACGTCGATTCCGCTTCCCTTGATGGTTGCTCCCCCCGTCCGTCGAGTCCGGTAATACCATTTACACCTCCTCATTTGGAACCTGATGCTTCCCTGGACTCCCCAGATCAAGGAGCCAGGGTGCAAGTGCCCTGTGTTGCCTGGCCTTCGGGTCAGTCTCTGGCTCCTCCCCTTCTAATGTCTAGTGGCAGGATTAGCCTTCAACCGTCTCCTACTGACTGTTTGTATTCCCCTACGCGGATGGCAACTGAATCTAGTGCTGCCTTCGCGCGTGCTATTCATGGGACGGCTGCTGTACTCTGCTTTCAGCCTCCTGTGGTGCCTCTACTTTCTGATCCTTTATTGGATCTGTTCCATTTAGAGCCTATTGAAGTAGAACCTTTGCTGCCCTTCGGGGACTCTCTACTTGACATCCTGCGTGGCACATGGTCAAGACCCTCTTCAGGTGACCCAGTTGATCGGGCTATTGCTCGTAGGCACCGCCCTGCTCCGGGTGATCCTCTTTGTCTGTCTCTTCACCCAGCTGCTCAGGGCCTAGTTGTTCAGGTGGCTTTTGATTTACAGTCTTCACCCTCTTTGCCATTGTTACCTCCCACCAGGGAGTCTAGGTGGCTGGATGATTGAGGTCGCCAGCTTTTCGCCTCTGCCAGCGCATGCGACTGGGCTATAAATAAAGCCTATGTGTTTGCCCGTGCATCCTACGCTCTTTGGGTCTCAGTTGCGAACCTTCGCCCTTCTGTTTCAGAAGGTGCACAGGCAGAATTGCTTGGTCTTCTGCTGCATGGCAGGAGCATTGCACAATTCCCTTTGGTCTTCCCTTGATGCAACTGATTCTATGGGACGGGTCCTTGCTGTGGCTTTACGCCGCCATGCTTGGCTTCACGACAGTCGCTTCCCTGATCATATTAGGGATGCCCTCGGAGATCTGTCGTTCAATGGGGTGGATCTTTTTCACTACCACATGGATTCGGCGGTCTCCCGTCTCTTGTCCGGGCTGCAGTAAATCTTGGTGTCCTTTTACGGCGCCCAACCTAATGTACTGGTTAGTTTTAGTGCCAGTTACTGTTCCTGGCTGGTTAGCCATTTCTTTGTTTGTTCAGTACAGCCGTTCGGCTGCTTCTTTTGCTTTTCAGTCCTCTGACTGTGTGCTTAGCCCAGGAATTAGCCTTACCCTATGTGGGGTATTTGCTGGCATTAGGTTCTGCCTTTGCCTTGGTACGCTCCTATGGAGTCTCCCCGTGGACATCCTGCTGGGTGCCACTTATTTATTAGGTCTCGCCTAGCGAAGCAGCGCATGCGCTGCTCGCTCCTGGCGAGATCTCTTGTCGTCGCTTTAGCTTGCGAAGCGAGGGTGGAAGCTCCACCCATGCTTCTGATTGAAGCTGGGCAAAAATGCGCGCTTTTCATCGGCAGAGAGGCATGTTTTGTTACCTCCCGGTCTACTGCTCGCCATGCCTGCCCGGACAGGAGATGTGCACGCGCACTGCGTTTTTCGCTCACGGCGTTTCAGGCGAATGTGCGAAGTGCGTGCTTTCACTTTTATTTTCCTTTTCCTCGCACGCGGTGTCTCTGGCGATTTCCTTTGAGTGGGGCCTCCTGGTGTCACCACAGGCCGCACCCACACCTAGATGGGCCGCCTCCATGGAGACACCGGGGCACACTCTCTGCAGCCCCCCACTAATGGTGGCTGCACTCACTGTGCGCCGGGATTGTGCTGCTTCCTCCAAAGGTAATGCTTACATGCCGCTCGGGGGGGGGGGGTGCAGTTCTGTGAGCTACATGCTGCTAAGTGCGCGGCACAACTAAACAGACAGACTGCACAGACTGTGCCTTACCACATGTGCCACGCCCCACCGCGCCGCTGAGCCACATGCCACCCTCGAGCAGACACACTACTCAGCGGCCGATGTTGCAGTCTCAGCTCGGGTCAGGTCCGGTTTCGAGCCTCCAGCTTCAGGTCCAACCTGACTTTTCGGGTGCCTGAACCGCGTCCACGTCCGGCGCCTCTCGTCAATTTAGTCGTCTGCGCTGCCTCGCGGTCACGCCCCGCCTCGCTCAATTGATTCGGTAAACCATTACCATTGCGTTTCAGCACACCGCTATGTTTTTTGTATTAATATGCCACCAAGCTGCTTCAGTGTGCACAGTTGTATATGAGGCATAGCAGAAGGACATATATTGTAGTGGGATGACCGAGACTGCACACACACGAAGAGTGGAACTGCTCTGTGCAGTTTGCACCTCTAATCATCACTATGATCGAATTCCATTCCATCTTTTTATAGCTAGTTGGTGCCATTACGGAAAGGACCAGCTGCATATAATTCAGTCTTGGTGCTGCTCCAAAAGAATCTGGTACTAACTTCTAAGGCATTAGCCCTCTCTGCTCAGGGACGTAAGCAAAGCCAGATGGTGTTTTGCCCTTTTTGGATCTCATAAGTGAGGTGAGCTCAGGTCCCTGGGCCTGCATTTGATACAGGCGAGGGAGAGTTCTTATATGATCTTTTTCCATGTTGCACGTTTGTGTGATCCTGGGCACATTACCTTTTCTCCCTTTGCCTAGGTTCCCATACCTGTCAACATTAGGAGTACGTAGACATGGGCTAAATACCACCATGAAATACTACATTGCTATCAGTAAATTTACATTTAAGCCCTTGCCTGATCTTTTACCTTGAAAACCCCATAGAGTACAGTGTTTTACTTACTTTGTGAGAAGCCCCTTAAGAATGGCTGAAGGTGAAGGCCCTCCCTAGATGCGGGGGATATTGAAGCCTGTATGTAAAATGTCAATAATGTGAGAATGGTACATCCCAACCTTTCTTGTTAAGACATGCCCCTGTGCTTTGACACGACAAAACCTGCGCGTCAGCCTGTGAGAATACAAGAACCCTGTTACACGATGTCACATGAACCCGGTTACTGTGTCGCTGTGACACGATGCGGCCTACCTGTTTTCTGACCGGTGTATTTAAAAGCCCTTACTTTGAGGCTTTATGGGCTCTTTTAGGCAAAAATTCACACCGTCTGGGATGTTGTAAGTAAAACAGTAGACAACGTGACAGAACTTTTAGTCAACTCCTTGGAGTCCTTATGAAGTTACAGGGTAACCTCGTGTCATACGCGACATTCTTGATGTCGTGTAATATGTTTTTCTTTGACAATGTTATGCATTCTGGGAGCTAGTATCTTGTTTCAATTCAGCAGAACCAATTGGCCCAACACTCCTGAAAACAATAATTTGTGAAAGGAAGAAGCATGACTGGACCCCGGTGTCCCTAAAGACAGGGGACTATTTTGTAATCTCAGGTGTGCCTCGCCTTCCCATCACAGTGATGAAACACTTGCTATGCTTCGTCAACCTTGCACCTTTCCACTTCATTGTATGGTTTTTTCCTTTGACTTTTTTTTAATCTTTTATCTCTTTTCATCTCTCACTGGCACCCTCTCACTATCCTATCTCATTCTTCAAGCCTCACTTGCCCTCTCGCGGACTCTTTCATTTTCTTCTGTCTCTGCCCTTCGTGTCTGTCCCTACTTCTGTCTGTGTATCTGGCCGTGTCACTCTTTATCTCTGTGACTCTTGTTTGTGTGTATATGGTGTTCCCCGGCTTTGCACCTCTATCTGTGTCTGATGGTCAGCCCTCTCCGTGACTCAGTCTCTGTCCTTTTCTTTCTCTCCTTTTCAGTTTAATTCATTCTTTCACTCTTTCTGCACTGTCTCTCTCAGTTCACCTGTGTCTGCCTTCTTCCATTCTTTACATCCGTACCTTGTTTCTCTCCGTACTTTATTTCTCCCCCTCTCTAGCTCTTAGCCACATTGCATATGTATCCATCTGTCTTTCCGTTCTGTCTTTCCACTTATCCTTTATTTCTCTTTTTTTGCTCTTTCTCCCCCTCTGTTTCCCCCTCTAACCTCCCTACTGCCCACACATCCCTCTGACTTGCACCTTTTTCGGCCTCTCTGTCTCTTTCCCTCCAGCTTCTCTTTGGCTCCCTCTCCTTCGTGACATAGGCACATATACCCAATGCAGTCATTTCACTATACCAGCCTCTTATATCCGTGTGCTGTGCCTTTCCCTGCTTTCCACGCAGAAAACTACATGTCTCGCTGTCTTCTTTTTTTTCTCGTGGGAACAGGAGTTATGTTTTGAAGCTACACCACTGAGCCTTAAGCATCTAAACTGATTTCCAACGGATGGCCGAATAATAGAACACGGTATCAGGTTGACTGCTTCGTGACTCTTTCGTGGCAGAAATATTATTTGCTACGAGAAACCATGTTTCCATGGTTGTGGGTCATGATTGTAATACTGATAGCAAAACAACTACGTGGAGGCAAGGAAAGGTAACTGAAAAGGAAGACCTACTTAAAGATGCTTTTGATGGTTACTTAGCAGGATAGCTAGACATTTTTCAGTTTGTGCTCTTAGCCGTCTTGTATCTGGAAGGTTACTTGTCTATCTCATAGTACATAAAGCTTTTTTAGGTCGAACCTGAGTCAGCGCACATGCGCTGCTCTGCGAGCCATGCTGTATTGCAGTATCGACTTGAAGCCCCGCCCACTCTCCGCCCATATTTATCATTGGCTTGTGTCATTGTCCTTCCTAAATGCTGGCTTCTGATTTGTTAATAGGCTTGTTAGTACCACCTCGTCTTTATTTGTAACCTCCCATGAGGACTGGCCCTTTTACTTCGGTTGTTACATGGTACGTCTTATTTGCTCTGTTAGCACTATTTTCTTTAATAGTTTCTCCTACTGCAGGCACTACATGCTTTCCTGCAACATTCAGCATGCCATACGCGCTTTCACATGCCGCTTTTACAAAACAAGCATTTGGAATGGAATAGGTCTCGCATTTCTGAGAGTTTAAGCTATTAGCATTGTAAATGACAATGCCTTTTATTTATGTTTTAAAAACCAAAATAAAAGGCATTGTCATTTACAATACCAATAGCTCAAACTTGCGTAAATTCAAGACCTATTGCATTGCAAATGCTTGTTCCTACAGTGATCCTTGGACAGCATTGTTGGTCCGTCTGTGGTGCATCGGAACCTGGCATAGGTTCCATACCGTGCGGTGTCTATCTCACACGCCTGGAGGGACACCTTGTTGTCACAGTTTTTTCACAGCTGACACCCTATTTGCCGCTGTGCGGCTTGCTTATTGGTGCAACTTGGACAACTAGCCCCTTCTGGGTTTGTCCTCCAAGGTAGTGGATTAGCAGATGTTCTCTGCTGTGCGTTGTCATGGCCTCCTTCTGGCCACTTATTCTGCAGCGGTTTCCATACTCCCTGCTGTTTCCGTACTGGGGCTTCCATGCTTTTCCTTGGGTTCATGCTGTGCAGTCTCAAAGGGGCGTTTTCTCCTTTGAATACTCACTTCTTGAGGTCTGGGACCTTTTCATTTGTCCTCACTTTTTACACTGTCGTGACTAGTTTTTTCCCCCTACTCTGTCTTGCAGGGAACTGTTGTTCCTCTCGGGCACGGGTTACTTACTGCTTTGGACATTGTCCTACTCAGTTGCCACATGACTACAAGTAATTTCAGCATACTCCAGGCTCTTGTGGGGTCACGTTTTCATGGTTTTAACGTTTTTCCTCCTGCTCTATATCTGCTCTGTGTTCTTACCAGGCGGATCCGTGCAGGCTATTTTATTCCTGTGGTGTCCGTGGTTCTTGGCCCGTTTGCTTGTTCCGACAGCTCTTGTGTAGTGCCCGGCTTGTTTGGTGCCCCTTTTTGAGGCCGTTGCTTTCTTGCTATTGTGCGATTCTGGGCTGCTCACGCTCCGCTTCAGGAGGTCCTTGCTTACTTTGTGTGGTTCCACCATCCACACGGTATGGTTAGCTACCTTCTGGTAGGCTTAGGTGCCTTCCGGGCTTCGTTCTTGTTCGTTAAGGCGTGACTGCTTGTCACCTGCCCTTTTTACGAGTTGTGACACAATGCCTAAGTCCTGGCGTGTCTGGGCCTTCGTACAACCGTCCCCTTATGGCCGCGGATTGACATCCTGCCACTGCTGTCACTTATGTCTTACTGGGGCAGGTTTCAACAGGGCTCCTTTTCGCGGTTGTACATATTAGACCGGTGTGTGATGTCTGTCATACCGGTTCCCGTCACAAGGTTTTGCTGCAGGTTTTGGCAGCTCTCTCTCAAACCCTCTAGTCAGCTCCACTTCTTGCGAAGTCATGACCTTCCTTTTTCCTCCAGCATATCTAGTATGTTTTCTTCCATGCTGGCACTGTCGGATAAGGGTCAGCCTGTTGCCACTGCTCCCCCACGTGTCTTTGCAGGTTCAGGCTCTACAGGGCCCTTTTTTCCACTGTTCTACCTGGTCGACCGGTAATAGTTTTTGCTTTCTGTCGCCACCTCTAGTCCTGTGGATCCCTCCAACCCTTTTTCAAAGTTATATCCATCTCACCTTGCCACGGGCATCCTGGCTCTGTGCTTTCCTTCCTTCAACCCAGGAATATACAAAGGGGTTTGTGTGCTGTTCTTAACTGCTTCTGGTGCCTTTGCCTCTGTGTTTTTTGTTCTCTTTAGAGCTATATGGTCTGGTGGTTAACTGCGCTACATTACTGTCCTCACTATGGTTTGTCCCAAAGGTTGACAGTGCTGTTTTACGCACCTTATGGACGACTAAGTTCTCTCGGTAACTTGGTGGGGTTCAGTCGCAGACCCGCCTCCTCTATGGGTATGGCTTTGGTATCTATTCTAAGATAAGGAATCATGCGGCTAGACGTCTATCAGATGAACGAGTTACTTACCTTCGGTAACGATGTATCTGGTAGAGACATAGTCTAGCCGCAGATTCCTTAACGCCCGCCCATCCTCCCCATTCTGCGAGGACCTTTTCAGGTTGGGGCTTTCTATACTTGCCTCCCTTTGGGTGGCTTGCTCTTTTGCAAAGTGATATTCTCTCACTCCAACACAGACTGCTTTGTTCTGTTTCTCTACTCCATTCTGCACATTCTCAAGATTAGGTGGTATGTTGATAGCTCCTGTGTTCTTTCCAGCCCTCGGCCTGGATTGTACGGTGTGAAATCTATTCACGTTTTTTCCCACCATCCCGCTCTCCCATTCTCCATTGCCTTGTGGTCTTTGCCACCCCTGCGACCTTTTACTTCAGATCTATTGGCTCTGTACATTTATGGGTCTTGTATTGGGGTTGCGACGGCTCTTTCTGGTGACGTCTTGTGGTGACCTCTCCTTAATCTTGTGTTCCGGACTTGTTCTCCTTCACAGTTTTACTTTCTGGATGTGCACTTTCTATCCTCTGCCAGGCTGTTTTTCCACTTCCTTGTCTCCCTTTAACGTTGATTGAGCCTTCGCTCTTGCGCGGTGGCTCTTCAGAGCACTGCTCTGTCTCACCTGTCAATTTCTTTTATTTTTTCATAATTTTTGCACACTGTTCCCATATTCTCACAGTTTTTTGGTGATGGCTCCGCGTTCTGACGCAGAAAAGTTTCTCCGACAAAAACTGACATCAGCGCGCCGGGAGGGGCACATATGGCTCTGGTGACGTCATGTCTGTGGACGACGTCAGGGTGGCGCCGCCCCCCCCGGTCGCACAGAGGTGCTGCGGAAAGTTTTCAGGATCCAGTCTGATGCCTGGGGATATTCTAAGTTAAGGAATCTGTGGTTAGACTATGTCTCTACCAGATACATCGTTACCGAAGGTTACTCATTCTTTAATGGTAAAGTTGGATTTTAAGTCACAGTTCTGAAAATGTAAAATTTTGAAAGTTTACATTTTCTTTTCCTAACCATTTATGCCGTCTGCCAGTGTCATGTGAATGGCTCTGCTGTTGGGATCTGTCCATTCCTGCCAGACAGTCTCAAATAAGGGGACTAGGCGTGTACAGGATGGTCCATCCTGTCTGGATGGCTGGGTCAAAGCTGTGCCCGGTGCCACTTACACTGCAAAGGGCTTTCTTGCAGCACACATTAAGGAACCTTATGATAGCCTTTTGTCACCCCGACTTCCTGAAACCTTGACAGGAGAAAGGAAGAACTTTTCAGAACCAGATGTAGGGGTACTACAAGGTGTTCCCTCTCACAAACATAAGCTGGCACCAGGTATAAATATATTGGACATTCTGCGCCACTCTGTAGAACACTCCTGGACCTGTGGGCATTACAGAAAGACTTTTCTGCTGCTTGAGGAGTGCCTTGCTGTCTGAGAAAAAAGACTGGACCTGCTCCCTTCGTCCGAGGCTACCTGAGTGACTTCAAGGTTTAGTTGACTGGCCTCCTGTCTGAGATAGAGACACCACAAGCTCCAGAGGCCTCCTTGCATCTTCCTAACTGGCCTGCTGCGACTGGACCTGCATAGACTGCAACTGAACCTGCCTGAGCCCTACTGTCCTCTGCTGGTGTGACTTTCTGATCACCAAAAAGTGCCTTACCAGGTCCTGGACCTTTGGCTGGCAACAATTGAACTCCTCCTGAGACAAAAGGTGAAATCCTGAGATTTTGAACTCTTTGTGACCGTGAACGGGTCCTTTCATGCCAAGACTCTGCTGCCCGTGACGACAGCCAGTGCAAAGCTCTGGTGAACCTGACTCTTCGCACTACAGTGACTGCCAGCAACGGGAGATCTACAATGCTCATTACAGCAACCACCGCTTACGATGTCTGTAAATGCGAAGCTCCAGCAGCGACCATCCACACTTATTTTATTTATAAAGTTTTATATAGCGCGAACAAGATCCCGAAGGCTATCGGAGCGCTTTACAGTAGGCAGAAAGAAAGAACAACGGGGTAGTATAGACATCCATTGGGAAACAGCAGCAAAAAAAAGGAAGATAATACAGTAAACAGGTGTCCACATGTAGAAAACAAACGGGGGAGAAGATCCATTGTAGCTGGAGGTACCAAGGTGAAAAGAACAAAGTCAGACGAGTTGGATGTACCTCCTCCCCTTACGGGAAGAATTTGCTCATTAGGAATCTTTTGGCTTCCAATTTGAACGCCGTCGTCGCAGAGAGGCTGCGTACTTCAGGTGGCAGAGAGTTCCATATCTTTGGGGCAGCCCCGGAGAAGGCTCGGTGACAAGTTCTCTTTTTGTTAAGGATGAGAGGTTTCAAGAGGAATGTAGAGGCGCTTCTTGATGCCCTCTCACCACAAATAGTTCAGGTTTTTGCGCCAGGTACGTAGGAGTATTGAGGTGAATGGCTTTGTGCGCCAGGACTGGAATCTTACGCTTAATTCGGGCTTCAAAGGGTAGCCAGTTGAGAGATTTAAGGACTGGGGATATATGCTAATTTCTTTTGGCGCCTGTAACCAATCTAGCAGCGGTGTTCAGTGTAGACCTGAGTGGGGCCAAGGCATATTTGGGTAGGCCACAGAGAGTAGCACTGCCATAGTCTAACCTTGGCACAACAAGCGCTTGGACCACCTGCTTGAAATCACTTAGAGGCAGGAAAGGTTTGATATTTCTGAGGGTTCTCAACAAGTGGTTTGCACCCTTACATATATTGCTGATATGGGACTTCATATTCAGGTGCTTGTCTAATGTGACCCTGAGCGATTTGGCGGAGTCAATGATGATCGGAGTGCAATTGAAAGCAGTGAGGTGAGACAGCCAGAGATCTAACTTGGGTATGTGGTTTGGGCGGGAAATGAGCATTAACTCTGTTTTGAAGGCGTTGAGTAGGAGATGGTTCTTAGTTAACCAATTTTGCGTAAACGTAAGTATCGAGTTAAGTGAGATGATGCTTTCCGGGGATGAAATTTTCAGATAGTTGTGTCGTCGGCATACATGTGGAAGAGAATGTTCGTGGAGTTTAGTGCATTAGCTAGAGTTTCCAAGAAGAGGTTGAAAAGGATTGGTGAAAGGGCGGATCCTTGGGGGACCCCCATTTGTACTGGAGAGGGCTGAGAGAGAGAATGATTTGCCTTGACTTTGTATTCAATGCCGAAGAAAGGATTAAAACCATAGAAGCACCCGATCCGAGAAACCCATTCTGTTTTGTAGGATCGATAGGAGGATGTCAAGATTAACCGTGTAGAAAGCTGAGGAAAGGTCAAGGAGGATCAGTAGGCAGGATTCATTTTTGTCTAAAATTTTCAAAATGTCATCCATAACGAGTGTGAGGGCCGATGCGATGCATTGTCCCTTTTGGAAACTAGATTGATGCTGGTCAAAAAGTTGGTAAGTCTCTATGTGAGCACAGAGTTGAGATTGCACACATTTTTCAAGAGGTTTCGCTAGAGTGGAGATGTTGGAGATAGGACGGAAATTATTGAGATCAGATTTGTCAGCATTGTATTTTTTTAGAATGGGTGAGACCTGGGCTGCTCTTAGGCAGTCAGGGATCGAGCCTTGAGATAAAGAAGCATTTACAATCCTGGTCCAGGTGGGGATGAGAGCGCTCTTGATTTCCTTGAAGATGGCCGGAGGCAACGGATCACTGAAGTGGTTAGACGGGTTAATCTGGAGATTTATTTTTATGTCACTTTCACTAAAAAGGAAAAGGTGTACCAAGACTCATTGATCTTGGCTATCATGAGGGTCGAGTTGCACTTTTCAGAGACGTCCTGGGGTGAGGCAGCAATAGAGGAGGGCAATAGTGCCTTCTTAGAGGACAGGTCGATAGTGATGAGTCGTGATTTCTCCGTGAAAAAGACTGCAAGTTCCTCACAGGAGGGTGGGTTGCCACAATGATCAGAAAGGATAAAACCATTAGCCGATTGTTTGACGAGTTCGAAGAGAGTCCTGGGGCGGTTTGCTGCTTGGTCTAGTTGTAGTCTGAAATAGTCTGACTTAGCTCTCTTGACTTGTTTATTGTGCTCTCCGTACTACAGTGATGACCATTTGTGACGCTCTCCCAGCTCTTCAAGGCTTCCACCACCATGAACAGAAGAACTCTTTGCACCGGACTTTGTGAAGTTAACATTTTCGGCTGGACTGAGCTGGTCCCTGCATCCAGCCTGTGTTCCATCACGGCCAGACTAACCCTGTGACTCTCCCCCGGTCTATCATGACCAGATTACCGCGATTGGTGCTTTGTGCTTTTCGGTGCTATGCTTACTTAAAACTTTGAAATTCAGTATCTCTGGTTCTACTGATCCGATTGTTGGCATTCTGATCTCATTCTTATTATTGAACTCAACTTGTTTTATTTGTATTGTGTTGTATATTCACTTTATCACTGTTTGTGTGTTGCAGAAATACTTTACACTTTGACTCTACATTCAGCCTGACTTTTTTTGTGTTATGCTATCAGAGGGTTAAGTACAAGTTAATTTAGTGACTTTTATGATTCACCCTGACAAGGATTGTGTCCTGAGTGGGGCTTACACCTCCCCCCAACTAATAACCCAATTTCTTACAATAACAAACAGACCTATCTGAGCATAAGGCCCAGAAAGGGATCTAGAATCAGGTAGTCAGACAACAGTCCCTTGGTATAGCCCTATGCCTCAACACAGAAGGGCATGATATTAGATAGAAGCTAGCCTAGCTGATGAGGAGTGATACCCCGAAAATGAATGCTTGTTTCCAGTCCAGGGAGGATCTGGCCTGGCAGTTTGGGTGAACTGTTCCCATGAGGAGCAGGGTTAAGACAGATTTGCATATGGCTGGGTCCAAACTGGGATGGCATAATGAGCAAAAGAACGGTAGATTCAGCCCATATCTTTATGCTGGTGGTGAGTGGTTGATAAGTTTCAGCGCTCCGTCCATCTTGTTGTGTTTGCTATGACATTGGATAACAGGCATGATCCACCTCAGCCCTAATTAGAACAGAAGATCCAGACAGATCCACAGAAGTCTGAGGAAAATGGTTTCTAAGAACCCCCAGATGGGTGTTCCAGTCACAGACAGGTGGTTAGAGATATGGGACAAACTACAGTGCTGGTCTGGGAGATACTTCGGACCTCCATCTGTTCATACACTCTATAAGCGACCATTTCACATGCTGCTATCCTTAACATCTCAAACTACTATTACCAATGCGTGGGCCCGGTTGCATATCTCTAGTTCCTTACTATGCATATCTTGGCCACTGCCAGAGATATCAGCCACCTGTATTTGTGTGTAAAGTGACCACTTTTGTCTACCAATTAGGCAGAAGTGGGAAACGGAAGCCGCATGTGGATGTAAGTGCATCCCAGATATCAGAACAATATGTAGTGGTACACATTGTGAGTATGCATACTGCTAGCAGAAGGAATCTGGTAGTAGTCCAGCCCTCTTGTATTCTACTTGGTGACAAATACAAGTTGTTTTGTATTTTAGGGTACAGGAATTTTTGCTTGACTTCCCTAATGCTTCTGTCCTGTAATTCCAGTATAGCGGACCAGTCTTCCTCCGTATAGTTACTTTGCAGGCTGGTCTGCTAGAACAGTGAGGTCAAAGTCTCAATCATAGTCTAGTAGGACTGATGTATAAGCACATTGCACAGACCCGAAACCGTTCCCTTATGGGCACCACATACCATATGGTGCTGTGCATTTTGGGTTCTATCAAGGGATAATTCCCTCAGCATTATTCTCGTAGTTCGCGGTATCGCCAGGCTTGGGAATTGTCCTAGCCAATTCGTCACATAGGGACTTAAAGGTTCTAATGCTGAAGTTAAATGCCAATTGATCAACCGTGGATATCCCCTTGTCACCCCCTGAGCGTGAAGCAAACAAGCTGTTCTCAGTCTGAAACCCTGTATTTTGCCAGATATGAGTGTTAATATGCACCACCAGATCAGGGTTTAGTTTTTTATGCATGAAGTTCTAGTCTCTGACCATAATTTTGAAGACTGGGTCGTCTATTGTAGATGACTGGGTCTTCCCTGATCTGGCCAATTACAGTCCGATCTCTCTCCTCCTAGCTCTTTCGAAAGTGTTGGAGAAACATGTCAACCAACAGATATCCTCTCACCTAGAATGAAATAACTTGCTGCATGCTAGTCAATCAGTGTTTCGCTCCAACTAGAGCACGGAGAGAGCTTTGTTGGAGGTAGTCGATTCCTTCATACTCAGCCTGGATGTTGGTGTCAGGCTGCTGCTGGTTCTGTAAGACCTATCTGCTGCGTTTGAGACGATCTATCACCACATCCTTTTAGCCCGTCTCTGCTCAGTGGTAATTAGAGGGCAGGCCTGGAATTGGCTCGCATCCTTTCTTGAGGAGGGAGTACAAGAAGTGTGGTGCAACCCTTTTTCTGCAAACTCCCGTAAACTTGGGGTAGGAGTGCTGCAGGGCTCAGCCTTGAGTCTTTTTCGATTTAATGTACATCTCACTTCCTTAGCTACCCTGGCAGAATCATTAGGGGCCAAAATTGTGTTATATGTGTATCTCCTGGAAGAGTAGCGAGGCTTTCCCAGGCGATCAAATCCATAACTGCCTCACAGCTCTGTTTAGGTGGCTCTCCCTGAATCAACTTAAACGTAATGCTGGGAAGACCGAGCTCCTCTTCTTTGGTATAGATGCCGAGGTATCATGGAAGTCTTTCTGGCCATCTGATGGCACCCCCAACCCCGCTGACCCAAAATCTTGCGATGAAAAACATGGGCTTTACATTTTATGGACAACTGCTGTTTCGCACAAAGTTAATTCAGTGGTGGGTACTTGTTTTGCCCTACTTCACTTGTTGTGAAAGTTCCTGTATCTCTTGTCCTTAACTGCTAGACAACAAGTGATCCAAGCCATGATAACATCATGGTTGGACAATGGGAATGGACTCTAAATAGGCCTGCCCAAATACTTGATTGATAGGCTGCAGCTGGTCTAGAATGCAGCGGCTTGAACTATTTTCGGGCTACCCTGTAACTCCCATGCTACACGTCTTCTTCAGTCTTCACTGGCTACCGGTGAGAAAGAGGATCATCTTTAAGACTAGTTATCCAGAAAGCTCTCCACGGACCAGGCTTGGGCTATTTAGATAATAGAATTAAGTTCTATACCTCCCAGAGAAACTTTTGCTCTGTAAATCTCAGTCTTGCCAAAGTCCCACGGGCTAGGAAGGCAAGGTCAGGGGACAGATCTCTTTCCTTCCTGGGCCCCTCTGGATGACACTCTGATGCATCAAGACTACACCTGTGTTTTAGAAAACACTTAAGACCTGGCTCTTTTCTAGTCCCTAAGCCTTCCCCCTCCTACTTTCGCTGATCCCTTGTTCTGCATTAGCGCCAGGACACTCCTTGGAGTTAGTCGCGCTCTAGAAATACTCTACATAGACATAGTGTAGATGGTAGGGGGGTTGTAAATAATAATGAGGATGGACCCTCCTTGGACTGCAACATCTTGCGTTCCAAGAAGATGCACGGTGGATGGAAAACGCATGACAATTGTGACACATTTTGCTGCCAACAGATGTGAACTGCTTTTCTAAACAGTCGAACATTTAACCAACCTCGCCAGACCCACTTATTCCTCACTCTACAGAAAAGTACTTTTTAATACCTGCATCGATCTATTAGAGGATCAATTTAGGGTATCAGAAGTGGAAGCATCTCAAACAATTAGTTGGGAGTGTGGAGCAGTAACCATTGTTATTATTTGTACTCTGTCCCACAAGGACGGGTTCAGTTGGAACCAACTGGGGTAAGTCTTTATCTTAGCGAGGAGCTGGTGCCTCCTGAGTTAGCGCAGTTTCATGTGAGTTATTAGTGCGGTGCAAAAGGTGAGGGAAACTAACACCCTAAACCCTGGACCTTTGACTTGGTCCACTGTAGACTTATTCCATAATCCTATGCACACGCTTTGTTCATTTGCATCAGTAATTGCATTTTATCACTGTATTCAAATACACATTAACGACAATAAAATTTCTTTTCAATCTTTATGGATGCGTGGTGTTCTTATTTTCTTAATTTTTAGTAGAATTGTCCAGCCAAAAAGTGTTTCGTCGTTGGATATATATCCTATTCGACTTCTTCAGGGCTCTAGATCAGATGGACGATATTTATAAGCGTTCTCTCCGCCGGTTCTTCTTCCATCCCAGCCGTGAAAAAAGGCGACCTCCGATTTCTACTGTCGTGCACGATGCCTGTCGCTGTGATCCAGGTCAGCATTGGAGACACGCACGGAGACGGCAATGGTCGAAAACATACTCGTTTAGATCTGCACGACGGGATAACTACCTGGGCATCCATTACCAAAACGTATAACTGGAGTAGAGGAACACTTTACTATTTTCAATTGGGGATAATTCAGGAAAACTGCCTCACAATGACGGCGAGTGCTCCTCTGCCTAAACCTGGAAATGCTTGTTTATTTATAAAAAAACGCATTCCTATTCTGGAGCCGAGGCCTTAGTCAGGCCGACATTGTTATGATCTATTGATATCTGTGTCACTCTATGGCTGAAAACAAAACATTTTCACAATGTGTGTCGAGGCCTTGTACATGCTGTTCAAGGTGTTGTGATAATGTTCTTACTAAGTAGGATTTCTAAGCAATGTAGTTTCAGAGAAACTAATCCTGTATCATCATGCACGCAAATGTGTGTCAAAAATCATTGTGCGAAAGATGAGGCAATTTAGGAAACATGTACATGGTAAAATGGATGCGGTTCTCCCTGGGCCTAACTAAGACACACAATACTGACATCACTGCAGGAAGTGGATGATTGTGTCTAGTAAGTGTCAGCAGCATGCTTTCTGTGTAGATGTACATTTCCTTGGCATGTCTGCATCTCGTGTATAAACTCAGATCATCATGTGTCTGTGGGCAGGGCTTTGCCGTTAGGAACAGCCAAGTGGAGAGAGGGTGGCTCTGTTGGGTGCCACAGCACATTGGAAAGGATCCAGACTTGAAGCGTCTGCAGGTCGTCCATGCAGTTATGTCACATCCATTCAATCTTAGAAATAATGTTGCTGCCCAGGCCAAACCTTTCTTGTTCCCTGAACACCTGTTTGATTCGCCAAATATCTTCTACACGTGTAGTGATTAGGCAATAGTGTCTGAAGGGTGGTTTTTTATTTCCTAAAGCGGATGGCTAAGGATCGGAAATAGTTTCTTGATAACCTGCTCTACATGAAACCCACCTGCAGATCATGTAGTAGCACAGGCATTACATTGCGTAGTCTCTTGCCTAACACTTTACTCAGTATCTTGGTATCCACATTGTTCAGGGTGATTGAAAACTATAGCACTCCAGAGGGCCCGTCCCCTCTTTTGAAACAAGTATTATTATGGCTTTTTTGGGGCCACACATCTTCTTTAAATGCCTTGTACACCATTGCCGCTAATTAAATGCAGCCAATTTTCCACAGCTCGCCAGGGCCGCCATCCTTCAGTGTGTATTTCTGGGTAAGGAGGTCCGGTATGACCACCTAGATCTCCTTCAAAGTAACTTTACCCTTCAGTCAAGCTCTGCCATCCGAGGATAAAAAAGCCCAGCTAAAAAAGATCCTTCATCCTGATCTGCATTCTGCTTTGGTCAGAGCTCACAGAGCCTCATAGGCTTGCCCAGCTACCCACAACAATTGCGCAGATATTTGAGTCCTCATTAGTTTTTGGGTAGTGACAATTATGCAACTTGAGGGTATCCTTGTTGGACGGGTGCCGCTCAATCAGTATGCATGCTCCATAGCATGGGGGCAGAAGGTGAGGAGATGCATGGGTCATACAAGATTTAAGTTGCTACCCTCTACGATATTACATAGACTGTCGGAAGCAGTCAAAGATGAAGAAGAAATTAGTCAGTACATGAGGTTGTGCCTTGTGCTGGAGACGGAATGGTAAATTCCTTCTCCCCGGGGTGTAGTAATCTCCATGTATGCACTAGGCTATGGCTTATCCAGCAGAAGGTCATTCGCCAGATTCGAGTCACCCCATATTATCACATGGGTTTGCCTAAATTCATTTAGTAGCCTGGACAAGACTGAGAAGTGCAGCTTTCTATCATTGGGTGCGTAAGCAGACACCCTACTAGCCTGTATTGAGCATCTTTAACTTGGGAAATGTGTATCTACCGTCAGGAATTGTCCATATTCGCCATACCTAATGAGAACTGCCATGGCACATTTATTTTTTATTTTTAAATAGAGGACGAATCATTAAATCCACTTCAGTCCTATATTTAGCTCCTGCTGACCACTGTCCCAACCATTTATGACCTCATTCAGTTTATTCAGTTCTGACACCGAAAGGTGGGTCTCTTGGATAAAGGCTAAATCATAGTTTTTAGGACTGAAATATTTTAGCACTTATATTTTTCCGTTGCCAAAACTGGATATAGCACTTTCACATATTCTAAAGGCCTTCAAGAACGTAGCCTCAATTTAGTGGCAATAACCCCTTAAAATGTCATGGTGTAGGGTAAACATATAAGTGTGGGCGAGGTACGTCACACAAAATTTTACTCTCCATTCCCCTTCCCCATCAACAGTACATCTAACAAACCAAGAGCTTGAGTTCACCGTAGGTGACTCCACAAGAGGAAGCCTCAAGATGTAGGACCTAAACAATCCCAATCAGGTTAGTTTGCACCTTCTGTTTGGTTTCCCATGTCGCCGATTTGGTTCTTCACTGGTGTTAAACCTGGCCCTTTTGCCAGGTTCATCCCCAAACGTTTTGCCTCTTATTTTTCTGACTCTGTTTTAATTGGCAATAGGATTCTGGGATCTTTACCACTGCTGACCAGTGCTAAAGTGCATATTCTCTCTGTATAAATTGTGACAATGATTGGTTATCCATAATTGGCATATTTGATTTACTGGTAAGTCCCTAGTAAAGTGCACGGTGTGTGCCTGGGCCTGTAAATCAAATGCTACTAGTGGGCTTTGAAGCACTGGTTGTGCCACCCACATGAGTAGCCCTGTAAATGTATCTCAGACCTACCACTGTAGTATCTACGCCTGCAGTTGTGAATTACCATGTTGTACTGACAAGTGCACCCACTTGCCAGGCCCAAACCTTCCCTTTCCTTACATGTAAGGCACCCCTAAGGTGCTCAAGACCCCCATGAGCAGGGTGCAGTGTATGTGAAAGGTAGGACATGTACAAGTAGGTGTGACATGTCCTGATAGTAAAATACTGTGCAATTCGTTTTTCACTATTGAAAGGCGATCTGTCACATAGGCTTATCATTAGAGTTGCACTGTAACATGTTTACATGTGTAACTTGCAATAGGACAAAGATAGGAAAATTAAGTTTAGTCTCTCTGAACTCAGAATTTATTAACGCACCTTTTGGTAAAGGTGGTTTTTAAATCCTGTGTTTGGAAATGCTACTTTTAGAAAGTGGGCATTTTCTGACTTTACCACTCTGTGTGCCTCTGCCTGGTTGTGTATTCAGCATCTGGTGTGTGAGTGACAGGAGCTGAGATGTGCATTCACGGGGGGGGGTTGGGGGGGGGTTGAGGTGTGCCCTGCCTTGCCTGGGTGACTCATTGCAGGCCTGAATAGACCTGGTCTGCATTTTGAGTAGTGGGAGGAGTTGTAATTACACCTTAAGAGACTATGTCTCCTTTTGCACAATGCTGTCTCCGCCCCCTGTGGTCATGCTGCACCCGTGAATACAGAACTGGTTTGGACTGGGTTCAGAGACTGTTGCCACAAAGAGAACAAAGACATTTTGGGGTATAAGTGTTACACCTAAAACCCCAGGACTTTAGATTGCTTCAAGGAACAAGAGGAACCCACCAAGAAGAAGAGCTGTAAGGAGGAGTACTGCCCCTTTGCTGTGTGGGGGTAGGATGCGTTGCTGCTTCTGTCTGAGGTAGAGGGAAAGGGTTGACTCTTTTGACTGTGCTGTGGTATCCTGCTTGGGAAGAATCTCCAAGGACTTGTGTGTGCTTGCCTCCTGTTAGAAGTCTCAGGGAAATAAAAGACTTCAAAGAAGGACTGGACTGTTCTTCACCTTTTTCTTTCTTCCAATTAAAGAAAGCCTGTTGAAGCGCTGGATCTTTAATCCCCAGCTGAGGAAGTGCTGAAGGAATTAACAAGCGCGTGGTGAGTGCTTTATTTGGCTGAAATCCAATAGAGTGCGCTGTGTGCTGCAGAAAGCACGTGGGGAGAGCTTTGTTTCATGGTATACTGAGAGGCTCCTGGGAGCACTGTTTAACGGATGCTCCAGTGCGGGAAAAGGGCTTCCTATGTTGCCCGGTGAGCGCTCGGTGAGGGCCCTGATTTAAGGCCTGTGAAATGCATGGCGAGCACTCCTATTTTCTCCTATAAAATTCTTTGTTGTGGCCAAGGGCATGGCTGCCAGCAGGAGCCAACGCAGAGGAAGCCCCCATTGTTGCTGACCAACGAACACGGCCCCCGGGGTCCCGGTTGCTGAGGCTCACTCCGCAAGCACCGTAGCGCGAGTGCACTGGTGCCCTGTGCCCTGCAGGCAGCTGCTGGAGCACAACCCTTTGGGGGCACCAAGAGATTGATTTAAGGGAGCATGATGGGCGGGCATTCTCGATGGAATCGTCCAGATCCTGCTCAGACTAGGGTATGAATCACAGACGAACAAACCTGGAGAGAAGCGCAGAAGCAATGTGTATCCTAAAGGTGACAGAGTGAATATGAGTTATGTATAACCTAAACCACTGCATTTTCATGTCCTGATGAAATTATGTATATTAGAATTATATAATAAGTCCAGTGATGGTGTAAGGCACTTTTAAAATGTTTTTATGACATGTGCAGCCTTACCAGTATTTTCTGTTGTGGACTGTTATGATTCTGATTATTGCCTAGTTGGCAAGATGACATAAGGTTTATATGCATTGTGATGACCAGTGCCTGGTGGCACAAAAAGTTATGTATTAGTGGTCTGATGTGTCTCTACATGCCTTCTTTATTACAAGCTCCTAGTGGCGCAGCTAATTAGGCCATGGGTTCCAAAGTGCTTTTCATGCTACAAAGGGAGTTATGGTCTAATGTGTTTCTTTGTACAATACAAAGGATATTTTTGATATAACCTTGTGTGGAGTCTTTTTGTGGTTTGCCTCGTGTGTTACTGGTGTGTGTGGGTGTGTCTGGCGCAAACGCTTTACACATTGCCTCTGGGATAAGCCTGACTGCTCTGTAAAGCTACCAAGGGGCTGAGCAGGGGTTATCTTGGGTGTGTAACTCCCTTACCCTGACTAGAGTTGTGGGTTCTGCCTGGCTTAGATGTATACCCTAGCCATCCAGAAGCTCCATTTCTAACAACTGGTGATCTAGATTGTCCATGTCCATACTGAAAGATTCCACAGTATAGTTCAGGCCCTCCTTGCTCGAATGGCGTTGGTTCTTTGTATGCGAGTCTCTTAAGCTTCAGGTTCTGCGTGAGTAGGATGACGACAGCCACCTGATAGATGTCAGAGCAGCTGTGGTATGGTGGTAGATGTTAAGTCTAAAGTCTCCCAGATTTTTTCTTTTTTTTTAGCATTCTTGGTCTGCTTTGAGGCATTAAGGAAGTTTATCGTGACAGTCAACTAAACTCAGTTCATTTTTCCTCCATCTCGGCCCATGCTTCCTATCCTTGATATACTTTGATCGCCAGATCTTTGCTGAGAATGCCTTAACAACGAGGGTGCCATGACACTAATGCAGCAGGGATGGCCTTCTAGAAGGCCTCATTAGCAAGAATGTTTAATGGTCAGTGTTGAATCTGGCATCTTGTTTTGGCAAAGGGAAGTGCCTCTCATCAGAGAGTTCTGAACCAACTTCACCTTCTTGAAGGCAAGGTCTTTAGCGTTCCTACCAAATACTCCTGATTTTGTAAATCAATTCTACTAATGTCTGGAAAAAAAATAATCCATAATTCATGTAGTCTTTACTGAAACTATACTTCAGTTCTATATTTAGTTAAAGGAAAGCAAAGTTTTTTTAAATAGCAGAGAATTGCCAAATGCTCAAAGCAGTTTTCTCCATTGTAGCATGAAATTATGTTGTGTATAGGTGTCTTAAGTTTTTGTGATTTTCTATGTTGCTAGCTTTATCATAATCTCTGCACTTGTTGGCTGAATACAGTGTGTTTATGTGAAATCTCAAATTTGATGTTTTATAAATGATTTGTGATCATTGAGGGCTATATAGTCAAGGGTCACAAAGACCTCAGTGTGTATATGCCATTAAGAGAACGATTATAAACTGTTAACAAGATGGTACTTCACACTGGCACATCTCCATTAGATGTTAGGCAGTCTCGAACCATGTTGGAAGAGTTGTGGCTTACTGGACACACTCCTACATGTTTGGTGGTCATGCCCAGGAGTCCAGACCTTCTGGGAGGAAGTCGTCGCAATACAGGTTATAACCAACATTAACTTGCCTCACAACTTGCTCCTTACCCTCCTGGTAGATCCAGAGGAGCAATGACTGAACGCCATGAGTATCCCCCACCGGGAAATTATTCTCCCATCTTCTCCTAGCCGACCGCTTAACCATCGCCCAGTTATGGAAACAACCAGCACCTACTCTTAATATATGTTGGAGGAAGGTGTGTTCGATATACTCCATAGAGAAGCCCCCTTCAGAGACAGGGTTCCAAAATGTGAGAAAATATGGCACCCAAATGACAATATCCGCATATTTGCGTGTCTCTGGCATATGGGAGATATCCAGCGCAGGTACTGACAATCGAACAGGCATCGCAGAACCAGAGGCCTATAGGGGACCCTAAATGAAGACATTATAATCGAGCTAGAGGGGGGATTCTTGGGGAGTAATGGGCAGGTATTAGCTCGATATTGTATATGGCAGATGCAGTTAACAGCCTATGTCCTGTTTAAAAAGGGTCAAAATCGTGTATGTATCAATTAGAAATGTGTTGCATACCTGTGTGCACCCCTCCCCTGCCCCCCCTCCTCATCCCTAATAAAACCCGAAAATAAAGTTAGGGGGCGGGGGAATGTGGGATATGTGTGCACTTCTTGGTGGATGCTCAATTATCTCAATTTATACTCTTTGCACTTGTATTTCTATATGTGCCTTTTCTTGGTTCTTGTGTGTACTCTGCTTCATTCCAGCTACTTCCATGGGATATGAATCTCCTCTGTTTAAGGCAGGAATGGGTTTTTGGTGTCCACTGGTCTTCTAGGAGAGTAGCAACTTAGTTGCAGTGGTCGGTCGATGTTGGTTTAGGCTACATGGCATGCAACAGTAATAAATGCATTGATACTACAAATTGCTTTTCTCAGAGTAGACCTCTAATTGATTTTACTTCTAGGATTTTCCACTGTGGCTGGCTTAGCATCGCGTCCTCCACCACCACCGGGATTATCGGCACCAGTCAACAAACCGCCACCGGGTTTCTCTAACATCCAACCTGCGACTATTGTCCCAGAGCCAGTGGTCACAAGCCCAAAAGAGTAAGTTGCGCATTGACATATGCTAGCTCAGCTCGCAAGAGCTGCATCCTTGCGACCTTTGATAGTTATGAATAGGAAATTGTTGAACATAAAGTAGTCCGCAGCTACAGTAGTCTGAGGCAGTAATAGGATTTCTTGTCCCACTTAACTCCAGCACTAGTTAAAGAGGCGCTGATACTGAAGCCACTTCTAAGTGCATAGTTACGGCGGTTCTGGGTAATAGGTCATGCTTCCTCTCAGAACTTAATGATTCACAGTCCACATAGGCACCAAGGTATAATACAAGCTTCTTCATATACAATGAAATAAAATGTTATACTCTTTCAGGGAGTCCAGGAACCCATCATTCAATTTCCCCTCCACAACAAATTTGACTATAAATCAATTCTATGGAGCCTGTATCTCTTTCTGCCATGTAGTGTTTGGGCCCGTAAACCTTTTCTACCCCCATAAAAAAAACTTTTGTTTTGGGCGTCGACTATGGGAGTCCTCATGTAGCTTAATATGATGTTGATCGCAAGTCTGCAGTGCCCCTGCACATAGTTGCCGCCTTCAGATTAGTTTTTTCTGCTGTTGGTTTTTGAAGCAATTTTGGGAGATCTGTGGCAAAAACTGTTAGGATTTGCAGGATGACATCGAGGCTCAGATGTAAGATATTAAAGAAGATAACTAAGTTGGAATAGATATCAAGAAGATGACCAAAAAGGCCAAGCACAAATGTGCTCAAGTTCGGTGACAAGAACACGACTTGGGCACAGGTATTTTTCTTGTGCTCCTTTGACCGTGGAGGTTGGAAAATATATAGTCTAAAACCGGCTCAAATTGGTCAGTGTCCGTTCATTCTATTGGGAGGGATAAATGGATATCACACCCTACAGATGACTTGAAAGGGCATGCATAAAGCGTGCTACTTATGCTTACCTAGGGATCATAAGTCTGAAGGGTGTTGAACATGTGCCAGTTGTCAGCCAAAGACTCTAAAATTTGGGAAAAGCTGTGTGAGGTCATTATGCCATGACACAAGTCAAGTAATACTCCCAGAAGGATTTGGGCTTGTTAGAGGATGAAGACTCCAACATAGTTGACGACACCAAAGAAGCTCAGGGAGACCGGTAAGGCGTCTGTCATCAAAGAATCAAAACTGACGGCGATGAAATTAAGTGAGTCGGTCTAAAACAAAGATCCTCTGGATGCAGAAAAACCTTTTCACAGCTAACCCAGGTCACCAGATTTTAGGGCTAAAAAAGTTCACTTGAAGCAGACCGGAAAAATTAAATATTTGAGGAAAGCAAAAATGACAAAGGGGCTGTATGTGTTAATAGGTGTGTACTAACGTTCGGCTGAAAACTGAAGAAAGGGATATCGCCTGCGAAAAGAGGGGAACCAACTTGATGATAAGAGTTAGGCTAGATACTGAGCTTGTACAAAATATCTTCCAAGGATGGCCTTTAGCAACTGGGGAAGAATTTGACACGGAAGTGGAAGACTTTAGCCTACCAACATCTCCTGAGCCACAGTAGGAAGAGCAGAGTCACTCTGAGGAAGACACATAACTGCCCTCCGTGAGCATACAGGAAGGAAGCAAGTGGCAGGACATAGAGCAGATTCACCATTGAAGGGGATTGGAGCATATTCCTCCAAAGCATCCCCATCTGCCTTTGTAGTCACTGTACCCTGCCCCTATCGCGATAGTAGCTGGGACCTTTAGGGTACAGCTAGAATAAAAATGAGAAGAGTCCCATTGCCTTCTGGAAATATTGCATCCTCTACAGGGGAGATCTCAATACTTCAGAGTGTTATCTTGTGTAATACAAGAGGGTAGGGAAGCCTTTGAGGAACCAACTTGTTCTATGGCGTTGATCCATAGTGTAGAGAAACATTTTTTACCATGCCCTCAGTATCCAGCATACAACAGACTCAACATACCCCCAGAGCATTCTTTGTCCTCACGGCACACACAAGGGTGAATCTGCTTGCATCCACTTCCCCTACCCCCTCTTCTTGACAAGGACTACAAGAGGCTAGTTGCTTTCGGTGGAAAGATGGAAGAGGTACTATCAATTCAGTGGAGGATTACTAACTGAGATGCACTTCTCATTAGATATTAGCACCAGCAATAGGACAAGACTGCGGAGTTTATTCCGTGCCTGCCAGAGAAATACAAGAAGAGGGGCCGTTGTGGTACAAGAATAGAAAGTCATACCTATGACCTACTTAAAACCATCTCTCATTGCGAGATGACAAATATGCACTGAAATGCCCCCTTGTTGACAGGCATGGAACCGGAGATTCTCTGCCATAACTGAGGTAAAAGCTAATAACATTAACCCTCTTATCACTGAAACTTTGTTAGGCAAGATAGTTGAATACTCTCTTTGACACTGTCAAATGTAAAAGGCATCTGACACAAGAACCATGGCTGTCCTACAAAGTTTCAGAAGGGGAAGTCAAGGTCTTCCTTTTTCCATCAGTAAATGTTTCAAACTGGACATGCAAGAGGTGAGCAGGTAGCAACACAATGGCATGACACTTTCAAGGCAAAGGAAAGAGCAAGACAAATCCTCTAGAGCCTGTGGTCAAGCAAATCGTTTTTCCTATTCAAGATGCTCTCGATCACGAGTCCAGTTTGGGGCTGACCATATGATTTTCTGCTGGAATGTCAGAAAGAAATATCAAAAATTAGTTCTAATCCTCGTATGATAAGATCATCTCACTTTCCAACACCAAAAAAAAAATCATATAAAAAAAAACATAAATGTTCTTCACGAAGTAGAATTTTTTTAAAGAAGGATACTGTAGAAAATGTAACAAAAGAGGAACGCAACAAAAACATTTACTGTTGTTTTCTTGTTCCCATGCCTTAGTTAACCTGGTCAATTTTGGGTCTGAGAACCTTAAACAGATTCACATGAACACTAAATGAAAACCTTTCAAGAGGTTAGCCCAATGTTGGAAGGATACCACCTAGCAACAATTGACCTCAAGGATGCCACTTTTACAACCCAGTGAGCAAGGAGCATTACAAACGTCTCTGGTTTGAACTGATGAACACTGACTATGAATTGAGTGTACTACCTTTTGGGATAAAGTCAGTACTAATGATGTTCACAGAATGTGTAGCAGTGGTGGTGGCACACGTAAGATGCCAAATGATACTTGTGTACCCATACCTGGACAGTTGTCCAATAAAGAGAAACTCTTTCTAACAGTGCCAGAATAGCAAGCACCATGGCATACATACATTGTTTTTCCGTAGGTTTCAATGTTTGCTTGAGAAAATTAACACTTTCACACCCCTCACAGACCAAAGTTTTTCTGTGGATAGAGCTGGGCACTGGCTTTTCCCATTCAGAAGAGAACTCTGGCATCAGAGGAACGAGTTTGCCTACAATGCAATTCTCAGCCTCTGACAATTGGCACGGTAATGAAGATGTTTTCCATTATGGCTATGCTAAGCAACTTTTAAAAGGAACTGCAGTGGTGGTCACAAGAGAACATGATAGACTGTTCAAAGACCCAAAACTCTGTGCAGCACGTTCAGGTTGGAGTGAGTTTAAACTGTATTTCTGGATACCAGGGTTTACCATAGACAGAGGTCAGAAAAAACTGTGCACGTATACCACATCAGTGTCTACCTCCCCCTATCTGCGGGAGGGGACCAATCCTCTTGAAGCTACACCAGGAACCTTTGGCATTTGGCCAACTTGTGCCGATTCACCTGCCAGATAACAAAACGCAGAAGCCGATGAGCTAAGTAGGCAAGGAGGAATAACACAAATGTTTACCAGGAAGTGGTAAAAAGTCTTCAATACTTAGGCCAGTCCTGATATAGATCTGTTTTTTCATTTTTATAATTTTTTTTTTTTTTTTTTTTTTTAGTTTTATACAGCACAAACTAGACTTGAGACATCGGGTATCAGAGCGCTTTACACGAGCACTAGATTATTTACAGACAGACACATTCATTTTTGTTAGGCACATGGAGATTAAGTGATTTGCCCAGAATCACAGGATGTTGAGCGTTGTTGCCGAGACCTGAACCCGGTTCCCTAGCTTTGAGGTCGAATGCTCGAGCTGTAAGGCTACATAATAAAAAATCCCTGGACTTCACATCGAATAGCCTCAACCCCAGTCCAGGATGAGTACACTGTTTGCAACCCCCTGCAGAATATTTCTGCCAGTACTACTGATACGAGCCACCAGTGCACCGACACACATGACAATTATTCTCGGTCGCAAACAGTGAACACATCAGTTATTGTACTCTCACTTAATGCAATGGTTTGAAATGCAGTAGTAAAAGTTCCAAGCTACCCAGATCATCTAGCAAAACACCAGGAAAAGTATTGTCATCCAGACACAGCCAAGCTCAACCTACCGTCATGGCTCTTGTAGGCACAATGTGGTCATTTTCTTTTACCTAAAGAGATAATAAGCGACTAGGAAACTTACCATGCGTAAGCGCTGTGCAATGGATTGGACACCTTTTGAAATGGGGGGTTAAATGTCAACAAATCTAGGGGCAATTAATAAACAAAACTATTATTGGTAGATATCTAATGCATTTGCTAAAGTATTAACTGCCGTATGCCAGAGTGCACCTATAAACCATAGTTGTATACACCAGGGAAACTATTCATAAAAAATGTTTTACTACCCAGTAAAAATTTTTTAAAGGGAACAAAGAGAATATATGCACAGCAGTCACTTACACCCCCAATTGATGGAAAAATCATTTGTCCCAATTCTTAAAGTCCACTGTAGCAATTCAAGTGCACCTTATTCCCGTCCCGCCACTCTGACTCTCTGGAGGAGTTGCGTGGTTGGAATTCCAAGGTTCTGACTCCAACCCCGTTTCAAGGCTTGTCTGAGCACTCCTTGCGTTCCCTCAGCGGTCGTCGGCCCTACAGCTGATAGAGGCCTTTAAAAAGTCCATGCTGCAACTGTTCAGGTCAGTGCCAGTTATCTCTGGATTGCTTTTGCCCCCCAGGTAACTGAAGGGGCCTGGTTGGACTTGCACCAGCTGGTCCAACCCTGGCGAAGACTGATCCGATTTGGACTCCGCTCCCTGCTAGCCCAGGCACATGCCTCTACTTGTGTGTCAGTGGTCTTGTTGGTCTGACTGTCCTGGGGGCAGCCTCAACTCCACCGGCACCTGCACAGTCTGTGGCCATTTCCAATCTAGAGCAGCCTGGGACAGGCCTATGTCTTACTGTGAGATTACCATAGCACATCTCCCCTGTTTTGGAAAATCCCAAGCCTCTCCTTTGACACCAGTTTGATCATTCGGATCAGATTTCGACACTGTTGAAGGGTTTAAAAATATTGGGTATGACAAAAAGCGGACAATTTGCTCCCTCCTCATTATGCTGATTCTGGCCTGCAGCTGGATATGCAGCATGCCAGTGGCCTAGATAATTCACCGGAAACAGTTGGGCTTCCCATCTGAGCACCTACACTAAATAGAGTGCCTTTTTTGCAGTAGTAGCCTGGAGAGCAGCAGAATTGTTGGTCCTTCAGCTGCCCACTATAGAGCCTAAGGCAGAGTTACAGACCTAAACCTTGCAGTCTGAGCCTGCTGCTCAAGATGCTTTACTGTCTGTTAACCACGCCCTAACCGAAACCTTGATGGCCACTTGTCTAAGCCATGCTCAACTATAGGCTTGCAACACAATATTTGTGCAGACCTTAGCAGGTCATTACTCAATCCTTGTGTAGAAAGTTCAGTCAATACTGTCCGGAGCACACCTCGCTATAACAGCTTTTCTCATAGCAATCACATCCCTACACTGAGTAATAGAACTACAGGCTTTAACCATTCAAGAACCATACCTTCAATTTCACAAGGATAATGTAGTGATGCAAACCAACCCATGCTTTTCCCAAGGTGTTTAAAAAAAAAAAAACTTTTTGTGTAGACCCCTTTTGTTAATCTACCCATGTCTTTTCAACAACCAGAGAAGCAGCTGAAAAAGCATTCCACTCACTAGATGTTAAGGCAGTTGTGTTATACATACAGAAGACTAAGATAATAGGAAAGACAGATCAGTTCTGTGTTGCACAAGCAAAAAGGTTGTCAATCTCCAAGGGAGCAGTTTCAAATGGATAGTCAAAGCAATAAAACTGTGCTACTCCCTAGCAGAAAGAACATTCAGAGGCAAGCCTAAGGGCACATTTTACAAGGAAAAAGGAGCCACACTAACATACTTTGCCAATTCCTTCCTGCACTTCACAAGTATAGCTGCAACTTAGGGTATTAGTACACATTTTACCAAACAATAGTGTGTGGATGTACACTCGAAGGGATAGCTTAGCGGTATAGTAGATGATAAAACCTTTGTTTGCAACAATTCACACTTCACCTCCTTTCTTCAACAAAGTTTACACCGCTACATAATTGTTGCACAGTGCATATCTGGAGGAGATTCACATGTGATCTTTCCACCTCCCCATGAACAAAGGAGTTAATGGGGGGGGGGGGGAAGAGAGGTTCCTAATGGGGTTGATGTAAATAATTCAAAGCATACCAAAGGGAAACAAAGAAAACAGGACATTGAAAAGATTCTGAAGATGGTGACTATGTGCTATGGCATTGTGAGCTTGTGCCTAACATCTTAGTGAGTCATCACAACTCTTCCTAAGGTCGATGCCCAAAGGAAAACTGTATAGAAGTTGTGTCCGTATCCAACCACCATATGGCAAAATGATGCACAGCTTGTTAATATAGAGGAACAAAACTATTGTTACAGGTAACCCATTTCTTGCATCAGTGGGCAAGGCTGTTACCTAAAATGTAGAGTACCATAAGCATTGAGTAAAACCCTTGTAGAGTGAATTCTAACATAATTCATAAAGTTTAGAGGACAGTGTAATCCGTTTACATTACAGAGCATACAGTAATAAAATACACTTAAACTGAAGAGATAAAGCTCACTACCCTTTGTTAGCCAGGGGTGAATTGTGGCATCCTGCCCACAGAGTTTACAGTAACAGAAGTCATACAGACACTAGGAGAAGTCAAGAGCTACATGCATTACAAAGCTTACCCTAACAGAAGTCATACACTCACATATGTGAGTGTGAGGTCATTCCTTATAAGATTTATAGTACCTTAGATGAGCAGCTACATTGGTAAGAATGTGACTAGCACCAGTTATATAAACCCAGGAGTAGGCATGAGCATGACCATGAGGTAAAAGGGAGCGCCCAGCCTTTCAGGGCTACCCTCACGCTTGCCATGCCTGGAGAGACAAATTCCTGTTCAGCTGCAGAGCTTATAACCAAATTTTACTTTCCAGGTGAGATGATAGTACAAATAATATCTTTGCATTGGAGAGAAGCTTCAAAGTCTTACTGTAGTTTCAGTTGTCACGCAGTCTTTAGGCATTGCTTAATTTGCGCCAGAGGTTTCCGATGCTCGACACTGGCACTTATTTGTCAACACAGGCACTTATGACAGTCTACATTGTCTGTGTCACATGTAGGAGTGTGCTGGTTAGTAGTTGTGTTGGAACTCATATTGGCAGGGGCAATAGGTAGTGCAAGTTGCATGGGCTCCCGAGGGAAGGCCCTGACATATTAAGCACTGTCTGTAGTGTGTGTTTATTGTCTCAAAATCTTCCAGTACCATAAGTTTTGTGGGCAAGATGGTACTTGTAACCAAATTCCAGGTAAGTATAGCGAAAGTGTCGCGTTATTTTGGGATAGCATGATGGATCATGTATAAAGTAATCGCTTTGGAGGTTTCAGTGGATATGGAGATACACAGTTCAGACTTAGAATTTTTGTCATCGGGTAGAGTGACGGGTAGCTCACACATTTGAACAAGACTTGAGATCAAAAAAAGAGCACCGAAGCACACACATTTCAGTTACTATAATCCAAATGCAGTTGTAATTATTGATGTCTTGAGAAGTGCTCCTGCAATAAACAAGATTTTCATACTGACGTTTGTTGGGACTTCAATCCACAACGGGGAATTTGCTTGGAAACGGTGACCATTTTTTGGATTATAGTAACTGAAACGTGTGTGCTTCGGTGCTCTTTCTATGATTTACTGTATTACACTGTACTGCTGTGCAGTGTAGTGGATTCACACTTAAGGTGGCTGGGTGTTGGGCGCCATGAAAGCACCACAAGTCACCACATATCCTTTATACTATGTGTTCAAGGCATGTGAGCTGTAGATAACATGCTTTGCATACTCCTGCCATCTAGTGTTGAGTCCAGACTTTTGCAAGTTGTTTTTGTTTGAAGAAGTATTTCCAGTCATGAGGTAGGTGACTCCTCCTTTTGGTGATAGTACGCATGGGCATCGACTTCATCGTTAGATTGTTTGTTTCCGCCATTGGGTTTGGACGTGAATTTCTGCGGTCCGGTTCGACACAGTTTCTCGGGTTGCCCTTGACGGTATTGTTCTCGATTGCGTATTCCCTTTCTCCACGTATCGTATTTAATACAAACTCTTTTCGATCAGGAAACTCGCGGAACGCCGTTGGGCCTACCCGCGTTAGTCCGCCTCAATGGAACGGACTCTATTCTAATTTTGCCCTTAGTGCCACACGAAGTTTCCGCGCACTGAATCGCACGAAGTGTGCAACCTGTGCTTATCTCAGGAGCACACCGAACAAGACCACGACGCATGTAAATCTTTCCGCTGAAAGAAAATGCTCCGTGACAGTCTGGCTCGACGTCGCGACATGCAGAGCCAGAACACCGGCTCCATTCCGGACCTCTTCGGAGACGATTTCGAACAAGAAACTGTCTATGCCTTAGGGGCCCAAGGAAGAACAATAGGACCTTGTCTCTGTCTCTAAGTCCGGCTCCGATGTGGACGAAGATATTCCACAAGGTCAGCGTATCGTGAGTACCGATCCTCCCTTGCCCCAAAGTCCAACTCCGCCGAAAAAAAAGGTTCCGGTTCCACCTCTGCCTTTGGGCCCTGGTTGGAACCGAGAACATGTTTCTAACGCCCCGCCTTCGGGCTTGGCACCGAAACATTAATCAAAACCTTCCAGCTCGGGGTCTAGTTGTCTACACTCAGGCACCAAGCGGAAATCTTCGGGGTCTAAGCCAAAACCCGTCTCAGAAGAAGAAACATGTGGGTACTAACCCTTCTCCTCCTCCTTCATCACCTCCTTCCCCAGAAGCACAACACTTGTTAATTACACCTACTAATTCACCACACCATACACACCTGATGATCAGGATGATGGGGACAATGATCCTGCACCTGCAAATCCCTGAAAGGATTACAACACATTCTCCCACAGGTAACAATCCTGATCTTTACCCTACTAAACCTTCTCCACCTGATGACAACGTATCAGGTGAATAGAACTATTAAGCAGAGCGGCTAATTATCACGGGATTCAATTACACAAGGAATCTCTAGAGAAGGAGTTCCTTTTTGAAACACTTAGCAGTTCCCAAAGATCCACTCGCACACTCCCAATGCTCAAGGGTATGCTAGGACATGTGGATGACATATTTAAGGATCCTGATCGGGCACGTATTCTCACCCCCAGGATAGACAAAGTATAAATCTGCACCTTCAGACCCAGTTTACACCAAGGGCCAGTTACCCTTAGATTCGTTAGTAGTTTCCAATGCCTGTAAATGGGCCAATTCTCAAACGTCAGGAGATGCTCCACCTCGGGAGAATCTAAGTTGAAAGACAACTCTGGGAAAAGGGTAGCCTCGCTCGCTGCAAATTTCTGGCGCATTTTTAACACCCAAGCCCTTTTAGCCAGGTACGATAGGGCGCATTGGGACAAAATGGAGCAATTGCTCCAGTCGTGCCTGATGAGCCCAAGTCCAAAGCTCAAGACATAGTGCAAGAGGGAAAGCTCATCTCTAACGATTCCATTAGGTGCGCGTTAGATGGTGCTGACACTGCATCTAGAGCCGTCAACTCCAGCGTCCTACTAAGAAGGCATGCATGGTTAAGATATTCCGGCTTTAAACCAGAAGTTCAAGCTTTTATTCTCAACACGCCATTTGACAAACAACACATCTTTGGTCCTGTTGTGGACACGTCCTTAGAAAAGATGAAAAAAGACAGATGTGGCAAAATCAATGGGAGCCCTACAGTCCCCTTCTGGCCTGGGTTCCTTTCGGCGTTCCTTCTATTGTGGGGGGTCCAGGAATAGCTCTCAGACACTGCCTCTACACCGTATAAGGGCAACAATCAGCCCTCTGCTTCCAAAGTTTTCTTCAGAGGGGGCTACAGAGGCAACAATGGAAAAGGTAGAGGTAGCGGTTCCAATACATGCACCTCTCTCTCCAATACCAAACAGTGACTTGCCTCCTCTTCCCCCCCAATCATTTAACATCTGTCGGGGGCGTCTATCTCATTTCCTACCTGTCTGGCAATCAATAACTACAGACAAATGTGTGCTAGGAATTATCTGTTCTGGTTATTGCCTGGAGCTTACCAACAATCCTCCGAACATTCCGCCACGTTCACACAAAATGTCACCAGACCATTAACACCTCCTCAAACAAGAGGTTAAATCTCTCTGTTTGAAGGGAGCTATAGATCCCGTACCATTGCAACATAAGGGGTCGGGCGTTTACTCCCTGTACTTTCTCATACCCAAAGACCTATTTTAGACCTCAGAAAATTAATCTTTTACATACAATCAGACTGCTTTCACGTGGTGACACTTCAACAAATGCTCCCACTATTACAACAGGGAAACTTTGTCAACTCTAGACATAAAGGACGCATATTTAAACATTCGAATACATCCCGCTTATCGCAAATTTCTCAGATTTGTGGTAGCGGGCAGCATTACCAGTTCAAGGTACTCCCATTCTGAGTCACCACGGCTCCCAGAGTCTTTAGGAAATGTCTGGCAGCAGTCGTTGCTCACCTACGAAGACAACACATTCATGTCTTCCCATACTTGGACATCTGGCTCATCAAAGCCAGTACGTACCCAAAGTGTCTCCAGCACACTCACTTAACACTGCTGTTACTGCACCAACTTGGGTTCACAGTCAATGTGTTGAAATCATATCTTCAACCTTCCAACACTGAAAACTATCTAGGAGCCACTTTAGATGCTCACAAAGCTCTGGCTTTACTCAATGCAGCCAGAATTCGCAATATTGAGGCTCTGATTCTTCAATTTCAGCCCACTCACTCACTACCAGCTCGAGTGTATATGCAGCTGCTGGGAATGATGGCCTCTTGCATTATGATTGTTCCCCATGCCAGGTTTCACATGCATCCCCTTCAGGAATGCTTAGCAAGTCAATGGAACCAGTCGCAGGGTCTCTTAATGCAATCTAGTGGTGGTAAGCGGCCTTATCGCTCTCTGCAGTGGTGATGTCCACAAAACTTGTCAAAAGTAAGGCCCTTTATAGACCCTGTTCCACAGACAATACTAACAGCAGACGCTTCGCTCACTGTTTGGGGAGCTCATCTCCAGAAACACACAATTCAATGCTTGTGGAGTCAAAAGCAAAAAGCTCTCCACATAAATGATCTAGAGCTGCTAGCAGTGTTTCTAGCGTTCAAAGCCTTTCAAATTCAGCTTGTAGGCAAAGCTGTCCTAGTTTGCACCGACTACATGACAGCTATGTATTATGTACAAAAAGGGGGGGGGGGGACACTCTCACTGTCACACCTAGCTCAAGACATTTGGAAATGCGCCATTCACCACAAAATCTTTCTCCTAGCAGAACACCTCCCAGGAGTAAACAATCAGATTGCCGGCCTTCTCAGCAGACAGAGGCAGCAAATCCACCAGTGGGAACTTCACCTCCCATACTTTCAAAGTTGGGGGTTCCCTCGAATAGATCTTTTCGCCACACGCAAACGCAAAATGCCCAAGCTTCGCTTCCAGATATCCAAACCCGCTTCCCAAAAGCAAAGCACTATGGATAAACTGGTCAGGGATATTTGTCTACGCTTTTCCGCCTCTCCCACTCATTCCATCAGTGGTTCGGAAACTCAGGCAAACATACCTCACACTGATTTTAGTAGCTCCCACATGGGCCGTCAACCTTGGTTCACGACCCTGCTGGAGCTATCAGTACTTCCACATCAAAAGCTGCATCTCAAATAGAATCTCCTCACACAGAGCCATGGAAAAATCAAACACCCAGATCCCAAAGAACTGTACCTAGCGATCTGGCTCCTGAAGTCATAGAGTTTGGTTATCTGAATCTTCCACCAGACTGTATGAACATTATTAGAGAGGCCAGAAGACCTACTACAAGAGCTTGTTACGCAGCTAAATGGAAGCATTTTGCTATTTATTGTAATAATAACATCAATCCTCTTGATGCATCCATACAAAATATCATATGTTATCTGGTACACTTGCAGCGGTCACAATTAGCTTACACTTCTATCTGTTTACATCTCGCAACGATAGCTGCGTATCTTCAAAACGGGTAACACTTCTCTCTCTTTAGTGTACCAGTTATAAAACTTTTATGGAATAACTAAAAAGAGTTATACCACCTAGACTTCCACCTGCTCCAGTGTGGAATCTTAACAGTCCTCACACGATTAATGGGCCCTCCTTTTGAACCCATGTATAAATGTGAACTGCAATTCCTCTCGTGGAAAATCGCTTTCCTCATTGCAATCACTTCACTGGGGAGAGTGGGTGATCTACTGGCACTAACCATAAAAGAACCTTTCTTCCAGCTTCACAAAGACAAAGTGATTCTTAGTACCAACCCTAAATTTCTACCTAAAGTAGTGGTCGAGGCATATGAGCTGCAGATTATACACTGTGCATAGATCGCCATCTGGTGTTGGGCCCGATGTTTGCAGTTTGTTTTTCCTCTTGAAAAGTCTTTGGAAGTCAAGAGTTCGGTGACTCCTCCCTTGGTTCGTATTGCGCATGGGCTTCGGCTCCATCCTCAGATTGTTTTTTTCTGCCATCGGGCTCGGATGTAATACTTCGCGCTCCGGTTCCGAACTTTCCAGTTCAACGATCGACGCAAAATCCTCGCTCATCGAGATCCTTCAGATAATAAATCATCTTCATCACCTTCTCTTCGGCACTTCTTCGATTCCGGTCGTCGACGGCGGCCTTCGGGCCTATTCTGACTCCGGTCTCGGCTGATGGAAAGAACTCCTTTCAAGAAGTGCCCTCGATGTGGGTCCAAGTTTCCCCACACCGATCTCCACGAGGTGTGCAACCTCTGCCTCTCCCCTGAACACGAGGCTCGAGACTGTCCCGCCTGCAAGTCTTTTCGCTCTAAAAAGACTATTCGAGATCGACGGGCTAGACGCAAAATGGCGCACTCCTCGACCTCCGCTCCAGTCAACATCTTCGGGGACGACGTCGAAGCTCCGGGACAGCAGAACATCGAGGAAGAGGACGACGACCTCGTCAGTGGTTCCGAGGCCGACGACTCCGATGTGGAGGACATCACCCCGGCGCAGAGGGTCGTGAGTACAATACCCCCGCCCACACCCACGCCGATACCCACAAAGGCTTCGGTCACACCTTCGCCTTCGGGCCTAGGTAAGACCAAGGATACTGCTTCTCACACCCCACCTTCGGGCCCGGTAAAGAAGCCTATTAAGCCTTCCGGCAGCTCGGGCTCGAGCCAACCTACTATCGGTGCCGAAAAACACCCTTCAGCACCGAAGAAAAGATCGGCCTCCATCTCCACACCGAACCCAGTACCAAAGCCTTCGGTGTCGAAACCTGCCCTGCCGGTGCCGACCAAACATCACAAGGCCCTCGGCACCGACACTCCCGTGCCGAAGCCGCCTTCGGCGCCGACCAAAAAATCGGAGGTCCCAAAGAAGCACGGCTTGGACAAGCCTAAAAAGCCGTCGCACCGAAAACTTCGGCGCCGACCGAGCAACCAGTGTCGCAAGCACTTTTTACACCGGATTCTCTCCAAAAGACTCTCACCAAAAACTGGACATTTGACATTGTCTACAAAAAAGAGACACTTGGACAAACCACCTCCACCTCCAAAGGGGAAAGACACTGCTACCTCTCCTTTCAGAGTGCCTTCCCCTCCTCTTCCACCTCCTCCACCCTCCCCACCTCTACCCTCTCCACCCCCGCCTCATCGTTCCCCAACCTTGTCTCCTGTCCCAGACGACTTAGGAGACCCATTTTATGATCCAGCAGATGTGCCACAGGATCCCACCCCTACTGGATCTCCAGACCCATGGGACGACTATAATAATCCGGACATCCCAGATGTCCCACAGCATGACCTTTACCCATCTAGGCCATCCCCACCTGAAGATTCCTTGGGTTTTCACCACCTATTACAAAGGGCGGCACACTACCACGGGGTGGAGTTACACACTGACCCAGTAGAGGAGGATTTTCTCCTAGACACCTTTGACGACGCACATAGATCTACTGCCATCCTACCTATGTTAAAAGGGGTGATTAAACATGCACCGGAGGTCTTTAAAGACCCAGTCAGGGCCAGGGTCCTAAACCCCCGTATAGAGAAGAAATACAAAGCCGCCCCCACAGACCCTTCATATATTAACCTCTTCAGTGCCCATGACGAGATAGTCTCATCATGGAGCACGGTTGCGCTGTGCCCATGACGAGACTATCTCGTCATGAACCCCACCCACTAGTGCAACGCCCGGCACAGGAGGGGGAAAGGGCGTGGCACTGAAGGGGTTAAAGGCCCTGCACCTTTGGATTCCCTAGTGGTATCTACAGCTAGGAAACGCTCCAATTCTCAGGCGTCAGGCGAAGCACCACCACCTGACAGAGTCCAAGCTCCTAGACGCGTCAGGGAAGTGCACTGCGTCACAAGCCGCCAACATATGGCGTATCGCCAACACGCAAGCGCTATTGGCCAGATACGACAGGGCACATTATGATGATTTAGAGACCATCATGCACCATCTCCCTGAAAAATATAAGAACAGGGCCAATGAATTGATCCAAGAGGGAAAACTAATAACTAATACCTCTATTCGCTGTGCCCTAGATGCAGCAGATACAGACTCCAGGGCCATAAACACCAGTGTCCTTCTGCGTCGCCATTCTTGGCTCAGAGTTTCAGGTTTTAAACCTGAGGTACAAGCCTCTATATTAAATCACCCATTCGACCAAGATCATCTATTTGGCCCAAAAGTTGACGAAGCCCTCGAAAAGATGAAAAAAGATACTGACACGGCGAAATCCATGGGAGCCCTACAGTCACACACTCCTAGGTGCTCCTTTCGCCGCTCTTCTTTTCGAGGCACGGGCAGAGGCTACTCCTCGGATACTGCATCCAAGTCCTACAAATCCACTCCTCAATCTACCTTCACAAAGGGTTATCAAAGAGGCGGATACAGGGGAAATAATAACAAGGGCAGAGGCAAGACAAATACCGCCCGCTCTGCCACACCTACTACCCAATGACTTTCCCCCACTCCCTCTAGACCATTCCACTCCGGTCGGGGGCAGAATACAACATTTCCTTCACGTCTGGGAGACAATCACCTCAGACAGATGGGTGACACAAATTATTCAGTCAGGGTATTGCTTAGAACTAACATCTGCCCCCCCAAACATTCCACCCAGGCACCACCCTATGTCTCAAGAACATACTGCACTGCTAAAACAGGAGGTGATCTCCCTCCTGCAAAAGGGAGCCACAGAGCAGGTCCCCATAAATCAGCAAAATTTAGGGGTCTACTCCCTGTACTTTCTGATTCCAAAGACAGACGAGACTCTACGACCTATCCTAGATCTCAGACCTCTAAACACTTACATACATTCGGACCATTTTCACATGGTAACCCTTCAACAGGTTCTCCCACTTCTTTCCCAAAACGATTTTCTCACCACTCTGGACTTGAAAGACGCATACCTTCATATCCCAGTACACCAGTCTCACAGAAAGAACCTCAGATTTGTGGTGGACGGGCAACATTACCAGTTCAAGGTGCTCCCGTTCGGGTTAACAACAGCACCAAGGGTTTTCACCAAGTGCCTAGCAGTAGTGACTGCACACCTCAGAAGACCGCACATTCACGTCTTCCTGTATCTGGACGACTGGCTAATAAAAGCCACGTCCTACGATCAATGTGTGCAACACACCGCCGCTACAGTCCAACTACTCCATCAGCTAGGTTTCACGGTGAACCATCAAAAATCCCACCTGGTACCATCACACACAAAACAATACCTAGGTGCCACCATAGACACCACAAAAGCCATAGCCTATCCCAATCCTGCCAGGATAGCAAAGATACAGGCTCTGCGTCAAAAATTCATATCTCAACACTCTCTCCCAGCAAGAGTGTTAATGCAACTGATAGGGATGATGGCCTCTTGCATCTTCATAGTGCCCCATGCAAGACTCCAAATGCGTCCACTCCAGGAGTGCTTAGCGCGCCAGTGGAACCAGGCCCAGGGACAACTGGCAGATCTGGTGTTGGTCGACGGTCGCACCCATCGCTCTCTGGTATGGTGGAACACCACAAACCTTTCCAGAGGTCGACCGTTCCTGGACCCGGTCCCACAAATAATCCTAACAGACGCATCGCTCTCCGGCTGGGGAGCTCATCTGTTACATCTCACAGTACAGGGCACATGGATGCCACAACAGAAGTTACTCCACATCAACCATCTGGAGTTACTTGCAATCTTCCTCGCCCTAAAATCCTTCCAGACGCAGATTTCAGGCAAGGCAGTCCTCATTCACACAGACAACATGACTGCCATGTACTACATTCAAAAGCAAGGGGGCACACACTCTCCACAGCTCTCCGTTAGCTCAGAGCATATGGAGATGGGCAATTCCACAAAAAATCTTTCTCCTGGCCCCACACTTCCCAGGAGTCCAAAACACCGTGGCAGATCTGCTCAGCAGACAGACGCAGCAGATCAACGAGTGGGAACTTCACCCACAAGTTCTTCACCCGTTCTTTCAGAAATGGGGGCATCCACACATAGACCTATTTGCCACCCACGAAAACAAAAAATGCCCAAGCTTCGCCGCCAGATATCCACACCCATTGTCCAAAGGCAATTTGCATACGCTTTTCCACCTCTCCCACTAATTCCATTAGTGGTGCGAACGCTACAACAGCATTCCCTAACACTGATCCTAGTAGCTCCAACATGGGCCAGACAACCGTGGTACACGACACTGCTGGAACTCTCAGTAGTACCACACCAAAAGCTACACCTCTCACCATGCCTCCTAACCCAGAACCATGGAGGGATCAGGCACCCGGACCCAGCTCAGCTCAACCTTGCGATCTGGCTCCTGAGGTCCTAGAATTCGGATACCTTAACCTTCCCCCTGATTGCATGAATATTATCAGGGAAGCTAGACGCCCTACTACTAGGGCATGCTATGCGGCAAAGTGGAAAAGATTTGTTGTTTACTGCCACAACAATTCAATCAATCCTTTAAATGTGTCCATACAGCACATCATATGTTATTTACTCCACCTACAAAGGTGTAACCTAGCATATACTTCCATTAGGTTACACCTCGCTGCCATTGCTGCTTACTTACAGAACAGGCAACACCTATCACTTTTCAGAGTGCCTGCCATCAAAGCCTTCATGGAAGGCCTCAAAAGAGTAATTCCACCCAGAGTACCACACTCACCTGTCTGGAATTTGAATATAGTTCTCACACGGTTAATGGGACCCCCTTTCGAACCATTACATAAATGTGAGCTCCAATTTCTCACATGGAAAACAGCTTTTCTAGTGGCCATCACATCCCTCAGAAGGGTTAGTGAAATACAAGCACTCACTATACAGGAACCTTTTCTCCAAATGCATCAGAACAAGGTTGTACTCCGCACCAACCCAAAATTTCTACAGAAAGTCATTTCTCCATTCCATCTAAACCAGTCGGTAGAATTACCAGTCTTTTTCTCACAACCTCAAACCGTTGCGGAAAGAGCGTTACACACACTGGATGTTAAAAGGGCTCTACTTTACTACATCCAACGTACACAACCTTTCAGGAAAACCAAACAGCTATTTGTCTCCTTCTCTCCACCACATAAAGGCAACCCAATTTCTAAATCAGGGATAGCTAGGTGGATTGTAAAATGCATACAGATTTGCTACCACAAAGCAAAGCGAACGCTATCAGTTCCCCCTAAAGCCCACTCTACAAGAAAGATAGGGGCTTCTATGGCTTTTCTAGGAAATATACCACTAGATGACATATGTAAAGCAGCCACATGGTCAACACCGCACACTTTCACAAAACATTACTGTGTCGATGTGCAAACCAAGCAACAAGCTAGTGTGGGCCAGGCTGTACTAAAAACACTGTTCCAAACAACTGCAACGGATGCCGGTGGTCGCCACTAGGGTTGGGTACTGCTATATAATCTATGCACAGTGTATAATCTGCAGCTCATATGCCTCGAACGGAATATGCTACTTACCAGTATGCATCTGTTCTTGGCATGTAGAGCTGCAGATCTATACACGCCCACCCGCCTCCCCGGCTACCTGTATCCGTTCCAGTCTTCTCTTATTTAGATACAACACACATGGGTTTCTTTACTGTTTCCACTACGCTCCATCTTTCCCTGCTGGCGAAAAACAATCTGAGGTTGGAGCCGAAGCCCATGCGCAATACGAACCAAGGGAGGAGTCACCGAACTCGTGACTTCCAAAGACTTTCCAAGAGGAAAAACAAACTGCAAACATCCGGGCCCAACACCAGATGGCGATCTATGCACAGTGTATAGATCTGCAGCTCTACATGCCAAGAACAGATGCATACTGGTAAGTAGCATATTCCTTCTGCCTTTCATATCAACCAATCCGTTCTGTTACCCGTGTTCTTTCTTCAACCGGATTCAGTGGCAGAACGAGTTCTACACACTTTAGATGTCAGAAGAGCCCTCTTATACTACACAGAAAGAACAAAGCTATTCCGTAAGACTAATCAACTTTTTGTTGCTTTTGCTCCACCTCACAAGGGCAATCGTATTTCCAAATCGGCTATTGCCATTTGTATTGTTAAATGTATTCAGACTTGTTATGCAAAAGCAAAGAGAACTTTAACAATACTCCCTAGAGCACATTCCACTTGCAAAATAGGGGCTACTATGGCTTTCTTAGGAAACATTCCCATAGTTGACATTTGTAAGGCTGCAACATGGTCTACACCACACACATTCACCAAGCACTATTGTGTAGATGTGTTAGCAACGCAACAAGCTAATGTAGGCCATGCAGTACTTAGAATACTCTTTCAGACAACTGCAACAGCTACAGGTTAGCCACCGCTTTGGGAAAATACTGCTGCAAAGCATGTGATCTACAGCTCACATGCCTCAAACTGATAATGTTGCTTACCCAGTAAGCATCTGTTCTTGTCATGCAGAGCTGTAGATTCACATGCGCCCACCCGCCTTCCCAGGTCCCTATACCTGTTGCAGTTCTCTCTTACTTTATATACATACTCCTGGACATCTCTATTCTACTCTTACTAACTCCATTCTCACCCTCTACGGGAAAACAATCCAACAATGGAGTCGATGCCCATGCGCACTATCACCGAAAGGAAGAGTCACCTACCTCGTGACTGGAAAGACATCTTCAAAGAAAAACAACTTTCAAACATCCGGACCCAACACTAGATGGCAGGAGTATGCAAAGCATTTGAATCTACCGCTCTACAGGCCAAGAACAGATGCTTACCGGGTAAGTAACATTATCCTTTTCTCGCTAGCTAATGAAAACTAGGGGCAGATGTGCAGACATTAGAGCATAGCCTCCATAATCCAGTTGTGTTGCAAGACTTGAGATCAGTTCCAATCTATAAAATGTATTTTCTTTATTACCTTTCAGGCCACTCTTTACCACAGGATCTTATCTTGTTCCTGATCATTTCCAGCAGAGGAACATTCAGCTGATTCAATCAATTAAGGAGTACCTTCAGAGCAATGAGTCTAAATTCAATGAGTTCAAAACACACTCTGGAAAGTTCAGACAGGTAGGTCAGTTGATACAGAAGCTTTAGCAGATATGCTAACGTGATGTGCTATCCACATTTGTATACTGAAAGCACACTTTATGTATGTCTTGTGTTTTACACGTTTGCATGTGCATTTATCTGGTGTGAGATCCTTGTTTGTGTGTGTGGACCTGTTGTAAAAGGCGTGGTGTAAGGTGGAGAGTGCATGTTGTAGTTAGTTTTAATAATGTGCCCTGTGTGGCGCATTGCTTGTGTATGTGTTTTTTACAAAATACTTTTATAACTTGCTGTCTTGGGTGCAATATTTTATTCTCAAATGCTTGGTGTAATAAGCTTAACAAAACACCCTAGTGGCCATTGCCTATGTTAAACCAGTGCCTGGTGTTCACTTTAGCGTTAGCCGGTGAATAGCTCTGTGAAAATAAGGACTGCTGGAATCTTATAAGCCAATTTCATCCTCCCACAATTTAGAATTTTTTTTTGACTAAACGTTTGTTATATTAAGTATTTATCACTCTTTAACCCTAAATAAGCAGTCTTTGTGATTCTTTGGGGCACGAAAAAATCTTTAACGTGTTTCACAGAAGTTATATTTTCAATTATTAGTCTTTGGACTATTTGTTTTAACTAAATATAAATATTGTACTTACATTGATTACTAAACCTATTCAATTATTGCTTTGAGCATAAAAATATTTTTTCTGCACCATACATTTATATATAGGCCTATATGTTTCTTCCTTTTTGCCTCTGCAATATCATGATTGTCTTTTTTTTATTTTTAGTCTATTGTTTTTTCTATTAATACTGATATTTGTTATTTATTTATAATGATTGCTACACCAGCAGATAGGTGCCACAGGGATCATAGAGCAGGATGCTAGTACAACGGGTGGTCACTACAGCATTATGCACAGAGTTTTAAAAACTTATATCGGTAGTGCCAAGAGCCTAACGTAGATGGAGAATCCTTTTAAAAAGAAGGCTTCTATAGGTTATGGGGCGCCAGTTAGGCATATATCTGGAAATGTTATGACACACTGAGGCAAAGATTGCAGTGTCATTACAAACAGGGTTGATATATTGTTCGACTTGGAAAGGTTTGAGTTTGTTTTTTATAAGGATGGTTTCCTAATCTTTTAAAGAAAACTAGATAATTTGTTTTTTGCGTTCATTATCCTGTACCTTTACAAGACATAAACCTCCAAACTCCTAGCACCGTAGTTAGTTGTTGAATATCGGACAGCCAGGGACTGCAATGGAGAAGCTTGCCTGAGTCAGCCGCTCCGTTGTACCTGGGAGAAACCGCGGCGATCCCCAGAATTGAAGTCGGACAAAGTGAACAAAAATGAGATTTCGGAGCATCGGAAGGACTGGGGGAGACTAAGATAACTAAAGCGGGAGCCCGCCACCGAAAATAAGGGTGAATTATCCGAGTTTCCCGGTTCCCGAGGCGGAGTGCAAAATGGCGCCATGAAACCGAAAATTGAAGCCGTATGTAAAACCAAGCACGGTGAGACCGGGACGGAGGGAAAGCGGCGCGTTTCCACCTCCCCCAGCATACCCCCTCGTTGCAACACCAAACCATCACCACCGTAGTGGTTAGAAGCATAGCAGTATGAGGTAGCGAGTGCCACCTCTGAGACCGGTGTGAGAGAGAGGGCTGTGGCTGCCCGACAATGAGGTGCAAAGACAAATAGCACCCCACAGCGCACCAGCTCAAGCGGGCTGAAATATGATTATCCGGTGGGGGTGGAACAATGCACACAGTAACTGATCCAGCGATAACGGACAGGAGCTTAATGGGACTAAGCGGATGGGGATTATGATCAGCAGGAGAAAGCAAGGCAGAATGCACTAAGACGGCCGTTACAAACATGTTGTGGTTAAACAGCTGAAGCTGAAATATTAGAAATGAGTAGTAGGAACACAAAACCGAAACACAACAGGAGCGCACTACGCAACAAAGCCGCCATCTTAGGGGAGGAGCGAGCTGACCGGGTTGCTGCCATCACCTTTGGAGGGGGGAAAGGCTGTGTTCTGGGATAGTGGAGCTTTGCACTCTGTCCCCTCCAAATCGTGGACTGTAAACGGAGAAGTACGGAGATCGGAGAACCTGAGAGCAGCGGGCGGCGCGTACCGAACTGATCGGCGGTCCGAACACAGGCCGCAGCTCAAGGAGTTCCACCGCTAAAAGCAGTGTGCGGAGAGCCTGGGGAGGCAGGTCAACTACCCGAACATAGCCCCCTGCAAACAACCATTAACCCCGGGACATCCTGCGAGGGAAATACAGAAGGGGCAATTAAGGAGCGGCAAAGCCACTTCCCCAGGCAGTGGTCGAACACGGCTACAGTCCGACTGCAGGGTGAGTGTAGTACTGAGCATATGAAGCACACACACTCAGTATGAACCTCAGGCATGCACAACGCAGTGAGAAACAGAATGGCCATAACGCTGACAGAAGGGTGAATGCGGACATGAGATCAGTGCAAGAGAGGAGTGAACGCCAAACTTACGCCACAAGTGCACTCTAAAACAAGCCCAAAACAGCGGGCAGTCATGGGGACAGCAAGACCATACCTCAGACCTCACAAACAGTGCAAGGTGTCTAAACGAGGCCCAGGCTCAAGGAGGAAATGTGCTAGCCTCTTTACAGTAAGAATAAGCACATAGAATCAGACAGAACCATGCCAGCAAATAGGGCCAACACCAAGATCTCCTCGATAGCCAACCACCTCTGCGTCGGTGGTCAACGACCAGGAATCGGAAGGAGAAGACGGGCTAGGAAGCAAACCGGGACTTGGAAGAACCAGCCCTGCGAGTCATTTGAGTGAAGCAGGAAACTAAATAACCGTGGAGTCCAAACAGTGACATCACACACGGTAAGATAGCTCAGGATCACAGAACGCTGTTCGCACCCCCAAGTAGTAAAGGGAGATTTGTCATTCACCAGGAGAAGAGAGGACTATCAAACATGGCGGGGAGCGAGGCAAGACTTCAGCAACAACTAAAAAAAAAAATTCCGTTGAACCCACGTTAACAGACTCGCCTATCAAGCAGAAACCAGACATCAGCAGCACACTAGAGATGATTCTCAAGAAGCTGGCGGATGTTCATGACCTGACCAGGTCCACAAAACAGACCACAGACGCAATACAGCTAGAGCTGGCGGCAGTGAGGACAGACATGCATGCAACCAACAACAGACTATCCGCAGCGGAACAGAGAATAAGTGACATTGAAGATGCGGACCTGCTGGCAAACAAGGAACTAAAAGTTTTAACCAAAGGTACGGCAATACTCCAGAAACAAACGGTGGAGCTGGAAGACAGAAACAGACGCGGGAATATAAGAGTCCTAGGGGTCCCGGAGGGAATAGAAGATAAAGCGGGCCATGCCTGTCTTTCCTTGAGGACATGTTACCAAAAATCACTAACCTCAAACTCGACCACCCCTTCGAGCTGGATAGAGCATACAGAGTTCCTACCTTCAGATCCACAAAAAAGAGCGGGTCTCGCCCAATAATATGCAAACCGCTGAGAACACAGCACACAGAAGCAGTTTTCAACTTCGCACGAAAAACCACCAGATTACGTGGAATGGCCACAAGATAATCCTCACGCAGGACTACTCCAAGCCCACTGTGGACATTAGGAAGGGCTTTTTGTCCCTACGAGACAAATTGAGGAAGAAAAACATGCTGTTCTCATTCATTGGACCAGCAAAATTCCAACAATGGAAGCTCTCATGTCTTCCATGATCCAAGAGAACTAGGCAGATACCTGGATGGCCCAACAGCACAAGGTAGGGAGACATCCCAAGCAGGCACTTGGCTGAGGGTGAAGTGAGCGTGCCGAAACCCGATAAGACTCTCGTAATGTACTTTTAAAGTAACCACAGCTACCTCAAAAACTAACTTGTCCTTAACCAACATGCACTAACCACCTATTTACCTCAAGAAACTACAAGAGTACGCACTGCACAAATACTCAGCAAACCTCACCGTTGGCCAAGAAACCCAGCCACAACGGTCTTAACCTCGTGACGGACCAGAAACTAACATCCTCCTCAAGCTAGGAGTCCAACAACTGGCAGTGGGAGCTCTTTCACAACCCCAACCCATGCCCAGCGACAAGTGACCATGAGCAGATGCACCAGACCCACGGAACACGACTACAACGACGACTACCTCGCTGGAGATCTCACCACACTACCTCAACGGGACTGTGCCCAAGACAGCATATTCTTTTTAACCAAAGCTATCAGGTAGTCGTAAGAGGGCGAGGGAAGGGGGAGGGGGAACTAACACAGACTTCTGCACGGCAAAGAGACTGAAAAGAGACTTTAAAGTCGCACTGATGGGTACGGCAAAACACAGAACAATAACTAACAACTCCCAGGGAGACGGAACGGCAACCTTGTCGTCGCACGTTCAGCATACGATGTTTTTATGTAAAAGGGGGAGGGAGAGGAGGGGCACTACTTTTTTCCTTTTCACTGTCATCTACTCTTCCTTCACTTCCTTATTCTCACATTCTCTTACAAGAAGGTGCACTCTGACCCATATAACACCCGGTAGGGATAGACCGAACTCTGGGGTAGGCACGGAACAGACACCCGACCAGCAACAGTTAACTGAGCCTAGTGGGAGGGGAGGAAACACTTCAAAGGGGAGCTGGGGCCACAAATTAGAACTGCCAGACATTACCCACCATAGATAATGGCCCCCACCAACAAGCTTAACTTGGCGTCTGATCTAAAGATAGTATCCCTCAATGTCAAGGGGCTCAACCACCCTGTCAAGCGCAAAAAAATACTCGACTAACTCGCTAAGCGTAAGGGGGATGTGGTCCTGTTACAAGAAACTAAATTGACCCTGGAAGATGTCAAACTAGTGAAAGCCAACTGGATCTCACAGATGGCGTGCTCACCGGCAGAAGGGAAGAAACGTGGGGTAATTACACGGTTATCTAGAAACTCCAACCTAACAATAGAATCACAATATCGCGACGAGGTAGTAAGACTCTTGTTAACACACTTGAGAAGGGGAGAGGAGCTCATACATGTCGCCAACATTTACGGCCCTTACACTGATGACCCCGCATTCTGGGAGGGTGTATCACATAAACTGGACAGCCTCCCACAGGACGACCTTACGGTGGTGTCTGGGGACTTCAACATGCCTCTCAGACCATATACTGGACAGACAATCAAATTGACACTCATCACACAAACGCACACTTCACGCTAAAACAAATCTGCGCCAAACTCAACCTCAAGGACCCATGGCGTCTCCAGAACCCGGACACTAGAGACTACACCTTCTACTCCAATCCGCACAACTCATATAGCAGGATAGATTACATATTAATCACAAGCCCAAACACACATACCTGATAGAACATATTGACATAGCGCCGAGACTAGTGTCAGACCACTCATGCATCAGCCTAAAGCTGAGCGGGTGCCACAACGAAGAAATCCCCCGAAGATGGCTTTTTAACAGCAACGTCTTGACTGACCCAGAAAACAAAAAAAAGATCGAGGAGGCCATAAATGAATACCTTAGACACAATGATACACCGGAGACTAACCCAACTACCCTTTGGGATGCACTCAAGGCGACAGGCACAATAATCGAAATTAAATCCCAAATTAACAAAAACACTAACCTACACCTGGCCCAGCTTGAGCAAGACATTAAAAAACTAGAAGCTGCCCACATCAGGACCACGCACGATACTAGAACACCAAGTGACCTAACCAGTAAGAAGTACAAATTTAACAAAATCCTGAGCGAAAGGGCTAGTCTGTGGATCAACAAATGCAAGGCCATAAACCTTTGCGAGGCTAATAGAGCGGGGAAAATCCTAGCCTCTTACTTAAAACACAAACGTAACCAATTCTCCATCTCGTCCATCACGGACTTGCACAACAAAACCCATACAAGACTCAAGGACATCTTAACGACCTTCCAAGAGTTCTACCAGGAACTCTGCAAAAACGACCAGACCTTAGACCTGGAGGCATGCACAAAATATCTCAACAGACTCGACCTCGCCAGACTAACCAGTGTAGAAGCACAGAGACTAGGGCAAGAAATTAGCACGCCCGAGATTGAAATGACAACAAAGACCCGGGACCGGATGGATACACAGCCATTTTTTTTACAAGTCCTTTCTTGATCAACTGAAATCCACCATAAAAAGGGTGTTCAACCATTGTGCGGAGAATGGGCTGGTTTCACAATCCATGTCCGAGACCAACATCATAGTTATACCAAAGGAAGGCAAGGATGAACTACTACCCAAGAATTACAGGCCCATATCCTTAATCAACGTAGACTGCAAAATTTACGCAGAAGTCCTGGCAACAAGACTAACCCCCGTCCTACCCAGTTTAATAAGCAACTCATAAGTAGGCTTCCTAAACACCAGTATGTCTAACGACAACACCAGACTCCTCTGCCACATTCTAGAACACACCGCTAAACTGTCAGACCCAGCGGTGGCTATTGCCCTTGATGCCGAGAAGGCCTTCGACAGAGTCTCATGGGCCTTCCTCGAGCAATGCATGCAGTCATTCAACCTAGGGGAAGGGTACATAAGGAAGGTGTTGGCATTGTATGGGGACCCAAGAGCACGCATTGTCATTAATGGATCACTCTCCGAACCACTCACACTGCAACGCGGCACCAGACAGGGCTGCCCTCTGTCTCCCTCACTCTTTCTGTTAGCTTTAGAGCCACTGATTAGTGATATCAAGACCAACACCAAAATAAAGGGGATCAACATAAAGGACGTGAAAATTAAACTAGCCGCCTATGCGGACGACATTTTCATTGTAACAAAGCAGCCTAAGACCTCTATTGCAGCCCTGATAGAAACCATAGAGATATACGCAGGACACTCAGGTTATAAGCTCAACAGGGACAAATCAGAGTGCAAACCCCTCAACATCCACACCACACGGGACTCCCTGGGAGGGCCGGGCCTGACCTGGCAAACCGGGTTCATCAAATATCTGGGGATCCACTTTGGTAACGACCTCATTGCCACATTAAACCAAAATGAGAAGCTATTGTTAGAAAAAAAAAGAAACTCCTGGTCCCCCAAATTTATAACATGGTGGGGCAGAATAGAAACGATCAGGATGATGATCACCCCAATGATCAATTACCTGGTGAGCATGCTACCTCTACTACTTACAGATGCCTTCCACCGCAAAGTGGATAACCTAATTAGTAATTTCCTTTGGCGGGGTAAAAAAAAAGCATGAATAAGTATAAAAAAAACTAAGGCTAGACAAGAAACTGGGAGGGTTAAACTTAGCAGACTTTAGAACCTACCAAACGGCATTCCTGGCAAAACAAGGAGCCTGCTGGTTGTCACCCCCACAAGGGTACATGCCGGTATGGCTACTAGTAGAGCGAGCCATACTACACAACCTCAACCCACTGGTGCTGCTGACAGCTAACAAACACACACACGCCTCCCGCCCAATCTTCAAAAACACAAAAATCGCCCTACTCAAAATAGACAAGAAAATGGGAAATGCCTAGTCTTTGACGCATGGATGGAGAAAGGCATCTCCTACTCAGCCCAGCTAGAGGAAGAAGGCCACCCCATCACTTTCAACAAAGATCGACATAAACTCCCAGCAATTGAGTTCTACAATTTCGTAAAAATCAAAACAGCCCTAACAAAAGCCAAACTATCTCCATCCAATCCGTCAATCATGCAGTATATGACAAAAATCAACAGAATAGGTCATCAAGTATCAAACCTCTACAAACTTCTACGCCCAAACTCCACCAAACTTAACGAGAAGTCAACTAACTACTGGGCCAATATCCCACTCAATGAGCAGGAGCTAGCTCTGCTTTGGGCCTCCCCCTCATGTAACAAAATCTCCCCAGCACTTTCACAAACAAAATTCTGGCTACTCCACAAGACTTTCTGGACCCCTGCTCGGTTAGCCTCGCTAGGTCTCAGAGAAAACGACCTATGCTGGATTTGCGGCAACGAAAAGGGGGATCTAGTACAACTCATATTCTACTGCCCAAAACGTAAAAGGTTATGGGAGAAAATCTTTGATTTCATAAAAAAGGCGCTGGGGTGCACAGTAATTCCAGAATTCTCTTCCCTCACCACCACATTCATGACCACAGGACCCCCTGCACAGCAGGACAGGGACCTATTAGACCACCTACTGACCGCGGCAGTTAAACTGGTCCTGTCCAACTGGAAGGATACTGCTAGGACATCATACAAAGGCTGGTTCAACTGGGTGACGTACCTCAGAGGCGCAGATAGCATTGCCCTGCAAAACTCACCCTGGAGACCAGCCACTAGGGGGATGTGGAAGTCACTAGACATGTATCTGGACTCCTACGAACCTCTGTGAACCCACTTGAGATCCCCGGGGGGGATCGGAATTCACACAGTAATACAAACCCAGACTAGGCTCATAGCGATAGAACACTTCTTGTACCCTATCTCTACTCTTGCTCTCCTATCTTCTCTCTTTTTACTATCCTGTCTCTAATTTTCCAGCAAGTCAACGTAGAGGGGCTCAGCTGAACATGTACACCACAGTACCTGTAATTACTGCAACACTAACTACATTTAGCTGGAACCCCATAATGGAAATGCGAATGTACCTGTTTGTAAAAATTAATAAAATACTTTGAGAAAAAAAATATCGGACAGGTGTTTATGTATGAATATGTCCTGGTAACTAGGCACTGTACAGACACATTTGTGCCTTTCCCGACTACTGGATCCTGTAAGATATTAACAATTGTATATGCTTGCGGAAGCATAAAGGACTGAAGGACAGGGATATAGAATTCTCAATAAGTAATCACATTTTAATTTAGAATATCCCAGTGGGGATGTGTTATCCTGTATAATTTGGCTAATTGCAATACTATTGTCTGTGTACAAGGAACATGCCAGTACAACTACCAGCCGGTTTGTATTTAGAGCTTAAAAGTTAATATTTTTGCCCTCAGGCAGATAACAAAGGCTTAAATTAGTTTTTACTCTGTACAAATTGTGAGGTTTAGAACAATTGCAACTGTGGGGGAACTAACTCTTTTTTTTTTTTTCTTCCTCCTATGTTAGGGTCTGATTGATGCCCCAAAGTATTATAAGTGCTGCCGTGAACTATTAGGAGAAAATTTCATGAGAATCTTTAATGAGTTGTTGGTACTCCTTCCTGATAATGGCAAGCAACAAGAGCTGCTCTCTGCCCACCATGACTTTCTCATCGAAGAAAAACAAGGATCCAACAAACAGAAAAAGAATAAGAAGAATGTGTGGCAGAATAATTCCAACTCTTACCAACTTGACTGCTACACCTGTCCCACCTGCAAGCAAGTACTGTCTCAGCAGGACACTGCAGCGCACAAAACCCTGCACATTGAGGACGATGACTTTCCATCTTTGCAAGCAATCAGCAGGATCATCAGCTAAACACACTAGGCGGTCACCAAACTAATGTTTGCACTTGTTTCCAGGCACATGCTAGCGCCGTAGGGAGAGACGCACCTATTGGTGCCTGGTGGGGAGAGGAGGAACAGTATTTGATTCTAGTAAGATGTTGAATCCAGGTGCACAGAAATTATCAATAATCGGAGGGAAGGGCACCCAAGAGGGCGGCTGCTACTTGACCCTTGAAAGATAGAGCCCCAAGCAGAGGTGGGGTAAAGGTTGTCATGTGCTCAACAAGATATAACAAATACTTGTTATGCCACCATGCTTAATTAAACACTGCCTCATGGAGGCACAGAGATGTGTTAAAGCAAGAGTCAGATTTGGCAGCTAGGGAATTAAAATTATATTTCTGATTTAATAATTTGTCCAGATATATTGAAACCAATAAACTGTGACCATCCCGGAAATACAGGATGTCACAGTGCAACACAAAAATAAAATTTACCTTTTTTGTTGCTTAGCCTAATTCTTCCTGCACTCTGCTTGTAGAGTAAAGTATTCTGCGATTTATTTTCTGTATAGAACATTTGATTACCATGTAATTTAATGTAAAAGATCTGCCGTGGTCTGTTCACAAGGGTGGCACAGTTTAAACCAGCACAGGCTCCCCCAAAGTGTACCCAAACATTAAATCTTGCTGAACATCACTCTTTGTCTGTTTAATGTTTTCGATTTCAATCTCATGCCTGCGTTAACAAAGTGGAAGATGAGCCCCTCGGAGAGTTCATCTTTCATTGATGAACGCTGCAATGAATGGTCAGTATGAATAATATTTGCATTTTTCAGGTTAGAAAATCAAAACAATACAAGGATTGTCTTCTTAGAAGGGTACAGTACAAGCTCTAATAGACAACAAATATAGTACTCAGTCAGTCATACATCTTTATTTGGTTCAAGGGAACAATAAAAGTGAACAGGATAAATAATAAGTTCACAATAAAATACAGGTCACAGTGCAAAGGCATAAAATAAAATCAAGTACATTTTACTATATTTCATTGCAATAAAATGCCATTTGAATAAAACAAACCTGAGAAGACTAAAACCTCTAGATAGTCCATAAAAGGTCACATGAAGGGTCCGCCAAGTTAGTCAGGATGTCAGTCCGCAAAAGGGTCAGACAGTATTTTTTTACAGTTTTATATACCGTGAACCTCCTAGCGCTGCCATTTAAGGCTCAGACAACTTATTTCAAATATCACAAAGAAGACCTCTTGTACCCGAGGAGTATAGATTTTTAAGGGGTGGAAGAGAGAATCCAGTGGCTATAAACACCTTCACAAATATTTCTATAACCATTTTTACATGTGTGGCATAGCCACATGGCTTTGTAATGAGTTAGGATGAGGGTCTGGGTGCTATCAGGAGACATAGGAAAGAATTTTGATTCTATATAAATGTGTGTGTATTATATATGTAGATATATATATATATATGTATATATATATATATATATATATATATATATATGTGTGTGTGTGTGTATATATATATATCAACAAAAATTGGAGTCCCAAATGCGCTCTCGGAGACAAGAAATCACCAGGGAAACGGGAGGTCACTTGGACACAGGTAGGTTTATTTACGTCATAAACCTGCTGCAACGCGTTTCACCCGCGAACGGGCTTGTTCACACAGCGTGTTCAAAACAAATGCCACATTACTTACTGTTTCGTAAAGATTAAGTTGTCATAGAAAGAGGACTTCGTGACTCCCACTCATTGGTACATGTATCAACAAAAAGTAAGTTGCACACAGCGCCATGTTGTACTCTGTTTGTACTGCTGGTCAATATTGATTAATAAACATTGAATGCATTTCAGTCTTAGCAAATCGTAACTTTACACAGTGGAAACTGGCATTCTAAATGGTAATGTAATAGTGTGACTAGGTAAAGTGATAAAGTTAGAATTGATATGATAGACACGAACATTTAAATTCGTGGTTGAAAGTCGCGTAATTACTCGTGAGGTTGTGTGTCAATTTGCCCTGCGCTGTGTGTCATTTCCCTTGTGATATCCATTGTGGCACTATGTAATCAAGCAAGGTTTCTTTCACTTTGTACAAATGAAACTTTATGCAGCCTCGTGGTCAGTACAATTCACATTCTGTTCGCCTGATAGTGGCAAACAGAATTTTGGCGCTGTGTGCAACTTACTTTTTGTTGATACGTGTACCAATGAGTGGGAGTCACGAAGTCCTCTTTCTATGACAACTTAATCTTTACGAAACAGTATGTAATGTGGCATTTGTTTTGAACACGCTGTGTGAACAAGCCCGTTCGCGGGTGAAACGCGTTGCAGCAGGTTTATGACGTAAATAAACCTACCTGTGTCCAAGTGACCTCCCGTTTCCCTGGTGATTTCTTGTCTCCGAGAGCGCGTTTGGGACTCCAATTTTTGTTGATAGTATTGCCGGTTGTCTCCGCCGGTCCGCGCCACCCCTCCAGAAGGGGCTTGAACTTCAGAAGGAGTAACTTCGTGGAATTATATATATATATATATGTGTGTATATATGTATGCAAAAAAAAGAATCCGAGAACTCTGGGTAGTTCTCAAGTTGAGGTGGAATGCAGTTCCAATATAGAGCACTCTCAACACCAGCGACACTCCAGATTTGCTCACCTCAAATATCTGCTCTTCTATTAAAATCTTCAAGCATAGGATTAGAACAGTGCCATCCACACTGAGATAGAAAGGGACAAAGTATTTTACCACTTCCACAGCAAAGTCTTTAAGCATAGGATTAGCACAGTGCTATCTTTGCCGAGCTGTAAAATGGCCAAAGCCTTTTACAACTCTGGGCACAGTATTATAGCTTTGGATGAGTAAAATACCATCCAAGGCAACCAGAAATTAATAAAAGCAACTCCTGACACGTGTTTTGCTCTCATTAGAGCTCTGCAGAGAGGTATAGCTTTGTCCAGATACAAGGGAGCACCCAGTACAAGTCAAAACAAAACGCTTTCAGGCATAAAGTGATGCATAAATTGTGCAAAAAAAAGCAGAGAACTCTGGGTAGTGTATTTATTTGCATAATTTATGCATCACTCTATGCCTGAAAGGGTTTTGTTTTGACTTATACTGGGTGCTCCCTTGTATCTGGTCCTGTACCGTACAAAAGAATATATGTCTCTCAAAAGCTATATTAACTTTGGGTGAGAAGTGCTTCTCCAGTATTTGTAGTGACATATACAAATTCATTGGCTGGCCGTTTCCCATTCCTAACAAAATCATCGGAAGAGCGTCATAAATTCTTCTACCTTCCACGCCTAAATAGTGCAAGAGAATGGCTCGTCTTCGTACTGGAAAAACAGTTGATGGACAGAATGCAGAACAATGTCATACATTCACCCCAGTACAGTGATCTGGGCCTAAATCCATTTTTCTTTTGCTCACCATGCCATTCCAGTTTGAACCCAGCCATATGCAAATCAGTCTTGACCCTGTTCCTCATGGGAACAGCCCAGCCTGAACTGCCAAGCCAGGTCCTCCCTGGACTGGAAACAAGCATCCTAGGACCGGTTTCGGGGTTTCACCCCTCTTCAGCCAGGATAGCTTGATTCCACTGGCATGGAGAGCTTGGAACCCCCGTCTGTGCATACCCGTCCCACTCAGTGTGAAAAATGCAAAAACAGTTGATGGACAGAATGCAGAACAGTGTCATACATTCACCCCAGTACAGTGATCTGGGCCTAAATCCATCGTTCTTTTGCTCACCATGCCATGCCAGTTTGAACCCAGCCATATGCAAATCAGTATTGACCCTGTGCTTCATGGGAACCGACCAGCCCGAACTGCCAAGCCAGGTCCTCCCTGGACTGGAAACAAGCATTCTAGGACCGGTTTCGGGGTTTCACCCCTCTTCAGCCAGGATAGCTGGAGTCCAGTGGCATGGAGAGCACGGGACCCACGTCTGGGCATACCCGTCCCACTTGGGGTGACAAATGTGTCTTTTGCTTTCTCGCCCTAAGTGTGCCAGGTATGCCCAGACGTGGGTCCTGGGCTCACTGTGCCACTGGAATCAAGCTATCCTGGCTGAAGAGGGGTGAAACCCCGAAACCGGTCCTAGGATGCTTGTTTCCGGTCCAGGGAGGACCTGGCTTGGCACTTCGGGCTGCGCTGTTCCCATGAGGCACAGGGTCAAGACTGATTTGCATATGGCCAGGTCTAAACTGGGGTGGCATGGTGAGCAAAAGAATGATGGATTTATCCCAGATCTCTTGACTGGCAAAGAATGTTTTGATTTGTTCTGCATTCCGCCCATCAATTGTGTGTCTTTCATCTTCGTACTGGACCATATTTATCTCCACCTATAGCTAACATATAGGTGCCGAAAATATTCTTCCATCTTTTCCAAGGAATTGCGGGTTCCCCAGGCACTGGTAAGAAACTAGAAGGTGCCGCCATACTTTGTTCCGCCATACCAGCAAGAATAGTAAAATAAGCTACCACAAAATATAAAAATAATAGGCCAATATAATCAACTGAAATAACTAAAATAATTATTCAAAATAATTAGCTAACACAATGATAATTGCCATTCCAGTCTTCAAAGTCTTCTTCTTAAGTCTGTTGTTTTAGTACTCTAGGTTAGTCTTTTATTTCTCCTATAGTCTCAAGGGACAGAAAACACAGAGGGCGCAGTCCCTATGCCCTAAGGAAAGAACTGCCACTGGTCTCAATAGTAAAAGGAAAAGAAGTGTCTTTATTTTTCTTAAAACAGAAGTCTCTGTGAAGGTAATATCAGCAGGGTTCATGTGTAACATCGGGTTCCGGTGTGAGTCACTGTAAGTATATTTCAATGTAATTCTTTCACTTCTTTCCCTTTGTGAGGCTTTTAAAATGTAGCGCCTTTATCTTAAAAAAAAAAAAAGAAAGAAAACGCATGTCAGTGGGCTGAATCCGGCATCCGGTTCCCTACAACATGTACGGGCAGCTGTAGCTAGGGCTTTCAGAAGGCAGGAGCATGCGTTATTTGCCGCATGCGACCTGTTTGGAGTATTCCTAGCAACGCGGCTTGATGCAATCATTGCGTAACACATGTTACTATGGGGCCAGCGTCGAAGGCTTAGCAACGCAGCTGAGAGAGGACCTTATTGATTTTCAAGTTCATCACAGCGCACGGCATCCCGTCGCTGCGTCGTAATTAATAAATTACCCAAATTTAGCTGCAATGAACAGGGAGTTATCTCAAGCAGTGCAGCACCAAAATATATATTTTTTTTAATTACTGTTCACTGATTTCAGCAGGAGTATTTCACATGTCCTTGTAGCGCTATTCCCTCTACTTGTAAATAGCATCTTTCTTGGGGTGGAGGTTACCTAATCAATCGCTGCCCTCTGCGCATAGCTCCTTGTCGCCATAAATTGTAGTAATCCAGCACAATCCTGGTCGAATTTTCCCCTTGCTTTAATCAGATTAAAACTACCTGAACAGTAACCTCCAGCAGATTCCAGTACTATGAGTATCCACCTAGAATCTCCACACCATCCCATTCCAATAGCATCATCCCTTACATCCCTGTATTTTCTATATTCTGAAATGTCTCCACAGTTTCGGCTAGGGCCTCATCAACTGACAGTAAAGCATCTGAAGTAGCATGCTCAGACTGCAAGGTTTAGGTCTGTAACTCTGCCTTAGGCTCTACAGTGGGCAGCTGCAGGTCCAACAATTCTGCTGCTCTGTGGGCTACTACTGCAAAAAAAAAAGGCACTCTATTCTGTGTGGGTGCCCCGATTGGGAGCGCAACTGCGTCCAGTGAACTATCTATCTTGGCAGCATATCCAGGTGGAGAAGAGAATCAGCATGAGGAGGGAGCAAATTGTCCGCTCTTTGCTGTACCTAACATTTTGAAACCCTTCCAGTGTCAAAATCTGATCCACATGAGGCTTCTAGTCTACGATAATAATGGTGTCAAAGGAGAGGTCTAGGGTTTTCCAAAACGGGGGTATGTGCCCTGGTAATCTCATAGTGAGACATAGGCCTGGCCCAGGTCAATGACTGCTCTAGAATGGAACTGGGCATACACGGCATGGGTGCAGGTGGAGCCTAGGCTGCTCCCAGGGCAGCCAGAACAACAAGACCACTGACGCACAAGTAGAGGCATGTGCCAGGACAAGCAGGGAGTGGAGTCCCAATCGGGTCAGTCTTCGCCAGGGTTGGACCAGCTGGCGCAAGTCCAAAAGGGCACCTGCAGTTACCAGAGGGGGCAAAAGCACTTCAGAGATGACTGGCTCTGCCTTGAAAAGTTGCAGCATGGCCTTCTTAAAGGCCTCTATCAGCTGCGGGGTTGACGATGGCCAAGGGAACTCAAGCCGTGAAACAGAGTTGGAGTCAGAACCTTGGAATACCAACTGCAAAACTCCTCCAGAGAGCGGGAGTGGTGGGAAGGGGATAAGGCACACTTGAACTTCTTGTGCCTACAGCACGACATGTCCCTTCACTTAGTTCTAACTTCCTGGAAGACAGCGACCTGATCCAAGAGCGGGCCTCACAACTTTGTTTACAGTGCAACCAGCCATGCTTTTTGGGTTCAGTGACATAAACCTTCACCTTCTGCTCCTGAATTGCATTTGGGGGCATCAGGTAGCATTTGCCATGACTTCGGGTTCTGCCCTGAGCCAAAAGCATACATCAGGTGGATCCACAACAGACATTTGCTTCTTTTAGTCGTGGCACAGCTTGAAGGCTGTGATGTTTGAAAATGACCTTTTGCAGCGTGTATCTTTCTGGATTCACTATGCTATGCATTATTCCGCCATCTAGTGGTTTGGTCCGGAATAGTAGTCTTTTTCTTTTTTTTTGTGTGTGGCCCAGGTGGGCATTGACATACCACCATTTGGTGTCCTTCGTGACGTCGACGCGTTTCCTCCGGAAACTCCCACCTTTGGTCGCCATCTTAAGATTCTTTTTTCCACCGTTGGGTCCGGATCGTTGCCGAAGAGTTCCAGAGTTTTGGAAGAGGAATCAAGGAAAATCACAGAAAATCAACTTTTAAGCTACACCGGACTACAGGTCAGGTAACCGGAGCGACGAGGAGGAAGGCTTACAACCAACACCTCGAGGTTACATGGAGAATGTGCTTGCAGGGGGCTCCCTGAGCGTGGGGATGGACAAGACACCGTTCAAATTGTGCACCAATTGCCACCACAAGTACGCCCAGAAGGATCAACATCCAGTCTGCAACCTCTGCCTGCCACTCGACCACAGCAGCGAAGACTGCAATGCGTGCTCGGCGTTTACACCCTAGACTCTGAGAGTAAGTGAGAGGCAGAGAAGGGCGAACCACAGCATGCAGGGGCAGGGGCCACCACCATCGCTCCGAGACATGGGCCTCTCCAGTGGAGAGGAGGACAACATCGCCTAAGGACCAGAGCACTGCACGGTCGTCTAGGTCCATAAGTCGTCGAAGGAGGTAAGGGAGTCATTGACCCCTAAACACTCGAGCGACACTCGAAAGGGTGAAGCTAAAGCCCTGAGCAATGCAATATTGTGAGCAATAAAAATGCCTTTAAATATTGTTATCTTGTCACTTTAGCTCCGTTTTTAAAGACAGAGGACAAAATTTAGTTTGTCTTCCTAGCCAGAGAGGGCGAGTAGGACCTAAAAATAGCTCGTCCTCATCAATTCTCCCTCGCAAATGCGAGCGGGCGAGTGGATTTGTCGTGCTCTGATAATTGCAGATATGGCTAGGAAGAGGGCCAAAGTACACACTAATGCCGGACCACCTCCAGACAAGGAAAGTAGGAGGATAGATCTCACAGGGAGAAAGGTGGAGAGAAATGCGGCTATACATTGGCGCATCGCAAACTCAAACGCCCTGATCAACAGGCACGCATACCAACACTGGGATGAAGTGGGGCAGCTGCTAAAGCATCTACCAGACCTGTACCAACAAAGAGCTGCTCACCTGGTAGAAGTAGGGAAGAACAGGGTGAAAGCATGCCTAAAATCTGCATTGGATGCTGCAGAAACATTGAGCAGGCTAATGATGATAGGAGTGACCGAGAGAAGACACGCATGGCTCAGAATTTTGGGATTCAAGCCTGAGGTGCAAACAACATCCTAAATACACCTTTTAATGTAGAGCAACTGTTCGGCATGCCAGTTGACGACAAGTTGACTCTACTCAAAAAAGACAACAAAACAGCAAGGTCCATGGGAGCGTTGCAGTTCAGAGGAATAAGAAGAGGCACACCCACGAAAAGGCCGGGTGGTAGAGGAGGCAACGTGCCTACCACATCGCACCAAACACTCCAGCAAGGCTACCAAGGTAACAACCAAGGCCAGCAGCAGCAGAACTGGCAGTACCAGCCCTGGGGACAGTCCTTTCGAGGGCGCAGAAACGGAAGAGGACAAACACGAAGAGGAGGCCAGCAGCCCTCAACCAAGTGACTCCACCATGGAACAGGACCCCACCCTAGCAACACCTTGGGGTGGGCGGAAAGACATAAAGAACTGCAGCCGAACGTTCAACGACAAGCAGTACCTCGAACACTCAACACCGGTAGGGGGAAGAATAAGAGACTTCATCCAGAAATGGAGGAAGGTCACATCGGACAAATGGATACTAAACATCATACAATACGGATACTGTATCGAGTTAGAAAAACTGCCTCCGAACAGAAAACCAAGAAGCAAGGCACACTCAGCAAAGGAGCTCTCGCTCTTGCAGCTAGGGGCGCAAGAACTGCTCAGCAAGGAGGCAATAGAGGTGGTACGGCAAAACCAAAGGAACAAAGGGGTTTACTCAACTTACTTCCTGGTGCCAAAGGTGACAGAAACACGAAGACCTATCCTAGATCTAAGGTTCCTGAACAAATTCATAGGAACTCAAAGGTTCAAGATGACTTCCCTACAAGAGGTAATACCACAAATACAACAAGGGGACTTCATGGCTACTATAGATTTAAATGACGCATACTTACACATCCCCATCAACCACAAACACAAGCGCCTGCTAAGGTTTGTGATCTACCAGTTCACAGTACTGGCATTCGGCCTGAAATCCGCACCAAGAGTGTTTACAAAATACCTAGCAGCGGTCGCAGCACACCTACGAAGGCAAGGAATACACGTACACCCCTATCTTGACGACTGGCTCGTAAAGGCAAGTTCGTACAGACAATGCAAACTACACATCCAGCAGATCATGCTAACACTGCCAAGACTGGGTTTCTCGATCCATTGGAGAAATCGTCAACAGAACCAGAACAAATCAAGATATTCTTAGGGGCAGAGATCAACACCATACAGGCCAAAGAGTTTCCCAGCAGGAAGAGAACATTGGCACTACTGAAGGAAACACGTCATTACCGCAAGGGGCAAGTTCTGACAGTGAGGACAGTGAGCAAGCTGATGGGAATGATGGCGTCATGCATTCACCTAGTCCAAAACATTTGACTACACATGAGGCCGTTCCAGGAATGGATCCAGCAGCAATGGTCACAGGCAACTGGGAGCTGGGAAGATCTAGTGGTTGTCACACACGCAGTGCATCACGAAATAGCGTGGTGGAACAAACAAAACATATCACAAGGGAAACCATTGACACAACCAGCTCCAACAGTGACCATCACGACGGACGCCTCTCAGCTGGGCTGGGGCGCGCACATGAACAAGCTCATGGTGAGGGGGCTATGGTCGCAACAGGATGCGGTCAAGCACATCAATTACCTAGAACTAAAAACAGTGTTCCTAGCCTTAAAAGCATTTCAGAAGGAGCTGTACGGAAACAGGGTGTTGATCCAAACAGACAACACCACGACCATGTTCTACATCAACAAACAAGGAGTAACAGTCAGTAGCGCTATCGAGGCTAGCACAGGAGATATGGATATGGGCCATTCCACTGAGGATAGACCTACTAGCGATACATCTCCCAGGGAAGGACAACGTGGACGCAGACAGACTCAGCAGGCAGACGTCAGCATCCCACAAATGGAAGATCAACCAACAGGAATTACAGAAAGTATTCCGAAAGTGGGGTACACCGCAAATAGACCTATTTGCAACACACCAAAATGCCAACACTTTGCATCCAGACAACCAGACCATCGGTCACAAGGGAATGTGCTTTGGATAAGTTGGTCAAAGACATTTGCATACATTTTTCCCCCGATACCACTGATACACAGGGTACTCAGCAAATGCAGAATCAGCAGCATATCACTGATACTAATAGCACCTCAGTGGGCCAGACAGTCATGGTTCTCACAAATAGTAGAGATGGCGCAGGCACCAGCACACAGATTCCCAAGACGAAGGGACCTGTTAACAATGCCGAAAGGAAGGGTGCTACACCCAGAGCCAGAGAGCCTCAGCGTGGCGGCATGGCTCCTGAGGACCTAGAGTTTGCACACCTCAAACTACCGGCGAGCACAATAACAGTGCTCAGGGAGGCAAGAAGGCCTACCACAAGGAAATGCTACGTAGCAAAGTGGAAAAGATTCTCAGAATTGTGCATTAGAGAGAAACTGCAAAGAAAGATCACAAGGGAGTCAACAGTACTAAAATACTTAACACATCTACTGTAAAGTAAACTCAGCTACACATCCCTAAGGGTACACTTAGCAGCGATTGTGGCTTACACAAGAGGAGAAACGGGGAAAAGTTTCTTCACCTCAAGTAGTAAAAAGATTTCTAGAAGGAGCAAAGAGGATTGCGCCTCCAAACAGAATGCCAGCACCAGCATGGAAGCTCAATGTAGTGCTGACCCAATTAATGAAAGCACCATTTGAGCCGATGCACAAGGCTACACTGCACATGCTCACGCTAAAGACGGCCTATCACATCACTACGAAGAGTAAGTGAGTTGCATGCGCGAACACTTCAAGAGCCCTACCTGCAGATTCACAGTGATAGGATTGTGATGAGAACCGACCCACACTTCATGTCAACGGTGGTGTCTCGGTTCCACGTCAACCAAACCATCCAAATACCTAGTTTTTTCCAAAAACCAACCATAAGCATAGAGAGGGCGCTGCACACACTGGACGCCAGGAGGGCGGTGATGCACTATATAGAGAAGATTAAAGAGTGCAGAAAGACAAAACAACTCTCGCAGTTTTTGGAACAACCAGTTACCAAAAATACCATTGCACGATAGATTGCACAAACCATACGATTATGTCACAAACAAGCAGGGCAACTGTTACAAGGAGCAGCTCATGCTCACTCGACGAGGAAGAAAGGAGCAACAATTGCGTTTCTTGCCAACACACCAATTCAAGACATTTGCCAAGCTGCAACATGGTCTTCAGTGCACGCGTTCACTAAGCACTACTGTGTGGATATCCAAATGAACAAAGAAGCGCAAGTGGGACAGAAGGTCTTACAACACATATTCAGTAACTAGTGGTCATCTTCCACCCAGCCACCACAATAAGGACAAACCGCTACAAAGTATATGCACAGCATAGTGAATCCAGAAAGATTCATGCTGCAAAACGTATAGTTTCTTCCCTGTTGGTGTAGTTTTGCAGTTTGAAGACTTTCTGGATTTACTAGCGAACCCACCCTCCTCCGCCAGAAAAATAAGACAGGAGGAAAGGGACTAAAAAATGAACAAGACTTTACAAAATAAGGGGGAAAACAAGAATAACACAAGACATGAAAAAAAGAATCCGCAGATGGCGACCAAAGGTGGGAGCTTCCGGAGGAAGCGCGTCGATGTCACGAAGGACACCAAATGGTGGTATGTCGACGCCCACCTGGGCCACGAAAAAAAAAAAAGACTACAATTCCGGACCCAACCACTAGATGCCGGAATAATGCACAGCATAGTGAATTCAGAAAGTCTTCAAGCTGCAAAACTACACCGACAGGTAAGAAACTAAATGTTTCCCTGGCACACTTTTTGGTGAAAAATGCCATTTTTGTTTTGGTGAAAACCAACAAAGTTGGGAACGGTCCTCTGGAACTGAGTCAAGGGAGGAGAAATGAAATAAGACCTGTGTTGGTGCTTATATATGGCTCCAAGCCACCTCTTCCATAGGTGGAGCAAGATTGCTGCAGAGCCCAGGAATCTGCAATTATACGTATCCTCAGGGGACGCCGAGATTGGACTCTGCTCTTCATGGCCCTCTGCCGTGCCAAGATTCCTTGCCCAATCCCTATCGGGGTCGAACCCGTCGAAGTTTTGAGCCATCAAGTTTAATTGAATTGTAATTGCATTTATATAGCGCTTACTACCCCCGATGAGGCGTCAAAGCGCTTTTTCGGCGAGTAGCACGCTACTCCGGGACCCATAGAGGATTAGTGTTGAATTAGTATAGTGAAACATGCAAGTACATTTTAAGTGGTGGATCGGTTAGTCAGTTATTTGGATTCGGAAGGATAGCAGTAGGATAAGAGGAAAAAAGGTTTGTATTTATTTAGCGCTTGTTACCCCTCATGGGGTGTTGAAGCACGCTACTCCGGAAACCCATAAAGGATTAGTGCTGAATTAGTATGGTGAAGTATGAAGTTTAATGTGCCCCTCTAAACTCCTGGTGAGGCATTTCCACGTAATGCGGCCAACCCTATGGTCTCTTCAGCGTCTCACTGCCTTTTTAAAACAGAACACACTGCATGCTGAAAAGGTGGTTTCGTCGTGGTCCCGTGAAGACCGGTCACAGATCTGGTACTAGTCTGAAGACAGAAACTTCCTTTTGCAAGAGGGGCAACATTTGAAATGGGTTTTTTTCCATACAATTCCCCCAAACTAATCATTCTCATACGAACGGCTCCCAGGTTCTTCCAATTGCTCAGTTTCAAGATGGTCAGTATTTTTTTATTTGATTATTTCTGATAGTTTGCTTGACAGTTTCCCTATTTCTCTGGCATCAAAATACTGAATTCATGCCCAGCAACAACGGAACGACTGAAACGCACAAGCCCAAGGACCGGGAAAAAAATAATTCCCAGGTGGGGTGTAAGTTCTGGTGCATTGTGGGATGCAGGGAAGGTACCACCAGATGTATAAAAAAAACTACTACTTTCAAGAAAAACAGCTTGTAACGTTCTAAGCTCAACACGAGGCAGAAGCAGAGTGCAAAGCACGTGATCTATAGCTACACTGGGAACAGATTATACTCTTAGTTTTGCAGCAGAATGTGAATTTCTGGAGATAGTCCAGGTGGAAATTATGGGTCTTTTAAGAGGAATCCCTGGAGTTGGAATCTCGCACAATCCCTAGCCTCACCCAATATTAAAAAAGTATGCATCTTTTTGTGTTTATTTTGGCCCCTCTTTTATTTGATGTACTAAACTTTCACCTATAAAAGTGGGTAGCAGATAGGGAGGGCAGGTGACCACCTTTCCACTGGGTTGTACCTTGCTGGAAATGCTGCTTTGGTTGTTGAAAACCAATGTTGTTGCCATATGAGAGGGAGACGCCCTTGGTCATGGTAAGGATTCTGATGTGGTCTGAAATTAGGGATTAGGAAATCTTTCTTCCAGTAGCCCGCAACTTGTACTGTGGCGGTATCCACCTTCCTAAGGTATACTTTACTGTCATTATTAAAATCAAAATTCATAAACACCTGTAAACGAAAGGCTCACAGGTTTATTGTTTGGTGTCCATCTCATCTGCAGGCCATCAGCCATACGGGCACTGAGACTCCCATGTCAGTGATCACGTGTTCAGAAGTCTGGCACATACAATGCCACCTTAACAATTGAGTTTTACACCAGCAAAAACTTGTACGCTCTCTCCTCAAAGGCCAGGCTTTGCTCTCTGGAAAGATCATAGATGTGTTCTGAGCCTCAAACAGATATTTCATATTGCCCCACAAGCGCAGACACTGCGGCGGCTCTCATGTAATGACTGATGCCCAACCTATACTGGTGCTCACTAAGTCAATCTTTTTGCTCACCTTGTCGGAAACTGTTGAGAACAACACTGATGAGGGCATCTTTTCCTCACAAATTGGGTGGGTGGTTGTGTGTTAAAGAGAAAGAGTCTGTATGTACAGGCAAGGCCTCAAGAAAAGAGGATCTTGCTGTCCTGGCCTCCATTTCTTTTGCAAGTGTGGAGTACAAGCCTTTTAATTTAGAGATTTAAGCTATTTTGATGGTAGATGCCCACTGTTCAAGAATATGTATGAAGAGCCAGTGGGGCTTGTAAGGAACACAAAGATCCAATAATCTCCACTAATGTGAAATAGAAAACAGAATTACCTAATGCTCCTGCTCCTCTGTGCTGAAGTCATATTGTCAAAACCTTATGCAAGGAGGCATTTGTACACACAAATATTACGAAGCTTACATTACTTCGTTTTCGTTCCCTTGAACACAAACCCAAACATTATTGGGTAGAGCCACCATGTTTTGTAATCTTATAATCGAGTAATTATACCATAAACATATTTAAAAAAACAGAAACACTCCGGGTCTGAGATGGATGCACAATCCGATGGGAGGCCTACAAGGCAACCCTCCGGGAGGGAGGTGGGGATCATGTCCTCATTTCTGATGAGATGGGGGTGAGAAGGGAGCGGTACCTCTGCCGTCTAGAACTAAAACAGGACCTTACGGACCTGAAGGCAAAATATAATGTACAATTGTCTGCCTCTAAAAGGCGGAGCATCTTGACTAAAACGGAAGAACTCCACTCCTAGGTCATGGAAGAGGTCGAATGGGAGCATATTGCCAAGCAGAAACTGATTTGAGATGGGCATAAGGCAGGGAGACTTCGGGCACGGCTGGGTTCGGGCGACCAGGGACGGAGTCATATTGGTCGCATTATTGCATCGAGTGGGTCAACGATCATGGGTAGTGATGCCATAGCTGACATGATGGCCAAGTAGATTTAGAATTTTTATGATAGTCATTTGAAGGTTTGGGAGTCGGGAGAAGGGAAATTTGCAATGGAGTGTCTGTCGGCGGTTTGAGAGAACTGCGGCTCTAGGGTTAGAGGATGATGTCACCGGAAAGAAAATACTCCAGGCACTCATGCAGCTTCATGCTGGGAAGACCCTGGGCCAGAATGGACTTCCAGCAGACTTTTTAAAAAGATGGCAGGGAGGACTGCAGGCCCCTTACACAAGATGAATCTAGCAGTCTATAGAGGGGAGGACCTGTCGGGAGATCTCCACACAGTCACTATTCTGATTCCCAAGGCTGGTGAGTCCGGAGACCATTGAGGCTCATACAGACCAATCTCTCTCCTAAATGATAGTACAAAAGTTCTGGCAAAGGCCCTGGCGAACAAAATGCAGGGAGTTATTTTAGATTTCATCCACCCGGACCAGAATCGGTTTATCTCAAACAAGTCAACCAAACTGTATGTCCTATGCTTAAACAATGGTATAGTGGCGGGAAATGGGCTGGGGATCCCCTGGCAATCGCATCCCTAGACGTGTTCAAGGCATCTGACTCTATACAATTTTCCTTTTTGTTTGGCATTATGGAGAAGATGGGTTTTGGGCCCCGATGTCTATGTGGATCTGCCTTGTTTATAATCGGGCAAGGCTTAAGGTAAATGGGGTTCTCTCCTGGGAATTCCCCATCTGGAATGGAACGAGACAGGGACGCCACCTCTCACTGACGTTGCTTGCTATAGCTAAGAGGCACTAGCCTAGTGGATCAGGGTGGACGTCCAGGTGTAGGACTGGTGATGGAGCTACTCGTGGAGGACCGGATCTCGCTGTACGCAGACAACATCCTGCTGACCTGGATGTCTCGCTAAGGTGGCTGGGGGAAATAGTCACTAGTTACAGCACTTACTCAGGGCAGAGGATTAACTGGGGGAGATCCCTGATCTTCCCAAAAGGTGGTGGTCGTGGGTGGGAGGGCGCTACTGCCCTTGCCGCTAAAGGTGGAACCTCTGCACTTTAAATACCTGGGAATCTGGGTTTCCAGAGAGTGGTATGCATTACACAGACAATACTGACCTCCTGCTGTGGCGATTGGAGGCAGACATTAAACACTGGAGGGCCCTATCACTATCGCTTACAGAGAGGGCAGCGTTGTTCAAGATGTTTGCGTTACCTAGGTTTACCTACATCTTGCAGAATAGCCCCTTTGCAATCCCAGACAACTTCGAAGCTACGGATACAATATTGATGTATTTTCTCTGGTTGGACAGCCTGGCACACTGTGGAGATCGGTCTTCGAGGGGGTATTGTGCTCCCAAATATTCAGACATACTATGAAGCAGCGCAGGTGCATATAGTCAACGAGTGCGCATAGGCTCCACTGATGGATCCTGTGTATCGGATGAGCGCAGAGGTGCTGGGACAGAGGGGTTACCTTGTGCTGTATGGGGGAAAGATACCATCACAGGCCCCCTCCCCTGGCTACTGCCACGGTCACATCAGTTTGGCGCAAACGGAGAAGGGAGATGGGGTGGGAAAGGCGATTGACACCACATACCCTGCTGTGGGTGGGTACAAGGCTTCACCTCATATCAGACTTACCAGGGTTTAAAAAAATGGGACTTGATTTCCCTTTAAGCTCAAGAGGACGTGTGGAATGCTAAAGGAATGGTTCTGTTTGCACACTTGCAGGTTGATTTTGATATGGTCACCTCCCAAGTATTTAAATTCTTGCAATTAAGACATGCCCTGCAGCCATGATCCCTAGGGACGAGGAAACTAAGGACGACTCCCGATTAGAACTACGGTTTTTAGACAGCAGCTTGGATGCCAAGGCAATCTTCCTTGCGTATGCTACACTGATCAGAAACACACAGGGGGAGCTAACACGCTTACCGGAACGATGGCAGGAAGATATAGGGGAGCTAGAGGATTAGGACTTGGGGGGACGCTCTAAAATTCCAAAGAGAGGTGGCCATCAGAGCCAATTACCACCTTGTTCAATTGGAAATTCTGCACAGGACATATTATACCCACAGCCTGCTACAAAAGCTAGGTAGTATAACAGGTGATTGTTGCCTCCAACAGTGTGGACATCAGGGTGCCTTCTTTTACATACTGTGGCATTGCCTGAAAGTTCAGCCCTTCTGAGAGGAGTGACGACGTCCCTGGCAGAGGTCGTAGGAGCACTCTAGCCCTTATCTGCATTGAGGATATTGCTGGGGTCTGGGCAGACTTTGAGGTTACCTCGTACACTAAGCTATTGATCAATGTGGGGTAAGTCATAGCTAAGACAGATATTGCCAGACACTGGGGTAGCGGTCACTTTCCAAGACTAGTCGAAGCAATGAAACTGTGCAGGAAAAAAAAGGTCTATGAGAGTCGGGGATGCCTGCGTAAAATAAAAAAATGTGGGGGACCAGGACAGTATGTGGGAAGAATCCGGTAGATGGAGAAGGGGGATGGGGGGAAGAAGCGGTACGCTCTTCAGTTTAATGCAGGTCTGGGAGAAGTACTTTTGTGACTATGGGCGGGGGAGGGAGGTTACATTGTGGTGCCAATAATCTATGTGTGAGAAGGGGGTAGAGGGATCAGAGGGAGGAGGCCGGGTTCTGGATGCTCTATGATGGCTGCTGTGTTAGCTTTGCTTTCTTTGTCAAGTGTATTAAATTTGCCTTTAAATATAATAAAATGTTTTATTTATATATATATATATATATATATATATATATATTGTTACTTACCCAGTAAGCATCCATTCTTGGCATGAACAGCTGTAGATTCACATGCTTTGCATACTCCTGCCATCTAGTGTTGGGTGTGGATGTTGGCAAGTTGTTTTTCTTTGAAGTCTTTCCAGTCTCGAGGTAAGGTGACTCCTCCTTTCGGTGATAGTGCGCATGGGTATTGACTCCATCATTAGATTGTTTTCCTGCAAGAGGGTGAGAATGGAGTAATGAATGTAGTACAGAGATGTCCATGCGTATGTAATGTAAATAATGAAAACAGCAACAACTACAGGTGTCCAGGGAGGTAGGAGGGCGTATGTGAATCTACAGCTCTACAAGCCAAGAACAGATGCTTACTGGGTAAGTAACAATCTGTTCAAGGCATGTGTGCTGTAGATACACATGCTTTGCATAGACTATATATATATATATATATATATAGCAGTATTCTCCCAAAGCGGTGGCTAACCTTTAGATGTTGCAGTGGTCTGAAAAAAATGTTTTTAGCACTTCTTGCCCTACATTGACTTGTTGGCGTGCTAACATCCACACAATAGTGTTTGGTAAATGTGGGTGACGTAGACCATGTTGCTGCCTTACAAATTTCAGCTATATGTTACCTAAAAAGGCCATAGATGCCCCTATTTTGTGAGTGGAATGCGCTCTAGGGGGTATAGATAAAGTTCTTTTAGCTTTTGCATAGCAAGTTGAAATGCATTTAGCAATCCATCTTGAAATACCCGATTTAGAGATAGGATTGCCTATGAGAGGTGGAGCAAATGCAATAAACAGTTGCTTTGCTTTATGAAAACGTTTTGTCCTTTCAATATAGTACAAAAAGGCTCTTCTGACATCAAGTGTGTGAAGAGCTCGTTCTACTCCAGAATAAGGTTGAGAGAAGAACACAGGTAACAAAACTGATTGGTTGATATGAAAAACAGAAACAACTTTAGGGAGGAACTCTGAATTGGTGTGGAGAACTATCCTATCTTTAAGAAGCTGAAAGAAGGGTTCTTCTAAGGTTAATGCCTGCAGCTCACCAACTGTCCTTGATAAAGTGATTGCAATGAGGAAGGCAACCTACCATGAAAGAAACTGTGAAGGACAATTTTGTAATGGTTCAAAGGGTGGACCCATAAGTCATGTAAGTACTATGTTAAGACTTCACACCGGTGCTGGAGGGATTCTGGGTGGTATTACTTTCTTTAAGCCCTCCATAAAGGCTTTAATGAAAGGAACTTTCAACGGAGATAAATGCTGTCTGGTATGCGAATACGTCGCTATTGCTTCAAGGTACAAACGATTAGGAGTGTAAGCCAGTTCAGTTTGCTGTAGGTGCAAAAGGTAACCATGTTTTGAACAGAAGCATCTAGAGGATTCATTTTGTTGTTGTTACAATAGACAATTAAATAGTTTCCACTTTGTTGCATAACAAGCTCTAGTAGTAGACTGTCTTGCTTCTTTTAGAATAGTCCTACAGTCTGGTGGCAAGTTTAAATATCCAAACTCTTTGACTTCACGAGCCACATTGCTAAGTTGAGCTCCTTGGGATTTAGATGCCTGATTTATCCATGGTTCTGAGTGAGAAGAATGGAGGTGAGATGCAGCTTTTGGTGTGGAACTACTGACAGCTCCAACAGGGTGGTGTACCACGGTTGGCAAACCCATGTGGGAGCTACCAATCAGTGTGAGGGATGTTTGCCTGAGTTTCCAAACCAGAAACGGAAGAAGTGGGAGAGGTGGAAAAGGGTAGGAAAATACGCCTGACCAAGTGATCCATAGGGCATTGCCTTTGGAGAGAGGGTTTGGGAACCTGGAGGCAAAGTTATGGCATTTTGCGTTGCCCACTGTGGTAAACAGGTCTATAAGTGGAAATCCTCATTGTTGAAAGTATGGAAGGAGAACTTGGGGATGAAGTTCCCACTTGTGTATTTGGTGCCTCCTTCTGCTGATGAGGTCAGCAATCTGATTGTTTACTCCTAGAAGGTATTGTGCCAGAAGATGAATCCTGTGATGGATTGCTCAGCTCCGAATGCTCTAAAGGAGAGACGTGACAGTTGGAGAGAGTACCCCGCCCCCCTGTTTTTTGTACATTGCTGTCATGTTGTCGTGCGGCCTAGGACAACTTTGATGAGACTGAAAAGCTTTTAACACTAGAAATACTGCTAGAAGCTCTAGATAGTTGATGAGTAGATATTTGTGCTTGTTGTACCAGAGACCCTGGATTGTGTTTTATAGTGGAGATGGGCACCCCAACCTGTGAGAGATGTGTCTGCTGTTAGCACGATCTGTGAAAGAGGGTCAATGAAGGGCCGCCCTTTTGATACATTTTGTGGGTTCAACCACTGCAGAGAGCAATGGGTGCGGCTGTCTACCATCACTAGATCGGTTAATTGACCCTGTGATTGATTTCACTAACGTGCTAAGCATTCTTGTCGAGGACCCATGTGCACTCTTGCATGGGGCACTATTGCAATGCATGACACCATCATTCATAGCAGTTGCATGAAAGTTCTGGCTGGTAAGGTTTGGTTGGCCTGAAACTGTAGCAACAGAGTTTGAATGTTGTGAATTCTGGCTGCATTGAGAGAGGCTAGAGCTGTGTGAGTGTAGAGTGGCTCCTAGATAAGACTGTATCTGCGAAGGCTGCATGTGAGACTTTTGCGCATTAACCGTGAAACCCAATTGGTGGAGTAGGTCCACCGTGATCTGAGTGTGTTGCAGACATTTGTGGTGCGTGCTGGCTTTGATGAGCCAGTCGTCTAGGTAAGGAAAGACGTGAACGTGCTGTCTTCTGAGATGATCTACCACTGCTGCGAAGCATTTGGTAAAGACTCTGGGAGCAGTAGTTACCCCGAATGGGAGTACTTTGAACTGGCAGTGTTTGCCTGCTATCACAAATCTGAGATATTTGCGATGAGCTGGATGAATTGGAATGTGAAAGTATGCATCTTTTAAGTCTAGTGTGGACATAAATCGCATTGCTGTAAAAGTGGAAGCACCTGTTGAAGCGTTACCATGTGGAAGTGCTCTGACAGCATGTATTGGTTTAAGATTCTGAGATCTAGAATCGGTCTTAAGGAGCCATCCTTCTCTTGGATTAGAAAATAGAGAGAGTAAACCCCTGAACCTTGGTACTGCAATGGAACTGGTTCTATGGCACCCTTTAGGAAGAGCGATTGTACTTCTTGTTCGAGTAACTGTAAGTGGTCTGGCGACAGTTTGTGAGAGCTGCGTGTAATGTTTGGAGGATTGGTGGTAAGCTCCAGGCAATAACCATGTTGGATAAGGTCAATTACCCATTTGTCGGTTGTTATGAATTGCCAAATGGGGAGAAACTTTTGAAGTCTTCCCCCGACAGGTATTAAGTAATTGGGGGTAAGTGTGGGTAAGTCAGTGTTTATTTGGGGATGTGGTGTTACGAGGTGTGGCACCCTTACCCCTACCTTTGGAATGGTTTCCTCTATATCCTCCTTTATAGAAACCTTTAAAGGAAGAGGATTGGGTGTTGCCTTTGTAAGAAGAAGCATTCGGGTCTGAGGTTATGGTTTTAGACCCTCCCCGATAAAAGGAGCGGCGAAAAGAGCCTCTATTTGAAGGAGACTGGAGCACTCCCATGGACTTTGCCACTTCAGTTTCTTTTTTCATCTTCTCAAGAGCCTGATCGACCTCAGGACCAAAAAGATGTTCCTTGTCAAAGGGGGTGTTGGGATGAACTGTTGAACTTCGGGTTTAAACCCGGAAATCGCAAGCCATGCATGCCTTCTAAGGAGAATGCTGGTATTAACCTCTCTAGCTGTGGTGTCAGCAGCATCTAGAGCACACCTAATTGAAGAGCTGGAAATTAGCTTGCCCTCCTGAATCAATTTTTGAGCCTTAGTCTTATGTTCTTCCGAGAGATATTGGAGCAGTTGCTCCATTTCATCCCAGTGTGCCCTGTCGTACCTAGCTAGTAGGCCCTGAAGCATCCATGAGCTTAGATTCTTTGTCTGGGGGTGGTGCATCACCAAAGGTTTGAGAATTAGCTCTTTTGCGAGCATTGGACACTACCTGGGAGTCAAGAGGCAGTTGACCTTTGATAAAGACAGGGTCAGATGGCGAAGGTTTATATTTATCGACTCTAGGAATCAAAATGTACGCTTGCACTGGGTCTTTGAAGGTGTCATGTGCATGCCTCATAGTGCCTTTCAGCATAGGGAGTGTCTGGCTTGACCTGTGTGTGGACCCAAGGGTTTCGAATAAAAGGTCCTCTTCTAATGACTCTTTATGTAACACTACCCCATGGTGCTCTGCTGCTCTAGCAATGAGTTCCTGATAAGCCACATTATCGTCAGGTGGGGATGGCTTTGCAGATCTGGATCACTGTCTAACCGAGGATCAATGGTGTAATCGTTCTATGTGTCTACAGGTAATTGAATATCTTCCTCATCAATATCATCCCCTTCAGGCTGTGAAAGTGGGGATCCCTGAGGTGTAATGTGTAAAGGATCTATATGAGGAGAAGAGGGTAAAGGCGTAGGGGATGGCGGGGTAAGATAAACAGGCTGGTAGCCATGTCTTTCTTCTTCAAAGGAATCTTATAGTGAGATTCTTTAGAAGAAAGCTTGTATTTAAGTGGGGATTTAGCATGATTACGTCCTGTATCAGGATCCAATTTGGGATGAACAATGTCTAATTTTGGGTCAGAAGGCTCGGAGAGACTGTCTTTTTATTTAGGCTCCTAAAGTTTGGGTGCTACTGGGCTCTGCAGCAATCTTGCCCCACCTGTGGAAGAGGCGGTTTGGAGCCATACATAAGCACCAACACAGCTCTTATTTCATTTCCCCTCCCTCGATTCAGATCCAGAGGACCGTTCCCAACTTTGTTGTTTTTCACCGAAAACCAAAATTGCATTTTTCACCAAAAAGTGTGCCAGGGAAATGTCCTTTTCAAACATCACAGCCTTCAAACTGTGCTACAACTACAGGAAGCAAATGTCTGTCATGGATCCACCTCATGTATGCTTTTGGTTTAGGGCAGAACCCGAAGTCTTGGCAAATGGTCCCTGATGCCCCCAAATGCAATCCAGGAGCTGAAGGTGAAGGTTTATGTAACTGAGCCCGAAAAGCATGGCCGGTTGCACTCTAAACAGTGGGACCTACCCCCGTTCATAGTTATGAGGCCCGCTCTTGGATCAGGTCGCTGTCTTCTAGGAAGTTAGAACTAAGTGAAGGGACTAGTTATGCTGTCAGCACAAGAAGTTCAAGTGTGCCTTATCCCCTTCCCGCCACTCTCGCTCTCTGGAGGAATTTTGCAGTTGGTATTCCAAGGTTCTGACTCCAATCCTGTTTCGCGGCTGGTCTGGGCACCCCTCTAGTTCCCTTGGCCATCGTCAACCCCACAGCTAATAGAGGCCTTAAAGAAGGCCATGCCGCAACTTTTCAGGGCAGAGCCAGTTATCTCTGGAGTGCTTTTGCCCCTCCCCCCCCCCAGTAACTGCAGTTGCCTAGATGGATTTGCACCAGCTGGTCCAACCCTGGCAGAGGCTGACCCGATTGGGACTCCGCTCCCTGCTAGCCCTGGCACATTCTTCTACTTATGTGTCAGTGGTCTCGTTGGTCTGACTGTCCTGGGGGCAGCCTAGACTCCACCGGCACCCACGCCATGCATGCCCAGTTTCATTCTAGAGCAGTCATTGACCTGGGCCAGGCCTATGTCTCACTATGAAATTACCAGGGCACATCCCCCTGTTTTGGAAAATCCCAAACCTCTCATTTGACACCAGTATTATCGTAGACTAGAAGCCTTGTGCGGACTAGATTCTGACACTAATTCTGTTCTCCACCTGGATATGCTGCATGCCAGTGGCCTAGATAGTTCACCCGACACAGTTGCGCTCCCAATCGGGGCACCCACACAGAATAGAGTGTCTTTTATTTTTTTTGCAGTAGTTGCCCGCAGAGCAGCAGAATTGTTGGACCTGTAGCTGCCCACTGTAGGTGCCCTGTTGGACTTGCGCCAGCTGGTCCAACCCTGGCAAAGTCTGACCCGATTGGGACTCCACTCCCCGCTTGTCCTGGCACATGCCTCTACTTGTGCGTCAGTTGTCTTGTTGTTCTGGCTGCCCTGGGAGCAGCCTAGACTCCACCTGCACCCATGCCGTGTATGCCCAGTTCCATTCTAGAGCAGTCATTGACCTGGGCCAGGCCTATGTCTCACTATGAGATTACCAGGGCACATACCCCTGTTTTGGAAAACCCTAGACCTCTCCTTTGACACCAGTATTATCGTAGACTAGAAGCCTCATGTGGATCAGATTTTGACACTGTGGAAGGGTTTCAAAATGTTAGGTACAGCAAAGAGCGGACAATTTGCTCCCTCCTCATGCGGATTCTCTTCTCCACCTGGATATGCTGCCAAGATAGATAGTTCACTGGACACAGTTGCGCTCCCAATCGGGGCACCCACACAGAATAGAGTGCCTTTTTTTTTTTGCAGTAGTAGCCCGCAGAGCAGCAGAATTGTTGGACCTGCAGCTGCCCACTCTAGAGCCTAAGGCAGAGTTACAGACCTAAACCTTGCAGTCTGAGCCTGCTACTTCAGATACTTTACTGTCTGTTGATGAGGCCCTAGCCGAAACTGTGGAGACATTTCAGAATATAGCACATACAGTGATGTAAGGGATGATGCTGTGGGAATGGGATGGTGGGGAGATTCTGTGTGGGTGGTCATTGTACTGGAATCTGCTGGAGGTTACTGTTCATGTAGTTTTTATCAGAATAAAGCAAGGAGAAAGTACGACCAGGATTGAGCTTGATTACTACAGAAACCTTGATTGCGACATGTCTAAGCCATGCTCAACTTCAACATAGGCTCGCATCTGGTAAATTGGGCATGTTTGACTCCGCAGTCGACTCTCGGGAGCATGTTAGTTCAGACTTCCACTAGCAAGGTGAACCCCAAGCATTCCCTCCCTCCCCACCATACAGATTCTAAACTAACTGATCCATGTGGGAGAGGGTTTACTCTTCCGCTTGCTTGGCCTAGAGATCCAGGAAAGCTGTTTGACTGTTGGGAGTTACAGACGTGCACTTTGGAATACAGACGTATTTTGCCAGCCATCCCTGTTGAATTCAGGAATACCCTAGATCAAATTATCCAAGACGGACTGGACGTGGCGAAATACCTCTGAAGGACCTGCCTGGACACAATGGTCTATGCTGGCTGCGGCATGGGCACCAGTGTTGTGATCAGTTGTCATGCATAGATGCACTCTAGAATATTTTCGGGGATGAGTAGGCACTTCTTATAGGCACGCTATTTGATGGCTCCGGCTTTTTGGAGAGAAAGCTGATTCTTAATTAAAGCACTTCAAATGCAGCCATGCTTCGGCCTCTTCTTGGGCTTGCTATCACCAGCCCATCAATTCCACCAACAGTACTGAAAATTCAGAGGATATTCTTGGGTTTCACCTACAACCGCCCTTTTGTGGCGCAGGTGAATGTGGTGTGGCATCGGCAAAGGCCTTGGACGCTTCCTTTACCACTTCTTCCTCCACTGCTGCAGCTGTAGGCGACCCACTATGATTACCCCACTCTGCAGTAAGTAGTGGATGGGGGCAGAATTCATTCTGTGCTGCCCGGCCAGCACACTAGAACCAGTGGGTGTGCAGATTGTTCAACAAAGTTAATCTCTCCATTACGAATTACCCCGCTCTCCAACTCAAATTCCCCCACTCCACGTTTTTTGTGTAGATTTAGCAAGTCATGTCTCCATCCTTGTGCAGAAAGTTCTGTCACTACTGTCCAAAGGGGCCGTAGGGAGAGCCCTGAAGGTGGAGAAGGGCAGGTGGTCCTACTCCCGTTACTTTTATTTGGTGCCTCAAAAAATGGTGGACTAGGGCCGATTCTGGACCTCATATTTTGGTGCATTTCAAAAGGACAAGTTCAAGATGTTGACTTTAGCCCAGATATTGTTTTCCACTCTGAATCCAGGGGCCTCTATGATGTCAGCACTTTCAGAAAGTGCACTTGCATGTTCTCGCTCTGCACTCCAACAGACTTCCTGCAGGTTGTGGTGTTGTCGTAGCATTTCCGGATTGCCGTTCAACCCTTCGACCTCAATTCTGCCCCTCTGGTGTTTACGAAGGACTGTCAGGGGTCGTAGCCCATCTTTGCCGGTTGGGGGATATATGTATTCCCATACCGCGACCACTGGCTGCTGAAGACTTGCTCACCACAGTCCTCCTAGGACCACCTACAGACAACACCCACCCTTTTCTCATTCCCGGGATTTTCCATTAACATGCAAAATTAAATCTGCAGAGAATTTTGTTCATAGGAGCCATACTGGATATGTATACACTGGCATTTAAGTCCTTTCCACACCCACAGTGAGTCTGGCAAGTCTAGGTTTGGTTCCTGGTATTCCTGGCTCAACCATGGGTTCTGGTGGTGGCAGTTCTGAGGCTTCTTAAATGTTCTGCTTCCTGCTGACCCCACATGCCTGTTGACCCATGCAGGCCTTGCAGTGGACTCACCGTTTGCTGTGCGCTCAGTACGGGGACTGCCTTTCAGACAATTTTCTTATTTCGGAGGAGCCAGCACAGGATTTTCCGTGGTGGCTGTGAGACACCAATCAGACCTGCAGCAGACTATTCTCCCTCCCTTACCCAGAGCTCACACTAATGACATGTGTTGGTTTCCTGGGTTCAGATGGTCATCTGGGCGAGGTGGCGATCAGGGGCCTTTGGTCCCTGACAAAGCAGTAGCTCTAAATCAACCTGCTGGAGTTTCACACCATTTGGTTGGCATCTGAAGGCGTCTAGCCATCAAAGGGAAACTGGTTCAGGTGTGAACCGACACATTACCGCCATGTGGTTCTCCAACAGGCTGGAGAGTCTGGGTTTACAAATCCTGTGCCCTCATGCACTGAGACTCTGGAAATTGCTTGATCATCAAGAGCTCATCCTAACAGCAAACCCTTTGGTAGGCTTGCTGAACAACAGGACTGAAAATCTCAGCAGAAATCAGTTGACAGTCCACAAATGGCTTCTTCATCCCATGTTGGTTCAAAGCTCCTTCGCCATGTGGTACATAACTTTGTTGGATCTTTTCAACACTGCCAAGAATGCACACTCATGATTATTACTCACTGGAGTTTCCTCCAAGATGTTCCCAGGGAAACACATTTCTCTTCTAGTGAGAAGAAGGCCTCTTTGTATGCTTCCTCACCTCTACTGCCTGGAGTTTAGAGACCCAGGAAGGACCAGCCTGAAGACATACACTTAGCTCCAGACTGGGCTAATAGATATACCACAGTCTGTTGAACCAGAGTAAGTGTTCAACGATCGGGCTATCTCTTGGGGGAGAACAAGGTCCCACCGAATCTCCACAACCTATAACTCCATGCATGGAGATTGGCCGGAACCAACTTAGTAGATTTGATGTACATGCTGAGGTAGTGGAAGTTATCCTTGGGGCTTGGTGCACATGTACCATATCTATTTGTTTATAGTATGTGTGACTCTAGAGACACATGCTTAGCATACTCCTGCAATATAGAGTTGGGCTCATACGTTTGCATGTTATTATTCTTCTATGAAGTCTCTCGAGCCACAAGATATGTTATGACTCCTCTTGGCGTGCACTGGTCATGAGCACCAAATCCATTTTGGATTGTTTTTTTCTGCCAATATATAGAATGGGCTTTGAGTTTGTCCTGCTCTGAGCACGTTTCATCACGTTTCACCTGTTCTGTTCCTTTTCGATCCCATTGTATCATCTCCCAGAGGCTTGAATACCTTCAGCAACACCAAAGACCATCCTCAATGCCACGGACATCAAGGGCGTTGCACCCCATAAGGCTGAGAGCCATTTCCAGTCCTTAGCATCAGAGAACGCTGACTGGGTGATGAAACAGACACCTTTCCAATTCAATTCAAAATACCTAAGGGCGGACACCAACACAGTGTGTAACTTGTGCCTGTTCCTGACCATCGCGAGCCTCCAGTGTGTGTCGTGCCTTGCCTTCAGATCCAGGAATAGGCACGATACCAGAGGGAATGGTGCTAAACATGCCTGAGGATGTACCAAGAGAGCTCCTTGAAGACCCCGTACATTGTTTTGGGAAAAGATCCTTCTGGCCTTCAAGAACAGGCCGCCCAGCTGACACCCAGTACAGATGCACTGTCTTTGAGCACGATGGACCATGAGGAGATGGAGGACATTGAGGTGATGCCAGAGGGGGACCCTCGCATCAGACCATGCCTAGAGTTGTGAGTATCCCATTGGCTGCATGAGGCACATCCCACAAGCCAGGGCCCAAAAACAAATCCCACGCCAAGACACAGCACCACTCCTGAAAGAGTCTGGTGTCAAGCCCGAGCATGGATGCAAACAAAGGAGAAGCTAATGGCCCAGCTGCCTTCGGTAAGCACTGGGAAAGGGCTCCAGAGCTGAGCAAGCCTTCTCTTAAGAGTGTCTGCACCCATCAACCGTCGAGCCCAATCTACTCCAAGGGTGCTGAGTGCCATCGGCCTCACTGAAAGCCTGCACCAACGGCGCCACCTAGGTATTTGCATAATACTATGTTGTCGCTGAAACTTTCCTCCATGCCTGCCTTAGTTGATACGTAAGTCGAAGCCGACCTAAGTGCTATCATCCAAGGATGTCTATGCCCCAACCCTAGAAAATCTGCAGGAGGAACTCTATACCAGGCAGACGTTTCTATTCATACACTGCTATACAGGCACTATGCCAACAAAACTTTCCCCACCAGTGCCTACAGAACCCCATTTTCAAAAGAGAAAGGCCTTCCGGTAGGAACATTCTTTCAAGCCTCCCTCCCCAAGCCGGCACCAAAAAACCGGAAGGGTGAAGCCACGAGTACTCTTCCACTACCACAAAGCCCACCTTTACTTCCACCTTCACTATGCCTCTCCTATCACCACACCCATACATACCACCTCCATTCCCTCCACCACAGACTCCCAAGGGGAGGTCCATGCAGTCCATGTCCCACTGATGCTCCCTGTGGTGATTATAATGTAGACCTTCCAGGCGATTCCTGATTCAGACTAACCATTAAGGGCCTCCTACCCAGATGACACCACAATGTATCATTAGGTGATGCACAGGGCCGCAGTCTTTCTCAAGGTGCACATGTATGCCACCAAGAGGGCAATGATTTTCATGACTCCAAAATCAGAGCGTACCGTCCAATTCTTGCCCATGCGGAAGGGCATGTTAAACTCTGCTCTAGACAACTTCAAGAGCCTGTCATGGCGAGTGTAGTGACTCCAATGGTCGAGAAAAAGATCAAACCCTGCCCTAGTGACCTTGGGTAGATCAAGGTTCAGGCTCCTGGTAACTTTCATGTGGTCCACGCCCCCATGAGCACCTGCCCAGGCCACTGGAGATGTGCCTCCTTTGGGCAAGGACAGAGCAAAAAGATTGATTCATTGGGGGCAACAAAGCATTGACAAATAGTCAATTCTGTGCACTCCTTCTAGATATGCTAGGGCTCACTGGGAGAAGTTGCAGGAACTTGTTAAACATCTCCCGAAGGAGTACAGAAAACGAGGGGAAGGAAATGGTGTCAAATGCATTGTCATCGCTAAAGGCTAAATTCGCTATGTTAGATGCCGCTGATACAGCGTTTAGAGCCATTAATAGCATCTTCTTCAGATGCCATACCTGACTCCGGATTACCAGATTCAAGCTCTGGTGCAGCAGCAACTCCTCAACCTCCTGTTTGATGGCCAGCACCTTTTCGGCCACAGATTGATGAGATGCTGGAGAAAATAAAGAAAGATATAGAGACAGTGAAGTCTGGGGTGCTGCAAATCACTCCTCATGACAAGAACTTTTGTAAACAGCACACAAACAAAACCCAGAGTGGAGCAAAATTAGCCACACCTGAGCCCCTGCACTGCTGTGTTAGGGAGTAAATCACATCCAACCAGTGGGTTCCAGCAGTGGTCCAACAGGTCTAGTGATTTGAACAACACACTACCTCTCCCAACACCCCATCCTGTACAAATGCTCTAAGCAAAGACAAAACACCTCTTCTTCCTTGAGAGAGAAGTGTACGGCCCTCCTAAAGAAGGCGCCATATAGACAGTACCCCCGCAGCATCATGGGAGCGCTGTTTATTCTACTTTCTATGCCTAAAAAGGACAGGCCCTCCAGACCTATCTCCGACCTCGGCCTCTCAACCGCCACATCCTATTAGAACATTTTAGCATGACAACTCTGTGCGATGTCATCACCTCCTTCAGGAGGAAGCAGGATCTCAAGGATGCCTACTTCCACATACCTATCCACCCTGCTCATCAGCAGCACCTTCATGTTGTGGTAAGTAGACAACACTACTTATTCAAAGTACTTCCTTTTGGGGACCCCATGGCTCCAAGGGTGTTTACAAAGTGGCTATCAGTGGTGACTGCGCACCTGCAAAGAGGGCATTCCCATTTTTGCCTCCCTCAATGATTGGCTGATCAAGAGTGACAGCAGGTAGCAGTGTCTAGCCCACACACAGATACTGGTGTCTCTGCTCCACAGCCAGGCGTTCTCCATAAACTCCACCACGTCCCACCTACTGCCTTTCTAGATCCAACAATTTCTAGACTCTGTGTTGGATGCAATCACAGGGAAAGCTTAGCCCAACCAGAGTGACAGCCTTTCAACAGCTGTTAAATCTTTTTCAGCTGAATCGGCAACTCATGGTAAGAACTGTCATGCGTCTTCTAGCAATGATGCCCTTGCGTATAACCATTGTTCCCCATGCAAGGCTTCATAAGCGCCCCCTACAGGCCTGCCTGGTGGTGCAGTGGTACCAAGCAGAGGGTCATTGGAAAAATGTAGTATTGATACAGGCCAGGGCATACTGGCCTCTGCAGTGCTGGAACAGTAACAGTTTGTTGCAAGGCAGGTCTTTCACAGACCATTACCATAGGCGCATCTCTCACACTTTGACAACATCACTGTTGAGGGAATGTGACTCTGTCAACAACAGGGTCAGAACATCAACTACCTGGAGCTGCTAGCCATTCAATTAGCTCTCATAGCCTTCCTCCAAATCTTTCAGGGTAAAGTAGTCCTCATCAAGACAGACCTGACTGCCATGTACTACGTACAGGAACACACGCTCTCCTCTTGGACAATGTGGTGAGGTAGTTGAGGCAAACATCACTGATGCTCGTTCTCATTGCTCCAACCTGAGCCAAACACCCCTGGTACCCCCACTCTCCTAGAGATGTCAATCAGCCATCACGAGAGGCTCCCGTTCCGGCTGGACCTCCTCACACAGAGGCAAGGTCGAGTCAGTCACCCAGGACACAGAAAATGCTACATTTCACTCTGGCACTTGTGGTCCTAGAATTTGGTTACTTCAACCTTCGCCATGAATTTATGTCTATCTTAAAGATGCTCAAGGGCACATGACGACTTGTTACGCTACGAAATGGGAAAGGTATGTTAATCACTGTGGGGCAGATTTACAAGCCCCTTGCGCCACTTTTGCGTCACTTTTCCCATGTTAAAAGTAACGCAAAAGTGGTGCAAGGGGCTTGTAAATCTGCCCCTGTATTTCCAAGAACCTGAACTCTCTAGAACCTACCATACAGGATATTATCGGCTACCTCTAACATTTTTGAAAAAGCTTGCTTGCCTACATCTCCATCTGCCTACTCTTAGCTGCAGTTCAGCCTACACGCAGGACAGGAAACATTCACCCCTTTCAAATGTCGGTTGTTAAGGGCTTTTACAGTGTCTCCAGAGGGTTATACCCCCTAGCGTGCCTCCCCCCCACATGGATTCTCCCGGGAGTCCTCACAAGGCTTATGCCACCACCCTTTGACCCTCTGCACTCATGCCTCACTTCATTTCCTCTCCTGGAAGGTGGCCTTTCTGGTAGCAACTACCTCGCTGAGACACATTAGCAAACTGCAACTGCAAGTGCTTACGCTACAAGAGCCCTTTATCCAGGCCCACAAGGACAGGGTTGTTCTTCGAGCCAGTCCTACGTTCCTGGTGGTATCACTCTTCCACGTTAACCAAACCTTTGAGCTCCCAGTCCTTTTCCCGCAGCCGGATTCGGTCACAGAGAAGAGCACTGTACATATTAGGTCAAAAGAGCTCTTACATACTACATTGACAAGACCAAGCCTTTCCATAAATCTGATCAGGTCTTTGTTGATTTTGCAAAGTCTCATAGAGGGCATCCCAACTCCAAGACATGAAAAGCTTGGTGGATGGTCAAATGTATCTCAACCTGCTACCATAAAGAATAGAGAGTTCCACCTGCTCCAGCCAAAGTGAACTCTTCGTGTAAGGAAGGAGCAACCATGGCCTTTCTTGGAAACATCCCTCTAACTGATATTTTTAAGGCAGCGACATGGTCCACACCACCCTTCATTACCAAGCACTACCTTGTGGACATCTTAACCTGACTACAGGCCATGGTGGGCAGACCGTGTTAAGCATTAAGCTGCAGACATCTGCATTATGCACAAGCTAGCCACCACTTCCTGGTGGGCACGGCTTTCATGTGTATCCACAGCTACACGTGCTACAAACAGAAAATGCTACTTACCCGGTAAGTACCTGTTTGTAGCGGCAGTGCTGTTGATTCGCATGCACCCACACTCCTCCCTGGAAGCCTGTCTTCTGCAGGTCTCTGTGCTCCACTTCACATTGCTCTAAACGCACCACACCTACCCTGGCACTCGTGCTGTGCAAAAACAATCTAACATGGAGTCTGTGCCCATGCACAGTGCACACCAGGAGGAGGAGTCGACACATTTCCTGATTCGAGATGCCTCTTTGAAGAAAACAACTTGCAAACGTCCAAGCCCTACACTACATGGCAGTGGTATGCTAAGAATATGTATCTACAGCACTACAGGGTAAAAACAGATACTTACAGGCTAAGCCGCATTTTTTATTCCGGTTAGTAAGTTAAGTTAAGTTTGTGGTCTGCTGCAGAGACCACCAAGATGATCACCTGCACGCTAAACTGGTTGATGTTTTGTTGATTGTTCTCTTTTGCCCATTAAGACTTTGCAGTGGACCTTGTTAAAGGTTATTTGTTGGCCCATTCAGCATTTCTCCGTTTGCCCGATTAACCTTAGTTACTGAAGTCACTCATTGAGATTCATTTCTTTATGGGCTCACATGCATATTTCCTACCTTCACCCTTCATTATGCCTCAAAGGGACCTTCATTTGGTCCATAATGTGCACATCCTTCTAGCCCATGCCATGTTTTCTCAGAGTTTGACTATCAGGGTGTTTTTCTCTCCGTAATTGCTTTGGTGCGCTGTTAATTATCTGCAGGTGCTGTCATTTCATCCTCCGTATAACACCCCTTTCATGGATAAATTGGTGCTCTGGAGTCGCATTTTTTTCCCATCAAAAGTGGTGTCGCCCTTTCAGGTGGGACAGTCCATCAATCTCCCTGCTTTTTTCGCTCTGCCTCACTCCTCTCCAGAGGAGAGACTTCCCCAGTCCCAAACGGGGCTCTTTGCTTGGGCATGAAGGGGCAGATTATCAAGCACGGCGTTAAAATTATCGCCGCTTTAGCGGCAGAAACTGCCGCTAGAGCGGCGATAATGGGTTTGATAATATGCCACAGAGAATTCCCATAGAAGCCCATGTTCACACCAGAACATGGGCTTCTATGGGAATTCTCAAGGGCATATTATCAAACCCATTATCGCCGTGCGGCGATAATTGTAACGCTGTTTCTTGATAATATGCCCCCAAGTGCGAAAGAGCATCCTGTGGATGATCAGCTTTTCTCAGCTTTGCCAGCGCTTAGAATAGAAAGGAGATGCTGAAAAAACCTTGTCTAGGTCTGCTGTCCTGAGCATAAATCCATATTATTCACTGGCCCAAACAAGGGCCTTTGGCCGATTTCAGCAGAGCCAAGACCCCCGCAGCTCTCTTGGCAAGAGGTGTACTGCTGTTGGACTTCAGCCAAGCTGCTAAATGGGTGTCCACATGCACCTTCAGTAGACATTACTTTCTGATTAATCTAGTTTGCAAGGAGGGTCCTTTTGCCCATTCGGTCATTCAGTGCCTCCCATTGTAATTCCACTGTTTTGACTCTCACCTTTTGGTGTACTGCTTTGGCATCTGCATTAGACTATGCATTGGAAGAACAAGTTACTTACCTTTGGAAACGCTCTTTCTGGTGGATATTCTTAACTACATATAACTCACTTCCCTCCATGGAGTGGGCTTTTAGGATGCTAAGGAGAACCCAAATTAGATTTCAAACACCGTCATTTTTCCACTTTTTAATGTTGTAATCTGCTTCTGAAAGTGCAGAAAAGTTTTCAAGTGATGTAATCATGGTGGGGTGGCTCCTACATACAGTTCTGCGACATCACTTCTTGAGGTACAGGGTCGCTGCAGAGTCCAGTGATTACACCTACTGGTGTGAGGGAGATATTGCTATGAAAAAGTTCCAGATCCAGTCGGGCACCTGTGGAGATTCAAAAGGTGAGGAATATGAAGGGGCTGATTTACAAGAAAGTGTCGCAGCGCAGCACCAAAAGCCCTTTGGCTGCGCCACGCTGCAGCACTTTCAGAGCACAGGTCTACGACATATTTGCAATGATATGTCGCATTCCTGTGCTCTCCCCTGCGCTGGCGCACAAGCAGTTGGCATGGTGCAAGGATGCTTGCGTCATGGGGAGATTGTTTTTGTGCAAGAAGGGGCACCTTTCTGCACGAAAACAATCACTACAGGCATTTTCCTCTTTCAATGCGTACTGTAGAACGCAGCACAAATTGAAAGTGGAAAAAAAACTAGGAGAAATGAAAATATTTCTCCTCGTTGCGCCTTGCTACTGACGCATTTCCAGGTTTACGATTCCTCGTAAATCTGGAATTGTGTCTGGTTCCATGGGTGTTGCGTGGAACACCCACAGCAATACCCATGGAATGCCCCTTTCATGCAAAGTGCTGCGTGTAAAGGGGCCGTATTTACAAGGACATTCCTGTCCTTGTAAATATGGGGCAGAGAAATGCGCTACCAGTGCATCATACGAAGTGACGTACTGGCAGCGCAAGGGGCTTGTAAATCTGCCCCGCAGTGTCTCACGTGCATGCTTGCGCTGCAGCTCGCACCGTCAGAGGATTAAAGTACTTCGGAGGCGGCACTCAAAATTGAAGATGGTTATCAAAGATAACAGGGAGGGCCAGCTGTAACTCAATGATATAGATCAATGGAGAAATCCAATGAAGAAGAGCCATGCTATAGCAGGGTTCCAGTACCCCTGACTGCCACCTTGAAGGTGATGTAGAAAGACCTTTATATGGCGTGTTACGGTGCTCTTACGCCCACTCGTCACCACTGTGAAGACGCCGGACACAGAAGGTGAGAGAAATGAGGTCCTTGATCTTAGCCACAGATCCTCACTGCACCAGATCAGGTTTAACTGACCGGGAATACGATTCCCAGTCAGATCACCACTAATCGAGAATGTACGGAAACATTATATATATACACACACACACACATATATATATATTGCAGTAAACCTTTCTTTTGACAATCCTCTGTAATCCGGATCAAGAAGGGAACGGACTCCACTTAATTGTACCAAATATATATTTTTTTTTTTTATTCGTGCGCTATGCCGCCATACATATATATATATATATATATATATAAAGTATTTGCCTGGATTTCTGGATATCGTTCCAGAGGCGAACAGGTACAGACCGCCAATTTCTTAAGTCTTAATGAAAATCCAAGAACGAAAGGTTACTGCTTCATTTTTTATTCAATTAGCATCACCAAAGTATATATGTATATCTCCAGCCGCTTGGATCCTGCACAGACTTGTGTTTGCCTAAGCGGGGTTGAGCCCACCTGCCAGCAAAAACATGTTCCGAGTGACGACTCGATAATGAAGCATGCCACATAGCGATTTGTGGGTGGGAGTCTGTTAAAAAAAGAACAAAAAACAGGAATTCTGCCTCTCATCTTTTTTCTTTTCCATGTAGAATTTTTAAGGCAACCCACTTTTTTTGGTTTTGGAACTTACATGTTTGGGACTGAGGTACACCCTTTCCCTGTCTTGTTTCCCTCTTTGATGTGTGGGATTTGCAAGAGCACCACACATGCTGAACACAAATCTTGCATATTACTCCCAGTCCCTTTCAGTGCTCCGTTTAGTACCAGATATTCCCTATGTTGAAAATATCCTGCTCAGTGTGGCGATGAATGCATGAGCCGCTGTGCTGGTCACTTGCACAACTTCAAGAAGAATGGAGTATTCATCCATGCCAACCAGCGGGCACTGACCAGAGGGGACTGGGCCACGGAAATCAACAGCAGTTTCCTCCAGGCACCATTAAACTGGGCTAGAGGCATCTGAAAGGGGTTCAGGTGCACTAACTTTTCACAGACTCAACTCTTCTGGCAAACACTCAGCACTTCCAGCCCCATCCGATCAAGGAAGTGAACTAAATCCCTTTGGGGCATACTATCAAGAACCGGCGTTAAAATTATCGCCGCTTTAGTGGCAGAAAACTGCCACAAAAGCCACAATAATGGGCTTGATAATATGCCCTTGTGAATTCCAATAGAAGCCCATGTTCTGGTGTGAACAAGGGCTTCTATTGGAATTCTCTAGTGCATATTATCAAGGCCATTATCGCCGCTTTAGCGGCAGTTTCCTGCCGCTAAAGCGGCGATAATTTTAACGCCGGTCTTGATAATATGCCCCTCTGTTCGTTAGTCTCTTAGTTGCTATGATGTCACTGTGACCTTCATGTCCGCTGCCAGTGGTCTGTCGTCTCCAAAGTTTAGGAATAAATCATGTGCCCTACAACAGTAGCCCTTACTGATGTCAAGACAGTTTTTGTGCACATCCCATAAAGAGACAGGCCCAGATTTATGAAAAAATCACGCAACGCAGCTAAAATGACGGTGCTGCATTGAGTGAAAGGGAAAACAGTACAGCGCCATATCTATGACGATGTGGCACTGTTTTCTTCTGTCTTCCTGCACTGGTGCACTTTACGTTACTATGTGCTAATGCAAATACTGTGGTGCCATAGTGCAAGGGTGTGTGCACTCTATAAAGAGTTGATTTTATACTGGAAAATAACCCTTCCCGTAGAAAAACTATGGCTTAATACTTTTCCTGCTTTGTATGTGCTCTACACAATACAGCAAACATGCAAAGGAGGAAAATCTAGGAAAAATTCAAACATTTCTCCTAGTTATACCGTCTTAGACGTGTGCGGATGTTTGTAGATCGGGATTTGTGTGAAAACCCATGGTTGCATGGGAACAGCTATGCACCACTCATGGAACACACCCGTCACGCAAAAGAATGCAAAGCAGTGCTTCCTTTGTGTAACTTTGGGAATCTATCCAATGCCAATCCTGAATGGCATTGGTTAGTAAACACCAGCATAACACTTGACATCAGGTTTGCGATGCCAGAGTAACGCAAACCTGGCAAAAGGCTTTAGTAATCTGTGCCATACTTCCTTAAATTTGCATGAACGGCCCACTGTCTCTGCCCCAACAGGGGGGCAGATTTACAAGGAACTGACGCATCTGCATAGTTGCGTCAGTTTACTTGCGCCAGCGTCATATGTCCTTGCGCCATCATGGATGCACCGTATTTACAATTCAGCGCTCCATGGAGCAAGGATTAACAGATGCATCAGAAATTCTGACACATGCTGTTTGCCCAAAAGTCACGTATTGCTGGAGTTGTGTAGCAAACACTACGCAACTCCAGCAATGTATTTTGAGGCCTATACTTACTGTACTGCGTCACTCCGTACGCCTGCTTCAAGCAGGCGTAAGGTTTTGACGCAGTGGTGTAGTGAAATCTTGTAGATTTCACTGCGTCACTTTTACGAGGCCTTCGGAACGCCCACCCTGCAGACATTATACCTGACGCAGGTATAATGTGACGCAGGGCTTTACAACGTGATGCATCTCCCTAGATGCGTCACGTTGTAAATAGCCTGCATATTTTTGCAGGCAACGGCGGCGCAAGGGGCTTGTAAATCTGCCCCAGGGAGTTTGGGATCATCCAAGGTACCCTTATTGGTAGCATCGCCATGCATTTCTAATGAGTGATCTGGCCTGCAGACCCACATGGTCCAGATATGCTTCCTCACTGCCTTAGTTCGATGAGGCCAAGTGAGAAAGAAATTAAGCCGGGCTGTGATCTTTACCTTGTATATGCTGCTTACAGAGGCATTAATGTTGGAGATTAAGGCCACATCCGAATTTTGGGATTTTCGAAAGACGGTGACAAGTGCCTGAAGAGCAGCGATCGCTCTGAAAAACTTTCCAAACAGGAATAAGTGAAAATAACAGCACATCGCTTTACTTGGCCAATAGGTGGTAGTGTTTCCATACAAGTGATTGAAAGAGAATTGTCGACTAGGAGTTCGATTTTTTTTTTGTAACACACTCTATTACCATGGAAATGTTATGATTTAATATCTTAGACCATAGAGATAAAAGAAGGATGGCGTGGTTCAATCTCCTGTTTTCTAATTCAAAACAAAGTAGCTCACTCTTGCTGTGTAAAAACCATAACATACTTCAAAGGAAAAGGCAATTTCTTACATTTTTTTTCCAATGCACTTTTATTCCCTTTTTTTAATCTTTATTGAAAACAAAGTTGCAGTTGGACACAGACATTACTGAAAATACACAATCACAGGTTGTTCTTTCTGGTGATAGCATATATATTTATATACATATACAAAAAAGAATGTAAACATTTCACTTTGTTTCAGACAGTTCATCCTGTACACTACAATGCACATACGTTCACGAACAACTGCAACCATTTTTTTTATTGTTTTTTTATCTATATTTTTTAACCGGTTTATTCTAGTTTCCAAGAGGTATCTGTAAAGCCCTGCAAACTAGATTTGGTATAGTTTTGCTATTATAAATCTTTTGATTTGTTGAGGCTTTTCTTCATGTTATAGAACAGATTGGCAGTATTTTTGCTCATATATAGCGATACTACATGGGGGCAAGGGGAAAGAATCAGCAAGAACGTGCTGTGGTCTAAAAAACTGACTAAGATCACAAAGTTGGGCTGCAAACATACCAGTTAGAGGACACTGGAAGTAGGGGTGGGCGAAAAATTCCGCTCTGCCGGTGGAGTTCGCGGAGCAGAGTATTTTCTCTCACTTCACGCTGGCGAGCGCAGTGAGAAAAATCGTGCGATAGACCTCCAGGTGAGATTTCTCAACGCAGGCGGTCGCGACCGCTCATGTTGAAAAACTTGCTGCTCGCATTGAGAAAGCTGTCGCTCGTGTAGAATACTTACACGAGCGGCAGAAATAAGCATCGTCCTCTGACGCGATGCGTAGTTCCTATTGATCTGGCTTTACAGAGCGGGACAAACTCTAGGGGGATAAAAATCAATGCAAGCAGCGCAACTTACCACACTTCGCCACTCGCTGAACTCTGCAGAGCGCGGTGGAATTTTTTCGGCACTTCGCGGAGTTCCGCAGAGCAGAACTCCGCCCAGGACTAAATGGAAGAACTGATGCTCAAAGGACAGTTCAAGGTGGCTAGATTTGATGGTGGTATGTAAACCTGATCAATTTTTCTAAGCTTCTGTACTGCTGTCCATGTGTCTGCCACATTTGCAGCAGTGCTGGCCTGCACTGTGCATTGAAGCTTAAAACTCTGGTGTGCTCCATGGCACTGCACAGCATAGCTGCTAAAAGGAGCTCAAATACAACAAAGTGTGTACTTCCAACAAATCGCCGTAGAACGTAATCATTACGAGGTGAGAGAGGCATGCAGTGCAGAAAAAGGGGGCACAACCATAGCAAATATGTCAAAACGGGTCCTAAAAATGGGCGTGAGTTTAATGTATTCGCGTGACTTAGTCGACTAGTTTTGTGGTGCTTGATCACCTGACTCGTTCAAGGCTTTAGTTTGCAAACAGGTGGCAAATAAGGTTTAGGCAGGTCTTGGGCAAATAGTTAGTTTGAAAATATTTAGTTTGAAATGTTCATTTAAATAAACATTTAGTTTGGAAAAGTAGTATGAAATTTGAACTTTGACTAGTACAACTTACCATTCCCCCAACTTGCCTCTAGCACCCACGAATGACTGGTGTCAGAATAGTAAATCTAAGCTAACAGCCAGAATCTAAGTTATGCCAAGCCGAGGTTATTTTTTTTTTTGTTTAAATATATATATTTTTACATTCTTCAATACTTTTTTAATTAGGGTGCTAATCTATGGTGTGCAACTCAAAGAGTGGCAAGATGCACCAGTGATCAACTTTCTGGGACAGAAGCAACTTTGTGCCCGAAGCTGACGGGGCGCACTAGCAAAAATACTATGCGTTGCACAGGGCGAGCCTCCCCTCCATCAAATATTTCATTCAAAGGGGATGTAATGGTGAAGTGCCAGAGGCAACAGCTGTGGGATAAGACTTAAAGCCAATTAACTAACTGTGGTCTGGCTTTGAGTGAAATCCCAATGACCAATTAACCCATGGGCACATAATGGGCAAGAGGAATATCTCCTGGTATTCCTATGTGTAAGGTATGTAAATTAGGCAAAATTAGGCATTTTAAGCTGCATACTCTTTGCCAGGACCCCTGGTTGGGGGTCTGTGACAGCTACTCAGGGGGTTTGCAATTGTTTATAAAATTTAATATTAGCAGATTAATGAAGTTTATATAAATATACATAAAAAGCTAACTTGAAAATATTAAAACGCTCTGTGAATATGATTGCATTTGAGACTGGAGCCTAAAAGTGAGTAGGTATCATCTTGATTTGTGTGAGCAGCCCAAGTACAGCAAACAGCGTTTACTAGGGACAATTGCTGGTCTCAATCAAAGCACCGGTAATTACTGATAAAAAGAGCATGCATTAATTAGAGCAACAAAAATACAGTAATTTGCTATAGCCTAGCTTATCACCATCTTTTAGAAATCAATGTAAATTTTGAAAAGCTCCAACTTTCCCATTAAGATTAAAATTTCGATTTTTGTTTGTGAGCTACATAAAATTTTTCAAAATGTGTGTACTTGTTTGATGTATACTTGTTTCTTATTTTTGTGTACTGTTTGAGGTTCCAGTCACAGAAATTGGTGAGTGGGGGCCCTCGGCTTCCAGAAGTGATTGACTTGGGGTCCAAAGAAGTAGAAATGGTCATCTGGGCACGGAATAATAGACGTCGAAACTGATTAAAGGTGAGCCCCTTATTTTGTTTCATGTTCAAACAGGAGTTTGTGACCAAAAAATGAGTTTTGCCTGTCATGGGATCACACATTAGGGGTATAGTGACCCCTGAGATTTTCACCAGGTCCTACTGTGTGAAGTACGAGGGCAAGTAGTGCGAAATGCCTGTTTCTCACCTTGCCCACGTGGAAAAGTACAATTTGCACCTGGTTCCCCTTTGTGTGTAAATTGGAATCTGGGGTACATTGTGCACCCATTAAGTAGCGCATAGCTGAACAGTACATAGCGGATGCACCATTTTCACTCAGGATTTGCTCTCCCGTTTTATTTACGCCCTTAATATGTCCTTACTGTTCATGACTAGAACAGCCACTAGACAGATTGTCTGAAAATTGGAGCTATGCAGGTTTCCTCTTTGCATCCAAAGTTTAGAGTTTTTAAAGTGGTAGGAAGGCGAAAAACAGCACAACCACTACCTGTGCCAAGGAAAATCCTTCATAAGCTTCAAGGCCTAAGAGGGGATGCAATGAGCACTTAGCGAGGCCACGTAGGTATGTTACAAGGCTCCAGAGTCTTTGTGGCATTGGAACCTTGGCCACCCTGCTACGCGTGGCCTACATTGATTTGAAGTCAAATGGCGATAGGGCATGTAAAGCTCGTCCAAAAGATGCAGATTGACTTTTAATGGAATGAGCAGCAGAACAAAGTGGGGGCTGCATCATTTCTAACAAGGCAGTCGCAAAGGTGAGTCCACGAGATCAAGTGGGCTTGGGCTGCTACAAAAGGCACCAGCCAGGTGATGCACAAGGCAGTGCACCCAACAGTCTACAGAGCTTGGGGCTTCTTTGATAACAGCTACAAAATATGCTTTTGAGATGCAAACCTCTCCCACCTACACCCTAGACGAGAGTTCTCCAAAGTCGGTCCCGGAGGGCCGGATCCATGCCAGATTTGTTTGCATATTCCCATTTAGAGAAATGTAGTTATCTTAAAAATCTGGCATAGAACCGGCCCTCCAGGACCGACTTTGGAGAACCCTGCCCTAGGCCAATGATCTGCATAAAGAAACAATATGGCTGTTCTCTGGAACTGTCTATTTTGGTTATATGACGTGAATTGCCGGTTTCCAAGCGCTCTTGCCCTGGGTGTGGAGTCTTGTGGCTCTGTAAAAACAGAGGATGGACAATACGATCCAGGCTTGATCTACTGGTTGAAATGCCAAGTTTGCAGAGGCGACCAAATTTCTTGAGAATCACATTACAAACATTGACGCGTGGCAAAGAATTCCAGAGGGATGCCACCGGCACTCAGAGAGGTCTTCATACTGGTCTTGGTTGACAGAAGCAGGAACAACCAACAATCTTGTAGAGCAGGAGCTCAGACTCTGAAACGGAAGGCCTGAGTAATTTAAATCAACAGGAATTTTGGTAAAGCCGTTATGTGTGCACTATGCATAACACATAATACACTTGTGGACCACCACGCAAAGAGTTAGCATAAGCCTGAAGGAATGTGATTCATGTTGAGCTTCAGGTGCATACTGGACGTTGTGTTTTGGACAAGCTTGAGAAAGTCCAGCTTGGCCGAACCAGGTAAGGAGCATTCCTGTAATGGGGCTGACAGGAGGAGGAGCGGTGAATGACTGGAGGCTGACTGTCAAAATGTGAAGGACCCACCTCAGTTATCCTAATTGGAAAAACAGGCTTTGTCTTTGTATCTCAAATGTAAGATTTGACCCAACCAGGATAGCCATGTTTCTAACCTCTGGGGATGGGCACATTTCGTGTTCTCGATCCAAGCTGACTAATCGCACGCAAATCTGTAACACCATAACAGGTTCAACAAAAAACCCTTATGTTGAAATTCTCAGAACTAAAAAGAACCCACTGGAATTCTGGCTGGCTGCAAAAAAATACAATTATGGGTGAAATAGAATGTTTCCAATGCCTTAAATCGCATTAATATCAAACGCGTATTTTTGAGGTGATAGATAGGTTCCTAGGCATCCCTGGCATTAATATTTTTTTTACATCATTTGCCAAATGGGTGATACAAATATTATTTTTTTACAAAATCTACAAGGCATCACACACACCACATCTAAGGTGCATGCATGTTTTAAAATGTGTTACAATAAATTATAATTAATTGGCTTGGTCTCTATTGGCAAGTGGTGCTATGAATGATATCAGTGCACCACATGAACTACAAAAATCTATTATAACATTCCACAAAAACATCACACAGCGCATTGGCCAATTAATGTGCATGGATAAAACTAATGACAAACATATTGTTGGGCAAACTAGCTGATGCATCTTTTTTCATTGGCTCATGGAAAAAATTGTGCATAGACCAACTCACCATCCAATTCAAACAAGGTGGCAGCTAAACCCATTTAAGACCTCTCAAGTGAAGAGTTTGCAATGAACCCTTTAATCGGGTGACCAAGGTAGGTCCAGGGGTGCTAGCGCCAAGCCACATTATCTAGATATCCACAACAGACAAATTTAGATATAAAGGATCTATATGAAACACATCTGCATAGTCTGTGCTTATCCAGAAAATCTGGTGGGAATCTGTCCCTCTTGGACATATGTTTTAGACATGTGGCTCTGTATGCTGGATGTTGTTCATCACGGCTAGCCAACATTTATCCACTGGTAGGAAATGTATCAAGCTTGTTGCTCCCTCCGTAGGATCATCGAAACGACTCATGATTGACGTTGCTGCAAGTGTCTGATGAAGATGTTCTCTTCAGTGACAATGAGCCTTCAAGTGGGGCATGCATTGCTAAGTTGTTGTAGATTATGTCTTTTACGGATCTGCAGCTTTTACACGTCTTGTTTTGGCAAGTCAGGCAACGTTCCTCAAACCGTTAGAACATTTTGGTGGAATATCACGTTTTATCAAGTATTATTAAGGAGGAAGAATGCAGGTTTTTGTGGGTGGTTAGCAAAAACCTGCAGAGATGGATCCTGCAATCTACCAATGGAGTAAAATGTGCCACACTGTTCTTTCACTCTGTTACTAATGGCAAACAAGGCACTGTTGAGATGTGATACAACACGGTCATAATACAATGCATTAGTGTACATAACCACCAACATGGCAATGCAGATATATGGATGCTGAGCAGCGTTTAAGGAGTTAAAAAAAAGATGCACTGCAGAGTATGGGTGAAGTTCTGAGGAGCACAGGAGTTCTGCTTGGATGTTAGAGAAATACAGTCATTGCTGTAACAAGGCATTATCTACGGAAAGCCGATGCAGTCTAAGCCTATGCCGTCTATCGGCAAGCTGATACCACATTGCGCTACAAGCAACAAATGTTGCTTTTGTGCTGCGAGTATTTTTTAACCAAAGGCAGCAAACCTTCTTGCACCAGCCCCAAGTGAATGCTATAACTCCCTACTACTACAACGAGCCCTTGAATGGGTGGAGGGTGGGGGAAGTGGGCAAGAGAAGTGTACACTGGACAGATGCAGTCTGAAGACTGGGAGGGTGTTGGTGCGATAGCTTCCCATAATCCATCCCATAATCCATCCAATTTTTTGTCATCTGAGAGCCAGCAAGGGAGAAGAGAACGAGCAAAGGAAAACAAAGATGGCTGCCACGCGTTGCGTAGAGCATTTTCAAGTACAATCGAAAGCAGAGCTGCAACTCATTTGCACGTGTCCTACGATCTTTCCTGTGGCAACTTCTACTGAGAGGAGCCACGTAAGTAAAATCTACTCACTCACAAGCAAGTACGTGGACAAGGACGGAATAGTAGTGTACCAATCAAGATGACATTCAAAAGACACGTGCATGTGACCAACACTTTGTGCAGTGGCCGGTCTGGTGAAGACGTAATATAGAAAGTTTACAAATCTCTGCGGTGATCCAGTGAAGTAATACATCGTCGGAATCCTGTGGTTACATTGCTGTTGTACTATTAGAGACATCTTACAGCACAGATCTGAACTGATTCTAGCATTCACACATCACCTGGTCCTCTAGCATCATCTATTACAGAAAAGGCTTTTTAAACCGTTATATATATATAGATAGATACAGTAAATAAATTAGAGAGAAAAGGATACAAAGTACTCAACAAACATTATCCCATAGATACAATCAATTTAAGCAAAACTGTTAAATTGATTACACTTTAACTTAGGTCTCTGTGCTACCGAAAGTGCCAGTGTTCCCTCAAAGTGCAGTATTGCTTTGGGTTTAAATTCACCACCTCAAAACGTGCCTGGTTCTTGCAGCCATAGATCAATCATTGCCTGTTACGCATTTGAGGATGTATATCTTAAATGTAATTTTTGATCCGCAGATGTCTCTCCTGTACCGGTTTTGATTCTGCTGCTGTTGGAAAGGTGAGCTTATGTGATGCGTTTCAGCCATTGGTTGTGCGGGGTGGGCAAACAACGCCATGAAGAACCCGCAAAGGAAATCTTTGGAGAACTTTTCTACTTCCTTTGCAGCACTCAGTACGTACTCCCCATACCATCGGTATTTATAGATGTCCATAGGGAGCTGTGTAGTTTTTTTAATATACAATAATAGACTGCATGTCTTGCAATTGGCCTGCCCTTTTAAACAAAGACATTAGTGCAGCAGTGTCCACTCAGAACACACCTTTGCCTCCCTCATATAACAGAATTTTGGATATTTCAATTATCTGGAGAAATTTGTTACTCACTAACTAGGCCACTCAGTGAGTGGCTAAGTTTAGAAAAGTCATGTGGGTACCACGTGCGTCTGCTGAGATGTGCAGACATTGGCCAAAATTGTTGCGCTCCAGTTGTGAAATCCCAGCATTCTTCAAGCAGTGCCTGCGGAATTAAAGACCTGAAGAAGGGCGCTTTGGCTCTCAAGTCCTAACCCCTGGCACCTGTCTCACAAGACCCTTATTACAGCACACAGCTGTGTCTTTTAAAAGTGGATAATTGGTTTTACATGAAATCATTTAGTACGCCTTGGATGTTGGACGGGGAATTGTTTGTGTCATCGGATCTTAGTGACCGATCGTATTAAGATGGTCATTCTGAGACAACACCTGTACTGTATACGGAAACTGTACTAAGTTGGAAAAACACATTTTTGATGTATGACTTCTATTCTAGATGAGGTGGCTGTGCAAAGAAACCATCATCCTAATAGCACCTAACACTATTTTCCAACCTGTTTCTCCGTGGTCCTACCATTGATACAGGGCAGAACTAGGCCACATGAGCATATGGTGATTTTCCCAGAATCACAAAATATTTATTAAGAAGTCGAACAGGCATTAAAACCCACGTCGGAACCAGAGTCGGGAGCAGAATCTCTATAACACATCTCTCCCCTGATGTAAATTGCATACAGCAAACTTGAAGGGCTCTTTCAGCAATGGAAACCTATACTCCTTCCATCATCACTCAGGGAGAACATTTAGCATTGGCACAACTTTGGCCACTATCAATATTTATTATTGAACTAAAGTATGCTGGTCCACCCTTGTATTAAATGCCCAGATACCAAACAATGGACACCTTTCCAAGTCTATTAACATTTAAAATTGGTGATTTCCCAAAGTTTTAGTTCAAATAAATAATCCTCATTGGGAGTCAGACCATGGCTAATCCAGAGACTGAGACTTTCAAAGTGGTATCTTTAGTTAAGAATGTTTTCAATATACAGCATATTTCACACCAGAGAATCTTTTAAATTAAAAGTTGTTTATATCCACATTGAAAGTTGCACTGTTTGTGCTTGGGACCCACTCAGAATTCAAGAGAAAAGTGCCACAAATTTCAATTTCTCTGGCAATTTAATGCCAGGAATGTACTTGATGACATTGACTCTCTAACTGATGCATATTCCATCTGGAGCCATTTTAGGATTAGCGCATCAACTGCGGAGTCTGCGTTGAACTCACGGGGGAAACACTTCAAACTTAACTCAATTGATGCATTCAGTACAACTGAGATGGGTGATATTATCCCCTAATATTTCAATATAAAGTGCCAGACCTCAGCAAGCAATGACTCCAAGTGCTGCATCAAAACAAGCTTCCAATACTAGAATGTGACACTATTTTGTCTTCCAAGATTGTATGATGTGTCTGGTGTGAAGAGACAGATTGATCTTTTGGGAAGTCTCAGGACACGGGAGTGTCGAAGGGAAGACCACAATTTGAGATTAAGGAATGTAGGCGGTAGGTCTCCGAGGAAATATCCTTATTTCCCAATGGTGCTGTACAGAGAAAATCGCAGATCTCGCAGAACCGTTCGAAGAAAGTTGAGTGATCCTTCAAGATCAAATGCCTTCTTATTTCATTTGCAGGCGATTATCCATTTCCTTAATGCCTAGAGGGAACACCGAGTTTAAAAAATAATCCTCCACAGGTTGACATACAGGAAACCAATACCACTGAACAGAGTTCACTGTTTAACTAACTAACTGCAAGGAACTCAGAACCCATTTGCCACATGAAGGGAATAGCACTTAATACACTTGTAACCATCCAGTAAACAGCACTGCATCATAAATACACTTCATCTCTTGCATCCACGACCTTTCGTGAACTCTGTCCTTTAGTAGGCGGGCAACTGGTAGCCTTTTGGGCTTGTGTCCAGTGTTTCAGTAAAGGGTGGGCTCTGGTATGTTTCGGTGGTCTCCACGCCGCTGCCAGTTGGGTATCCGGGGTAACCTGAGGTGCCACTGGCGTCAAAAGTATCTGTAGCAAAGAGACTCATATCGGTGCCCAGGCGGTATCTCTGCATTGCCTTGATCGCGAGGCCAACCTGAAGGAAAAGGAGAAAATCTAATGAGGAAGGCAATATGGAGCATCCTAGCAATTGCGATTCAACATCCCATGAAGTAGAATCACTGCAATGCCTATCGAAAGACACAACTCAATCAGAAGACCAAGCCATTGAGAAGAATACACATCACAGCACTTCATTTACATATCTCCATCCTTTAAGTTGCAGCAGAGTCCACACATTTTAGAGTTTGGCTGTATAAAGCATGGCATTTAACCAAGATTCCTGGATTTGGGTAGCCATTCAAGAAGAAGTTATTCTGCACGGTGAACTTGGATTCCAAAGTTACACATTTGCAAAGTGGGTAACATTTGCACCATTTTCTGACACGTTAGTAAAAGTGCAACAAGTAACCACAGAAACCTCGTTAGTAAAAGTAACCACAGAAACCTTCCTGCTTGTACATAAAATGATTCTAAAACAAAAGCAGCTAAAACAACAGGCACTTTTCACATGAATGCATCACAAAAAAAATGTATGTGTTAATTACACTAAATAAAAATACATACTGAAAACAATTAGCCAGTGTTTGAAATCTGCATTTCCACGTAAATTACTCTGTGTGAACTGGAACTCACTAAGCTAAGTGTGGTAAAAGGTGGTAATACATTCAATGCAATCTTTGAATGATGCCATGGCTGTTCTTGAGCCGCTTCAGGGCGGGGATCTGCCCTGACCAAGGACTGGAGGACTGTTGCAGTCTAACAGACAAGCAGCATCAGTTCCCTAGTCCTACAAGACGTACAGACGCATTCGCCGCCGTCAGTCACGTCATTCTGTGAACCCAACTTGAAGAATGGAGAATAAGAGATATCACCTTCCAGTGACTATGATTGTTTCTCTTGCACAGAATACAAAGTGGGATATGTACAATAGAAGTGGCGGAGCATGTTACCCTCCTGGGATTAACGACACGTTCCGCCACTTTGGAAACGCAAGGCTGCACCATATTTACAAGACTGTGATGCAGCCTTGCATTTCCCCCTGCAATGGCACTAGGTTTAACAACTTGGCGCCAACGCAGGCACCCTTGCACCAGGGTGCAAGGGTTTCTGTGTGAAGGGGAGGATTGGTTATGTGTAGGAAGGTGTCTCTTCCTGCACTTAAACAATCCGAAGATGCCATTTTGTAACTTTCATGTGTGCTGCTTCATGCCACACACATGAAAGTTACAAAATTAATTTTTTTTAAAAGGTTTGTTTATGTACAGGAAGAGACACCTTCCTGTACATAAACAAACCATGGCATTTTGCTTTTTCCACGTGTGCTGCACAAGGCAGCACACATGGAAAAAGCAAAAACGAGGAGAAATAATGCATTTCTCCTCGTTTCGCCAACTTAAGACCAGGGTTTTCCTGGTCTTAATTTTGGTGCTGCCTCCTATGTACGCCAACCTTGTACACAGGGGGCAGCGTCAAATACAATGGGTGTTGCGGTGGAATGACCACCACAACACCCACTGCATGACTATTTCACGCTAAACATAGTGTGAAAGAGTGCCTTATGTACAAGGCAGCGTTAAGCCATGTTTAGTGGCTTAGCACTGCCTTGTACATAAGGCAAGGCCCCTATCGCCACAGGAACGTCACAAAAAGGGCTGTTCCCGTGGCGATAGGGGCTTGTACATATGCCCCAAAGTGTCTTCTCCTTTTGTTTGTATCCATATCAGTATCCGAGGAAAGAGGTGTGGCGCAGCGGCCAGAGCTGCTGACTCTGGCGCACAGGGGTCACAGTTTGCTCACTGGCAGCAGCTTAGCTCACCATCATGTGACTCTTGGGCAATGGCAATCTCCCCGACAGACCTCAGCGTCTCGAATCCCTCAAGGGTGATATGTTCACGCTTTACAAATATGAATTATAGATCTGTAGGAACTGCTTGGGGAGTGCCACAAGGTTTGGCATTATCCCTACTTTTTTATGAGTATCCGCCGCCCGTTCGGCACACTCATCTTGTCATGTGGATGTTCTGTCATGAAATATGAAGAAGATACATGAACCATTCTGATACTTAGGTCTCCCTCTGACTCCAGCTAAGGTAACTACTTTTCTGCCTTCCAGCGATAGGCAGATGGTCTTGGATAGATTCAACGTCGAAAGCTCAGACACAACTGAGAATCTCACTGGGGGGAATTCTATGGGTCACATCCAGCGATTATGGCTTTCAGACCAGGGGCATAGGCCTAGCCCTGATGACTCGTTAGGCACCTAAGCATTTCTTCCAACTGGCTCTATAGGTTTCTATTACCTAAAAATCCAAAACACTAAGGGGTCTATTAGAATGTCGGGTGGATCGCCACCGCCCGCATGGCGGTGGCGATCAGTCAGACATTCACCCCCGCCCGCATGCCATTTCCTCCCCGCCATATTAGTATGGCGGGGGGGGCCTCGGGGGACGGAAAGACCGTCTGCTGGTTTTACGCTGGTCACACAGGTGACCGGGCGTAAAAGGGGCCTGATAAGGTGGCGGTGTCTGCTAGACATCGACATCCATATTATGAAGGCAGCGGGAAGCTGCCTTTAACGCTGCCACGGAAAGGCATGCAGTTTCCTCAGTTGGGGGCCCGTGGCGGGCCCCCAGGATGTTGGGGGGCAGGGGGGGGGGGGGGTACATATGGTACCTCTGCATTTGCATGGACGACGTGGCAGGCACCGCGCGGTGCCTGCCACGTAATGCACGCAAATGCGCACTTGCCTTTTTTGTATTGCGGCGGGTGCTGCTGACAGCACGGCTCGCCGCAATGCAAAAAATGCGGGATACGCCCGCCAGTGTGGTGGGCGCATCCTAAATGCCCATGCGGGACCGCCGCACCCTTGGCAGACGGTCCCATTTCCCGGGCCGATGGCGGGCATCATAATAGACACCTAAGTTGTCTACCATATTGTGAGACTGCAGAGACCTCGAACGCAGTAAGCAAGGATATGTTAGAAAACCTGGTATGTTATATGAACCGAATTTAGAAAATGTTATATTTGTACAAGGTCTAACATACTTTGCGCGGTCTTTTGTTCCATTATTGGCCTCAGCCCACTTTTTAGCCAAGACACACTGTGTCTACAAGACCCCATGCCATGGGCAACATTCAACATCAGGAAAACTGTAAATGGCCTTCTTTTCTTATATCTGGCTGTACATCTGTGGAATGATCTAACCCTTGCAAGCCACTGACTATCCTATGTGCTCCAAATGTAATTTAAAAATTTGGCCTTTAACAAAAACAAGATATTGACGATCTGATGTGCCTCAAAAGTAGACCAAAAATCTGGCTTTCAAAACTTGCAAGATATTGAAAATCTTATGTACTTCGAACGTAAATAACAAATCTGGCTTTCAACACCTGCAGGCAAATGTTTGATTTGGCTTGTAGTGGTTTATAGTTTGAACACATTGCATCTGCCTACTCAGTAATTATTCAACTGAATCTATTTTCATAATGAGAAGTACGTTTAAATCATTTCAGATTGTCATGGCTCCTGGAAGTCCGCAGAAATGTGTACAAAATGTGTGAATTAGCACAAAATAGGTGAATTTAAAACATAGAAGTGAAAACTTTTAAGAGGGATGGTAAGAAGCGTTCGTCTAGGTTAACGACAATGGGGCATATGTACAAGCCCCTATCGCCACCACAACGTCACTTTTACCGACGTTGTGGTGGCGTTCGGGTATGTGCCTTATGTACAAGGCAGCGTTATGCCACTTAACGTGGCTTAACACTGCCTTGCACATAAGGCCCCCTTTCAAGCTATACTTAGCGTGAAAGGGGCGTGCAGTGGGTGTCGTTCTGCCGCAACACCCATTGATTTTGACGCTGCACCCTATGTACAAAGGTGGCGTACATAGGAGGCAGCTCCAAAATTAAGACCAGGAAAACCCTGGACTTAAGTTGGCGAAACGAGGAGTAATGCTTTATTTCTCCACGTTTTTGCTTTTTCCATGTGTGCTGCCTTGTGCAGCACACATAGAAAAAGCAAAATGCCTAGGTATGTTTATGTACAGGAAGGTGTCCCTTCCCATACATAAACCTTTTAAAAAACAATTGTGTCACTTTCATGTGTGCTGTATGAAGCAGCACTCATGAATGTGACAGAATTGCATTTCAGGATTGTTTATGTGCAGGAAGGGACACCTTCCTACACAAACAATCCTCCCCTGCACGCAGACACCCTTGCACTCTGGTGCAAGGGTGCCTGCCTGTGTTGTCTCTAAGTTGCTAAACTTAGCACCATCGCAGGGGGAAACGCAAGGCTGCACCACATTCTAGTAAATATGGTGTAGCCTTGCGTTTCAGGAGTGGTGGAGCGTGTCGTTAAGCCAATGCGGCTAACAACACGCCCCGCCACTTCATTGTACATATCCCCCAAAGTATCTTATGAGATGCAAGATAGTCTAGAGAAGGACAAATACAAGAAGCAAGAGGTTATTCAGAACTTAGACGTTATGGGAATGGTAGATACAAAGCTGTGTGCTGGACCCAACACTGTTTACGCTTTATATCAATGCTTTAGTTCACACACTTGACTATCCTGGAAATTACGCACCTAAACTAGGCCCTCACAAAATTGTGACTCTGCTTTTTGCAGATGACACACTTTTAATCTTCAAAACCCTGCGTGGCCTGCAGGCAATAGTAGAACAGTTTTCAGGTCTCGCCTGAGCAAGCGCATGGGCTGCGAGATATTTAGTAAGTGGGTTTTCAAAGTGCTTCCAGAGGCTTTTGCTGGCCTCAAGCTTGCGGTTAAGCGCACTTGCACGCGCGCAGCTGCCTTCTGCTTTCTTTCATGGCTCATTAAGCCTTACAGCATGCTCCTCCAGCCCCTTGCTCTCTGCATTTGCAGCGCGCTTTCATTTTCACACGCTGCCAACACTCCAACTCAGGGTCGCCGCCGCACGTCTACTCCACCTGTACCATCACTACCAACTCTCCAACCTGTCATTTGGTAACAAAGACTTCCGCAGACTGTGGGTGGTCACTCAGTGGGAAGGTGGTGCTGCACTTTTCAGGGCTCCCACAGACTCCATCCCTTCGAAGTCTTCTCTTCCCACGAGAGCCCTTCTCGTTTAACGCATGCACCCGTTTGTCCCAAGCCTCCAGGGTACTCCAGGGCGAGGGCTGCACTGCGTGCTCAGATGGAACCCTCTTTGCTCTGCATCACTGTCACATGGTTTGGAAATACAGTTTGATGCGCGAGGCTATAAATCCACGCGGCGGCGGTGGTAATAGCCTTAAATTGCTGGCTAATGGTTTTCACGTCAGCACACCCCTCTCCTGTTGCTCTCCTCGTCCGCGTCTGTTCTTGTTGCTGGTTTGCAAGTATGATCCCGCTTTCCACAGAATGCTGTGCGCTGCCCGATTAATAAAGCGAGACATTACCCCCCTCTAACTTTATTTTCAGATTTATGGCTTGGAATTAAGCAGCCCCTTGTAAGCTTTCTGCTGCTCACATGGCTTCCTCATCACAGCATGGCACAACGGTTCTGAGAAGCCATTCATTATCTCAAATGGCCTATTTGATTACACAATTTGTAGTTGTGCATAAAAATTACAGCTATAAAATGTGCATATGGGTTAGCGCGATCAAACATCAAGGTGTCTGCTTCCTGTGAAGTGTGCAGTTGTGCTACATGTTCGAAACTGCTGCCTGTTGAATGCGTGAAGAGCCTTCCCATGGCTCTCGTGAGCCACCGATGCACTCAGCTTGTACAGTAAATAAACTGGTTAATTTCATATTCATGGCCGGTTTCAATCTATTGGTGATGCAAGTGAATAAAGTACATCAGAAACTAATTTGTATCTTGTAAGTATGTAAATTTACTCATGTAACTGTCTTGGTTCTAATGTAAAGCGCTCGGACACCTTTGGGTAAAGTCCGCGCTATATAAAACTGCATTAAATAAATAATTCAGGGAGGGTTGTGACAACTCTTTATTCTAGGGTCACCAACATTGGATTATCATAGGTGTCACGTGGCAGCCTCGGTACTTCTTTGCAGGGTATTTTTGACCACACCCACTTTACTGTCCATGAAACACAGTCATAAAACAGACTCTCGTCTGGGCCAGGCTCATCGGCTTCCTGTGTGAAGGACCCCAAGCTCTGTCAGCACTGTTAGCCAGTTCTTTGAATGGAAATGTACAAGTGTTGGGCCCTAATAACACGAACACTGGTGAAGGTCCCTGTAGGCAGCCTTGCCTCTATATTGATCACGGGTCGCCAGTGCTATTCATTCATCCTGGAGAAATTCTACTTTGAATGTAGTATGTACGCAAAGAACACAAAAATAATTTTGAGGAGTTCTATGGTTGTCTGGGTTATCCACTCATCACTTTCACTGCTGCACGACTTTTTTGGGTTTGCATTTGCAGCGTGCTTTCATTTTCACACGCTGCCAACACTCCAACTCAGAGTCGCTGCTGTACGTCTACTCCATCTGAACCATCACTACCAACTCTCCAACCTGTCATGTGGTAACTAGTTTCTCCACGTCAATAATTCCAAAGAATACCATCGTAGATTGCTTTTCCGTACCAATTTCAGTTGAAGAGGATCATGTCGCAGCCGGGGGTGACCCTTCCCCCTTCGCGTTAACGTCTCTTTCACTAAAGGAATGCATGCTGTGCGGAACCAGTGCACCAATTCTGCCCCCCTCGTTAGACCCACTGGCTGCACACTTCTCACTTTGCTCTTGGAGCTGCCGCCCACTTTTAAATTACTTTAACCATCTCAGACTTGAAATAACCTATATCTACAAGAAGCCCGCCCTCCACCACCAAAGCGTTTGCCAGATGTGACCTACTATTCCCCCGCCCAAACTCATGCTATACGACACAGCAACACCCTGCCTCGGTCTCTATTTAATTATCCCACTCATCCAGGAGGGACAAAGATACAGAGAGCAGCCCGGCCACAATTGCTGAAGGGGCGTCTGTTTTACCTCTGAGGGAGCCCTGCAGACTGTCACTGAACTGGGATATCTGGTCCTCGGCGGGCCTGTTTTACACTGCTGTACAACAGAGCTTAAACACATTGTCAAAGCCAATAGCTCTGGCAAAACACTTATAAGATCCCAAAGGCGAGGCCCATTGTTAAGTTTTTGCAGTGCTTGGGGCCTTGAGCTCAACATCAATAAAACTAAATTTATGGCATTCAACCCCTACAAAACTGCCAGAGCGTTGAAGATTTGCATTGTGGTAATTCGTGTTAGGCCCTTTTAGGGGTGGTTGTATATTGTTTGGCCAACTGTAATGTAGTACATTCTTGCAATTTTATGATATGCCGATGGTTGTCTTGTGGGAAAGTTTATGCTCAATACAGTTAAATAGGCGGACAACTCAATGATTAGGGTTATAGGCCTGTTATAGGCTGTCTGGGAAGCGTTATGCCAGATGTCATATGTCTGATGTGTCTGATCTGTTTTTTAGAAAACGTTACGGCAAAAACAGTAGGCCCAACTTATTTATTGTGAAAAGCATATATTAGAGCCACTTGACATTTAAGTGTGGATTACTATTTACTGTTTTAAAGCCAGGTATTTTCTACTGTGGAATCTCACAGACACTGTAGTTGGCCACAGTTTTCTCACATTGATGTTAGACAACACTTTTTCACCTGAGGAGAACACAGAATAAATCTTTCCTTAATAAGATGACACTCGAAAACATATTTGGGACAGATTTTGACTATGCAATAGGACAATGTTGACTTGATAAAAAATGTTGTCTACTTTGGGAGAAAAAAAGAATAAATGCTACCTAATAATCTGTGCAGCGGTCATGGCCAAAAAGAAACCTTGTCTTCCTTGGGGGCAAACTGAGCTTACAGGAGGATGAAGCGTCAACGCTTGTCAATTAGACTGGAGATAATTAGTTCAGAAATCACCTAGTCGAAGGAAGTCTTACCAAGGGGGAAAAGATGAGAGGCCAGTGAGATGGCAGTGAATGACCTTGTTTGATTCTTCTGGCTTGTTTCTGTTGGTGCCAAGTGCCATCAAAAGGGTCTTGTGTGTATCAATAAAGAAGTATGGACCAGTTAAATGTCTAGAAAAGGTCATTAAACATACACACAGAATGTTTTGGGGGTTGGTTGTTTTTGCCAGGGCTCAGCCACTTCCCATTTTACTGACACCCCATGACGTACCTCGCAACATTGCTGTCCAGAGAGAGGCCTAGACTCAAATTGAGGTACTTAAAGGACAGGTAAATAACCCGGAATTGTCTCAAGAAGAAGTCTAATATAGCCTTAGAGCCCGATGTGGCAGGCTCTACTGGCCATTAAAGGCTTGCGCCAGCATTTGACCAGGGCCTTTAACAAGGAAGCAGGCCTTTAATGGCTGGTAGAGCCCGCTACAGAGGGTTCTAAGGCTATTAGAACATTCCGCCCATAGAAGGCAGAATTTTCTAATTTGCTCCTCCCCTCGGGCTCCATGAGGCCTTTGTTTGCAGCAACAGCTGTCAACAAACATTGGAATGTTGATGATCCGGGCGTCTACCAGCCATTAGAAGCCCAGAGCACTCCACTGTCTTCAATGGAGCACTTAACATTTCAATGTTCTAATGACATCTGGGTGGTGTATATGTAGGAGCTCCAGGTGCCAGAACTGATACAGTCATGTTGAGGGTCACTAGAAAGATAGAATACCTAGGGCTGTCCTGAAAATGGTGGATCTTTTTTAGGATTAATGGTCCAGGAATCAGAACATGGACTTCAACAGTCAGCTGTTATTTAAGCTGTATAACAGAAGGCGGCACTGTACCAATCCATCATGCAAAGCTTTTTTGCTTGGCACGGAGTTGGGTCAGAAAGAAAAATGAAGAGGTGACCACCACACAGGCCAGGAATTATCCAATCAAGTGAGTCCTTATTTGAGTACCCTATCAGCTAACAGGACTCCTCCAGCTGCCCTTCTAGCTACCCCAGCTAGCTACAGCAGATGAAAGACATAACACTGAAAAAGAGTCACTGTAATGTTAACCAAACACAATCATTGTCATGGTACTCATGCTCTTGAACTTGGCATGGAGTTGGGTGCCAAAATTCCGATTGCAAGTCTGGTAATAAAATTTAGGACTGCCTGGTTACCCCGCTACCTCTGAACCACCGCTGTCAACAATCGTTTGAAGGTCCTGAATGGCTGAGATGATAACCAGTTCTGTTCCCAGGCCTGGTTTTGTCTGTATGTTTTTTTTTGGTATTTCTGATATTTACAAAAGATATGTTCAAAGGAGTGGTTTGTGGAGGACGGTACATCAGGTCAGGGGATAGTTTTAAATATGTTAAGAAAAGTAGATCACAGCAATACACTTGATGGATATACCGTTTTACAAAAGGATAGGATAACATTGTATATTTAATTTAGGAGCAAGGCATCCTTCCATTCAAATACACTGCTTTACTACCACTGAATGATCAGGATGATTGCCAGACTGAAATCATTTTTGGTTGCACCGTATATATTGTCAAGAGTCTTGGATATCAATAGCTCAGAGTGATGCTTTCACTAGGCGCAAATGTGTCTATGTCTCAGCTTGTATCTCTCCACAGATGCAATGTTTCTTTGGAGGAGCAGGTGATGCCATTAAAGCATACACGACTGCATTGCCTAGCGGTGAAGTCGAGGTCATATCGAACAGGCCTGCAGTGCCCTCACCGCAGCTGCGAAATGCTTTCTAGTGGAATGTAACTCTCCTGCCTCCCCAGACATTTGCCATCACACTCTGTAGCAGGGTCCATTATGGGACCAACAAGCCTGGATCTCTTGCATTGAGAGGGGGTTCCATGAGGATCAGAGTGATCTGCTTGTACAGAGGTCTGCACCACTGAATCACCAAAGCAGGACTTAGCCTTCAGAGACAAACTGAAGACCATGGCTATCAGACAGCTGAGGGAGACCAGCAAGGACGAGGTGATGTTTGTGAGTAATCCCGTACCCTGGGTCTCCAACGCCCCTCCCCCAAGTTTGGTTGCGGCTATGGCACTGGTGTCCAAAGTCATGCATGGGGGTAAATTGCTTCAAAATTATTGTACATCTGTGTAGCATATTTGAATATGCCACAATAGAATATAGACATTATTTTTTTTCTTCGGGAACTCGCTCCAATTTACATATACGTTTTGAAATTCAGAGGTTTGATGGAACCTTCTTTTCATCAATTTTTTATTAACAGTGCCCGTTATACATCCAGAAATACAATAGTAATCAATAATACAGAGTACAGGCTGACAACAGGCTCTGCATACCATCTTTTGTTTTTAAGGGGCTTGTAAGACCGTGGAAAAACATTACACACAATGAAAACAGATGGTAGAAACCCTAGAGCAGGTCACCTGGTAATGCTTACAGGTGTATGAGCACACATACGTACCTGACAGCCTGAATGGGGAGTTACTGCAAAAAGGAAGTAATACTTATACGTAAAGTAGGCACAATCATAGCGACCAGGTCCTGAAAGGAGACCACTACTTAAAGAAGACTAACTAATAGCTTGATCATTGACCAATTTGTATTTGGATCTGGGAGCCTTGGCCTGCACTCCGCTTTGGGGGCTATGAGTTGCCTGTGACAGGGTCACCAATGAATAAAGACACCAATGCTATTGGTTAAGTTACTTTCAGGGACGGGCTGCAGTAGATTGCTCATAATGTCAACCAACTGGGCTTTGTCTTGGGCATCAAGTAAGCCAGGTGCGACAATGATGAGCCAAATATTAAGATCCCAAATGTGGCAAGAAAAGCCCTCCAGGTCCTGTACGCCTATGAAGTTCCTCAGGCATAAGTAATGGTTTTAATCCTCTGCATACAAACACATTGATAGAGTCAATTCAGGTTAGTATTGATTGAATAATTAGCAGTGGAAGACATAATAAACCTATGAGCTTCCACCATCCTGACTACCCATACACATTGACTGGTGCAGCAGTGTGTGCTTGGCAAATTCATTATGGGTCTTAGCCATCAAGGGAGAAAATTGTTCATGACCATTTTATGAAGCCCTCAGTTGATGAGAAATCACAAATACTTGAGGCCTTTTGGAATCCACCTGTTATGAAGCTGGCATGGCAGGTTTTCTCAGTTAATTTTGTAGACTGAGAACTGTGTAAAGGTCTTTATAAAGGATATCAAAGCCGGTAATGAGGTATTGGGGCAGAGATAGTCATAAGCAGAGGCGGCTGCCACCTATCTAAAGTGGTAGGGCGACCGGCAGGGTGTATAGGATTTTTTTTTTTTTTTTAAACGTAGCTGCTGCTCTGCTCCCACTGATGCTGCCAGCCTCTCGTCCGCTCCAGAAGTGGGTGGGCCTCAAAGCACAGACTCCCCACCCAATCCAGATGCTACTCTCATGCTACACCTAGCATGAGAGCAACACCAGGATTGGTCTGAGTGGTAAAGCCTGTGGCTTTTCTCCAACCCGGCTATGCAACACAGCTGGGTTGGAGAAATAGAAGTGTGCATGTCTGTTTGGCCGGCCTAAGAAGGCCAGCCAAGCTGACATGCGCAATTATAAGTACACAATACTCATCCTCCCTGCCATGCATGGCCCTGCCCTTTACTCATCGAGCGGCTCAGACAGCAATAATTAAAATTATAATAACATTGCGTTATTAGCATTTTATTTATAATCTGCTGGCTCTGGGCAGTGGGCTGACGCTCCTCCTCCATTACGGAGGAGCCGCCCTGGTCAAAAGCCATAGTACAATACTTTAGCCATTGAACCATAAAAGTGAGTTGTAAACATTAGATACATGTTTACACAAATATTTAAAATCGACTGGAAGGTGTACAATGCTGGTTAAAATAGATGCGATTGTTATAAAAAAAATTAAAAAATAAACAATGCAGTTACACAGGTTCAAATAATATCAGCAAAAACCTCTATAAGATCTAAAAAGGCGATATAGCCTGCTATGCTGTCAAGGATCTCCTGTATACAGCAAATACACATCAGTAGGTATTCCTATGTTTAAAAACAGCATTGATAAAACAAATTAAAACTACGGAGAACAGGACTTTTGTTCTTTCCTTCTCATACCTCACATGTGGCCTAAACATTTGGCGAGTGAGCAAGAAAGCAAAGGTCTGACATCAGATCTAAGAATACGCATAGCTTTGCCAGGCTCTCGAGTATCCAATTCTTTACACAAGGGCGTGAGCCATCTTGCTGTTGGAGATAAATAAGCTGGACAGGGGAATAAAACATGTGCAATTGATTCAATAGGTGCATAACAACAAGGACAAGTCTGGGAATGTGTTTGATTGCAGTGCCATGGACTGATAAAGGACTTTAAAGAAAGTGTTCCGTACCTGAACTACTTGAGATGACTGGATAACGTCCAGATAATCTTCCAGTGATCTGGTCATTTTGAAGTCAACAAATTCCGCTGTTAACCTACCCCACGAGGAGTTACTGAGTTCGGACAGATGTACCCAATCCCAGTACACAACACTCATTTTTACTGGGAGGCGGGAGGGAGTTGGTGTTATCCCATTGGTCCTTTGCCCCAGTGCATTTCAGTAGACATTTCATGTTTTTTAAACGGCTTATCTTATTAACCCTTGGCCGTGGGGGTAATTCCCCCGCGGCTTGGGGGGGTGGGGGGGCAGCGGCGCTGTGCTAGTGACGAGCCCAGCTCGTCATGAGGCACAGTGGGGCTGTGCTCATGACGAGCTGGGCTCGTCACGACTCCGCCCACTAATTGATTCTCCCGCACAGGCGGGGAATCAATTACGCGTGGGAGTGGCGCGACCGTTATGACGAGCCCAGCTCGTCATGAGCACAGCTCCACTGTACCTCACAAGGGGTTAAATACATCAAGGGTTTTGACTTTCTCAAGTGCAGTAGCATTGGAGAACAGTTCAGGGATCTAATTCTCTGCCAAAAGCACTGGTTGTAGTTTCGCTATATCAGCAATGGATTTGGAGTTTAAGTGGCAGGAGTGGTGTACTCTGTGGTAGGGACATCAGATGTCTAAGGAACTCGTTTTCTGCTAGAGTGACGTCAACCAGCCTGTTGCAACCCCACATTTCGGGCCCATATAAGGCACAGCTCACAGCTTTAGAATCATAGATCTGAAGAGCCGCTGCGGCTGGTTTGCTAAATGATGTACAGTGTTCCTTCCTCAGGGCCCCTATTATTTGCTTGTACTTCAGAATCGCCTTTGTTATACGTGAATTCCACAACATATCAGATATTTTTATACCTAGATAGTCAAAGTTGCTTGCCCTTTCTAATGGGACGCCGTCTAAGGTCCTTTGCCCTTTGTAAGTTTTATGGGGTTTATCATCAAACACTTTGTTTTTAATGTGTTGATCTCAAGGCCAAGCATTTCGCAAAAAACTTTAAATTGATTTAAGAGCAGTTGTAAGCCTTCAGGAGTTTTAGATACTGGCAAATAAAAGGGTCACAATTTTATCCCTGGTTGGTGCATCCGCTGGGGTCTGCAATAGAAACTCAACTACTTGGTTGATATAGAGGGAGAAAAGAGTTGGTGCCAGGATGCCCTTGTCATAAGTATATCATCATCACATCAGAAGGACTTAGCAGGTCTGAGGATGTCCTGGATGTGTGCTAAATTACAGATTGCTGTGGACAGGAGGTCCAGTGAAATCAGGGAGAAAAGTGACATCAGAGGACAGCCTTCTCTCATGCCTCTTCTAATCAATATAAGGCAGGACAAAAAAACTTCACAGCTGCACAGTCACACAAAAATACAGACATTTGACGTTGGACATTAAATCTTGTCCTAAGCAAAATCTATATATCACTCAGAACATGAATCTCAGTCAACGGCCTTTTACCATCAAGGCAGACGGTCTTCCTTCAGGCCCTCGGCTCTTCACAGCAGATGCATCCGAATTCTCAGATGATTCCCAGAGGAGTGGTCAATTTCTGATCCACTTTAGTCTAGTCGCCAAGATCTTAGCTACAATCTACAAATAAATATTGAAAGACGAGCTAGTTAATAGCTCCCATATTCCAGTGTTTGTTTTCCTTCCTGGGGCATGATGCCCTCATTAGAGATAGCGCATAAGGAGCTGCACTCCTCAGCCTCTTTGAAAGCATTATATAATATGGGGACCAGTTGAGTTGTGCAGAATTTACAGAATTCACCAGGGAACTATTCTTCCTTTGGGGATCTACACTAGGCGTATCAGAAATGGCTGCAGCTAGTAATCAGACCTTCTAGGAAGCCCACCACTCATTCAAACAGGGCAGTCAAACAGCCGGAAAACGTCATTTCCACCTGATTCGAGTCATACAGCACTTCATAAAAGGAAGGCTAGGCCTCAGAGATGACCACTGAATGTCTCAGTAGGTGCCCTGAACTGTTTCAGATAGGAGATATAGATAGTTGTGCTTCCCATGCTGAATTTGGAACACAAGATGTCGGACCTCTTTTGTAGTATTTCCATTTCATCTTTACCAGTGCTTTCTCTGCAGCCAAGGTAAAAAGCATGTTAAGAGCAAATGTTTCAGTTTCTAATGTAAGTCAAATGTCAGGTGATGGGTCATGTTTGTACTCAGTGGTTAGGGATTTGATAGAGCCCTCCAATCTGGATTGATCACATTGGGACTCCTTCATCGCCATTGCAGAGTCACACAATAACAGCCCTCGCCAGGTCACCTTCCCTGCCATCCAACGCACCAGGGCTGATGCAACAGTTTTTAATTTTCATTATAAACACTCACATGCAAATCTAGGGTTCTTTTGCCTTCAGGGACTCTATCCTTCATTGCCTTTGTCCCCCAGTATGCATGATATGTGTCCACGGCAATGTCCACAAACAAAGGTGAATGGCCTAAAATACCTGTGGCCTACAATACCTCTTTCAAGTATGCCACAGTCAGAAATGAACTGTTAAAAAGGACCATGTACTTTAAATACGTCAATTCACAATGCCCTGCTATGTACAGGTGAAAGATGCATGAATTATTTGTCAGAGGGCTCTACTAGACCATGACTGGACATTGCATTACTGGACATTAAGACACAAGACAGGGGTCCGTCAGAGTTATAACATTTGTCTATCATCCCAGATCTAGACACAAGACAGGGGTCCGTCAGAGTTATAACATTTGTCTATCATCCCAGATCTGTCCAAAACCAGGTTAGCAGCCAATTCCAGTCTCCTCCTACAACACCCTAAGTTTTGTCAAATTTGTACAGAGTCTGGACAGGTAAGAAAGGAATCCCAATCCATTGCAATATGGAGCAAAAACTGACCTCAGAATCTATGTTCTTACAGCATTCCTTAGCTTAACAAAACATATCTACCTTCTGGGACTGACCAAGTATTGACCATTGTATAGGGGAGAGACTTCCAATGGAGGATCACCACAGCACACTTTTTGTGCAGGTTGCAGCTAATGCAGACATATTGAAGGTGGCAACCAAACACCACCTACTGACAACCCTCCTTGCCCAATGCGATCTAAGCTTTTCTGATTTGGTGAGGGAGAGGCGTGTCCCCTGAACAAGGGCCACATCTGCCTTTTTAGTTTTGAGACAGTGTAGAACGTTCATACTTTAAACAAAATGTGTCTTGTCATTCATACTCAATGAGATAGTAAGCAGTGGTTTGCAACTGAGTAGGTTTAGAGCTACTGCACTAACAAGAGTAAACTTATCAATGTTAGAAAAGACAACAAACATTGAGGTTCCCTAGCCCAGTACAACAGGTTGCGTGAACGTTACGTGGAGCAGGTGGCAGGGATAAAGGGGAAATCTCAATACTACAGTGGAACCGTAGGAGTACCAAAGTGATATCCTACTGACTAAAGGAGGGAGGGGTAACATCTCAAGGAGAATAAGAAAGGGAATAGGATAGCAATCCGTGACTGTCCGTAGGCTCGGCTGGGTAACTGGGGCTTGTGAAGCTAATGACCAGGAAGCAGGGATAGATGGATAAGCACACATGGGGGCTGGGCCCAGTGTATTTTGGAGAAAACATGTGCAAAGACACCTAAGTGCCTGTGGGAGAAGGGTTCTGAGTCACACCGTGCATGAGAGAAAGGGACATTCCGGGGTGCCGAGGAATTGGTAAATGCATGAAATATAGAGAAAATGACTAGGACTGCAAACACAATAAATAAAAGCATAAAAGGGAGAGTCAGATGCAGGGAGGTAACAGGGCAGCTACGCACTTCAATGTTGATTAATGAACAGGTGAGGGACAGAAGAAACAGGCAGGACTGTGCGAGGGTGATGGGGAATCCTTTCAGGAATCATGTAGTGCAGATTGATCAGCCGGGCCACCACCAGTGACCTTAGACTACAGGGGTAGTGTGACTTGTCCCCTTCCTTGGTGACATCTTTAACCACCTGGTGAAGTTTCTCCCTATCCGAGTATCTCTGGGTCAGTCTGTTCTTTGGCTTTGCAGCCAGTTGAGCTGTAAGGCTGACATCAGTGCAATGTCCCTTCCAGTTGGCATACTGATCTAATGCCTCAGCGGGATCTAGAATGTCCTCAGGTCATCTGGTTCAATGACCTCTGTGGTCTGAAAATCACTGAGAAGAGTTTATCAGCAAAAGAAAGTACTTTGATTAGGCATTGAAAGGAGTGTTGTGAACGACCATGCGCCAAACACCTTTGTGTAGTACATCATTGGAACCTATAGTTTTAAACATTCCTACAATCCTCCATAGCAAATACTCAGCTAATTATCTTTGGCTAGTAAAGGTCTGAAAAGAAACATGCATGCATTCAGAAGAAAAGAATACAGAGCCTCATTTCTCTGAAAATAATATGATGTATTGGTATCACAAGCTTACAGGGTTCCAATTTAAATGATTGTTTTTTCCAAGATCTTCTGCAAGAAACTCTTGATCCGCAAATAGTTAATACAAAGATGGGCCACTAATGAATAACAATTGGCTGTGAGTTTTCATTTGGTTAATATTTCGAGTACTATCCCACAAAAACATTTTTAAATGAACTAGCTATTGCTACAAAAAACAGAGTGGTAGGGTTGCAGGTTGGCGCGGAGGTGTGAATGGCACTGACACACAAGTTGGTAAGTGAATCTTAAATTAGGCATGAGAATATGATGCAACAGCATGTGTCTACAAAAATGAAAGTGAGCTAGAAACAATATGAGCTGGAATAATTATCATCTCTATGCGTCACACTATTTTTTTATTCTTACCAGAGGACCTCACCAATGAAGGTATTGTTTGGGCAGCCTCCTAGGTAATTTAAACCATAATTTCTTTGCAAGGTCCCTGAGACTGGAAATATCAAGAGCTCCCTTATAGGCTGAGCCCATCCAGAGGCATGGTCATTCTGGAAGAAGGACTACATGATGAAGCATGACACAAAACATGTGGGTGAGAGTCTTTTCAAGATCACATAGTGGTTTCTAGTAGGGGCTTTCTGTATATTGGATCAACGTATCCAAATCCTTTCTATTCCACTGTTGTTGGCTATGAGCCTGATCTAGGGTTCAAAGTAACCACACTCTGAATTTAGAGATGTTTGCCGCCTAGCGGATATCTCTGACGATTGGCAGAAGCCAAAGTCATGGCGGTTCCTGTCAATGTATTGAAAGTGTACGGTGCGGCTTCGTCAACATGATGGTGCAAATGGTCACACTTGCAATACGTTTTTTTTATTTTCAAAACCAAAATCCCAAAGCAGGATTTTGTTCTTGAAAATAAAAAAAGACTAATGATTCCTCACCATGGAAGTTTTCCTTGAGGGATTGGGGCTCATTTGAAAGATTTTCCTTTCACCTCCCGCCAAGTTTTTGATGGCGGGATGTGAAAGTAAAAACTGGCGATTCGACCACTCACTCTAAATCAGGCAGGCACTCAAATGGCCAAACTTCCAACGGCTCGACGGAGTAAGGAATATGTAATTGGCAGAGACAGAGTAGCCTCCGTCTGTGACACAAAAAGATCCTCCCTTCTGCAAATCAAGCAGGAGGACCTTCAGTTTGGCGTAGAGGGTACTCTGTCACTTTTGTGATGGAGAAACCTTTCGGCCAAACTCTAGAGCAGCTCTTATATCTTTTGTGGAGTTTGTAGTTACTAGGGTAGGTAGGTGATGTGGCTAACCCTTATCCTACTACCTCCCCTACTCGTTTGTGGCACCGGCATGTATACCAATGCATTAAAATGGCACGGGTAGCAATAGTGGCATCATGCACCCTTTAACTACTGATGACAAATGGTTTGGCCCCTTGTCAACTCTTAGCTACTCAAAAACTAAGTATTTATTGCTGAGGCGTTAGGGGCAGAACAAGGAGTGGAAACTACTGAAAGTGAATAGGGTTCTTTGAGCCCTTTTTTACCTTCTCTTCCTGCCACTGTTTTCATGACTCTTGAGACTAGAGCTAGTAAAGACCAAGCCAGGGATAGCAGATTCTACTCTTGGCAAACCCCAATCGACGTCTAGGGCACAGGGCACAACGTGCATCAGATTTCAAACGTATGCTTGGTGAAATATTTTGGGACTTATTTACGAGCCCCTTGCGCCACCCGTACGTCACTTTTCCCATGTTAAAAATGATGCAAAAGTGGCGCAAAGGGCTTGTAAATAAGCCCCTTTGTGTGTCACAGTGCACACGTATCTAGTGCGTCGAGCACACAAAACCTTTCTTGATGGTCTGGCTTTGAGCACAAGGGCCCTGGGTGTCTGCTTTTCACAGCCCGACACCACCAGGTGCTAGCATCTCCTGGAAAAGAACATTGACAAATGCACCTTCTGAGAACACTACGCCAGCAGAAGTCCCTGAAAGCCGCCTATTTCTGAACCCTCCTTCCCAACGTTAAGATGCCAGATGGTGTCTTTATCTGGGACCTTCCTAAAATAAAATTCTAATTCTATTTAGAAACATCCCACTGTGGATAGGCTGACGACACAGCTAGAGAACAGGTGCAAATAGGAAACATTTTGACTGTCTTCCAGACGGCTTGCAACATTACATGCATCAGCGGAGGGAATTCGAACCAGCGAAGGTCCCACTTAAAAAGTGGAACTCCTTTTATCTTCTGTTTATTATAATGTATGATTGCATTGCTGGCGTTCGAAAACGCTGCTCTGGAAGATGCTTACCGTTTAGTGAGAAAAAACATAACAAGCATTGGCTATACCAACAGTTCTAAGTTTAATGTGCTAACGAATGCAGCATAAGTGCATCACATCAAAACAAGAAATACCTTAGATAAACTCTTGTTACTGTTTCCTTTCCAAATAAAGTGGATTAAAGTAGTAAAATAGTACCTTATGTAGGATAATGCGAGTATGCAAGTAGAGGCAGAGGGATACACTCAATAGCCAATAGCATTTGGTGAGAGATGAATACTCCACTGGGCTGAGCTAAGATGAATAATTCTCAAGCCAAAGGCTGAAACAGGCTGGTCAAAAGAAGGGCAGTGCTTAGGGAAAGAGTTAAAGTCTATTTTATGAAAATTGTAAGCATTAGGTCTGTTGGATAGCTGCGCTGTCAGAACCCAGATCTAAAAAACACGCACACAGGCAATGTTTATTAGAAGATCCTAGAACACATAGTACACACAATGCAAAATTAGGACAAACTCTTCACATTAAGGTGAAAAATGAAATGTCCAGTAGAGATTCTGGCAGCCCATTCCAACCCACTCCTACCTCACTCTTTTGACTGTTTATTTTTCATTTTGTTTATTATTGTTGCTTAGCCCGGACGCAGGCAATGGCTTCAAAGTACTTGTGATGCAAGGGGGGAGGTAAGAAATGAAGGAGCTAGAAGAGAAATTTAGCAATGAGTCAAAGAGACTAATTTAGTTTTTGGTGGTAATGGGAATCATTCCAATTTCGTGGTAATTGCTATGTATGGAGGCAAATCTACCTATGGAATTTTCTGTTTGGTGGAGGAAAATCTGTGAGAGAAAGATCATCCAGTTTTACATTTTCCCTGCAAAAAAATGGAAAGTTTTCAACTGCTACCAAACTTTACATCAGATAAAGATCTTTATACTTGATGGAGGACATGGGTAGGTCTGATGCCTCCAAAAGGCTCACCTTGCCAAAAAATGTATATTTAATTATTGGACGTGGAGTATGCCAAAAGCTCAATATTGTGCCTGGAGGACTTATTACTGTTCCTGCAATTAGGACTTTAAGTGCTTACTTTTCTAAGCACCAACTTAGTGCAAAAGCAGTGTGTTCCAAGAGCTGGAGCCTTGAAACTGCAGTGATCATCCCCCAAACCAACTGCATCTTGATGGGAGCTAAGAGAAGCCGGTCCGCCAGGGAGGTCGATCTGATGTGTTGTGATCGATGATATTGGGGCAGTAATTTGGGCTGGTATGAGGTATGCCACTGCATGGCTGTAATTATTGTAACTAAAAATATTAATGATAGAGTTAAATGTAACAAGTTGTTCACCTACATTTGTAAAGCTTTGTTTTTTGGGCTGAGCTACTGAGCCATCTGCATCGCTGGAGACCACCGGTGGATCCACACCAGGCACATCATACTCGCCCCGATTACAAGTAGCGGGTGAAATTTCTATAACATTGTAAACGGGATTTTTTGCTCAATATTCAGAGCTTTGTAATGATCATTGCACTCCTGTTTTCCCCCCAACAGATGTCAACAGTTCAAACCTGCTTACATGTATTGAGAGAAAAGGCCCCAAAAAAAGGCATAACATAAATTTTGGTTCAATTCTGAACGTGGGTAATGGTACTGACCAGCTTGATTTTATGTTTTTGTACTTTTATGGATATGTTCTTTTATCCGAATAAAGATTGATTGATTGGTACTGACAAGCTTTAGCAAATACCTCATTATGTTCTTCCCATTTGGGTCTCTATGAATGTTCTGACCACCCCTTTTGTACTAGATCAGCACCATAACACTAGGAACCGGTTCAGGGTTATTGCTTCTACTTTTACTGCAGTCTTTCCATCCAAATGTCCCTCGCTGAAAGAAGAGACCCATCTAGCTAATCTCAGGTGGATTCCTGGATCCGCAAGGCTTTGGATGACATTGCTCCAGAAAAAAAGGGTAGTTAAGTTCGTTTGAACCTCTCAGCAGAGAGGTACATAGAGGAGCTACATCTAAAGAAGAAATCTTGTAAACAGCTTAAACGCCTTTGTGGAAAAACTATAATATTGCAGATAAAGATATTTATCGTAAGTCTTTAAGAGACTACGATGCTGTAATTCGGCATACGTGAAGCCAGCTTTTTGCCTAGAAGATCGAGCTCTCCAAGTACTCTCCACAGGAGATCTTTGGGATAGTCAAATCTTTTTCTTCTCTGAGGCGTGTTTCTGCCACTATTTCGGTAGAAACTTGTGATCAATGTGTCCAGTTTTTTTCTGACAAAATAGATATGATCTATATGTAATTTCTGGTAGAAGCCAGAGAATCTCTGCCTCGTATCCACTGGTCTTTGCCATCGAACTCTTTCAAGGATTCTTTTAGGTTAAATGCCCTCTCTATCGAAGAACTTCATCCTTTCGTTCTTAAAATCAAATTAGACTCTCCCCTGGACACTGCTCCACCTACTAGAGTGGCTTCTGGCATGGAGCGGATTCTACCTGTTCTGCGTGACTTGCTCAATCAATCTTTTACTACTGGCCAGTTTCCCTCTCAGTGGAAACATGCAGCAGTTATTCATCTTCTAAAAAAAAACCTTATTTAGATCCTGCTAAAACCAAAAATTTCAGACCTATTTCTTTGTTTCCGATTTTTTTTCGAAGATAGCAGAAAAGCATGTCAACCAGCAATTGACGGAATATATGGAGAGGAAAAAGCTTTTGCAATAGACTCAATCTGCCCCATTATAGCACTGAATCAGCACTGGTGCTTGCTTTTGCATCCCTGAGACTCATGGCTGATGAGGGCAAGACAGCTGCATTAGTCCCATTGGACTTGAGTGCGGCCTTCGACACCGTGTCACACAGCCTTCTTCTTGAGTGGTTGTGGGGTTTCGGTGCCGGAGGTGTAGCCTTAACATGGATGACCAACTTCCTCCAAGAACTATACCTTTCAGGTGATCCATCAGTCTTTGGCTTCAGAGATCTTCTCCTTACGGTAGGGGGTGCCACAGGGTTCGACCCTTAGTCCAATCCAGTTTAATTTATATATGCATCCTCTGGTGGATGTGGTGGATCCTTTTGGTGTCACAATCGTGTCTTATGCCGATGACACCCAGTTAATCATCTCTCTAGCACAGAATGAAGGTCCTTCTGCAGCCAACTTTAGGAACTGCTTGGTAGGCATAACTGGCTGGATGGACCGCAGTTGTCTGACACTTAAATGCTGGAAAAACAGAAGTTCTGATTGTGGGAACCAGCCCTCCATCTGGTCCACAGCATGGTGGTCGGATGTGCTGAGACCCATCCTAACTCCTAAACCAAAGACTAAAATCTTAGGAATTTGGTTTGCCAATAACCTGTCATTTGATAACCAGATTGTCAACCTTATGGGGGCTTGTTTTGGCATCTTAAAGATGCTGCGCAAGATCTTGGGACTGTTTCCTGATGCGAACAAAAGAAAACTGTGGTCCAAGCTCTCTTGGTGTCCAGACTGGACTACTGTAATGTGCTCTACCTTGGGTTTACCCAAGGTAGAATGAGAGCTCTGGAACGTGTTCAGACTACTACGGCAAGCATGTTGCTTAACATCCCCAGATTCACCTCTATGGTCACTGCCTTGAGTAGACTACATTGGCTCCCGATGAGGGAAAGAATATCTTTCAAAGTTTTTGCCACAGAATTAAAAATTTGAGAGGTCCTGGTTATCTGCATCCCCTGATTAAGTCGTACCATCCCACTCATTGTCTGAAGACCTCAGGCAGTCTGTCCTAGGATCACTAAAGCATGAAGGGGAGGGGGGGGGGGGGCGGGGGGGGGGGTTACTCTTTCAGTTATCTGGCTGCTAAATTGTGGAACTCACTTCCGGTAGACCGAAATAATCTTTTGGAAGAAGCTAAAAACTTGGTTCTTTAGACAACTTTAATGTTGTGCCTCTTCTTTAGATAGTTTAGCTGAGGTTACTGGTTAGAGTGGAATCTTAAGGCGTGGGGACACTCCGTTGGAGTAACCACTGCACCACATAAATTATAATACATACATACATACCTCACCCCCATACGGCCCACTTATAATCGTGGTCCTACAATTAAAGGTGGGAACCTATGAATAACAGGGATGTTCTTTATCAAGGAGTTCTCTGTGACACTGAATAGAGAGCAAAGCATTATGTCCGTTATGTCACTTAGAACTATCGTCACGTTAAAAGACATCCCCTTTATCCACAGTGACACCGTCTTTTATATTATGTATGCTCTCCATTTTAGCTCAGCCTTCTATTCACAAATGGAGGAGTAATGGGGAAATCATGTACTACACACCCGTCCCCTCCCTGCTACCTTCTGCCAACCCGCTCTGGTCAAACTAACCACTCACATTCAAAAAAATAAATTAAAAAACATTGTTGTCATCCTGCCCTCCTCCCATACTATTCTCAGCATTCCACCACACCTCCCCACAGTAAAAAGTAACTGATGTCTTGCCACCCACACAGACATAATAAAGTCTCTTGTTCAAGAATAATACCCACGCGTGGTGTCATGGACTCAATATACACACACCATCTCTCTCTCTTTGACCAATTTGAAAAAGGAGCAGTCACCATAATATAGATACACACTTATTGATGAAGGGGACACGTAGGCCTCGTAGAAAGGCTTAGCCCTCCTTCCTCCCATTGCTTCCCAATGTCTCCTCACAGGAGAGGCATATCCCACAATCATAGGATGATCAGACAATGTACTTACCCAGGAGAGGATGGAAAAGAAAGAGAAAGCGATGGCCGCCCTGGCTGCGTCTCCTCCCTGCGCTGTGCTGGCGTTGGACTCCGAACGCTGCCACTGGTTAGCCAGGAAGCAGAAGCTGACAAACCACAGGAAAGCCCAGAATCCTGTAACATTGAAAGACAAAAGTGGGTGTTCCTGTATACTACAAACCAGGACACAAACATACAGCATGCAGTGGACGTAATGAAATCCTGGTGCATACCATGACCTGTATCATCGGAAATGCCTGCACACAGAAGGGTTATGGCCAACAACATTTCTCAATTGAGGTTTTTCTACACTTTTGGTGTGGGAGCCCAAAGATTTTAGACACCCCAAAATTTACCTCAACTAAAGTTCCCACATTTACCGGATTACAGACAGTGATAACACAATTTATTAAGTAAATGAGTAATCGAGTTCTAGACCAATAAAAAAAATTTAAAGTTTTTATTACAGAATTCTAAAATAAAGTGGTACGCAGTCAATGCCATGAAGGCTCTTAAAGCAAGGTTATAAACAGAAATTATTTTAAGGACCAAGGGGCATATTATCAAGCACAGCGTTAAAGTTATCGCCGCTTCAGTTGCAGAAAACCGCCGCTAAAGCGGCAATAATGGGCTTAATAATATGCCGCAGAGAATTCTAATAGAAGCCCATGTTGACACCAGAACATGGGCTTCTATGGGAATTCTCAAGGGCATATTATCAAGCCCATTATCGCCGCTTTAGCGGCAGTTTTCTGCCGCTAAAGCGGCGATAATTTTAACGCCGTTTCTTGATAATATGCCCCCTGGTAGGCAGCAAAATCAAGAGAGTAATGGACAGCACCCCAAGAAGAACAGAAAACTCTTCTCTAAAACCTCTCCCTCCTTCCCAAAATCAAGATGTTTCTATTTCTGCATATGAAATTACAGAATCTGCAGACTCACATTGGTGTGAGCAAATGTAACATTTCATCAGAAAATCAAAGCGCATGAAAAATAAATGTCACATTGCCTTAACACAATCATTATCCCACTACAGAGATAATTTTCAGCTCCCTCTATGCTGATGTTGTCTGGAGATGCTAGAACAAATCTAGATACATGAAGAATAACGTGTTATGTGAATGAACGGAAGAACCTTGTTAGATGTTTGGAGGATAATGACAATAAGAGTGGAGACCAGTACATTTCAGCCTGACTGGTACTGTAGAGTTTGTGTGGCGAGGAGATGGGCGGGGGGAAGCATGAATGAAAGGGGTGACTTCCAGCTTGAAAAAGATGGTGTCTGTATCTAATTTGTGACCTAGTTAGCATGCATCAGAAAAACACACTTCTACACATCAGAGGAAATTTGTTTCAAAATCAACATAACTATATCAGTGTATACGTATGAAATGGAGTGCGAAAATGCAGTCTGCACATTGTTAATGATGCACAAAAATATAAACGTGGCTCAACGGCATAAATAAGGTTTGCTATTGGCTATGTAAATGATTCCCTTTTAGACTGATTATGGGTGAAGGGTTATCCTGAAAATCTGGCATGGAACTGTCAGTCCTGTAACCTGGTTGAAAAGGAGAAGGCTGTGGTGAAGAAATGATTCTTGCATTAGGCACAACAAAGGATGTGCTTGCCGAAGTCAAGGTGCTTAACTTCAAGAATGCGGATGGGAATACAGTAGTGCTTGCACTCGATGTATTAGAGTACACACTCCTAATTCGGGGTGGTGTCACAATGAACACACTCCTAAATCAGGGTTCTTTTCAACCACATACATTCTTGGACAACCAAGGTCATCAGTAAGCTCATTACTCAAACTTAAAAAAGTTTGTCCCACTCCTCTACTAAAGAATGTTAATATTTTCAGGTATATTCGCGGTGCATTTTTTCCCAAAAATATCTTCATTGCTTTGGAGTTCCAGGATCTTTCAAGATTTTATGAGCATGTGTTGCAATCGATACTTAATACTGCATTTATCTCTCAGTACTGCTGAATACTACACGTTTCGAGCACAAACCTTCCTCAGGCGCAAAGTTTCAAAGAGGGATTACACACCAAATTATAACTTTATTGTTTGAACCCTGTCAGGACTACTGCAGTCCCTTTAGCTAAGATCCTTAGTCAATCAATATAAAAGATACTCGGTCTTACCATCGACTCTATTCAAAACGCCTACTAATGTATCAGCAAGCTGGGACGTAGATCATTGTGCGCTGTATCTTAACTTTCTAAATACTAACCTGCCTCAAACACTTTTATGCAAATGAATCAAGTCAATCAACAAACTCCTATCAATCAGAACTCCTGCATACAAATTATGACATCATTGATGGCCATAAACGAATCCTATGTTTGCATAGGGCGATACCCCATCCCATTTTGCTCATACTTATTGAAATATGCTTAAAGGAAATTGGTCTTTTTCAACTAATTCATTAACGGGGCAGATTTAGTTTCCAAATCTAAAATGTGTCTCTGTTTTGATTTCAAGATGCAGTTTCCATCCCCATGGGTATTTGGGAATCGCCTGAAATAGCGCACCTCACAATTTTCAGGGAACGGGTGACTCCAATACATAACTTGTGTTGCTTTTTTTCCTATTTTTCCCTTGGGCCTGATCAGATGTGCTCTCGCTCCTTCTTGCCCTGCTGGACCTTTGGTTCTGGGTAACTTCCGGCACCTGTGTGATTGCCGGCCTTCCATTTCCATTGCATAGAAAGGGGCAAGACCAGCATACCATCCACATTTTTTTTTCCTCAACGCATACCCATAATCCTGTGTATGCTTACCATATTTTGGGATATAAAAAGCTACCTTTGCTTTCTACTAGGCATATCCAGTGTCGTAATTAGCACCCTGCTCAACCTATTTTCGACATAAGTCTACCACTGTTCCTTTTAGTTTAGTTTAAAAACCAGCAAACAGACCATTGTAAATATATTTTGAGCTTACTACTTCGGACATGGCATTATAGTGCTTTGCTGCGAGTAGCCCGGGACTCCGGAACATCCAAGGTTAGATGTAACTAGGTAGTAGATTAGTAATATGCACTTCTCCTTTGCTTGTAGGATTAACGGTGGTACTTTCTTAAGTTTCGGCTCTTGCAGTCTTAAGCATTTACTTCAGTGTTTTGAATAGGAATAGCTCAATTTAGTAAAAGGAAGTTGTGAGATATATATATATATATCTTTATTCGAATGTAATACAATACATCCATAAAAGTACATTTTAAAACATACAGACATAACATATTCCTTTCATATGAAGAGAAACCATCCATTTCATCAATGAAACGCAAGATAATGTGCAAGAGTTTTGTAAAACCAGGATAACACATAGGATACAACAAGTTAAAAATATAAATAATTATACAGAGTTAAAAAGGGATAAAAATACAACGATAGTAGCAGCATAATTAACCTTCCATACTTTTCCTGAAGGTGATAGCAAGTTTCAGAAAGCTACATATAAACAAAGTATAATCACTATTCAGGAGTTGGAGGTAATAAAGTGCTGGTTTAATTTGGGTAAATTGTAAATCCTTTAAGCAAGGCTTCAAATACAATCTCCGAGGTACTAGATAATAAGGACAAACAAATAAAAAGTGTGCCAAATCTTGCGGAGACTTCCCGTCGCAGCCGCAAGCAGGTAACACTTGACCTCGGTGGGCTCCTTTTGGTACTGCCAACAGGAGATGAAATAAATCAAAACGGAACCTTATCAAGAGATAGCGTTCATACCCTGACATAGGCCAGGATAGGTATGGTTCCATTTGAAAACATGTCTTAAGTAGGGCGTGTTTCCTTACACTATCTTTCGTCAACTCGCCCTCCTCCCGGGCGAGATACCTAATGGACATGAATGTCTTTTTCACAAAAATTACATCAGCTTTGGTTATAAAATTTGGGGATGAGAACAAATCCGGTCGCCCCATTTCAGTGAGGCGGTCGTTAATATACCTCAACCACGGAACCTTAAACCTACCGTCCCAGATTAGGGCTTCTTCTAGTATAGCATGAGTGAGAGGTATATCATCATTTAGCCAGGAGTTCAGCCAACATAACAGGGGATTTGCTGCTATTCTGTCACTCAGGAATGGTACACCTAATTCCTCGTGTACCGAGAAATTTCCGGTGCCCCTTGGCAGCCTCAATACCTTCTTTAAGAAGTTATTTTCTGTAACCTCCAGGGCTCGTGTCTGGCAGTAACCCCATATCTCACTGCCATAGCAGGCGATGGCGACACTTTTGGCTTGATATAGTTTGAGCAAAGCGGCCACCGGACTGTTGCCCATTTTTCTAGCAAAGCCAAGTATTGCTGCATTGACACGTATTACTTCGCCCTTTTTTTTAGCAATAGCTGGGCCCCACTCTAGTTGGTCGTCGAGAAGGACCCCGAGGTATGAGAAGGTTTTGGAATTTGGAATTCTTTCCCCATTTGTATGGAAAGAGTTGGGTTTACCTGACCCCTGGCCCATTTTCATAGTATAGGACTTTGAATTATTGATACTTAAGCCTCTGGACTCCATGAATTCATAAAAAGAATTTAGAAGTTTCTGAAGACCAATTGCGGTCCTTGAAATAAGGACAGCGTCATCCGCATAGAGTAAGACTGGGATACCTTTTTTGCCTACATAGGGGTAATCTGCACCTGTTCTCAACAGACAGTCCTCCAGCTCATTTATATACAAATTGAAGAGAAATGGTGCTAGAATACATCCTTGACGGACGCCCCTATTAATTCTGATGTCCCCTGTCACCTTCAGATCTTGTGAGTAACGGACGTTGGCTCTTGTGTCTGAGTGCAAATCGATCAGGACATAAACTAAGTTCTGATCAATGCCCATTTTCAACATAATGTCCCATAATTTACCTCTGTCCACACAGTCAAATGCGGACGATAGGTCCATAAAGGCCATGTGTATGGTTCCCTGGCGGGCTAGAGTGTATTTACTTACAATTAAATACAGGTTCAGACACTGGGTCACTGTTGAGTGGCCTGGTCTGAAACCGTATTGTATTGAAGATAAAATATTTTTCTCTTTTGCCCATGTTGTAAGTCTGTTCAAAAGCACACCCCCTACCACTTTTGCTACAGAGTTAATTAAGGATATTGGTCTGTAGCATGTCGGGCTGCCACGATCACCCTTTTTAAACACGGGGACAATAGTTGATTGTCCCCAGGATTTTGGGCACCCGGATATTACAGCTGCATTTATTACGTTTGTAAGGATAGGAGCCCATAATTGAATACTGGATTTAAAAAGATCCGGAGGAAGGCCATCCGGACCAGGTGCCTTATTGCTAGTTAAACCTTGGATTGCCTTTTCTACTTCGTTGATTGAAAAACAGGGTGGCTTCTCCTCTAAAATTAAGAATTCATGATCTGAAAGTTGATCATGACTTTTAAAAATTGCACTAAAATGAGACACCCAATCTGCCTCTGGGATATTTGTGCCTATTGCAGTATCACTTGGGTTGTCAAACAAAGGTTTGTTGACAATCTCCCAGAATTTGCTGCTATTTCCCAGGACAGCTGGGTCAAGTAGGGACTCCCAAGTACTGACCTTAATTTCCTTTTTCCGCTTTTCTAATGCTTTTTTATAGGTATAGCGGAGGATCCTGATTTCGCCTAGATCTCTAGGTTCGTTTTTTAACGCCATCCTTAAATTTCTATTTGCGACGGAGCATGCATGATCAAACCATTTAGGGTGACTGTCAACTTGCCCATTTGCTGGAACCAGTAACATAGAGCTTACTATTAACGCTACACCTTCAAAAGTGACTAAAGTTTGCTTTGGAGACATAGAAGTTGAGGCACAGGTCGCTAATTCCTCACCACATAACTTATTAATATCATTATAAAAGTTTTCTTGATTTACCCTATGCCATTTCAAACGACGTTTACCGTTTATACATTGTAGAATTCCCCTGTCTTTACATTGTTTACGTAATTCAAATATACCACCATTCAAATTAATAGAAATGGGGTTGTGATCACTGTAAATATTCATGTGAATAGTAAAGCAGGAGATCTGGTTTACAAGGTCAACAGATAATAATATATGGTCAATAAAAGACCCATAACGTGACCCTTTAAACGTCGGGACATCAAAAACTTTGGATTCTGACACCAAAGACATGGCTACAAACAAGTTATATTCATTGAGTAAATCATTAAGAAGGGAACCGCGTCTAGTATGATCAAAGTGAAAACCATCCATGTTGTTACACCCGAGGGATCCCATTGGGGTTTCTCTTGGGTTACCGCACGGATGTGCATTAAAGTCACCTACAATCAATACTTTACAAGGTAATATGTCTGTTCCTTCTTTCAACATTTCCTTCAATAATAGAATGTTACATTCCCCTTGGCTAGATGTGGCGTTATAAAAATTGATTAAAGTCAAAGCATTTTTGCCTCTCTTCAATATAAGCGCTTGAAGGTTACTATTTACATGTTGGTGAATGGTTATATCACAAGACAGGGCCATGTTTATAAAAATGGCCAGGCCCCCTTTTGCTCTGCCACTAGTAGAGGGGGATGCTGGCCTAAGGAAACTTTGGTACCCTTCGATGAAGGCAGTATTTTCTTCTAACCATGTTTCTTGGAGACATATAATCGCATATTTTTTAACAAAAACAAGCCAGGCAGGGTCGCATATCTTGTCTGCCAAGCCTGCAATGTTCCAAGAAACTAAACTCATTTTACAACCATCATCATTCTGATTGCTTGGCATGGAAGAGCCTGTAGCCCCAGCATGAATCTCATAATTAATTAAGCCATGATTAAATGTTTCGTTAATACAGTCTCCTTGAGTAGTTAGTTGTATACTTCGAGCAAAATTAGTTGGTACATTAATAGAAACACCAGCCAGGATGAAACCACTATTGGATATGGTTAAATCAGTGGATGAAATCCTATCCAAGGTCTCAGCCATACCCACTGGCTCCTCCCCGGGTGGCTGTAAACTTCAATCGCAAGTATCCAAACCACTAAGGATATTAAACCGGTTAGAAGCTTCCAGTGGGGTAAAAGGTGCCGGGTGATCCCAGCTCCTATGTGCAGGGAAACCTGGCCTAGTTGGTACCATATTCCACTCAGGGTCTTCTAACGTTGTGGCTAAATTCCTGAGATTCGACATATCGGGGAATTTAATACTAGGTAATGTGAAACCCCTAGTCTGATGGGGAAATACAGCAGATCGTGGATAGAAATAGGTCAGGGGACGTGGAATAATGCAGCTACCTGAGTTGACCCCTGGCCAGCTCAAGACATGACGTACTGCATTTTGATCTCTAAAGTTTATCACAACCACATCCCCCCTAATGTCCTTAGGTCTACCCCCCAACCATTGAAGCCGGCGTACATGAATTATTTCGCCGTTAATGTTACTAGTGATCGGCCTATGTAATGCCAGCCAATGTACTATTTTATTCTTTAGTTGGAAGAAACCTTCTCTCTTATTTACTGAAAGCTCAGGTACCCCCGTTAGAATCACAACATAGGGAACAGCCTCAGGTGGAAGATCCGGTAAGGGTCCCCTAGGCTGATTCCCTTGAAACTGCCTCCTGCCACCCTCCTCGTGTCTCAGTAACCCATCTGAACATTTACCCGTGTCGTTAGTAATATTATTTTCAGGGATTGTAGAGTGGGAAGTAGTATTAACTGGTGCATTACACACAGGAGGATTTGGCTGATTAGTAATACTATTACTTGGAGTAAGATTAGGGATCAGAACTGGCGCTCTTGTTAAATTACTACCAGGGGACAGGTCGCCTAATGATGAATTAGTAGGAACTAAATTTACGACTAACCCCTTGTCAATTAGTGGAGGTCGGTTTTTAACAACAGGATTCACCCCAGAAGAGTGAGCTTGAGCCTGATCGGGTTCTGATTGAGCCTTTAATTGAATAGGGCAAGACTTCCTATCAAGGTCTGCTTCAATTTTCCCTAGTCGATTCTCGATTTTTTCCAACCTTTCTACAATTGCTAGGGTATAAGAGCGCAATATCAGTTCGAAAGTGTCCACAAAGTTACTAGTAATTTTGATATTGGACCCATTATCTTTAGGACAATGTTCAGTGCTGTGTGCCACCTCCGTATGTGTCGAGATCGGCACTGGTATAAGAACAGTGTCTGGTCCGAGCACGTCCTTAGTAGTTACAGTGGATATAGCTTTAGAACTGAAAGGGGTCACCTTCTTCCCAAAAGCTGAATGGCTCATCCTTTGTTTTATAAGTTCCATCCCTTTACATCTCCTTTTAGCAGGTGGAGGGAATTGCCTTACTGCTTGTGCAGCTTTCCTCGGTTTTTTAGGCTTGTAGGAGATAGGTGGCACAATTTTTGAGGTTCCTGGAGAACTGGGTAGATCAAGTGACGAATCAATAATAACTGTTCCAATAAAGGGAGTACCTGGTGCTACACATTCTCTCAACAAGAGTGGTACACCTTCTGTGCTTAAGGTATCGTCAGCAAGGGCTGGTACAGGAATGCAATCATTTACAGGGGTAGTTGTAGAACTGAGCTCAGACAATGCCCTGGTTTTGATAATTTCGATAGAGCGTCTGCGCTCGAGTCGTCGCTCTGCTAAGGAGGACTCGATTGTTCCTGTGAATGGAGTCTTGATTAAATAATTATCCAAGGTACCGTTCATTACGGTTCCCAATCTATCAACCGTGGCAAGAAATGGGCTCGGCACGCTTGTGGTCATAGTGATAACTATATCAGATACTCAAGTTGTCACGGTAATAATGTAAATGTAACTCACAGTGAGATGTCTTCCTAGGTTTCTGCGTCTGAGCAGGGTGTTGCGCCGGGGCCGGTCTCGGCGGTCCACGGAGGGCCACAGAGGGCCCGCCCTTTGCCCGGGCTTAGCCCGGCGTCGTCCCGCGCGCGTCCCGCGAAGCGGGTCTGCCTGTGATTTATGGCGCCTCCTGGCGCTTGTACCGCGTCAAATTGGTCGCGCCGCCGCTGAGGCTGCCGGGATTTGCAGTCCCGGGGCGGCGACGCGGAAGAAGGAGCTCGGTGTCGTGCCCTGAAGACTCTTGGCGGTGGCGGCGATGGTGCCCTGGCTGTGGCGTCACTCACAGGTAAGTGATGGCTCTAGTGGTCGTCCCCCCGCTCCGCCGGTCTGCCTGTGATTTATGGCGCCTCCTGGCGCTTGTACCGCGTCAAATTGGTCGCGCCGCCGCTGAGGCTGCCGGGATTTGCAGTCCCGGGGCGGCGACGCGGAAGAAGGAGCTCGGTGTCGTGCCCTGAAGACTCTTGGCGGTGGCGGCGATGGTGCCCTGGCTGTGGCGTCACTCACAGGTAAGTGATGGCTCTAGTGGTCGTCCCCCCGCTCCGCCGGTCTGCCTGTGATTTATGGCGCCTCCTGGCGCTTGTACCGCGTCAAATTGGTCGCGCCGCCGCTGAGGCTGCCGGGATTTGCAGTCCCGGGGCGGCGACGCGGAAGAAGGAGCTCGGTGTCGTGCCCTGAAGACTCTTGGCGGTGGCGGCGATGGTGCCCTGGCTGTGGCGTCACTCACAGGTAAGTGATGGCTCTAGTGGTCGTCCCCCCGCTCCGCCGGTCTGCCTGTGATTTATGGCGCCTCCTGGCGCTTGTACCGCGTCAAATTGGTCGCGCCGCCGCTGAGGCTGCCGGGATTTGCAGTCCCGGGGCGGCGACGCGGAAGAAGGAGCTCGGTATCGTGCCCTGAAGACTCTTGGCGGTGGCGGCGATGGTGCCCTGGCTGTGGCGTCACTCACAGGTAAGTGATGGCTCTAGTGGTCGTCCCCCAAAAGGAAGTTGTGAGATGTTATTGGCTGGTGTACATGTGTGCCCATTGGTTGGATGAATTAGATCATGCTAGTTAACTGTCGCTCCGCGGTCCTACACGCCAATCTCGGAAACCATCCTGAGTGAATCCATTGATATTGCATTCCTCAGTGAAACCTGGCTAAATGACCACTCAACGAGAATACTTGACCTTCTCTCCTCCCCGGGATACTCTATTCTTAGAAAAGACAGACCTAACAGAGTTGGGGGAGGGCTAGCCATTATCTTCAAAAAGGATCTTCAGATTTCCCTTATCACTAACCCAGGCTACGCCTCATGCGAATACCTGGAAGCAGAACTGTTAACTCAAAACTCCCTCCCAATTCGTCTACACAACATCTATCGCCCCCCGGGACCACCACAGCCCTTCATTGAGGACTTATCTGATCTACTGGTGCAATCAGCATTATCCAACTCAAAAAATCTCTTTCTTGGGGATCTTAACCTCCATTGGAATGATACCAATGACCCCACCATCTCCCTCCTCACTACACTTCTTGAAATCAATGAACTCAAACAACTCTGCCAATCTCCAACTCATACTAAAGGATCCATACTTGACGTCATTCTGTCCAACGATGATCTGACTTCCGTTGCCAATATCATACCCACTGACTGGTCCGACCATCACCTTATACTCTTCACCATTGCGACCTCAGCAAACCTCCCTGCCCCTAAAACTACCAGACCTAAGAAATTGACCAGAAACCTAAAAGGCATCCCCCCAGGAGTTCTACAATCGAAACTCCAAGCTCAACTTCTTCTCATTCCCCCCTCCCAAAATGCGAATGAGCTCACTGAACTATTTAACAATACTGTTACAGATATTCTTGACCAACTCGCCCCGCCTAAACTCAAAAACCAAAGAAACACCCCCTCAAACTCTTGGTTTAATACAGAGATAAATAATGAGAGACGGGCACTCAGACTGTCGGAAAGAACCTGGAGACACCATCCCTCACCCTCCCATCTTGCACTTCTCAGACATGCCAGATCCACTTACAAAAACACACATCCTCAAGGAAAAAGCATCCTTCTTCCGCACTCAACTTGACCGTGCCAAAAACAGACCCAGGGAACTCTTCAAAATCATCCGAAACCAAAATTCCCCCGCACCTCCAATTATGACAGCCTCATCAGACAGATGTGAAGAAATTGCCCACTTCTTCTCGGAAAAAAAGACCAAAATTGACCAATCCTTCCTTCCCACACAACTATCCTCCAACTCCCAATCCAATCCTGTCCTCACCTCTAATACCTACTCCACATCCCCCCTTCCAGATGACACACACTCTCCTCTGCCCTCTATCCTACCGCTCCGCAGCAAGCCTCCTCACCCGCCCATTTCCATACCCCCCCCACCACTCCACAGGCCTCTCACCTTCCACATCTCCAGTAACCAACTCCCCTAAATCTCAACTTAAGAACAATGCCACCTTGCTCAACTTCCTCCCCGTCACTGAGCTTGAAGTCCTCAATATAATTGGCAATCTAAAACCGTCCTCCCACACAAAAGACCCAATACCCTCCAACCTTGTCCCTGCTCTTAAGCACATCATCACCCCATTCTGGACCAAAATCATCAACACCTCTCTCTCCACGGGCTGTGTCCCCTCCTCCCTTCAGCTTGGTCAAATCTCGCCCATAATCAAAAACCCCAATGCTGACCCCAATGACCTAAATAATCTCCGCCCCTTCACTAACCTCCCCCTTCTCTCAAAGGTACTTGAAAAATGTGTCCTACTACAACTAGACAAACACATAAAAAATTTCAACCTTCTCGACCCCTTTCAATCTGGCTTCAGAAAAGGCTGCAGCACCGAAACAGCAATGCTCAATGTCATAGATGACATCTATCAATCACTTGACAATGGCGAGACCTGCCTTCTTATCCTTCTTGATCTCTCCGCAGCATTCGATACAGTCAACCATTCAGCCCTACTTAATGTGCTTAGGAACCGTTTCGGCCTTAATGGCACCGCCTACAAATGGTTCATCTCTTATCTACAACACCGTACTCAGCAATTCAAAACTGTCTCTCTACCCCCACTCCTGTCTCCCTTGGAGTCCCCCAAGGATCTATTCTCTCTCCCTCCCTCTTTAACCTCTTTATGGAACCCCTCACCCCCCCTCACCCTCATTCTTAAGCAAGCAGGCATAAATTACCACCTCTACGCCGATGACACCCAAATCTATTACAAGATTAAAACTCATGCTGACATCTTACACCTGAACAACACCCTTACCAAGATCCAAACCTGGTTCAATTCCAATCATCTCAAACTCAACCCTAACAAAACCGAAATCATTCTCTTCGCCCCCAAAAATAACCCTCTACCCTTTCAATCATGGATCCCTGACCTCAATGCACTCAATTGCTCACTCACCCTGTCCAACTCCGTCAAATCTCTTGGCATCACTATCGACAACACCCTAACCCTCAATGTTCACATAAAAAACTCTGCCAAAGGAGCCCTCTTCACTCTCCGTCACCTACAGAAAATTAAACTATTCATACCCACCGATGATTTTAAACTCGTAGTTCAGTCGCTTGTTCTGTCATGTATTGATTATGGTAATGCCATCCTTAATGGAATCCCCAAAGTACACCTAGCTCCAATCAAAGCTGTGCTCAACCTTGCTGCCAGGCTCATCACGGACTGCAAACGCTTCGATCATATATCCCCGGCTCTCAAATCTATTAAATGGCTCCCTATCAAAGGCAGATGTCTACAAAACCGCCTGCATTACTCATAAAGTCCTCCACCAAAACACTCCGCATTACCTCTCAAAGAAACTCCACACTGCAGGCTCCACTCGACCTCTGAGAAGCACCAACACCCTCCTCCTAATCCCACCTCTGCATAAAAAGAAAGCTACACAATCTCGCTCCTTCTCTGGCAATGTCCCTATTATCTGGAATGCCCTCCCAAAAAACCTACGCTGTAATCCCTCCTATTCTAGTCTAAAAAAAAGACCTCAAAACCCACCTCAATTATTATTGGGGTTCCTAACCTCGGTCCTACTCCTGATTTCTTATCTATCACACGATATTTGTTCAATAATTTTATACCCTGTTCTCCTGTTTCACCATTTACCTAATTACTTAAATGTATAGCTCCTTCCCCTGTTTATTTATCTGGTTTTGTATAATGCTCATGTTGTCTGTACTTTGTAAATTTTTGTTGCACTACCTTTCATATGCTTTTATACCCTATGTGCCTTATACTATCCTTATCTTGTAAAGCGCTCTGATACCTCTGGGTCTAGCCAGCGCTATATAAAACCTTCAAAATAAAATAAAAATAAAATAAGGAAGTATGTTTAAGAGCCCATAGTAGTCAGAAAGGTTTGGGATGAGTCAAAAAAGTGGAGTGACAGGCAGAAGGATGTTTTTTTAAAGAAAAATAATATATAAACATGTACGGATATATAGAGATATTTATATACACACACATGCATACATACATACACACACATATATATATACAATCATGTGCACATATATGTTCTAATATTTACATTTCTAGACATACATATGTGTGTTGTGCATAAATCTAGACTTGTTTCTAAATATATGTTTATACCCTCACAGGTACCTTCCTTATAATCATATTTGCATACTCTGAAATGTATGCATTATCATACACAGAAGTATAAACCCATATACAGATGTTCATCTACATACTAATTCATAAATATATATGTAATGCATAAACATAAATTTCTTGTATATAGCAAAGCTAAGGATCAAAATGTGACCTCCCGTTTCATTGCCCTGGGGCGGATAGTTGCTAAACGCCTGATCACCAAAAGGTGGCGATCGTCGGAGCCTCCTGTAGCTCTAGCATGGCAACGCTTGTTGCGGGCCTGGGCCACAGCAGAAAGTGTTGTTCTGCGCAGAGAGGATGTGCTAGGGTTAGGTAAGACACCAATTGCCACACACTGGGACGTGATCATGAGCGAACTCCAGGACACAGACGGGACCCCTAACGCTGTGCCGGAGACTAGGTTGACCAACCGTCTGTAAATTTCACGGACCGTCCGTAATGTGGACCTCACGTCCGTTGTCCGTGAGGATCCTTTTTACGGACGCCTTTTGTCCGTAATTTTGGGTATTGCAGGGAACAGCACTGTTCCCTGCATGAAGCCTCAGCCCCCTGACGGGGCCGCCTCGCACTCCTCCTCGGAGCGCAAGAGCAGCCCCACCCGCCCATTGTCATTCTGTATGGGGCTCAGTGGCGTAACGAAAGTTGAGGGGGCCCCCCTGCCACGTACACGGAGGGGCCCCCACTCCGGATTTAATCCTGAGGTCTTGGCCGCGAGTATTGTGCTGAGGGCGCCTCCTGCAGCTCGGTGGCCCCCCGCATCGCGGGGGCTGCGGGGGCCTGTGTTACACCCCTGATGGGGCTTATTGTCACATACAGAATGACAATGGGCCAGTTTGGAGTGTTACTGCATGTGGTGGCCTCCTCCTGCCACAGGCTAGGGCAGATGGAAGGAATGTGCAAACACGCCAATGCTGCTACAGAATCCAGTTAATTCAAAGAAGCTGGTGAAACAAGTTGAAAAGAAGGGGCTAGAGTTCTTTCAGTCTCATCATTTTAGAAAAGTGCAGTTTCAATATTATATTCAAGGAAGCCATGGTTGCTGCATTTTTATTTTATGTAACTAACAACCATTGACAAAGCAAATAGTTCTGGCTTGTTGTAGGTGTAACGTTACTTGTTGTGATATATATCTGGATGCAATGACAGAAGAGGCAAAATACCAGTCCGGCGACACACAATGCTAAGCACAGATTTTTAGCGTAGTTGTTTTAAGCAACACCCTTAATTACATCAGACACGCCCCTTGGAGAGACCCTTGGAGAGACCCTCAGTTTTTTCATCCCGCTTAAAGCACTGGAAACAACACCATGTCACAATCACCTCATGGCCTGGCACTGTGCATCATGCAAGACTCATGACTTCCACTTTTTCAGATAGCCTATGTGCAGGTGCATAGTGAACCCTCCCCCACCCCACCCCTTGCTTTAGGAACTACAGCAAGGGCGAAATTCTTGATGGGCCTCTTCTGTCTGCAACTTTGCAGACAAAGGCTCAGCTCATAATTAAGATGAAAAGGTGGGCGAGTGAGTAAGTGAAGGGATGGGTGGATGGCTGGATGGATTAATGAAAGGATGAATGAAAGGGTGAATAGATGGATAATGAGCGAAAGGATGGTTGGTTGAGTGAAAGGGTGGCTGATCGGTGAGTGAATGGGTGGATGGATGAGTGAAAGGATGGATAAGCAATAGGCTCAATGGATGGATTCATGAGTGGATGAGTTGAAGGATGGGTGGATGGAAGGAAGGAAGGATGGCTAAGTGAAAGGGTCAATGAAGAGAGAAAGGGAGGATGGATGACTGAAAAGGGGAATGGGTGGAAGGATGAGTGACTGGGTTGGTGGATGAGTAAGTAAAAGGATGGCTGAGTGGATAAATGGCTGGATGGATGAGTAGATGGTTGGGTGGAAGAGTGGATGGATGAGTGTATGGATGGATAGGGTGAAAGTGTGGATGGATGGATGAGTGAAAGTGTGGATGGAGGGATGGATGAGTGAAATGATGGATGGAAAGATACATAAGTTTTCAAATGGATGAATATGTTTGGATATAGATGGAATTACTTATATACTATTACGCGACCTCCTTTGATGTGTCTGTAAAACGTACCTTTTGTCCCGAAGTTTTGTCCTGAATTTTGACCTCCTGTCCTGAATTTTTGTCCTGAATTTTGACCCTTTATCCTGAATTTTTACTCTCACTGTCCTGAATTTGCACCCATGCCAGTTGGTCACCCTACCGGAGACTGCTCCAGATGTACAGTAACCCTAGCAATTGGAGGAGTGAGGCAGCGGTCTCTGCGGACTATCAGAATAGGCACAAGGAACACGTCCTTAGCAGCCCAGGCATAACTTACATATACTTTGCTGGCTGGGAAGTGGAAATACACTAATGTGCATTTGTTGGGTCTACTCTTTGCATGGGATGCGGGGAGAAGGATGGTCCAAGCAGCACCCTGTTCGTTGGAACTCACACCCCTAGTTAGGTTTTAGTTGGCCCCAACATTATTAACCACCTCCCGTGTTGTATCCACCTCCTGTGTTGTTCACCTTCCCTGTAGTATGCCTACTACCGCACACTGGGCGAATTAGGCGACCCAGCGGCCATTCGCTAATAACACATCAGTAAACTGTCTGAAAGGCACACTGGGAAGCATATGAATGTGCACAGAGACATTCTTCATACTATGAAATTACTGCATGCAAGTACCATAAATATATTGTTACATCATGCAAGCAGCATACGCCGTACTGCAGATGTGTACTGTTTTTTCTTGTTGTAAAACCCAAAACCCAATAAGACAGATTCGAACAAAAAAGCATAGATTTATTGTTATATATATATAATAGACATTTTCGTAATCAATACGTATTCTCACACACGCTTAAACCCATATTGAAACAACTTCGTGTTGAATGCCACAGAGGTCAAATGTAGAGGTACTTTTTATCCTTACCCTGCCATGCATCTATTAAGGCAGTAGGAGTAAAACTAGTCTTGGGTTAGAATGAATGTTGGTAGAAACTCCCACCATGGATGAAGAAGTTGCTTCGAAAGAAAAATGTTTGCTAGACTAGCATGGAGAAGTGGAGAAGTGTGGCTCAATGATTAGAGCGGCAGACCCTGATGCAGAGGTCTAGCCCGGGACCAGGGTTCAATTCCCCGCCTCGGCGGGTCTTGGGCTCAAAAATTCCACGGACCTGATAATTCTCGCCTCGGTGCCATTCCAATCATGGAGTCCCACTCTGCAACTCTGGGCAATAGCTTGCTTAATCTCCACAACGGCCCCCACAACGCTAAGGATGCCTGGCCTCCACCTTGGGGGTGCCCAGGAGTGAACGCCTCACAGGGAAAGCCAGGATGGGTTCCACAGCGGTATTCGTTCAAGCGCCTTGAGACCCTTGCGGGTGAGTAGTGCGCTATACAAGTATCAATTTTGCATAAATTTGTTGAAAGAGGCAGGGTCTAAGGCAGTGGATTTGACATTTTTGATGGTGGAATCTTGATTTGATTAATTGCAGCACTCGGTGTGTTAAGTACAGGACCTGGAAAGAACCCGACGTAGGCAGTTCTGAGTCACGAGGAAAAAGAAAAAAAAAAAACATTACCTCAACATTTAAAACATTTTAGTTTTACACTCACTTCAATTTGTTTAGGAGACATTTAAGTGCTTCTAGGCAAACTGAATACTCCAGGTGAGGCTGTACAAGAGTGGCTATGGCTCGAACTCTGAGGAAAATATAGATGTTGCAAAATCTGCATTGAGGTTCGGAGCATATTCACCAAGATTTCATGAAGGAATGTATTCAGAGTTCCAAAGAAAGGTCTGTGCCTACAATGCTTCCTTTGGCATTCTGTTGAAAGGTCCACCTTTCTTAAAACTGCACTCAAGGCTCTGAGCTCTTGCTGTGGTAGCCAGCTTCTGAATCTGAGGCATTCTGTTTCGATTGAATTGAGTTTAAGGTATTTAGCTGAATTCCAATCGTTGCTAGTGATTAAGCTGGGTACAATCCTAGAGAGTATGGAGCCATCGAGTTTCTGCAACCTGAAGCGGTGCTGCGTGTCATTTGCGTAATCAAAACCAGTGAGACCAAGGTGCGGAATCAATCCAGTCAGACGGATAAGGTAGATGCTGAAGAGTAGGTGTGAGATGGAGGAGTTTTTTTGGAACACCAGTGGCCAGGTGTTATAATTTTGTGTGTGTGTGTGAGGCTAATAAGATGATGTGGTTACATTTTGCCAGGAAGGTGACCAACCATTAAAGGTCTTTGTCAAGAATAGCCACATTCAGGAGCCTGGTCAATAGTTAGGTGATGGGCAGTGCGAGATGCAGAAGAGACGTCTTGCGGAATCCACACAGCTACTCCACTAGAATCAGCCTCTGGTCCCAGCTCCGTGAAGTAAATTCCGTCCCTCAGCAAGGGCAGAAACCAGCCAGTATATTGGACAAGATGTGATTTTTTTTCCAACTAACTCCAGCATTTGGATGTAGATCCCCTTTTCTATCAGTCTGGCCAAGAAGCATCCATAACATATTGGTCTGTAAATGGCAGAAGAGGGCTAATGAATGATCATTTAGTTAATCTGGCCCAGTCCCAGTATTCAAGAACATAAGCATATTGGCCTTTAGCTAAGTGAACTTCTTAAAATTACTGGGGGCTAAACAATCGCTGCTGAGATACGAGTGACCTGCCGGTCGCAAGCGTGAATCCTGCCAAGGTCAACACAGCCTTCCACCCTTTAGAGCCTGTTAATGGTAACACCTCATACTTTACAATGCTTCAAGTGTGGTATGAAGCACTACACAAAAAACAAGTCACGGTGTGTGAAATCCCACCTTGGTAAAGGCCATCTCAATAACAACAGTGCACCATGAGGGGCATTACTTTGAGACCCTTCATTAAATTTGATATTGGGTTAGGCAAATAATATTAAATAATCCTTCAGCAGCATTCAGTGAATGGGCGACAAGTCAGCAAAGACGTGGCTTTTCCAGCCAATTTACGCATAAAACACAACTCTGTGTTTTACCCACAGCCTGCCAAGCACCCAACGTGTTCAGCGACAGCCTATGCGATTTTGATGCCAGGCTTCTGTATCAAACCGCGCAGTTAATTAATTCACAATAAGTGTGGATAGCCCGATCTAATCAGTATGCGATCAATGGGTCCGCCCTGCTCTAACTGGGAAACAAAGGATAATTAGTGTTTATCGTTGGCGCCGCACCAGACAGCAAACGCCACACTGGAGATGTGTTACAATTATAGCCTACTTTATAAGCATGTTGACGACCAAAAAGAGAGAGTGACTAATACACTGAGTAGAAAATGCTGTTTGCATGGCTGCAGCATGAGTCTTTTCTGTGCACCACCAAAGCAATCCATAGTTGAGGGGTTTCCATGGACTTTTTTGAGTAACCCCAAAAAGCTATCAACTAGAACTGCAATACTGATGATAGAAAGGATATATAGAATAACCCTTCCTGCGGGTGTATGTGAATGTGCTTATGAGTGATGCATGTGAGAGCTGGAACATTGTATCTTCAGGAGAGAAGTATGATGTAAAGTTGATGTAATGGGCTTCAGGATGGTTGGGCGGATTGGGAGAAGCGTTCATCTGCATGGCTAGCTGAATGCGCCCTGCAGTTTATTGAAGAGTTGAGTTTTGGGGGCCTCATGGGGTGAGGTTTCAGTGATCATGGTCACTGCCTGTAGGGCAGCCACACAGGACCCCTGCTCTGCCAGGTTCAGCACGAGTGGCAGGGGTCTGACGGCCTCCCTGGGAGGAAAGATCCTATTACACCAGGTGCCACAGTCCAACAGGAAGGACCAAACTTACGGGGACTCAACAGCTGGATGTCCTTGCGAGGCTCTTGGCTGCGAAGAGACCAACAAATCCTCTATTTGTGACCATGGGCAGAGTCCAGTACTTTGGTAAACCTAAGACAGACAGGGAGGAAGTGGACTGACATGTGCTTAAAATATCACTTGCTGCTTCACGCCTCCTCCAGTAGGTGTTGAGCACTTCCTGCAGCAATAATGGTTATGGGGAGTGGTACTGCAGAGAATGCGGTTACCTCACTAGTGGGTATATGGGACACTAGGGCTTGTGTTCTGAGCTACCGTTCAGATGTTCCCTTTATGTGTGGCTGCACCCTGCTATCTATAAAGCTGTTCTTCCTACAATTTGCCCTGTGGTGACAGGGTGCAGTGAATAAACGTTCTGCCCTGCCAGCCTCTGAATGTGATTCATTTTGGAGATGGTATGGTATAAAAGGTGTTCAGGAACCACAACCAGAATAGAGGCACTTAAGACTGTTTACTACATGTGTATTGTAACCTTAGAGTAGGAGTGCCTGCTTCTGTTCAAGTGATCACTAATCAGACTCCTAACCAGCGATGCCGGCTGAGGAGGTGCACCGATGGAGAAAACAGGGCTAGCAGTGTACAAGAAAAATTATTTTAGAAAAATATTTTGAAAAGTGTAAGTTACTCATGGTAATGGCTGTCGTACAGGTTCTCCCATTGCTCCTCCCTCCAGACTTGTCTCCAGAGATCATCTATGCCTAGAACAAAACTAGTACAAAAGGTTAAAGCCCTAGAACAGCACATCCATGCCCAGACTCCACTACCCATTTACAGAAGCTGGATTTCAAATTCCTGATATTCACCCTGCATACAGAAAGAAGACAATGGCCTCCACCATAAATGTAGTACATGCTGGTCAGTCATCTGGATTAAGAGTTACCAAGGACTCTGGGCCCGATTCACAAAAGTAATCTGAGACAAAATCCTAACTTTACGACTTTCGGTATTCACAGAAGGCATTTAGGAATACTAAAGTTAGGATTTTTAGGAAATTTAACTTAAGACCTAAACTTAAGTTTAACTGAGACAAAATCCTTAGTTAAACCTCCTAAAAATCCTAACTTTAGTATTCCTAAATGCCTTCTTTGAATACCGAAAGTCGTAAAGTTAGGGTTTTGTCTCTGATTACTTTTGTGATTCGGGCCCTATCACTACAATGAGTAAAGTGAATTTAGTAATACTTCCAAAATACTTGTGAAAGTATTAGAAAGCATCAACACTGAGCAAGAGGCAAACAAAATCAGCACACACAAGCAAACCCTACAACAGAAGACCCCACCACTGTAGGCGAGCTTGGCTGCAGTCCTCTAACTTCAGCACATTAAGAGGTGAAATGGGAAAAAGGAATGCGTTTCAACCAAAGGCAAAACCCTGTACTCCAACCTGGATCAACCAAAGGTAAAGAAAGGATGGGAAGTAAAATGTCTCCCCAAAGGAGCCACCGGCCCAGAAAGGCACTAGAGTTTAAAAAGAATCAAGGGCTTGCCGTCCACATCTTAGAAGGTCGCCCCAACATTTATCTGAAGTAAAAAGAGAGCTTGGCCAATCCAGTAGACAGATTACTCACTTTAGGACCCTGTGGCCAAATGAATTAAGATAGGGTCGCATTAAGTGGTTGCGCTTTGCGCACCGACTTTTTGCAGATCCTACTGTATTTTGCATACTGACCTATATACTAATGTGTCTGTTCACAAAATACCGAATTGCAGTGGTTTACAATTTGACCTACCTCATAATTGTAATGAGTTAGGTATTACAAATTATATTTTTGGGAAAAAGTGATCTATTGTGTTTTCTTTATTAAGAATACAGTTGTGCTCAGTAATATGTGGTGTTTTCTCACTTGTTGGACTGGTGCATACATCACATTGTCATTTTATTGGTTTATCCTTGCACCCAAGGTGGGACCAGCACTTGCGGCACCTTGGACCACAAGGACCGCACTGATAAAAATAAGACCACAGACAGTTCAAAGAGAAGTTCAGCTATCTCAGGGTCAACATCCCTACTGGGAGAAAACTGTACATGACCTCTTGCACAACAACTCCTGGAAACCTATCCTAGGTGGACAAGTTGCCTTTAAGCAGGCACGGAGGGTTTGGCCTGGATATCTCCTGTGGCCATCCGTTGTGGCAGAGTTCCATGCTGAACTGAGCTCTGACAAACCTTCTCCAGGGCACCAGGTCAAGTCAAGCATCAAAGGAGACATGCCAGTGCTTCTGTGAACATTTGGTGGAGCTCAGGGTTTCCCACTTATCCAATCCTGGAGTGACTGTGTGCCTCCGTAATGGTGTTACTGTGATCCTTGTTTATAATATAGATTCTTTGACCCCCTTGACCCTTTTAGCTTTCCCAGACTGCTCCCCTTGCAGTGAAGGGTGTAATCTGAGCTAGGTTAGCCAGAAAGTATTGACAGGTGTTCCAGGGAACCCCGTACCGTTTGCGAACAGGTTACTACTGCCTATGAGTAGTTGATAAAATATTTATGTTTTGTGATCAGATTTCAGTCACAATAAGAGGTCGAAGTGGGTGGGATCTGAGGAGCACGACGTGCCCATACTTTTTTAATTTGGCAAAATCAGTTCCCCTACTTTATGTTAGAAAGCAACTGTCCCAGGATCGTACACTCCAACATTTGAGATTCCTCAGCTGAACTGGAATGGGAGAGAGAACCTCCTGTGCTGTGAAGCTGAGGGAAGGGCAAACAGATGAACAAGAAACAAGCCTTCTTGCAGGGTATCTGCTGCCTGGAAGAAATTTAAATGTGCACATTTGGTTAATTTGCAATAAGCTGGTATTGGCTTTAATTGATGGAGTCGCTTGAAGAGTATTCTTTTTTAGAGGTACTGTAAGGTGACTTGATGAGCTGTGGCATGCGTGCTCTATATGGACAGTTATAAAACATGTTTGCATTAAATACAGTTTGCTTATTACTCAGATCTATATTTTGGAAACACATTTTCTTCCTAAATCTGAGGGGCTTCTTTACAAGCTATTAATCACCAGTGGGGCCGCACCCAGCTGGATGTCCTAGATGCTACAGTTTCTTATAATGTGAGTACTGGCACCTCACAAAAAGTGAAGGACTGGTCTCACACCCCACCTGGTGTCATGCTTCATCATTGACCAGTCCTCGCCCTCTAAAAACTTGGTTTGATAGAGGGCGGGCATACACCTGACGACTGGGATGCACTTCTAAACTAAGTGGGGGCCCTTACATACTAAAAGTGAGTTAAAAGGCCATTATAGATGTCAAATAAATTTTAATGTGACTATGGTGAAAGAGTTCCCACTGTGTGGGGTGAAAGATCACCCTCCACTGAGATTCGCCAAGGAGGGGAGGAGAGCACATATAGGTGACAACGTGGAGGACGTACCACGGTACACTCAACCAAAGGGGTCCGCTGCACTTACCCTCCTATGGGGCACCTTGTCCCAGCATTAGGGCTTTAGATTCAAGCCGTATCTCAGTGGAGGGTGATCTTTCACCCCACACAGTGGGAACCCTTTCACCATAGTCTGGTAGGAGTGTAGCCTGCCATTTTTCCTCTAGGTCCTGATGAATGCCGCGGACCCTATTGGGCCACAAGGCAGAAACAGGTTGACCACATTGAATCCGGTGGGGGGACAATAGAATCCCCAATACACCAATCACTTATTTTAAACACCATATAGATAGATGCCAGTCACATTAAAATTAATTTGACATCTATAATCGCCTTTTACCTCACTTTTTATATGTAAGGCCCCCACTTAGTTTAGAAGTGCATCCCTGTCATCAGGTGTATGCCCGCCCTCTATCAAACCAAGTTTTTAGAGGGCGAGGACTGGTCAATGATGAGGCATGACACCAGGTGGTGTGTGAGACCAGTCCTTCACTTTTTGTGAGATGCCTGCACTCACATTATAAGAAACTGTAGCATCTAGGACATCCAGCTGGGAGCGGCCCCACTTGTAATTAATAGTTTATGCCGGAGGCTGCCAGCTCCCAGTACCCTGTGCCTCTAGTTCCCTTACCCCAGATCTCCTCTGGGTCTTGTGGTTACATGCTTCTTTACAAGCCCCTTGCGCTGCCGGTGTGTCACTGTTAAAACAGGAAAAATAAGCCCTCAAATCTTTTTGTGCACATTGTGGCAGCCTATCTTATACTGTGTGTAATGCAAGTTTAAAATAACGACGTACATATTCACAGTGCTTGTAAAAACACACAAGTCACGATTCCTCACTGCACCAACCATAATTCAATTCTGTTACCCTCAGGTTACACACTCAGATGCCTGCAGTGATCGCATTAAAAATTAGAGGTTTCACAACATAAAATACTGCATGTCTCAGTCATCAGTTTAACTTGCATCCATTTTTCATTTAAGGGGTGTTTTATTTTATATGTAGTTACTTAAAGGTGAACGACCAAAAAATAGTTACCGAATATGTTGTTCTTTTTAGCCAAGACTTTGATCCTGCCTCCACATTCACTGACCCCACCCCCATTGGACTCAGGATCACAGTTCCCATCATTTTTTTAATGCACTTCGCCTACTGGTCACAAAACATTAATACATACCACAAGCAAGCGCTATTTGGAAGGGGAGCTCTAAACCCCCTCCTTCCAAATAGCAATTTCTAACGGTTTCCTGAACCCAATTAGTGATTCGGGTTATGTTACCGAATCGCTAAATGGGTTTAGTACATTTTCTTGTCGCAAACCTTGTAATTTACCGAATTGCATGGTTTGCAACAAGTAAATGCATTGGTACATCTGGCCCTTGGACTCTATGGTTTGACATGAATATACATGCCGACTAGGTTTCAAGCCTTGAGTTGTTTTTAGGGAATGCAGCACACCTTTCAGGCTAATTCTGAGCCAGTGTGCCCAGTAAAGTGAGAGATACATTGTTCCCTGTATGTGTATGTAAGGAAGGCCCTAACCAGGAGACAGGGCAGTAGCCACAGAGACCCAAGGGCTGGATGACTAGCTAAGAGGCATGAATCAAGTCATCTGTGGACCATGGACGTCATTAAGGGATCGCCAGGGGTCACAACTGGGACCCCTGGCTTGCCCCTTGCGGCACCTGGCACTGCTCTTGCGACCCCTGGCCACAGAGGTGGCAAAATTGGTGCCAAGAACACTGGGGCTGTTCGTCCTTATAAGACTAAGGCTTCACCCTCCTGTACGGCCCATTTATTATTATTCTAATAGCGAATAATAGTATTTAATTCGCTATTAACATAATAATTAATAAAGCAACAGGTGTTGGAAAAGGACCTTCTCTAGCACCTGTGGTAAGTAAAATGAAATGCTCTTACGTGCATGGTGTGTGCACGTGCGGCGAAGAGTATGTCTGTGAGAGAGAAGCATGTGTATGTGCGAGTATGTGTCTGTATGTGTGAGCATGTGGCTGTATGCATGCATGAAAGGGAGGGACAGGTAGGGACAATGACTGAAACTGAGCAGCAGATTTATCAAGACTTTGCACCGGTGAAAAGTCACGCAAAGTGGTATTGAGCAAGCAAAACTGTAAGTGAGAATGATTAAGTGCAAGTTAGTGAGAATGAATGAGTGTGTGATTGTGAATGAGTGAATATAAGTGATCATGAGTGAGAATGTGGTGTTAGGCTTGAGGGCGTGCCCATGACCCTGGCATACTGTAGGTAATTCTTGCCATAAAGAGGCACCCGTGGCACAAATCTGGCACTGGCATACTGGAGGCAGTTCTTCGTCTGACAAGTGCCTGTGACAAAATGCTAGCAAGCAATGGCACACTGGAAGCTATACTTGGCGAATGGGGACATATGACAAAATTCTGGAATTGGCATACGGGATTTCATTCGTTGCATGGAGGCACCTTTGGAAAATTGCTGGCGTACTGAAGGAAATTCCTGGCATGGGTGACACCCGTAGCAAAATGCTTGCACACTGAAGGTCAATTTTGGCATAAGGGAGGGTACCCATGGTATATAGGAGGGGCGATTATGACAAAGGGCTGGCCCTGACACACAAGGGATAGGTTTTGACATTAGTTTCACCCATGGTTTATGGAAGACACTAACGGCAAAATTCTGGCAGTGGCATATCGTATGCAATTTTTGGACTAAAGGTTCACCCATGGCATGGGTGGAATACCCTTGACAATAAGCTGAGTCTACACCAATGGCGGTAATGTTTGCCGTGTGGGAGCACGTCTAGCACATTTTTGGATAAAATGCGGTGAATTCTTGGGAGAATCAAGTTTAATTGACCTGGTCCATCATGAAAGACTTGAATATTAATGAGAGCAGAGCCTATGACTTTATAGGAAATGTATGTAAAAATGTGATTTAAAATGCACTATCTGGTCCTATTTTTTCAAACTTTTCATCGGGGGAGGCACCCTGGAATCCACCCTAGAAGACGTCAGGGTCACTCGCTTCACTGTATAATTCTGGGCAAGTACTGCAGCTCACCACTTTCAAAAATCACCAGCCGCCACTCCAAAAACAACTAGTAGAAAGTGTCTTCATGAGCACTATTGGCTTTGCTTTCACTGTGATGCGGAATGGGACTGGAACACTACACGTTAGATTTTGGCAAATTAATAAATTCTGCAGTGCAATGTTCACGCCGGGTTAAATAAAAAAATAAAATGAAAAATGTTTTAAAACAATTTGTTGCAATGTTCCATTATTGTGCATACATGAAACATGTAGCACCTGAATAAAACATGCACTTCTGTGGTTCACGAGTCATTGAACCTCGCAGACAATCTTAAATCAAAATGTATTAACAGTAAAGAATAATTTAGGCCGATAAAATAGTTTATATTCAATATATGGTTGGCTCTACATTAATTAATACATGTGGACATAACTACGATTGTTTTGTTTAAATCCCTTTTTCTCTCCCATATGATTTAGCAACATGTTTCTCATTGCAGTAATCAATAGGGAAACAATTAAATAATGACAGTTTGTGGTATAAAAATATAGGTTCCCAATAATGTGCGTTTCGTGATACTCTATCCACTTTAAATAAAGACATAATTTTTCATGGAATAATAAGAGAAACAGCTAATGATCCCCTTGCATATCACACCAGCACCCCAATACAGGTTGCATCTGAAACAGACATTTCTCTGTGGTTTATTATTATATTAGTTATGCTTTTATTATGGAACTGCAGCGATGTCAATTATTGTGGTGACATCAGGGTTAACATCATGTGACATCACTTCCTAGGGAGATTGAATGCCAAAGTCATATGTCGCCACTTTCTGTGATGTCATTAAGTCAAGGGGGTGTGATGTCACTTCCGCTGCTTCTGGCATTTTGGGGAATCAACGTCCATGCTGTGGGCCGATTTTAAATGGCCTCCTGGTCCCTGAGCCTCCTCCAGTAGGAATTGAGATGAAGGAGATGAAGAAGATGTAAACAGAGCCCAGACCCAATGACTTCTTGCATCAATAAGTGCTACATATGCACCCCAAGTCTCCATCTGAAAGGGCTACTGACCTAGTGGGTGCACAGTGCTGGAGATGGGACTCCCTCTCATGTCCAGGGGTGTGACCAGCTCCTGGCTTGGTATTAAACTAAATCACATAGGTACAAGTTGTCCATTCTGGACCGTAGCTATGACTTATTACAAGTGGCCCCACAGGAGAGTGGTCTGGAAACACGTAGTACCATTTACTGTAGGTTTGTCTGGGCAAGATTTGTTTCGTCTGATTTTTTTGTGGAAGAAATTCCAATTCTGTACGGGTTTATCCAAAGGTGTACACCTTTGGATAAACCCGTACAGAATTGGAATTTCTTCCACAAAAAAAAATCAGACGAAACAAATCTTGCCCAGACAAACCTACGGAATCTTGCTTAAACTAGGGGGCTAGTGGTTTCTCCCCCCGTCACGGGCAAGAACCGGTACAAGAAGGATTTACGCTTAATATCCGGCTAGTAAGGGATTGGGACCTTTTTTCCCCTCATTTCCGTAGTACCATTTACTGACTGGAAAGGTTTTGATCCAGTTTCTGTACAGATTAGCACCATAAATTGCCCGAGTGTGAAAATGATAAGTTGCTGTTTTGTGTGTTGTTGCCATGATGCACCTATGTAAGTGAGGATGTCTGGCTTCAGGTGCTCCTGCTTTTGGTAAGTCAAGTGGACTACAAGATGATGGCCACGTTCAGTTCCAGTTGTGTATCTTCCAGTTTCTCGGAAAACAAATCCTTAACTCAGAAATTCAGTTTGCCACATCTGTATACATATGTTCTTAGAAGTTATAATTGAAGATAGTAGAAGACATAGTTTCCCATCCTATTGCAGGTTGGTAGGCACATGGAAACCAGTTCACTTTTTCGACCTGTCCATTTACCCGAAAATCATAAAGTGCAACTACTTTTGGTTTTATACCTCTCGTTCTATAATAGTACACCATCTACTTTGACACAATGGATAAGAGTAAAGTCGGGGGCGAGGGGAGGGGGATTTGGTGGCGTGAATTTACCTGCGATCCACCCTGAATAATAAATACTTGATACAATCAAGTACTTTAAATTTGCGAAGATCCTTTTAAAAAAAATGTTTTAAAATCTTTTTATTGTTATATAAAGTGAGAACTGATCAATAATAAATTAGGCCAACCAACAAATGCAAATAATATATTAGGCTAAGAGTTAGTCCAAACTTTGGAATTTAAATGAGAAGGCTAGTAAGAGAGAAAAAGAAGAAAAAGCCACACAAAAAAAAAAAAAGACTCAAAAAGAGAGAAAAAGAAAAAGAATATAAGGTCAAAGCCAACTGGGTACATAACAGAGTATTTGATTAACAATAACAATAACAGAAATATCAGAAGACAATCCAAAACTATACCAAAGTCTGACAGACCCAGGCTGCTTGGCCAATGGTTCAAGCAGATTGATTTGCAGTGCTAGGGTTAACATTAATATGTGGATCCCAACAGAATCTAGCCCAGGTACATTTTTTAATAGCTCAAGACCCCCTTGATTTGACCAGTGCCTGTTCCAACTTATATATTTGCTGCATAACGGCCCACCACTCAGCTATCTTAGGAGGCGATGGAGAGATCCAAACTCTAGCAATGCAGAGACTGGCGGACACAACGATTATAGATAGCATTTGTTTCAGTTCAAGATCAACTTACACTCTATAACCTAACATGATCTCCTAATATGGCCGATACACGATCTAGAGAACTGGGCCACACCTACCCAGAAATTCCTCAGGATAGGGCAGGCAGCAAACATATATAAAATATCTGCCACCATACAACCACACTTGGGGCACTTGGTCTTATCCACTCTGAAGTTCCCAGCCCACTTTGTAATTCTATCGGGAGTGTAGTATAGCATACATGTAGTTTTGAACTGGTGCAATGTGCCAAACCCTCTACAGTCTATAAGGCAGCAAAAATATCTGAGGGTAATATTTCGTCAGACAGAGCCTTACTCCATTTAGCTGCAACTCTGACTGTTGTTGGCCCTAAACTAGCAAAAACCAAGGTAGACAGTGCTAATTAATGATTGCTTAGATGCCTTATGCAAACGAGTGAGTACATCTGAGCTTGCAACTATCATTGTAAGCTTACAGCCAATCATGAAAAAGTCCCTTATCTGTAAGTATTTGAAGAAGAAATGATGGGGGAGATCAAAGGAGGCCTGGAGCCCATCAAATGTACGGAACCCGTTAAGATCGTACAGTTACACTAGACACCCAACCCCATAGTGGGACCAGGCTCCGCCCACTTGATCATGGCATATAGCCTGAAACATTGGGTGGTCCCATAGAGGTGTATCCTGGTGTATAAGCGGTAAAGAATACTTAGTAGAAATCTCACGTCATAGATATACTATGTCCTTACTAAACTTAAATCTGACCGGCTTGACTAACCAATAGCAGAAAAACATAGAGTCTGAATTCCCAACTGTCAAGAGATTATGAAGACATACAGAAAATGGCACCAAAAAATAAAGCTTGAAGTCAGGGAGCTGTAGCTCTCCCCGACCTGAACATAATTTAATAAGCCATATTGCACGTCTAGCCCGCCCATAGCCCCAAATAAAACTGCTGACGTCACCTTCAAGCTGTTTGAAAAAAGCATTTGGGACCTGTAGGGGATTTGCCCGAAATAAATATAATTATTATTTAATGATATTGCATTTGCCAATGATTCTAATGGATAGCTTATTCCAACATTTTAGTTTCTTTATAACAGATTGTAAGAGGGGCTCATAGTATAACTTGACAATTTGTGCCACCTGTGAGGTCAGCTGGATGCCTAAATATGTGGCAAATGGACTAACCACAGGTATCGGAACTTCTGGTCTGAAGTTAAGAAGAACTTGATTTTTAGCTATATTGAGTTTATAGCCAGAGAATGTATCAAATGTATTAGCTTTATCAATAATAAAATCGAGAGCAGCTGATGGATTAGAAGAGTAGAACGCCAAGTCCTAGGTGCAGTGATTTTAAGTTTGCCACCGCCAGATGTGATAGGTCTAATATAATCATTCAAATGCAGGGAGCGCAAGTATGGATCCATATATGGAGCAAATAGTAAAGGGCATAGTGGACACCCCTAACAGGTGCTGCGATAAATCTGGAAAGGTATAGAAGATGTCCCCGTATAAGCTAATTGAGCACTAGGACTTCTGTATAAAGACTGCACCCATTTACAGAAGCGATCACCAATGCCGAAGGCAGCCATCGTTGCCCAAAGACATTCCCGCACCGCACGATCAAACATTTTCTCAGCGTCTAAAAGTATCATTCCCATATTCAAACTGGATTTCTTTGCCACATCAAAAGCAGCAACGGCGGTGTTGACACAGCATGTAGGGTCACGTCCAGGTTTAAAGCCATGCTGCTGATGCAAGATAAGATCAGACATAAGGGGAGCAAGACGGACTGGAAGAATCTTTGCAAATACTTTTGCATCATCTTTATGAGGAATATGGGACAATCAGAGCCTTGTTCTTCCCGTAGCTTACTTTTCTTTAGAAAAATGACTATATTGGTCATGTTCCAAGAACTAGGCACTTCTCCACATGCCTCAATATATTGGATGACTTCAAAAAAAGAAGTAAGAATAATATCCTTGAACGTTTGGTAAAATTCTAATGGGATAGCGTCATCTGCCAGGTAGCCCAGATACAGCTACCACAATTTCACTAAGAGTAATATGTTCCTAGACAGCGGAGACATGCATCTCATCAAGAATAGGCAAACATCAGTCCTGAAGGTATTGCCCAAGCCCTGTCACGCCGAACGTTTCAGGCAGACTATAGAGATCCTGAGTAAAAGCAGAGAATTGCTCCGCAAGTGCCTGTGGATGGGTGTGCACCAAGCCATCATCACCTTTAATAGAGCGAATAAGGGTCTTGGACTTCCTGTCTGAGATTTGATGCGCAAGCACACGTCCTACCTGCGCTCCATACTCCTACTGAATGGCCCGATTCCACCTGTAACTAGCCGCAGCCTTTTCTTTTAATGCCCGCCCCAGGGTCTACTGATTTTCTATCAGTGAAAGATATAGCATCTGTTGATCAGGCTCCCCAGTTACGATGTCGCGAACATGTGTAAGTTCCAAATGAATAATTGACTGACAGAGTAATAGCAACGTTGGTTTGGCTATCTCTATTTTTGCTGTGTAGTGCCCCTAATAAAACAGTACATTATTTTACCAGTAGTTACTGGTTGTGTAATTACCTGTTCTAATGGTTCTGACAGTGGCCCGACAGTGTTTGAGGTTCCACCTGAACAGAAGATAAGTGCAAAATTAGAGCTTCGCCCTCTCCCTTTGACCTGACCCAGTCCTGCAGTGGGCTGCCTTTGACACCACTGCTCATGGTCCAGCTCGTCCTTTGTAAAGGGGTCAATTTGCCACCCTGGTTAAGGTTACCTCGTGTACTCTTAATTGCCTGATTATGCTGTTTTACTGAGTTTACCACTCCAGTCTTTGCCATAGCCTGTGCCGCAGTCTCCTCTATTGTGCTCAGAGTTATAATCACATTGCTAGCTGCATAGAAAGTATCCGTGTTTGAGCCTGGCACTTGTGCGGGCCGGAGACTGTAGCTGCAGAAATAGAGGTAGCAAAGTGAGGGGTCCCATCCATCTAAGATGGGGCCACTCAGGTGAGGAAACAATTAGCTGAGTGCCACACCGCACCACATCACTTATCACAGCATCAGCTCCCAGTGTTAAATCAACTGCATGAATAGCCCCCTTAGTACTCAGTTTGGCCAAAAGGACCAGCAGTGATCTGTTAAACAGGGCTCTGATGAAGTGGATGTATAGGAACTTGAATAATCTTTGAGAGTGGGGAGTTGTGACTATGTATCAGAGGTACAACTTCTTCCTGAGATCCAAAGTTACCTTCTGTAGTTATCATTGCAGAGTCAGTAGTGCCCTTTGGGGCAGCATCCATTAAAATATCCACTAATGTGGATCCATCCCCCAAGGCCAGTGCCTCCATAGAAGGTGCCTGCTGTATACTAGTTGCTGATCCAGACCTGAGCAACTTTAAGATCGGGCGCACAACTGACAATTTGTTGCCGTCTGCTGAGCACTGCAGGGGAGTTCTGTTTGGGAGAACATGATTAGCTTCAGCCCAAGTCTTTGTCGAGTTACGAGCCCCCCAGGCCACTGCGAAGGACGTTGGAGTGGGGTGCCACCATAACGCAGCAGTCCGTTGTCCGGCCACCGGTAGCTGCAGGGTCGTAGACTAGAAAGTATCTCACCCAGAAGGGCGCCAGGAGACCACGTCGCCCCCACTTGAATAGCTGCCACATATGCCATAAAAAAGCCTGCATATCGGATCAGGAGACTGCCGGCAATCATAAGAGAGTCAGAATCAGTCTGAAACCGAGCGGTCACTACCAGGTGGCGTTCACGGGCGCATCGAGGAGATCTCAACGGAAAATTCAATCCCCCATCTTCCCTTGCCGTAACACTAAATATTACCATAAATTAGCAAAGATCCTCTCCAACAGATTAAGCTGCACTCATCGTTTCATCAATTTTGCGATTAACTATGCCCATGAATACAAGTTGTAAAACACACGACATGATGGACGGAATGTTGCACACTGGCGAAACATTCACCCCCAGTCACAGATCTGGGTTTAATCCATCGTTATTTTGCTCACCACGCCACCCCAGTTCAGACATGGCCATATGCAAATCAGTCTTGACCCTGTGCCTCATGGGAACAGTCCAGCCCGAACTGCCAAGCCACGTCTGCCCTGGACCGGAATCAAGCATCCTAGGACCGGTTTCGGGGTTTCACCCCTCTTCAGCCAGGATAGCTTGACTCCAGTGGCGTAGTGAGAACGGGACCCACATCTGGGCATACCCTTCCCACATATGGCGAACAGCATAACACACGAGATGAAGGACGGAATGTTGCACATTGGCAAAACATTCACCCCCAGTCACAGATCTGGGTTCCAGTCCAGGGAGGACCTGGCTTGGCAGTTCGGGCTGGACTGTTCCCATGAGGCACAGGGTCAAAACTGATTTGCATATGGCTGGATTCAAACTGGAATGGCATGGTGAGCAAAAAAACGATGGATTTTGGCCCAGATCTCTGTACTGGGGTGAATGTATGACATTGTTCTGCATTCTGTCCATCAACTGTTGTTTTTGCATGAATACAAGTTGTTCCTTTTTGATAAGATCCTGTTAATTGCAAATAAGCATGGTGCGAGCTGGATTCCCCCAACCCTTTCAAAGCCAAAATCTATTGTCTACCAGGCATCGTGGGATCTATGGCTAGGGCAAGTGCTGATGACGCAAAGAGACTCTGCGGCACCGCCGCACAAGCTGGGAATCAGCTTTGGGGTGCAGCCACCACTGATGCTCCATCTACCTCTGCCTCTTAAGTCAGCCAATGCTTGTGGGTCCCAGGGGGATGTGCACTAATTGAAGGTGTCCACGATTGTGCTTTCCACTGACCCCTATCCTGCATGTTGTGTGCTGCTTCCTGATTCCTCGGTGCCCTACTCTGCCAGAATGTCAGGTTCTGCAGGGACTGGGTAAGTATGGCTGCTGAGAGTCCAGGAAAATGTCCTTCTTCAACCAACTATGCACTGCCTCTCTCACTGTAAGCAGGATCCTCTCTGATAATATTAGTCACTGAGGGAACGAAAAAGGAGATTGCACTGACAAGGCCAAATCCTCAACGTCTCATCACAGGCATCTGGTGACATTGCTGCAACTACTCTAAGCAAGCTCCTTCCCACCCCTGTGTTGATACTTGTCCAGCGTGCTTCTTTTAATACTTCGGTTCAATGGTATGCTGTAGGACTTAGGAGATAGTACAGGAGTACTTTAGCCTCATCCTAGCAGCCTGTAACCCATCCACAAAGCCTCTCACAGTGTGCGGATTATCGTGGGGAACTTCCTGGGCTTCTTATCCACCTACTGAGATAAGACATTTAGCACTGCAGAGGAGTGTGGACGCGATCCTGCACTGCTGCTACAACCGTGAGGGTGGTGCATGCCAAAGACATTACCAATGTGTGTGGCCCGTAATCCAAAGATTCAGTAGCTTGAACAAAAGCCTGCATTTGGTTTCTGGCCCACCAGGGTGCCTGCCATCATATTGACCACTCCTGCTTGGAGCACGATCTGGGTGTTGGATCTTAGTGGGGACACTAGGTGTGCACCAAGTCCAAGTGCCTTGCAGAACAGATGTCTGCCTAGCTCCCATTGTTTATCAAGGGATCTCCTCTGTATGTCTTTGCCACACTGACAGCCAATTTTGCAGCTGGTCTTGTACTTTGATGGAGAAGAACAGGCCACAATGAAAGTCCTAATCCACTCTCACCCAATTCACAAAATCTGCATCTCTGTAACCAAAGAAGTACCTACTCAATTTTCCTCAGACTTCAAAGATTGGCCCGGTTCCTAAGGAGGCATCTTTGAAGCAATACATACACCACACACTAACTTTAAAGCTAATTTACACACTGTTATCATAATGTGGACCTTCTACTTTATGACCTTCACAAGGAATCAGAAGAGTAATGGCAACTGAAGCATCAATGTGGGAACACATGAAATTTGTCAACTTCAGGGCAGAAGATGCAGAGGGTCATTCGCGAAGAAACAGCATCAGGGTGGTGGGTCTGCCATACACACTGGAGGCTCAAAGTGTCAAACTTTTCCCTGAGGAGAGTCTAATCATTGCAGATGCTCTGAAAAGTCTCTCTAAGATCTTCTCACTGGAACAGGTTGGCCAGGCTCCTGTCCCTCCCTCTCCAGCCAGGGCCACCTGCACACGGTTTCTGCCGTCTGCTAAACTGCAAGGACGGAGATCAAATATTGCAAAAGTCATGAGAAAATATCCCTCTGAAAAATTAAAACCCGTCTGTGATGACCTTCCTTGATTTTACCAAGAATGTCCCACAGCAGCACAGATCTTTACCATTGGTAAAGAAAATGCTATGTGACCTACAGCTAAAGTACAAACTGCTTCTGTTGCAGGCGCAAAGGTGGCGCAAAAGGTGAGGACTTCTTCACAAAACAAAGCGTGGACTTGACTCCTGTAAGTCTTTGCTGTGAATGATGGCAAAGGCAGAAATTCATTACCCGCTCCTGCCCCTTGTGCCCCAGAAGCAGGAATGAGTCAACCAGGACCACAGATATCTACCACGTAGCAGACAGCAGAGCGCATGGCCACAGTTGCTAAACTGAATGCCCTGAGGCAGGATGGTCCACTGAAACCCATAAAAATTGTGACTTGATTCAAATCCTTTGTTGACTGATACAAAAGCCTGCGCAGAGGGTGTCCTGTCACAACTCTAGTGATAGTAAATGACCTGACTTCAGGATGGTGGCCAGATGGGTGGTCCTAATGGGTGGTAGGTATGGATCTTCACACCTAGACTCAATAGGCGGGCCTTCGCTTCTTTGAATGTATTCTGTCCCTGCTCTCAACTCAGTTGGGATTGGAGTACAATATGGATGATGGGCATAAGGGTAGGTCCTGTAGCTGGGGGGTATTCCCTTTGACAATTCCCTCTATAGGGCTGATACCTACTTAGGGGCCAATTACGCTGTTAGGGCTCCAGATGGGATTTGGTATTTCAGAATCCGATTTGGAACCCTTGTTTCCGACCCAATCATACAGATCGATTACGATGCCCAGAAACCGTTCGGGCAGTCCGAATCGGTTCTGAAAGGCATTGGAACAGTCCAAATCTTTCGGAGCCGAATCGTACAGCTCTATGGACACTGTTTCTGGACGAGTGATTACAATGACCGATTCGGACAGCCGTTCCGATTCGGTTTGCCCGAGATGAAACGGCTGTCGGAATCGGTCTTTGGGGGCCCGTAGCAGGCCCCCCGTCTACCGGAGGTGTAAGAATGTAGCCCGTGGGGGTACCTAAGGGACCCCTCTTCCCAACCATGCACAATGTGGCAGGCACCATGGGGTGCCCGCCACAGGGTGCAAGATTTTCCCCAACTACCCCTTTTTTCAATGGGAGCCTGTATTCGCGTTCCGAACACAGGCTCCCATTGAAGTCAATCCGAGCCTGACCGAACGATGTTGGGAAACATCGTAAGCGGTCATCCGGATTCGCAGGACCCGATTAGTTTGGAAACGAGTATGGAACCAATTAATTCGGGACAGTTTCCTAACGACATCGTAATCAGCCCCTTAATCTCTAGAAACCTAGAATTAAAATTACATCTACACAGTGGTTGGCATCCCGGTTAGTATGAGGGTTAGACCAGTTCCCTCTGCCAGAAGTTGATGTAGTTTGTTACCCACCCCATCTGGGTCGGTACAACAACAGGTACTTCACATTTAGGTTGTTATAGTGCTTGGACTACCCCTCATACTAACCAAGACGCCAACCACTGTGTAGATAGAATTTGGATTTTTGGTCCCGATGGTCTGTTCCTTCCCAGCTACCTGTGCATGGCAAGCAAAGAGCAGGTTGTCCTGTGTACCCGTAATACTGAAGAATCGCAGTGTTCTACCACAAAATTCAGTTTTCTATATCAACCAGTGGCAATACAGACTCTGCTATATATGGCTATGGTAACAATATATTGGTTAGTTTACATCTAATATTCTTAACTTCACATCTATTTACCGTCACAATATATATAACTATATGTTAACTGAAGTGAAAATGTGCGAGGAAAGTGCCCCTTTTTGTCATGGCCACCTCCACTTTTGGCCACCGGTACTGATGTTTTTCGACTGATGAGCACTGGGTCCCTGCTAACGAGGCCCCAGTGCCAGTTCTATCTCCCTAAAACAAGATAAAATGGTCTAATTCTAACACAATTGGCACACACTTTGGCACCCCTGTAAGTCCCTAATAAGTGGTACCCCTGGTACCTAGGGCTTGGGTACCAAAGAGGGCCCTTAAGGGCTGCAGCATGTAGTATGCCAACTGAGGGACCCCCATACAAATTGCATGCAGCCAGCCACTGCAGACTGTGGATCATGTTGCAAGCCATGACTGAAAACACGACATGGCACACTGTGCCATGCCAAAGTTACGGCATGGGATATATATGTCACCCCTACAACAGGCCTTGTAGACTTAAGGCAGGGTGCATTATATTACATGTGAGAGTACATCTGCATGAGCAGATATGCCTCTATGCTGTCTAGTTTAATTACTAGATGGCACAAGTGAACAAGGAAGCCATCTTAAGAATATGTACTGGGCACTGGTCATTAAGAGTTCCCCAGATACATGATGGCTTTACTGAAACCTATGGTGTTTGGTATCAAACACCTGGACTTAATAAATCTGTACTGTTGCCAGTACAAGATGTATTATGAAATGTCCCTAGAGGTGCCTCCTGGTGCCTCCAGCAGGATGGCTAGTGATTTAGCATATCAACACCAGGGACTTCAAAGCCCCTACTGCCTTTGATATGCGACACCGGCTTCCCCCAGACCTGGGAGATGCCACTCCCTGCTCTGACGCCCATTTTACACAAGGACAGGCGGAAAATTACCTATGAATGTAGGTGTGTTGCACCACTAGGCTAGCCACACCCCTAAGGTGGGCTGCCTGATGTGTTTCATGAAAGGAAGAGTCCACCATCTTGTTTTTGGTGGAATTAGGAACTCTGGGACAGGGTTATGCTCACTCCCGACACAAAGTGGTCATATAGGGGATATATATATATATATATATATATATATATTCACTGAAAAAACCATAGGTTTCACACACGTTATAGTTAGGAATTATCATTTACAAAACCTTGCAAATTCACTTAAAAAACCATAGGTTTCACACATGTTATAGTTAGCTGTACATTTCACTCGTAAAAAACCAATGAAATTCCACGTTATAGTTACATCAGGTAACTATAACTTGCGCGCCCACAATAAACTGCTGATGACGTCACATAGTACATCACTCATGACATGGTCAGTGACATCACTCATGACATCAATGATGACATCTGAAATTACACATTGAGGATTGCGGTCGCGCAAGTTATAGTTACCTGATCTAACTAGAACGTGGAATTTCATTGGTTTTTTACGAGTGAAATGTACAGCTAACTATAACATGTGTGAAACCTATGGTTTTTTAAGTGAATTTGCAAGGTTTTGTAAATGATAATTCCTAACTATAACGTGTGTGAAACCTATGGTTTTTTCAGTGAATTTGTACGTTTTTTTAAATGCTAAGTTATGTATTTATTTTTAATTTTTTTTTCTGGTTTTTCACTATGCGCACACCCTGCGCGCACGGTGTGCTTCGCGCACCGTGCGCGCGCTGTGGGCACATGGTGCGCTTCGCGCACCGAGCGCCCACGTTGCGCAGTCCATGCCGTGCGCGCCTCGCCTTTTTTTACGCAGTGACATTTGTTTTTTTCTCCCTTGTGGGTCCTTTAATTTATTTAATAAATGTGATTGTTACTTCTTTATTTATTTTTTTAAATTTTTTTTGCCGTGCGCGTACGGTAAGCTTACCGTACGCGTACCCCGCGATTTTTTTTTAAAATTATTAAATTTATTTTTCGTACTTTTGTGTCCTTCTTGGACCCCCTGACAAACACTAGGGGGTCTGCAACTCTCTTCGTTGCCCCCGTTTCACGTTCCCCACCTTTGTTTCTCAGTGCGAGAGACAGAAAATGGCGGCCGACACTTCCTGATTTCGACCGATTCGAATGTTTACAGTCATGTAACCACCAATCAGAATAGAGCTCGCGCACGGCACCGTACGCGTACGGTAAGCTTACGGTAAGCGCACGGAGCGCGCTTACAGATATATATATATATATTGATTTAAATGCTATTTTCTCAGGACCTACTGAACAGATTTACACCAGACCTACAAAAGGCACATCCTTGACCTGAGGACTACCTCTCTGCCAAATTTCAAGTAAGTCTGTTCAGCCGTTCGGGCTGTAGCTGTGTCTAAAGGTCCTATGGAAAAATGCATGGGGAAAACGCGTTTTGGGACCCCCCTTTTTTCTCAGCCCCCGCTTGACGAATCCCCCCGAGACTTTCAGGGTAGGAGCGGAGCGTAGCGCCCCATTAGTTTTGAAAATTTCGCGAGGATTCGTCGACCGGCGCCAAAGTTATTCCAAATAGAATGTTGCGGATTTCCTATGGAAACACGGTCCTAACTATAACTATCTACTGGCGACCGCCAGTAGATAATATATATATATATATATATATATATATATATATATATATATATATATATATAACCGCTTGTATGCTTCCCTTCCTCTGGGAAAAACGGACTGCGAGTCCACAGCTTCGTGCTTTCAATTATGCTTTATTCAGCCACCTTGTCCACCATGACGCGTTTCAGCCTTGCGGCCTTGTTCACAAAGCGCGCTACGGGATTGCCATGTTGTATTTAAAGTGACATTGTTACCACACGTGATTGCATCATAAACATCAACGACATACTATGCGTATATTTTCATATTGACAGTGTGCAAAGTTGCTTTCATAAATAAGGATAAAACTTGTTAAAAAAATGTCTTTAAATACCAAGTTCAAAATAAATAGAATAATTTAGATAAAATATCTTTTTTCATTGTTCTAAAATCTCCTTATCTACAAGCAATCTACTTATGCGTGTGCTGGACCGTCCTCATGTAATTTGAGATTTTTGACAATATATGTCTATTCTCTTGCTATTGTGTACACCCATAAATTTGGATCTGTTATGTTGCACATAGCTATATAAATTACTTTAGCACGATCCTCGAAGGTGTACGCCGCCATTTTGATTTGTTGTTTTCTCAGCGTATTTTTATGTCATTCTGTGTTTAGTGATGTCTTGGAATAAAGTGCAAGTGCAAAAAACTAAATATATAGATAGTGCTCGAATATAAAATTTGTGATTAACGTGTGCTATAAAAGCTGTCTTTTTGACCTAATGTCGTCACAGCGAAAGAATGTTTCGAAATATTTTTGTATATATATTAATATTTGTCATATATATGCACACATGCTTGTTGTTCTTTTTGGGTGGTACATACTGCTCAATAAAATTTATTTATAGGCATGTATGAAAATCTTCACTGGAGTTGTGTCTATTTGGAGTCTTTGTATCAAATTCTAATATATGTTTCGTTTCTAAGAGACGAAGCTTGGCCTCTCGGTTGCCTCCTCGTCTGGACATAGGAATACAGTCAATTAAAAAATAAGTTAGTAAATCCAATTGGTTGTTATGTTGCTCTTTAAAATGTCGTGCCACCGGGTATGCGGGGTCGTTGTTGGTAATTGCCCTCATGTGCTGCAGTATACGCTTGTGGGCCTGTAGTTTGGTACTGCCCACATACTGCAGTCCACAAGGGCAACCCAACATGTACACCGCATACTCTGTACGACATGTCATTAGTTTGGTTATTTTGGCGGGATGTTGTGAGAAGGGTGTATTGTACATGGTCTTGTTGATCCCACATTTACATGCTCTACAACTACTGCATTTGATAAAGCCCTTACGTGTAGTCAACCAATTTGAAGTAGATTTATTTTCAGGGCTGCTGCTTACAATGGAATCTTTCATAGATTGTGATTTTCTAAAGGTGATACTTGGATGTTTTGTCATCATCCTCCCTATTATTGGATCACTGCATACTATTGGCCAGTTTTTATTTACAATTTTACGCAGCGCATTGTGTTGTTGACTGAACATTAGTATGAGCCTAGTGTCATCTTTTTTCTCCTTGTCTTGGTCTTTGGGTTCAGTGTCTTTTTTCGCTAATAATGTTTGTCTGTCCATCGAGTTAGCTTTATTTCTCGCAATATCAATGGTGTTTGCTTTGTAACCCCTCTCTATGAATCGTTGTTTACTTTGTTGTTGGGCCTCTTTTAGGTCTCTGTCATTACTACATGCTCTTCTGATTCTTAGCATTTCTCCATATGGTATACTCCGTATTAAATGCTGGGGGTGATGACTTGTGGCATGCAGGAGACTATTGCCCGCTGTCGGTTTACAATAGAGACGGGTTTCCATTTTCTGCTTTTCTATGTATACTTCCAAATCTAGGAAGTATACCGAATGATTACTTATAGTCACTGTAAAATGGAGATTCAATTCATTGTGGTTGATATCTTGGACACATTTTTCTGCCGTTTCTTTTGTTCCATGCCATATGATGAATAAATAATCTATGTAGCGCAACCATAGTTTTATATGTTTGTCTACTGTTTGTTTATGCTGTTTATTCAGAACCAACTCCTCCCACCATCCCATATGTAGACAGGAGTAGCTGGGGGAAAAACATGCCCCCATTGCTACTCCTCTGGTTTGTTGGAAGATTTGGTTGTGGAACAAGAAATCATTGTTATTCAGGCAATATCCAATCATTGTTGTTAACATCTTATTGTGTTGGATATATTGAATTGGTCTTGTATTAAGATAATGCTCTATTGCCCGTATCCCATCCTTGTGGTGTATACTAGTGTACAGTGATGTAACATCCAAACACATTAATAGATCCTCAGACTGCCAAACATAATCATTAATATGTCTTAAAAAGTCACTGGTATCTTGTACAAATAATGGCAAACTTTTACCATAGTCCTGTAAAAAGAAATCTATATACTTTGATGAATTTTCCAACAAGCTGCCGTTGGCCGATATGATTGGTCGACCTGGCGGTGTTGTGACATTTTTGTGTAGCTTTGGTACAAAGTATATAACGGGCATCACGGGATGTTCAATTTTAAAAAATTTAAATTCATCTATGCTGAGCAAGCCCGCACTTCGCCATCCATTCAACTTAGAATAATATTCATTCCATGATGCTCTTACTATTTGAACATTGCTTCTTTTATAGCAGTCTTTATCGCCCAGTTGTGACTCGGCCTCTGCCATATACATGTTCCTTGGCCATATTACAAGATTGCCATCTTTGTCTGAATTCCTAAGGATTATTTGGTCGTTAGATTGGAGTTTTTTTCATAAGTCTATGGTATGCATGTTGTTGAAAACTATATTTCTTGCGACTTCTTTCGGATTGTGTTTTTAAGTTCTTGATGTCATTGGTTACTGATTCATTGAAAATGTCTAGGGAATCTCGTATTGTGAGCGGTTGAAATTTAGATTTAGGCTTGAATTTGGTGGCGACTGTTGCGTATGATGTGTTACTGGGACTACTTGGTATGCTATTTTCATTGATACTTTCTTGTCTTAGTCCCTGTAGGTCTGACAATAATTCAGCATCCCCCGCTGTGAGGTTGTAGTCACCTGTTTATAACAGTGCCACTGACTCGTTGGTGGTGTTATTTACTTTCCAGTTGGTTTCATAGTATTTTTTTAGTTTTAATTTGCGGATAAATTTAAAGATGTCAATCCGAGTATGTGCATAGTTGAAGCTCTTCTCTGGACAATATGATATATATATATATATATATATATATTTATATTTTTGGAGTTTTATACTAGACCCGAAGGTATCAGAGCGCTTTACATGAGCACCAGATGCATTACAGAGGGACACATTAATTGTTGTTGTTAGGCACAGGGAGATTAAGTGATTTGCCCAGAATCACAGGATGTTGAACGTCCCTGCCGAGACTCAAACCCGGTTCCTCAGCTCGGAGGTCGACCGCTCTAGTCGTTAGGCCACATCCTTTCCCAGTATTGACCCCCAAGGGTAAATAGCCCATTGGCTACTACACTTCACTCTCCTTAACACCTCTAAGGTGAGTATTTAGGTGGCCCCCTGACACCAGTAACTCAGATTTACCTGACTAAAGAAGAAGGGGGACAAAGAAGAGCCAAAGAATACTAGAACTGTGGACTAGCTGTGTACTTGGCGCCGAACCCTGCCTACCTGCTCCTGTCCAAACAATTGCAAAGACCCAACTCGACCTGCAGCTGTGCATCCTCCAAAAGCCTCAGAGGCCTGCCAGCACTTTAGCAACCAGCCACAATCTCCCTTGAAGTGGATGAGCCACTTATCTGCAGCCTGCAGGCACCGACTGCATCGACCCGTTACACTGTTCTGTTGACTCCTGGTTCCACAGAGGAAGCAGCATCGCAGGAGGAGGTCCCCATGCACCAGGAGGTCAGATCCCTACCAAGTTTGGAGATGCCAGGACCACCAGGAGCCACCCTGCACCATTATCCAGGGTAGCAAAGACCTTTCAGCAGCCAAGGCTTGTTTAGTGTCCAGCCCGGACAGACCTACTGATGTAGGACGTCTGCACCAGAGAGGCCATCATCGACAGTGACAATGTTGTCCTGTTTTGTCCCCATTTACAGGTCGACCAAAAAAATAAGAGCCTCCAACGCATGCGACCCACCGGACAAAACACGTCTGCCCCCAAACCCCACAGGTTGAGTCCGAGCCTACCAACATTGCATCCTTGCTCCAGAGACTCTGAAAAGATTCCCCCCGCCCCCCTTTGGGTTCTACTCCCCCAGTCCCCACTTGCAGCCCTTTTCTTGTTATTGTTTTTCCGTTTGAATTCAGCTGTAGCGTTCAAGGCTACCCTTGCTACCAGCACCTCTTAACCCGGACACACCAGGACAGACAAACCAAAACTGCTGCTGGTTTTAACGACCTCGGCCTCTACTTACCTTAAGTCCAAAAGAACAACCCTGTAATTCGATAGCAAGTACCCCTCTGCAGTGTATGCTTCTCCCATAGGATAAATTACTGCTTTCGAGGCTCAGTCCTCCAATCTGACAGCTGTATTTTCTGTGTTTCTGAAAATTGCTAACTTGAAAAGTACTTACCTAACCTCTAAGATCTTGGTGTCTAAATTAATATGAAAATCTGTTAACTTTCTAAATTGGTGTCAGATTTCTTTATTAAGTGTGTCATTTATTGACTATGTGTGCAACAAATGCCCACCACTTCCCTCTGATAAGCCCAAGGCTGCTCGACCACAGTACCACAAATAGAGCACATTGGGATTGGTGAAGCAAGCCCCTGTGCACTAGTAAGACATACCGGGACTCTACACAGAGTATCTCGTTATGGTACACTATATAGAAAGCCAGCTTCCTACAATGTGAACATAATATAGACAGATTAGGGGCATTTTAAAATTGAGAACACTTTAAAAGTTATTTCAAGATCCAAATATTGGTTTATTTAAATGACGGACTCCAATTTTTTAACTATACAAGTGTTAATTTTCTATTCTGAACTCAACATCCACTTACCTTGATAAAAATATTGTCACAAAGCACTCCCATACCACAACCTCACAGGTTCAAAGATCCCTGTATCTTAAGACTGCATTTCACATAAGCCTATGTTAAATTACTTCCTCAACATTTTTGTATTTCGTAAAACTCAATCTGAAACACATAAATTTGACAGGAAGATCATGTAAAGAGGAGCTGCTTTGCACTGCTAATCCCTCAGCTCATAAAAAATGTGTAAAATGAATTGATCATATATTCTGCATGTTGATGCAGTAGAATCCACTGTTCTAAATCAATAAGGCGCAACGGAATCGTCAATGCCTGACACGAGCACTTGCCGTGAGTTAATGTTGTCAGCCATATTGTTCCGCTGGGAGTACCGGGCTGGGAAATGAGCAACATAGAATAGCAGCATGTTGTATTTATGGGGAATTAATGGATGCCTTGGGTACCAGGCAAGAGGGAACAGGAGTCAATATCTCCAAGTACTTGAGCAGTGTGATAAATCCACTTGCTGGTGGGAATTGGTCTCACTAGAGATCTGATGTGCTCATCCTACGAAGCGACTCATTTATGGAAGTGACACATGCGCTTGTGCTGTCTGACACAGTGTTGTGTGGGTGACTCAGTTGTGATCAGCATATCATTCTCGCCACTCCATTACCTCTTCACTGCCATTCCTTGCTCCCTTTACTGATCAAATCCACTCTTTCCCTCTCTTCTTTTGTTGCTGTATTCCAACAATTTAGCCCTTCTCTCTTCATAAATCCTTCTGATCTCCCCCTTCAGCCATTGCTTCCTTCAAGCACTAGTCTCTTTCCCACTGACGCTTCGCTCCTTCCATTGCTCACTGCCAGAATCCATCCACTGTGCTCTCCCTCATCCATGGTCCAATCATCCGGTACTTTCTTCCACCACTCATTTAAGCCTCCCTCAAAATCTCCCTTCGTTTCTCTGCAACTCCTGATAAAGGTTGATCAAAGAGAGCGTATTACTTCGAGAACACTAATGTTACATTGAATCCCAGTAGTTAGGGTCAGATAGGAAGTTCTGTGCATGGTCCCTACAGTACACCATACATCATTCCCACCTTTCTACCTGCTCAAATTCATTGATTACAGTTACCTTTCCAAAATGTATGTGATGCAGGCTTCTGCAAGTGTCTGGGTTGTTAACGGAGCAATTGGGGCAAACAAAGAACTCTCTGACTCTCTCCATCTGCCCGATTAATGACTTTTGCAAACTCAGGAAGCAGAGAGAGACATGCCTCTTCCTTCAGTGTTCACTTTTGTTTGTCCTCTGTGTGACAGATCCAGAACAAGCAGATTTCGACCGTATACATGGCATGTTTTGTGTTATATACCAACATCAGTGTCAACTCCAATTTTGTTCAATCCTTCCAACAATACCGCCTCAAAATCCAGCACTGCCTTTCGTTCATTCTGCTTAACCCACCATCAAGCCATGACTCCAACTCTACACTGATATCTTACAATTCTCTCCATCCATGCCATCTCCCTGTATCTTTTGTATCCCCCTTGCTGAACTTGTCCCTTCCTGCAGGGTTGTCCCCAAACATTTTGCCATAACCTTCCTGTTTTCCGAACCCGTTTTGGTTGTCTTTTAGGACTCTGCACACTTTACCACAGTGAACCAGTGCTAAAGTGCCTTTGCTCACTTCTTTAAACATGGTAGAATTGGCTTACACCCGATTGGCCCATTTCATTTACTTGTATGTCCCTAGTAAATTGCTACTAAATGTGAACAGGGCCTGTAAATTAAATGCTACTAGTGGGCCTGCAGCACTGATTGTGCCACCCACTTAAGTAGCCCCTTAAACATATCTCTCCCATTGCAGTCCATGTGTGCATATTTAAATTGTCATTTCGAACTGGAAAAATAATTTTTTTGCCATGCTTAATGCTTCCTTCTTAATACATATACCCCTAGGGTGGGCCTCTAATAGCCCAGTGGAGTTTATTTAAAAAGTGGGACATGTCCTGGTAGTGAAAAACTCCCACGTTTGTTTTTCACTACTGTAAGGCCTACCTCTCACATAGGATAACATAAGGTTACCTTTTTACATTTAATGAGCATTTAATTTGTAATTGGGAGCAGGTGGACTGGTCGAGGTTGGTGTCTAAAGAATTGTAATTAAAAGCCCTCTTTAATGGTAAAGTCAGATTTTTAATCACAATTCTGAAAATGTATTTTTTAGAAAGTTGGCATTTTCTTGTCCTAACCATTTGTTGTCTGCAGCATGATCCTGCGACACATGACTAGGTGCAGCTGGCAGTTTTGTGTATTGCTCCCAGACAGTAAGATGAGCTGTTGGCAAGATGGGCCACACTGAGTTAATGAGGGAAGGAGCTATCACCTGCCACACTTGCACATCACCAAGGCTCTGCCTGAGCACTCTCGCAAAAGGTTTGACACTGGCCTTTGTGACCCCAGACAAGCTGAGGCCAGGACAGGCAGGGAAGAAGGGGATGCCTGACACCTCAGGGAGTGGAACCCTCTAGAAGCTTTCTCCACATCAAAGCAGGCACCAGGTGTAAATATTGGACCTCAGACCCAAACTCTTCAGTACACTTCTGGACTCTGTCAGGAAGAAGTACTGCTGTGCTGCTGAAAGGACTGCCACTCTACTGCACTGCTGCTCTGAAGGACTGCTGCCCTGACCTGCTGACCTCTTGCCAGTATGAAAAGAACTGGAACTGCATCTCTAAACCTAGGGCCCCAGTGACTCCATGGACTAGTTGGCTGGCCTCCTGATCAGAATTCTGAGGGATATAACAGGCTTCCAACAACCTTGAACTCAGCACCTGGACTCTGTCATCTGTGAGTTCTGCCCTTCCAAGTGCTGCCACCCCAGTCCTGGACCCTTGTAAGTAGGCCTGAAGGTGATCTGCCAACCCATCTGTGGACCCAGGAGTATCTCCTCCACTGGGCATCTCCTGTAGAACTGGTGCATCCCCTTTGCTGTTTGACGCATCGCCCTGGAAGCCAACTCATTGTCGCTGCTACACAGACTTCCGACACAATGGCTTCACCCATCGCAGTCCATCGGAAGCAAACCACCTCCACGCAAGGACGTCGCCTCACCCAACACAGCCCGTCTGAACAGCCGCTGTGCAATGCATATCCCCACCCGGCCTCACATAGTCTACTGCATGGTGCATTCCTGACACGGGACTCCACATCTCTTCTCAACCAGGACTTAAGGTACTCTTGTTCAGTGGACCTCATTGGGTACTTGCAGCTGGCCTACACTCCATCGCAGTTGGCCTGAACTTGTGATTGTTTCCCAGTCCAGCGCGAACAGATAACCACAGTTGGCGCTTGGTGCTCTTTGGTGCTATTTTCACATAAGTTTTTGAACTTGCATATAATACCCGATTCTACCGATTGGAGTTTGTTGTTTTGGTCTTGATTTATTTAAACTTACTCTATTGTTCTATATCGGGGTGGGATTTTTCTTGTGTGGTGTTTTCACTTTATTATGGTTTGAACTGTTACATAAATATGTTACACATTGCCTCTAAGAGAAGCCTGACTGCTCTGTATCAAGCTAACAGAGAGCTGAGCACAGGTTAATTTGGAGTTTGTTTGTGAATTCACCCTGACAAGGATTGTGGTTCCTGCTTGAGTAGGGTTTCAGCTCCTTAACTAATAACCCAATTTCTAACAACTCTCTTCTTTATGCTTTTTCCTGCACACAAACCCCCCATGAGTCTCATAATTCAGCCAGTGAGCTATTGAAATTTTTCACAACTACTTCAAGTATACTGAGAATTAGTGTTTAAATGGGGAACGCTGCAAGTTGGCAGGATTAGCTTGAGGATGCATTGAAATGTCCTTGGGGGGTGATGGTTGTGCTGCCCCCATAAAGCTATCATCGGAAGAGTTTAAATGAGGAATTCTTGTACACCAGTAGAGGAGACGTCTGTTAATTCACCATCGCCATTCTAGTCAGAGCCAAAAGTTAGTTAACAGTATTCAACAAATGGAATTTTCCCTTATACAACATTGGCATGGGAGAGGGAGAGAGAAATACCACTTCAGGGATTAAGGGAAAACTACCAGGATATAACAATTAGTAACCCATGCAGCACCTATGGAATGCATAGTTCTTCGTTTTTCAAAGCCTGACTGAAAAATAGCCTACTACTGGCTCAGCTTAACACAGACCAAGGGCATCATGTAAAAAATGATGGTGGGAGCACCTTTTTAAATTGAAGCACCCCCACCCTGCTAAACTCGATGTTCACCTGCTAAATTTAAAGTCTGGGTAAGGTTTAAAATGGTGACATCTCTGCTGTCTCTACTGGTGTAAACCATTACCTGCTACCCATCAGCCAAAGGGGCACGGGTCACAGTGATGGTAGTCCCGCCTTATTGAGGGGGCGTGACTGTCAATTATTGTGCTGTCCATGTCTGTCATGAGAGACATGGTGGTCACAGGCAGGGAAAATGCAGAATGACACCCGCACGCGGGGAGAGACCTGCCTGGGTGTAGGCCCATATATTTTTTGTTCTGAGAAAACAAACTCTCGCTTATGGACTTTGTTTCCTATGATCAAAAAGTTTTTTTCGAGTGGGTGCTCTAAACATGGCGCCCTCTCTCCAAACCTACAGTGTTGTAAATAAAGAGAGCCACCATGACTGCAGCTCCTTTGACAGCACACGGATCCCACAGCATGGGAGGTTGTTAAATAGCGCATACACTCCTCCCACAGCATGACGGAGATCGTGACCTCTGTCCTCCAGCGGACTATCCGCCAGAGTCTCAATGAGGCCCTAAATCTGTACCTCACAACCTTCAGATTCTCTCCGCCTAGTTCTCTGATCATTATGCACAAGGAATCACACTTCAACTGGCAAATTTAGAACCATTCCCTCTCCCTGTGCTCACTGCTACTCATCATGATACCCTTGGTAGTGAAACCTTTCTTGCTTTTACTTCTCCTAAGCAGATTCTTTCTCCTCAACCTTTATCTAATTTTCATATCAACACAATAGTAAGTCTTCATTATAGTATTTCCGCCACTCTCATTTACTATATGTGATGCCTTAACAGTGCCTATTAAAGTACATTTAAATTGTAATACCTACATTATCAAGTACAGCAATGCTAGGGATAATGGCCTGATATTTTTAGTATCTTCCTCAACTAAGTGGCCATGTTGTCCTTGGGAAGTGGAAGCTAAAATGGCAGCCAATACCAAACAGGGCTGGGAACACCTCAGCCATCTTCCATTCAGAAGGGCTGATTGAGGTGTTCCGGAGGAAGAAGGGGCAGCACAGGAAAAAAGCCAGACGTTGCTCTGGATACCAGACTACCAGACTTGAAAAGAAAGCTGTAGGACGTGGGCCAACAGGTCCCCTCCTACTCCAAAAAGTCCTTTTTAAATAAAAATGTAGAAAGACCATTCTTTACCTACAAAAATGAGAGATAAAAGCTGAAAGGTAATGACCCAATTTGGGAATCCCAAAAGGGTGTAAAAACTGCCCTCAGCTACTCAATGAGTGGCATGCTTCATCACTGGACCGCTGCGACTCCCTGGTGCAGGCCAACATCCAGGGAGGAGCGCTGAGAAATAACAGAATATAAAAAAGAAAGAAATCATACAGTAGGGATCCCTCATGCAGAGAAAAATTATTAAAAATGTCTAAGTGGGTATCCTGCTGTATTTATTATGGATCCCATTTAGCAGGATAAATAAATCAAAATCAGGGTATATAGGCACGCAACAACACTATTACCCTATCTGCCGTATCAATATGTTTCTGCCGAAGGTCGCCGCCCTCATGGGTCGATGGAATTCGTCAGGATACAGATCCCCACGAAAAGTTCTACATACGTATCCTCCTAGCTTTTTCACTAAATGGTAGGGAACTCCGAGGGGGCTTCAATCGTTCTTTTTGTAGACACACCGTCTTTGTACCTATAAGAGAATAGTAGACATCAAAGTTAGCAAATGATATCGTGTCAGCTCCTACCCTCCCTCCAGTTGTGGCTGAACCTTTCTACCTCTCAAGGTTGGTATGATATGCACCCTTATGTACCATTCTATGTAAGGATTTTTTTTATATATACACACAAACCTCTGTTCATATATACATACACAACTCAAGTTGACAAAAGTGGATGCAAAACCCCTTACTCGTGGGCCCATCTTTTCACACGTGTCTAATGCACCCGGTGAAAACTACTTAGCCGAGTTTCATCAATGATGATTCTAACTCTGGGACAGAGTGGGAACCTCGTCCTGTAGTCACACTCTGAAATAAAGCATTGTCTTTTTATCATGGCTGTATGTTACCAAAATATCATCCTTCCTATAGTTAATTCTGGGAGACCCAGTCTTGGAGTCTTCCTCTTTTATAATGCATTGCATAAGCACTCACTCAAGAAATTAAACACAAGAAGTTCAACAAGAGTACAGAGACTAGGTCCAAAGCAACCACTTTTGTCAACTTGAGTCTTGTATATATATATATAAACGGAGGTTTGTGTATATATATATATATATATATATATATATATATATATATATAAATTCCTTACATAGAATGGTACATAGGATGCCTATCATACCAACCTTGAGAGGTAGTAAGGTTGAGCCACAACTGGAGAGAGAACAGGAGCGGACACGATAACATTTGCTAACTTTGATGTCTATTATTCTCTTATAGGTACACAGATGGTGTGTATACAAAAAGGACAACGCGTTGGCAGCGCAATACTAAGGGGTTGTGTACTTGGTGAAGCTTCTTGTACTTGAGAGCTTATGCCTATCTGAGAGTGCACGTCCAACGAGGGGCAACTCTCTTTTTTGCAAGTAATGTGGCCTGCCCAGTCACGGACGAGCACCACAGCAGGATCCGAGCAGGACCGGGGCTGTTTATTTGAACAGTGTGAACGGAGCAGGAGGAGCTTTTTGTATTGTGCGAGCAGCATCACGAGACACTTGAATTTCCCCTTTGAGAACTTTGCCATGTTTTAATGACGGCGGCGACCCACTTGGGTTGTATTTGCACTACCAGTCCCATAATGCCTTGTATCGCTGTGAGAGGTTTTGCAGTAGAAATAAAAGAAGGGATTTACTGGCGGTGTTTCGCTGGCCGTTATTGAAGTACAGGCTGCCCATGAAGAAGGGCGGATAAGCCCGAAACGCGTTGGCAGCGGAATACTAAGGGGTTGTGTACTTGGTGAAGCTGCTTGTACTTGAGAGCTTATGCCTATCTGCAAGTGCACGTCCAACGAGGGGCAACTCTCTTTTTTGTGTGTGTGTATATATATATATATATATATATATATATATATATATATTTTCAAGCTCCAGTTGCCCCTCTCGGCAGGAACGCACTCACACACTGATCGGAAATGAATCCTTTATTGGTCAAAATTGGTCAAAATTGCCTCCAGTGTGCAGATCGCATTGCACCCACCAACCCGTGAAGATTGGGTGCCATGGGGCTTGGTATGCGACCTGGCTTCGAATATGGAAGACTGACTATGGTTTTTGATTGTCTCCAGGTGCGGAGGCCCATTCAGGGCTTTGATTTGTGCAAGAAACAGCGGATATAAGTGCACCCATTCAGGGTTTGATGCAAGACACACTACGAGATCCAGAAGTCTTTGCCCATTGAAGGGCGTGGTTTAACTACAAATGAAGGTGTGTCCTGTAAATGCACGTGGCTGTCGAGCCTTTGAGAAAGAAGCATCACGGCTTTGAAACCCGTCAGGCTGAAACAACAACCTTTGCTGTGCAATGCGATCTGCACATTGGAGGCAATTTTGACCAATAAAGGATTCATTTCCGATCAGTGTGTGAGTGCGTTCCTGCCGAGAGGGGCAACTGGAGCTTGAATATAAACGCGGCAGCCCTTGCCGCGAGGCACGCACCAACCCGTGAAGATAGGGTGCCATGGGGCTTGGTATGCGACCTGGCTTCGAATATGGAACACTGACCATGGTTTTTGATTGTCTCCAGGTGCGGAGGCCCATTCAGGGCTTTGAATTGTGCAAGAAACAGCGGATATAAGTGCCTCCATTCAGGGTTTGATGCAAGACACACTACGAGATCCAGAAGTCTTTGCGCATTGAAGGGCGTGGTATAACTACAAATGAAGGTGTGTCCTGTAAATGCACGTGGCTGTCGAGCCTTTGAGAAAGAAGCATCACGGCTTTGAAACGCGTCAGGCTGAAACGACAGCCTTTGCTGTGCAATGCGATCTGCACATTGGAGGCAATTTTGACCAATAAAGGATTAATTTCCGATCAGTGTGCGAGTGCGTTCCTGCCGAGAGGGGCAACTGGAGCTTGAATATAAACGCGGCAGCCCTTGCCGCGAGGCACGCACCAACCCGTGAAGATTGGGTGCCATGGGGCTTGGTATGCGACCTGGCTTCGAATATGTAACACTGACTATGGTTTTTGATTGTCTCCAGGTGCGGAGGCCCTTTCAGGGCTTTGAATTGTGCAAGAAACAGCGTATATAGATGCACCCATTCAGGGTTTGATGCAAGACACACTACGAGATCCAGAAGTCTTTGCCCATTGAAGGGCGTGGTATAACTACAAATGAAGGTGTGTCCTGTAAATGCACGTGGCTGTCGAGCCTTTGAGAAAGAAGCATCACAGCTTTGAAACGCGTCAGGCTGAAACGACAACCTTTGCTGTGCAATGCGATCTGCACATTGGAGGGAATTTGAGGTATTTTATAAATCTTGCCAAGCTAGCTATTTTGCACACACAGTTACTTTGCACAATGTGAAATTTGTCAATCATTGTATTTTGGTTTCATTAATGCTTGGAGTTTCATTTTGTATTTTACATCTATATGTCTTTTATGTCCATTGGTCCAGTCATCACGTGTTCTAGTCACTGGCACTTTAAATAATCTGGCTTGTACTGCAGGCGTCATGTGATCAAGGCCTCCGTGTTGAGGCCGAAACGCGTCATGGTGGTTCGTGTTGAACTTACTGATTAAACTTTCTTCACGCACTGAATTACTTGGGTCCTGTTTCGTCCTTCCAGAAGATGTGGCAGTAGAGGCGAAGTTCCTTTCATATATATATATATATTCACTGAAAAAACTGTTGTGATGTCACTGACCATGACATGAATGATGTAATATGTGACTTCATCAGCAGTGCATTGCGGGGGCGTGAGTTATAGTTAGCTAAACCTATAACAGCAGAATTTCTCTGGATTTGTACTAGTGAAATGTCCAACTAACTATAACGTCCCTGAAACCTATGGTTTTTCAGTGAATTTCTAAGGTTTTTTAAATGCTTATTTCTAACTATACCGTACCTGAAACCTATGGTTTTTTTCAGTGAATTTCAATTTTTTTAAAAATGCTAATTTCTAACTATAACGCCCCTGAAACCCAACTTAAAACGCACCACGGTGGCATTTGCACACTTGTCACATCAGGACCCGCCCCCTCCCTTCACCACTGTGCGAACGCGCCTCGTTGCGCGTTTTAAGTTGGGGGATTAAGTCCCCTTGAATCCTGAGGGTGCCTGGGGTCCAACTAGCCCACCAGGTACCTCCAGTAAGCACCACAGAGCTGCGTTGCAGAGCGGTGTAAAAAGGGGTGTGACTCGGACCACCTCTCTGCAACGCAGCTCCCTGCCGCATACTGGAGGTACCTGGTGGGCTAGTTAGCCCCCAGGGACCCTCAGTATTCAAGGGGAATTAATTTCCCAACTTACAACGCGCGAGGGGGCGCGTTTGCAGAGTGCTGCAGGGAGGGGGCCCCCTTCTGTTCCCATTTTTGGTGCCCTGGGGTCCCCATCCACCGGGCCAGAATCCTATTTTTTTTTTTTTTTTAAATGAACGGGAAGGGGGCAGTGTGGCCCCCCTCCCGAGGCCAATTTGGGCCCCAGAGACCCCATCCCCCATGGCCATATATTTATTTATAATATATATTTAAGGAGGGGGGCTGCGTGGCCCCCCTCCTGAGGCCTCTATTAGCCCTGGGGACCCTCTTTTTAAAAACTTTTTTTTTCTTCATTGAGGGAGGGGGCCGCATGGCCCCCCTCCCGGGCCACTTCTGGTGGGGCCTGGCCGCTCCGTTGGGGAGCGTGGGGGGAGCCCCAATGCCCCCACGGTCCCGCCGGCTCCCCACCTCCTGCGGGAGCCGGCATTGCTTTTCCACAAGGGGAGCTGCTGACATGCAGCTCCCCTTGTGGAAAAGCAATCCTGCTTTGCTTCCTTGAAGCGAGAGCAGGTTTCCCTGTTCTCCCTTCAAGGAAGCAAGCCAGAGTTTTGCTATGGCAGGGTGGGAGCCGCACGGCTCCCGCCCTGCCACAGCAAACAGCAGTGTCCCGGGGGTGGGCACCCCGGGACACTGCAGAAGCCGGCCCTGGGGGGTGGCGGTCCCAAGGGCCATCAAGGGCTCCAGGAGGGGGGCCCCCCTCCCAACGTTTTAAGCCCCAGGGAGGTGGTGGTCCCTGGGGTCCGTAACGGACCCCCGTATTTCATTACAAAGCGCCCCGGGGAGGTGGTGGTCCACGGGGCAGTGTGGGGGGGCTGAAGCCCCCCCACACTAATTATGGATTTCAACCCCGGGGAGGTGGCAGCCCCTGGGGCTTGGGGGAGCCTGCGAGGCCCCCCCGCCCTTATTTAATTTAGCCCCAAGGAGGGGACCCCCCCCACGCCTTTATTTTCAAAGCCCCGGGGAGGTGGCGGTTCCCGGTGCTTCGGGGCCCCCGCAAATTTAGACCACATTGCTCCCGGGACGTAGCCCACCCGGGGGGCTCATTAAAAGGAAGCGCTTCATATTTTTAAAAAAAAAAAAAAAAAAAAAAAAAAATAAAACAAAATCGGCGGGATTTGTGACCCCAACGCGAATTCCGCATAAATTAATTTTTAAAAAAATGCTTTTTTGGGCCCTGGGGGTCCTTGTGGGATCCCCTGAGCAGGCCTAGGGGGTCACGGTGTTTCTACCCTGCCCCCTTTTCTGGTCTTTCATCTTTGTTTTACTGTTTTCTTGTGACTCGGTTCTACCGAGCCACAAGATGGCTGCCAACACTTCCTGGTTTGGAGTGTTGGCCGCCAATCAGAGTGAAGCTCGTGCCCGGGAGGGTTCGGGAACCCACCGCGCCCACAGATAACAAAACTTTCTTTTTCTAATTTCTCAGGAACTAATGAACGGATTTACACCATTTTTTTAAAAAGGGCCCTTTCTGAACCAAGACCTACCTTTTTGCCAAATTTGGTGTAATTCCGTTCAGTAGTTCGGGCTGTAGCTTTGTCTAAAGTTTCCTATGGAAATTAACATGGAGAAAACGCATTTTGGGACCCCCCTTTTTTCTCGGCCCCCGCTTGTCGAATCACCACTTTCAAGACAGGAGCTGACCGGGGCGGGCCACTAGTTTTGAAAATTTCGCGAAGATTCGTCAACCGGTGCCAGAGTTATTGGGAAAAGAAAAAACACTTTTTGAAAAGAAACGAGGTCCTAACTATAATTACCTACTGGCGACCGCCAGTAGGTAATTATATATATATATATATATATATATATATATATATCTCACACAAAGTCCTCACGTATTTCCACACATAAGGAAAAGCCGCACTCAGGAATTGTGAAAAGGATGATAGTTTTAAGGACTTTAGTCCTAAAAGTGCGGCTTTTCCGTTTGTGTGGAAATACGTGAGGAATTTGTGTGATATATAGCGGGTCCAGCGCCCGCCTGCACCAACCTCGTGTGGTGGACGAAGACGGAAGGAAGGCTGGAAATCTTAGTATATATACATACAATTACTTTTAAATCAGCTCCAAGACTGGATTGAGAAAGGAAATATACTGCCCGGTGCACAACCCAGGTTCAGGGTTGGCTAAATTCCTACTATACAAGCTATGGGACTCCACTTAAGAGGCACAAAGTATAATCAAATCAAGAAAGTTGCTGCATACCCAGCTTTTCAGCCTGGGAATCATTCAACAGGAAGTTGTTGTGGGCAGCAATAAAGGCACAAGGTACTGGAGAACAACTGCTTGCAGCCTTGATACATCTTCACCAAAACCAAACAGCAAAAGTCCGATATGAGGAAAGGTGAATGTAACAACACTTTTGGCCTAAATGCTAAGGTTCGACAACCTGGGGATCAACAACAATGTGTACTAGCCCCAAACCAATTCATCTTTACATAACTGGTTTGAAGCATATTTACAAATATGAACCATGTTGCTTCAAGGCTAAGTTATGAAAAAATTGCTGACAATGCCATTCTCTCGACATTGACCAAATTGGCAATAAATCATGCTGTCGAGGGCTTTTGACATATTATCGGAAAAAGAGGCAAACAAACAATATGAATAAACTACATTTATGATCATATTCCAGATGTCTCCATTGAAACAAATGTTCTCTGTGAATGGTGTACCAACAGAAAAAGTATACCACTCACAGAGAATGCATACCTAGGAATCAGATTTCTGGGGCCATCAGAAAGAGTAGACAACATGCATGATGAAGCAAAGTGTGGGAGCAGTTCTATGCTGCAAGGGAAATGCATTAAGGGACTCAACAAAAGCCATTCTAGAAATTTATAGGATGAAAGCACTCGTACAACAACTTATAGAGCAGAAAACTGGGGCCTTAAAAGGATGCTCCAGCTTCAGAAGATTGAGGTCCATTTCTTGAGGAAAATCCATCTCCTGGTACAACATTAACCACTGAAAGCCTTAAGACTTAGACTTAGGCTCAAACCCATAGAAGAGGCGATGGAACTGTGACTCGTCTTATTATGGGCAAAGATTCACTTAAATACCAAAGCTGAGGATTAACTAAAACATCTGCAAGAAGTTATGGACATGGATTTCCTGGGGGAAAGTCTATGTATTAATTACGGAAAAAGAGCACTACGTGCAATAGGCTGTAGTGAAATGTGATACAAACCCAGGAAATTAAGGGCATTAAGTATTGCAGCGATTAAGGTGAGCTACTGGCAGAAGAAAATCCCACCAGAATGTCAGCAAAGCCAGTGAAGGCTCCAGCCTGGAAATCTTTTGTGACTTTTAAAACTAAAACATTTTTTTGAATCCTACCTCGATGTATTTGTAGCAGAAGCTTGACAGTCTAAGTGTTCAAAATTTAGACTTGGAGTCCTGCCTTTAGTAACTTTTACTAAAAACTGGTCTTCCAGAAACACTGACAGGAGATCATGTCATTGAAAACTAGGCGGCCGAAGAAATGGATCATTTTTTCTTTTTTGTACAAAACCCACTTCCTGAGAAACACATTTTGATCCCTTTGTTCAGGAACTATGGACTAATGACCATCAAAGTAGCAATACCGCTGTGTATAAGAATCTGGGTGTATTATATGGTATGGCTGTGCAACCTTACTGTGGAATACACGCACAAAAACTGTCTTGGGTCCAGTCGGGCTCGTTTGCACAACCTTAAGATCAACCCTGGGTAGCTATAACTACGAGCAGCAAGGCTTGAAAAAAGATACTTGTGTAAAGCATTTAACAGATAAGGGGGTAAGGAGCAGCACAAGGTCACATACAAAAAAAAAAAAACATAAATAGTTAAAAATGAAAAAATTAATTAAACTTACCTCAGCCTGCAGCACGTCCAGTCCCCAACTCCCAAATGTCCTTATCCAATCCAGACGCTGCTCTCATGCTATTAAGCAGCATGAGTGAAGCAGCTGGATTGGCTGGAGGGGACTGTGTGACAACTCTCAACCCAGCTGCCTAAAACAGCTAGGTTGGAGAGTTTGAATTGTGCATGCTGTTTTGGTCGTAGCAAGGTAGCCGGCCAAACCGATATGCGCACTTCGAACTGAAGTGGCCACTCATTGGTGCCAATCAACAGCAATGATGCACTGGTCCCGCCCTGCCCTCTCCATTTGGCAGAATGCTGGAAGAAATAAAATCCTTTTATTACTACTTTCTTTTTCCAGCTTTCTGCACAACAGTGTGGGGGGGCAGCATTCCTCTGCTCATATGGAGGAACCGCCGCTGCTTATAAGTAAGTCAGTTCTTGCCAATTAGGGATAATAGCAAATTTAACATATACTTTGTAATGGATTAGAACACTGGCACTGATGTCTGGTTGAAACACAAAGAGCCTGAGGAGAGGGTCCAAGGTAGACCGTTTAAAGACCTGCGAGAAGTAATTCCCCTTTTACTATAATCATAACTATGGCTCCTGGTTTTATGGTATTTATTTTTTGGCCATTTCCATCTGTATTTATCTATATTTATTTTTTGGGCATTTTATCTGTATTTATCGACATTTATTTTTCCCACAAGTAAAAGACGAGGCTGCAGCTATTATTATTCCACATTTATTTAAATTGACAATTCACACATGCACTCCTTGGTTATTAGTCAACACAATACATTCATCTGAAAACCTTGCCAGTCGCAGAATGTCACAAATACGCCTAAAAGTGCTATCAAAAGCCATTTTCTCAGAGCCTTGCAGTTTCTGTCATCGGCACAGAGTGCCACATCCACATTAACAGCAATTCAAAGTATTAGGTATAAATGGACTAGGGACTCTAATCTAATTTAGCAGTAGGTCTGATCTCAGCACAATCATAAGGACTCTTGCTGTTTGGCTGTATTCACACCCTCTGAGGTGATTTAGATTTACTAGTGAAATCACTGCTGGTTCCATCTAATTATTTTAGGCGAATAACGTTTTAGCATTTAGAATTAAATTAAGTGTAATAATCTATACTATACAAGTGGTATCTTGCCTAAAATATGAATGTTTTGTTTTAAGTGCAAAGCACTTGAAGCCTTTATTGTAATGCCATCTACCAGGTTGAGATTCCACAGTCTTTGAGGAGAAGCTGGGATGTAGTAGGCAGGGTCGAAAAACAATCCAAAGATGCTGAATATTTAACCATCATAATTTAGCAGTGACAAAAAAGCAGGTGAGAAAGTGAAGGTTAAATATCAAGGGTGCATATCGTGAGCAGTGTTTATAAGCATAATGATCAGTCTGTGCATCCGAAATGTCAACATTGCATTAGCGCAGCTGTGCTAACTATATTTTTTTAATCAGTTCCCTACCTCCAAGTCCAGAAGATCAGGAAACCGCCCATCAAAACTGGAAATGTGCAGAATTAAGTCCGTTATGTGTCTATTTGTTGAGAGAACATCCATCAGGCGTGCAACGCCCATAGGGCTCAACGGGCTTCAGCCCCCACTCCCCCCCCCCCCCCCAGTCGTGTGTGTCAGCCCGGGCTGAGACAGCTTCCCGGGCACACACACACAGACAGTTTTTGAGCTGCCAGCCACACCTGGGTACTTCACAGGTCTTTAAAAGACCATTCACTTGCTAACGAGGCTCTGTTGGTTTTTCACCCCTTCTTAGGGCCCCTGCCTCTCTACTCTGCCTATTGCTGGAAGAATTAGCCCCCCTCCGAAATTTTTATTGGCCCCCCGCCCAACCCCTCCCCGAATTTTGGCTCTGGTTGCGCCTCTGTAATCAAGTAACGTGGATCTGCTCACTAACAACAGGCATGAAGAGAAACATACTTAGTACAACAAGCTATACAGTCGTTCCTCCACTCACAGAAATATTGCGTTGTGATGCGTGCTTTCACAACGCTTTCCATTTCTGAGCTCTAAACTTCTTATTCCAATGTCCTCATTGATTGGTTGTCATAGTGTGTTTGTCATAGTGTGTTCCTCCCCCCCCCCCCTCACAGGAATATAACGCTGTGATACATGTCTTGACCATGCGTTTCCATTTCTCAGCTCTAAACCCTTAATGGAACTTTGCCACTGTGTATTTCATCCACCATTCATTTGAATATCACGCTGTGAATAAGTGATAAATGCATTCACCTTGCCTTCCATTTCTGAGCTCTAAATACATTCTCTAACTTGTCACAGTCTTTCATCCCCCATTCACTGTTATATAGAGCTTTCATGCGTGCATTCGCCATGCTTTCCATTTCTGAGCTCTAAGAAAATACGGTAACAGGCCACAGTGCGTTCCATCCCCCGTGCACTAGAATATAGTGCTGTGATACATGCATTCACCGTGCTCTTCATTTTTGAGCTTTAAGCAGTTTTATGCAAATACTGTAACTTCCCACAATGCGTTTCATACATGCTGGTTAGTGACTCTGGTATACACAGAGATTGTATTACACATGTATATTTTCTGTCCGTCAGACCCTGTTTTATTTGACACGCAAGGGGTATGTTGAACTTATAGACGAATTAGCCGGCCCCGAAGTTTTTATCAGCTCCCCCACCCCGCAATTTGGGTCTAGTTGCGCCTCGGACATCCATCAATTAGGAGCTGCACTTGACTATACTAAATGACTCATCTTGAATGGCTTTTTCTCACCCCATAAATACTGAGAACACCAGAGGCAATACTTACGCTGTGAAACAATTACCATACCATCCTGTTTTGCAACTCTCTGCTGGAGCACAGCAGTGCAGCAAAATATGCTAGTATTTTCCCGTTTTTAAATATAAATACAGACAAAGGAAAACTTGTTTCCCGTCTGTATTTATATGTAGAAATCCGTTTAAATGGAAAACCGAGAGCCCTAATCATAACACAAGACTTCTCTGGTCTATGTTAGCATGTGACCAGTATTTTAACAAATAAAAGGTGAATTTGTGTCTCTCTATAAAGCCCCAAAGGGGAGCAATCCCTTTTAGGACGAATGCCCTCACCCACCATAGGTGGCATGCTTCATCATATGGGCTTCTCCTCCCAATGAGAAAACCTAGTCCCACTGAGGGCTACAACTCCCTCACTGTGAGGCAGGAGCTCTGGGATGTTTTCAGAATGTCCTAAGCTGATGAGGATGCTAAAATCCCATATGTGAGCGAAAGGTGTCGTGAGGGTGCAGCGCAAAATGTCAGTGAGAAGATAAAAGTGAGTCTAAAACGACCTAGTGGGGACAAAAAACTCTTTGACTTGTCCGGACAGGCAGGGTTAAAAAGCAGTGCAAAGCAGTATAGATTCAAACTGCTAAGATGTAAAAAACGGTCGACATGTTTCAGCCTGTATGATCTATAAAAGTATCCAGGCTTTCATCGGGAGCACAATAAATAAACAAAGCTGCTGCTTATGTGAAAGAAATAGTAAATGAATTAGGTGATACAAAACCAGTAATCCTATGTGAAGTTCGGTATTACTGGATCTTATCTGTAAACGTGAGACACAAAGACAGAATGCAACAAGTCAAAACAACATCACCATACATGGTTTCCACACCGTCAAAGCTAGCGTTCATGGATTATTATCATATCCAATTAAGTACAAACATAGTACTCTTTTTCAATCTACTCGCCCAAACTGAAGGATAAGTAGACCCACCTCAAAATGGTAACAACTCAGGAAAGGGGGCCCCGCTCTGTAAAAAACAAGATCATGTGTCACACAGTAGTAATACGTAGTGCGGGCACTTGTCTGTTAAGAAGGAGGGGTGTGCTGGTGGTGAACCTTCCTATTAGTGACACTGTGAAAGACGCATTATAACTAGATTGGCAGTTCGAAGTGTGCCTAGCCCCATCATTAGTGGCCAAGGCTTTTTAGAAGGTTTATGTAGTTATGTTGGCAGATATTAACTACCAGATTTGTATTAGAAAACCAAGTGTTCCTCAGTGGAAATGGAGTTACTACCACTCGTTGCAGTATAGCTGCCCTCTCTTTACCTCTACAGATAAATGGGGCACTTCCTACCAAAGTCAGTTTATCGCAAAGAAAATTTGTATATATAAAATGTTTGCACATGCGCAATTAGTAGAAAATCATTGCCAGCTGAATTAAGTACAAGCTGAGCCTGAAGACGCGGTGACAAAATGCGCGCTGTCGACGAAACAAGAACTGGAACCTAAGGTGCCCGCATCCACCTTCCTACGCCACTGAGCAAACTCTGGGTAAATTGCCAGTAGTACTCACCACACTAGCACACGTTTATTTAGGCAAACAATGCTGGTTAACATAACATAAAATCATGTAACATAACAGAACATACAGTGGTGTAATGTAAAATGATAGGTCCCCCCCTAAAAAAATGCGGAGGGCCCCAGAGTCTGACATAACACAGATAGTCGTTGGCCTTGAGACCTAACTGACCCCCCCCCCCCCCCGCAGGGGCTCGCGTAATGCCCTAATAACTTAACATGACATAACATTGTGTAAGAGGGGCCCCAGAGTCTCTCATAACACCGATATTAATTGGTCTTGAAACCTAACGGAGCCCGCCTGAAGGATATGGGGGCTCCTGAACGGTTGGGCAGGCAGGACCCCCCCCCCCCCCCTCAGGGGCTTGGGTTGTGCCCTTAATAACTTACCATAACGTAACATAATACAATATATAGCATTATGCCTGGCGGTCATAAAAAAGTAAAATAAACTGAAGGTGTGAATAAAATGCGTTCCCAAGTTATCACAGCAACTGATCATGTCCACAGGAGCAGGGCACCCCCCACTGAAATACAAAGATTCTTACTAACACGCGCCAGGCAGGGGGCAGGCTTATTAAAACCTCTCCCCCCGCGGCCCACCCAGCCTGTCAGCACGCGGATGCTGCTGTTGGCGAAGCATCAACCCACACTCGGCCCGTCTGTGCAAACAGAGCTCAGCCGTGTATACATTCACAACCTCGGTGGATGCGTTTCCAGAGCCCCGAGCCGCATTTCTCAAGCTGTAGAACAAACCTGTGCGTCTCAGGGTCTGTGCCGTGCGCCGCCTCGCGTCACGCGGCCCACGCAGAGGAGCGTCTGCTACGCAGGACGTGTTTCCATCAGCACTCTAATGGAAGGCAAACTCGCAGCGGCGGTGCCAATGTGTGAAATGAGTCACAGGCAGAGATGGAACTGGAAAAAAAATACTCGGGGAACCCAAAAACTCGGGGTCAAGGCCAGGGCTGTCTTAACAGCATTATAAGCCCTTCAGGCAAAACTCTGCACTGGCCCTGTCCACACAACCACGCACAGGAATAATAACGGAAAATTAATGTTATATTGTGGTCTGCAAGGGGCCCCTATGCTCGTGGGGCTCTGGATTAACTGCCCAGCATGCCCATGCATTAAGACAGCACCGGTCAAGGTGTGGTAGCAGAAAGGGGGTGGAGTCACGAGGGGCATAATCATGAAAAGCGGAGTCTGACAGTCAATTATTATTATTTTTTTTAACTCTGTGGCAAAGAAACTGGCAACAAGGCAAATGCGACACAAAATCTTAATTGGCCACGAAGAGGCTGCATTTTAAAATATCTTATGCGGGTGAGGCACCGGCTACAGAGATTTTTGCTTCGCCAGCAGATAATAATGGCAAGATAGCCTCGTTGGTTCATGCACTTGCTGGAGAGATCTGTGTTTTGTATAATCACAGTTTTGACCCATAAAGTAGCATAGAGCAGTGCTTCCCAAGCGTTTTACAAAAACGACCCAATTTTTACAATGACAAACTTTTGCAGACTCACCTACCTTTAATGCTGCGATTACTTACCGGTAATAGCATTACTCTGAGTCCTTCTCTACCCCCCCCACCCTAACTTCCTGTTCCATACCAAGCCCATACACTAAACAGTTGGACTGGCCGAAAAGCGCGGGAGGGAGGGCCTGAGTTATCACGGTAAGAGAAGGACTCGTAATATGCTATTACCGGAAAGTAATTGCAGCATTACCATTTCGATTCTCTCGTCGTGATGACTCACTTAGTGAGATGTACCCAAGCCAATAAGTGGGCTAGGACAAAAGGACACAGAAAATGTAAACACAAGTTTAAGCCACAGTTAAAAAACAGTTTACAACACAGAAGCCAACACCGCAGAAACCAATAAATCTGGACCCACCGGACTCTGGACCACTAGACAATGAGATCCAAAGGTGATGGAACTGCCGAAGAGGCAATCCGACAGACATCCAGCAGACGCATCCTGAACTCCAGCCATGGAAGCAGCATGCCCCAAACAGACCACCCCTGTTTCCCGTAGGAGAAAACAGACCAAACTGCTTATATGCAAGCAGAATCTCAACCAGACCCACTGGCCCAAGCCAGAGTCGTAGATAGACCCCCCCATAAAAGCAGGACCAAAACACAAAAACAAAGCGGAGGAGATCCCAAACTCCTGCATCCGCTCAGGGAGATCAACACGGCCCTCCGCACATCAAGCGAATGAAGAGCCACCACCTTAGGAGACAGAGGGCCAGCAAAGAACACTAGGAGAAACACTATCTGCTGAAGATTAAACGTAGACTTCAATTTGAGTACAAAGCCTGGAACCAAGCAAAGCACAATCCAGGCCACAAACACCTGAAAGAAAGGAGACCACCAGATAGGGAGCCCAGGTCCCCACAGGCGGTGGTCCGAAAGGTACGGCCCCTAGAAAAGACACCATCAACACCAAAGGACATAACCCCACAGAAGACAAGGGCTCAAATGGAGGATACTGAAGAGTCCACAACACCAACAGCAGAACACAGGAAGGACACACCACCTGCCAGACTAGACAGGAATTAGAAAATCCCATAAAGGACACTGAGACAAGACCCAGGTCATCCACCAGACCACCCTAATGGGATAGAAATGCCAACATATCTGCTCATCGACCAAGAAGAGTGGAAGGGCTGACCCAGAGAAAACATCCAGGAGAAACTCCAACACTACAGGACGAGAAATGGAACGAGAAACCAAACTCACCCGACCACACCAGGCTGGAAACGACTTCCCATGCAGAGCATAGGAAGATCTAGGCGAGCATCTTATGGATGCCAGCACAGGAGAAGACACAGAAGTTGAGAGGCCCGTACATCAACCCCCACCCCTTCATCCACACTCCAAACCCACAGTTGGTGTTACGCCAAAGACTGAACCTGTAGACATGGAAGCCGCAGGGGGTCTGCAACCAAAGGAAGCCATCACTCCAGTCCCACCAACACCACCATCAGGAGAAGAAACCAGATAGAGCGGGAGCATGCTGGAGCGACCAGAACAACCTGAGCCCTCTCCTTCTGTACCCGAAACAGACACCTTGCAACAGAGAGAAAACCACACCAAGCCCCAAGGCGCGACAAAGCATCCACCCCCAAAGAGAACATCGCCCATACCCTGGAAAGCAACCGGGGAAGAAGAGCATTGCAATGGCAAGCACACAGAACAACCTGAAGGCAACCCTTGCTCAGGCAACCGGACGGATAGTTCAGATTACCCTGAAGAAAAATGGCCCAGTGAGACCCACAGATGAATGATCCAACCGGTACAACCAATCCTCAACAGCAGATAAAGACAGAACACTTGTCCTCCCCGTCGCCTGACAGAGGCCAAGGCAGGCGTGTGGTCAGTCTAAAGAAGAATACCGTGCCCCTCTACTGAGGGGAAAAGTGAAGGAGGGTCAGCTGAAACGCCTCCAGAAGGCCACCAGGTGGAAGATCAAGCACTCCTGAAGATATCTCCACAGGCCTCTGATCCGAAGAGCCCCCGACCAGGCCCCCAGCCACACTTGCTGGTATCCGCAGTGAGTATCACCGGGTCCAGAGTAAACAAAGAAAACCCCACTCAGAATGTAGGAAGGAAGAAGCCACTAGCCCAGGTCCTACCAGATCCACTTTGACATAAGCAGAAGGCATAACAAACCCGATACATGTGGCCTCAGAATGAATCACAGGAGGACTATGAAGTGCCACGAGCCATGGGCAATAAGAAAACTGTTGCAGCCAGATCGCCTGTCCCGCCATCCAGAGAGACACCGCCCGCAGAGATACAGACTACAGATAACAGAGGAGACCAAACCTCGAACACCCTTGAGTCAGGCAAAGACAATGCCAGATCCGTCTGCAACCGGGCCCTAATGTAACCGAGATCCTGAGACGGAGCCAACTGTGACTCCTTTACAGTCACTAAGAAGCCCTGAGATGACAGAAGAGCCAACGCTGTCTCCACCAGAAAATAGGTCAGTGGAAGAGACGCCCCAGATCAAACAGTTGACTAGTGAAGGGAAGATGGAAATCCCCTGCAGATGAAGAACAGCCAAGACAGAGGCAAACACACGGGAGCAGACCACAGGCCAAACGGAAGAAACTGGAATCAGAAATGCTGTGTGACTTCACAGCAAACCCAGAAACCCCTGGTGACTGGGATGAACAGGAAAGAGGAGACCCGCATCCTGAAGATCGACTGTCGCCATGAAGCCCCTTGGCGACACCAGCGGAATGAGCCAGCTGTGACTACTTCGCAGTCACAAAGAAGCCCTGATACGACAGAAGAGCCAGGACTGACTGCACATGAAAACAAGCCTGGGGTAGAACTCCCCGTTGACCAAACAGTCGTCAAGATCAAGGAAGATGGAAATCCCCAGCAGAAGAAAAGTCATTAGGAGTGTCAATCGACTGGTATCCCAGGGAGTAAGGCACCAGGGAACGTTCAGGCGAGCAGCGCAGTACAGCTGAACACCACAGCCCTCATCACGGAAGGACAGGGAGCAAGGCACCAAAGACTGATAGGGTGGGCAGCATAGCAGGCCACTAGAGCACTCATCCCATGCCTCCTGGCGACATCAGTTGATTGAGCCGCAAGGCCAGCAGCCTGAAAGGCATGGACGCCACCGAATAGGTAAGGTGCAGGAGAATCAACATTCGTTCAATCCGAACCATAGAAGGCCATGAAACCCATTATACATGTAGCAATAGACAACCATATAACAGAAGCGCATAATTGGAGCCCATTAACAATAAGAAGGGAAACCGTTAGCCAGCAGTGCATGAAGGCGCTAACCTTCAACCACCCTAATCCTCAGAAAGAGAGCATAAGACCAAAGGCCCCAATTAATATAACCCCAACACAGTAGTTACAGAGAAGGGCGTTACCTGGCCTATTTCTCCACAACCACAATGTGTCTGCGGGCACAAACAGCACACAGAAATAGCAATTGTCCTACTTATCAGTACATATGTCAAGCAACAAACAGAAGAAGAATGCACGTAAACGTGTCACAGAACCGCAAACCAATCTGAGAGAGGATGTAGGTAAATAGAAATTGAAAAGGCACACAAACGAAGACCCATAACCTGAAATGAACTGTCGGTGAGGCCTGAAGATGAGATGCAACTGAACAAACATCCAGCACATCTGTGTAAAAAAAAAACAGAGGCTATAAAACATCATAGGCACAAGGATTTGCTTGAATATGAATCAGGAATCCAAAATACAAATGCAGATAAACTTCATCCTCGTCAAAACTGCCTGAATCACCTAGGCAGGACTCTAACTCCTGTCTGGAAGGGGACACCAAAACCATAGACAAACACTGGCACCACTGAGCCACAACTCTAGACTGCATGCAGGCTTTCCTTTTTACACGTGTACTGCAGTACAAATTCCCCAGTAGCGCTGACAGCACACACGGTCTGTCAATGGCGCTTACAATAGTGTCCCCTGCAGGTGCTCAACTGCCCACAGGGATACCACTCCTGTCTCCTCCACTACCGCGCTCGCCAGCCAGAAACTCGCTGAAGCGTAGCAACTCAGGGCAGAGCAGCCCAAGGGATGCCGAAATCTAGCCACCACATCCTGCTGCACCACAAGCAGGAACACAGAAGCGCATAGCAACATGTTCAGGCCCATGATCAAACTGCTCCCAGCTCACATGCACGGCAATGCGGACTGTAAGCAAAATAAGAAAATTGCCAAAACACAAGCTGGAGTCGCCACTGAGAATCTGTAACAATCTGCTGCCGGTTGCTGTAGAGTCTCATTCTCGCCAGAAACCAAGACACGCCCCCACCCCCGCCCCCATCCAGCTGGAGGGTAGCACAGCAGACCTCTGGCTAAGGCATACCAGAGGGGTGAAGGGAGAAGGATCAGACACCTCCACCCTCACTCACTGAACTCCCTGCCGGCTCCCACGGTTACCACAGGAAACATCTCCCCATTTTCGACGCACCGCAGGCCACTTGAAACCAGTATGTGCGGTGGTCAGCGCAGCCTCTCGACCGGTGTTTCCAGATTTTGAGACCCGTCCCAAGCCCAAAGCGGCTGAAGTATAAGCCCAAATTCAGCCCAACGCAGACCAGTGTCAGCCCAAAAACCAGCCCAAAGTAGCAACTCTCAAATTTTGCAGAAATAGCCATCAGAAACCATTTTAAGGTTGAATATAAATTCTAGTCAATATACAGATAGTGGGAGGGGTTAACTGGGCACCTGTCTTAATGCCACTGGTTAGAGTATATGTACTGAATAAAGAAAATCAGCAAATTTAATGTTATAAACGGCTTGTCTCAATGCAGAAATCTCTACATGAAAGAGACCTTGTCCTTTCACACACCTTGACTTCTATGACCAAAAGAAATTGACAGAACCACCAGTCAACTAACCCCTAGCCTTGGAGAAAAATACACTCCAAAGTCCAAAAGGTTATGTGAATTAATTTTGCAAGATTTACTACTCAGGATGATGCACAAATAGTTATTCGGTTTCGTACTCAGGGTTTCAGCCTGTTACATTAGCAGATGTGCCTTTAAAAGTCTAGGTTAGTTTCTATTTGTGATTTGCCAGGACTCGGACTGAAAAAACCATGCAGCCACTGGAAGACACCAACAAGGGCACAAGTCTAGGGTACACGCAGATGCACGGCGTCCACCCACGATTTTCACAGGGTGAACGCCGCTCACCCTACCAAGAAGTTGGGCCCCACAGAAATATGCTGATCTTGTCCCTGTGTCATTTTCAGACACAGGGACACATTCAGCAGAACCTGCACAGTGTCTGCTTTTCATTCCCCATCAGCAACGCGCAGGCAGGAGGTGGCTTTGTTATTTTCACCTCCAGCTGGGCCAAAGATAATGGCCAAGTTAAGGGGCCATCAGGCCTTCTTTTGATCCAGTATCCTAGCTGGACGTGGGTTTGAACCTCACACTTAAATGCAAATGCGACGGAGGGGAAAACAAAAGCACACAGCTTGTTCTCTCTTCACAGGTACTTAGAGAGGCATGCTTTGACGTTGTTAGGTCCCTTTATGTAAGTGCATGCACCGTTAGAACGTACGATGTGTTGGTTTGTCCAAGTATTTACACACATAATTTAAATAGCACAATTGTATTTCTTTTATAGCGGTACTAATCCCAATGCAGGGTGTCAGAGCACTTTACATAACATACACATTGACAATAAATCACGCAAGTGTGTAAATCAATGTACAAGATGCTTGCATGGGTCAGTGCGGGTTAAAAGGTGTAGCAGTCACATATTCTACATAGCTCACTGTGCTATATTAGAAGGCTTACAATTTATGAACTACAAGTAACAAAAGGATCTGGGTTCAAAGCAGTAACCGAATTACCTAGCTACATAAAAAAAAAATCTGTCATCTGCATATCACATGATGTGCTTTGGAGGAGACATATTAACCTTCTATACCACATTGATTCCGATTCGGGACTACACAAAACACAGATCTCTCCATCAAATACTTTAACCTCCAGAGTTATTTCACTATTATTATTATTCCCTGATATTTACTGGGCACCTCAGCAGCAGATGTCTTAACCCCATAAAGTATTTGAAAGTGCAGACTTTGCAACCAATTAAACATAACTGATCTACTACCATGCTTCTCCTTGTTGGTTTATTTATGGCAGGGTTTTAAAAATTAGTTGATGGCCAGATTTTGAGTCGGGATTGCGCCACTTTTTTTAAGCACCACCCCAAAGCAAAATCTCGCTTTGTCAAATCTCATAATACGCTTTAATTTACTTAATGATATACCTAATAAAAACCACATGTGAAAGATTTTAATATCAAATGTCACTTCTTGTGATGTCACTTACTGTGATGCCACGTGTGATGTCATGCATTGTGATGGCACACGCCATGATGTCACTTGCATACTGACTAACTTGGTTAGTACCCCCACGTGCTGGAGCTGCAAGAAACGTTTAGCTTCCAGGCGTTCCATTTTAGGAAGGAATAATATTACCCAATAACGAAACCTGTTTTGCCAACTGTTTCCAAAAACTACCCCCATTGCTTCCAATAGAAAGAAAATACAAAGTACATCTTTTTCCCTTTAATGCATCTGCAAAGGAAAACACGTTGCTTGGAAAAAAGGCCCCGTAAAATACACAGCAGAGCAGACAGTTTCATGATTTCATCCACATGCATCCCTTAGGCCTTCCCCATGCCTCCGGGAAACTTCAGGTGGAGATACAAAAATCAACTAGACTTATTTACTGGCCACCGCGCGATGGGATGACTCAGATACTGCAGTAATATGTCGAGACTCCTTTGAAAAGCACCACAGGGACCAGGTCACAAACTAGCGATCCGTCCAACTTTCACCCATATCCGACTGACAATGACACCAGATACCAGATACCTTAAACAGCCCTCCTTAAGTTGATTATAAATATGAGGGCAGGGACATTTTAAAGATTTTGGGGGCCCTGGGCCAAACTTCGTTTGGGCCCCCTGTTCGGAACAGATTTTAATTTTTGATCCCGTTTCAGCTCTTTCATGCCCTTTTTAGGTCTCGGCTAGCGAAGGCTGCGCTTGCGCAGTCTCGCTCGCGAGATTTAATGACTTGGAGAAGAGGGGCTTGAACCCGCCCCTCTTCTCTCCTCTTCTCCATTGGCTGGCCTCTTGAATGCTGGCCAGCCATTGGAGAAGAGGTTTGTCACTCCGAACAGGCCCCGTCCTTTTCGGATTCGGGGGTGGTTTTTTTGTTGCTTTTCGCCCGGGCGTGTTTTTCTCTCCTCTAGCCAATGGCAAGAGGAGAGAAAAGAAAAACACACCCCCGATTCCGAAAACAACACTGCGTTTCTCCGAGGCATTTCTGGCTGACCTCAGAGAAAGGCGGTGGTTTTCATGGCGACTCCCTCCCCCTGCTGCCTCCTTTCAGTACGAGGCACTACATGCCGCCTTATTCTACGCTGCCCAGGTTCACGTATCAACGATGTGATAACTCTATAATTTGTAAGACAGTACTATAATTCAACCAGTGTATAAATACAGTATTTGCCTTCATTACGCGAATGCTTTCGAGGCCGTCGAAATCTAAGATCATCACGAGAGTTATAAAGGCGCAAAAAACACAATAGAACCCTTGCAGTGGCGTACTTTTTAAAAAGAAAAAAAAACAAACCCCACACACCCCGTCTGACAGATATTGAAGGTAACCAATCATGTTTAACTGCGCGCACTCCGTTTACCAATGACCTTTCTCCGTACGGGGTTCACGGCACCTGAGGGCGGGCGGAAGGCCAAAAGACAGGTAGGATAACCAATTGTAGCCACGTTGGCCCCTGAGTGGCCAATGGTATTCGGCTAGAGGCGTTGTCGATGAAAGTGGCTGAGGGCGCCATGTAATGGAGGTGCAAAACTGTAAGCGGCCATTGATTAGACTGCTGGCGTGAGTGGAGCGTGCGGAACTGTGCCGAGGAGGTCATTGGCGACGGCGGGTACTTTGACACGCTTTCACCATATATATTGGAATTTTCATTATATACGGCGTCTTTCATATGAAAATAAGATGGATATGAAGAAGCGTATCACGTTGGAGCTAAGAAATAAGTCTCCGGGCGAGGGAAGGTATAGGAGAGGGCTGAGCATGGGAATCCCGTTCTTGAGACCAGGGCGAGGGCAGAAGCTCACAGTGAGGATAAACGGGCGCGTGGTAGGATGGCTGGGTGTTGCAGGCTAAAGATGTTATTTTTATTTCCCCGGGTACTTGAGCGAAGCGGAGGTTCCCCCGAGGCGCGTAGTTTCAGTCTTCCCGCCAGGTGCCCGCGCTGCCCCATCTCAGTTCTGGAAGCCTTCAAGTAACTTCTAAAACAAACAAAATCCCTATATATATTTGTTTAGGAAGTGCGATTTTTTTCCAGCTGTGTCTAGTCTGTTAGGGTTTGTGCCCGGCTTTGTTTTTCCACGCGCTTAAAGGGATGTATAGCGGGGGGGGGGAGGGGGGAGGCTTGGCTTGCATTTTTGTTCACCCATTTCATCCATGTTGTATATCTTCCTAGTGTTTTGGGACAGTTTCTAACGTGCTATTGGTTATTTTCGTTTAAAAAAATCCCGATGTCGGGAAGTTTTCTTAAACTCCACCACTGAAATAGCCGTACTGGCGGGGACCCTTACTATAACGTTTTTAAAGTATATTTGTTATCCGGCGGGTGTTTGTGTACGTCTCCCTCTCATAGAGGGTGTTTGACACTACCCGTGGCTTTATTGAAAATGCGGAGGGATGGGGGCATGGACGCCGAGACAATTTAGAGGGTTTTGATAACGGCATGTAGTAAAACCCTGCACCGATGCCTCGCAGACATGTTGTACAATCTCTTGTTGTGTACGTATGAGCGAGCCTCCTTTCAGACTTATTGTCATGTTTCACCCCGTGTAGTTCTGTATCGCTGCCTCTTAGGCGAGGGAACTCCATTTCCCACGTGTGCACGAAGAGCTGCCGCTCCTCCCGGCTTGGTCTGGGAACTACCTGTCCCGTGGGATGCATTGATCGTCCTCCCAACGCCACAGATGAGGCTGCCATGGCCTCGGCTCCCCACGTGGGGGGCGGCCATGTCGCTTCTTGAGCAGTGGCGTGCTTGGGTTAGTCCTGCCGGGGGTGTGGCCACAGACGGCAGTTAGTTGCTGCTCTAGTTTTAGGCCCTTGTCCCACCACGTGTGGAGGCGGGACCGACGTACCCTGGCAGATGGCTACTGTAACACCTCCCCGTGCTGCCAAAGACCGCACCTCTTGCTGGAGCCCGACAAGGTGGCTCTGTGTGGGTGGCTCTGTGTGTGTGGGTGGCTCTGTGTGTGTGGGTGGCTCTGTGTGTGATTCAGTGTGTGTTTGAGAGTGATTACGCTATTGACATTGTAAATAACAATGCCGTTTCTTTAAAGGTTTTAAAAACAAAAACATAAACAAAAATAATGTCATGCGCAATGCCAATAGCTCTAACGTTAACAATGCCGAGACCATTGCATTCTAAATGCTTGTTGGCCAGGCCACTGACAGCGCACAGGCACACTGGTCTCAATACTACATCTAGTATTCAGGGATAGTGATGTCTATTTTCAACATTGTAACACAACAGCAGCTCACTAATAATGCAAATAATCTCTGTGGCCCCACTCCCATTTGTCCTATGTGAGGCCCCGTTTTGCTGTAAAATAATCTTTTTCTATGAATTTTGCATGAAACATAATCACAGCATTTCTCTGCAAAATGTACTCTGTAATAGACTCCCACACATCACCCACTTTAAAAATAAATTAAAGGAAAACGGCATTTAAAATAATTTGTTGAAGAATCATTCAAGGTCATTGGGGGAGGACTGCAGAACAGAGCTGGGTCTATCAGGGCCCCCCTGAAACGCTGGGCCCCTGGGCCAGAGCCCACTTTGCCCATGCATTAATACGTCTCTGTATGAGGGGTATGTGGCCAGGAACGCTTTGGTCGGAGCACCCAGGTAGGGAAGACCGTGCTGACCGCATCACCCTCTGACAGCATAAATTCACATTTCAGACAGTTCCGTCTGCTGTGTAGGTAAACTTATTTACTTAATTAACTTATTTTAATTAGGGGGGCTGGCTTCTTTTTGCTGCGGCCGTTCCTACACCGGTCACACGACTTACGACGACTCAAGGCGGGGGGCAGGGTCACAGCAGCACAGGGCTGGGCCGCACACACCAGCAGGCTGCCTCAAGCCGGCCCTAATCTCCATCAAAGTGAGAGTGTACTATGTGACTCACTCGAGACAGAAGTCATGGGCTATAGCCTGGTCGTTCGTCTTGGGACTCGTTGCCACTCGCCATGTTGGTGGTGATGATGATCCCGACAGACTCCTCGACTGCAGTCACTCGGTGCCCCTGGCCGGCTGTCCCCGCGCTGAGAAAGCTTGGCGCGCGCATGGCGTCACTACCAGTATTTACAGAATAGCGTGGGGCCTGGCCAAAAATTATGCCCAGGGCCGTCATTGGTAGCGCTTTTGTGCACTACAAGATTGACAGCCCTGTGACCCACAAACACCTATGTGCCGCAGTGGCATTGCAAGCACACACGTTGAGTTGCAGTAGGTGTGCTTGCACTTACACACGTGTGGGGGTGGTATTACGAATCAAACATCAGCACAGTCCAATCATACCCCAGCTATCAGCAAATTCGCCAATGCTGTGACTGTCCTTGCCACTGGCAGTGATAGGCGTGAACTCGTCGGCGCCACCCCAGCCAGTAATTTTGCACACAATGGGCTAATACCTGCCCAAAAAATAGTCACCCGCCAGATGTGGGTTTTCCCCACACAAATGGGAAAAATGTTGTCCATTTGTGCGGGAACTAGCCCAATCTGGCAGCCCTGCTCTCGACCCCCGCTGGCACTGCACGGCAAGGAAGGAGCCGCCCACACTTCCCTGGAGCTCAAAAAGGAACAGGAAGTAAGGAGGGAGGAGGGATTTTTATATGTGGGAAAGGGGTGTGATTGGAGGCACAGGTGCCTCACAAAATGAGTCATCACAGCGAGAGGGATGAAGGGGTAATGGACATTAGGTGGGCACTTTTTTTAATGTGACTAAAGCATTGTGTAGTAGCGCAATGTCATTTACAGAAAGCACATTCTCTATTGAAATGGCCACTAAATTTGCACTTATGTACAGTTTTACTGGTAAAACTATATTGTGCACAAATGATAATGTGTGTGAATCGGGTTTCAGTGAATATTTATCATCTGCGCATCACCAAGTAAAGTGCCTTGATTTGTTTTGAGCCTATTAAAATCTTTGTTTCCCTCACACTTCAGAATTACAAAAGGGTGCTTCAGTTTTGATTTCCCATCTGCTGAATGCATACAGTTCTTTTACAGCTATTTATGTTGCAAACAATTACATCCTACAGCCTTTCCTTTCACACTCCCTGTCCCCCAACAAGATTGTCAAATAATTCACTTAATATTCTTTAACTGACTGCGAAAATGTGAGGAGTTTGTAAACACCAATCTCCAAGTTAAAAATACATAAGGAGCATGTTGTCAGAAGACATAGCCTGACATCTAGACGTCTGTCTTTGAAGTGCAGCAAATGTGACCACACAGTATGGGAAACGCTGGCATGGATGGTAAATGTGTCTCCTGCAAACCGCATGATTTAACATGCAGGTCACAGATGTATACACTGTGTAGATATGCAAGTTGTCTATTGCTTTTGACACAATGGCTCTTTTGTATACTGCAGTTCATATGTTGCAATCCTTCTACTATAGGACAATGAGCTATGAACTGGCATCAAGGAGATGTAAGGAAACTGTAGAACATTGGTTTAGAACCTTATTGGTGTTTTTCACAATCTGTCATTATTCTAAGGTTTTGTAAAAGGGTTTCTCTGGATAGTAATTAAGTCTTAATAGTACAGACAACCACAACCAGTGCATTACATTTTAAATACTGACTTTGTGTTTCTTGCAACAATGCACTCTAAATATATAATGCCTACCAGTAAGGACAATGTGTGAGTCTTAAACCTTGTATCTTTCATTGTTTTATGGAACATATCCTGTGCATTGATGTACACACGTCTAGGATGTATTGTCAGTGTATATTGTGAGCATGTCATGTAAAGCGCTCCGACTCCCTACACTGGGATGACAAGTGCTATAAAGGAATTAAAAAAAATAGATTAGCGTTATTTAAATGATTTTTGTGATTACTCCTGCAAACAACAGATCTGATATTTTACAGTGCATGTATATTTCATATATACAGGGGTTGAACAAAGTACAGCACTTGCCTCCTAATTGTAGTTTCTCTTAAGTACTTGTGAAAGGTGTGTGACCTTTATAGTGTTCCCTCTATAAACGAGCCATCAATTTTAAGAAAATGTGATTCAGCACCCACAGAACAATTTTTTAGTTAGTAACAACTTGATTAATAACAGCAGTGATTGGACACCAAAATGTACAGAATCCCAGAATCTATTTCTCAATAAAAAAAAAGATGTTTTATTCATTAATTCTTTCATTTAAACATTTCATTTTCTTCTTGGATTTTTGCTGTAGCCAACGCATTTTGTCCACTAGGACTTATTTAGGGCTCGTTCAATATATATCCCTGGAATTTCAACAGAACGTTCTCCACTCAAAAGTCAAATGCGCTAGATAGTGCGCTGTTTCAATAATTTGTATATACGCTAAACATCCTGTAAACCAGTTCCAGGATGCTTGTTTCCAGCCTAGGAAGGACTTGGCTTGGCAGTTCGGGCTTGACTGTTCTCATGAGGAGCAGGGTCAAGTTTGATTTGCATATGGCAGGGTTCAAACTGGGGTGGTGTGGTGAGCAAAAGAACAATGGATTAAACCAAGATCTCTGTGACTGGGGGTGAATGTTTGCATTGTTCATCATTCTGGCCATCATTTGTTAATTTTGCTTTTGTCGCCCTAAGTGGGAAGGGTATGCCCAGACGTGGGTCCCGTGCTCACTGTGCCACTTAATTCAAGCTATCCTGGCTGATGAGGGGTGATGCCCCTAAACTGGTCCCAGGATGCTTGTTTCTGATCCAGGGAGAAACTGGCTGGGCAGTTTGGGCTGGACTGTTCCCATGAAGAGCAGGGTCAAGACTGATTTGGATATGGCTGGGGCCAAACTGGGGTGGCGTGGTGAGCAAGAGAATGATGGATTAGACACAGATCTTTGTGACTGGGGATGAATGTTTGCATTGTTCAGCATTCCGTCCATCATTTGTTCCTTTTGCTGTTTAAAATGATGGCACTGCCACGCTTATTGTATGTCTCACAAAACACGCCCTGTAAAGTAACGCCACAATGTTTTCAGAAAGTGGACAGTAAATTAAGGCAGCTCTTATAGGATGGAGGAAGTTCTAGTATACCCCTACAGAAGCTACGGAGGTGGGTGATCGAGGGGGGGCTGGCGATTCCCGACATTAGAAAATACTATTGGGCTGCACAGCTGGTCACAATTAATGCCTGGGTTTTTGTGGGAAGGGAAGAACCTGCCTATAGGGTCGATCACCACTTGAGACAGAGGGGATATCCTGCAGCGTTATATTATAGAACCATGGAAAGACAGCTACCGCCAAATACACAAACAGAAGTAGGTATATGGAGGGAAGCTACAAAATGTCTGGGTTGGGAGGGCAAACTGACGGAAAGGACTCCTATGTGGGACAGTGACCTGTTGCGGGAGGTTGGTGAATTGAAGGGCTTCCGTAAATGGGGCCTCCTGGGGATTGATCACTTAGGAGACGTCTAGAGGGGACAAACACTTATTGCTTTTGAAGACTTAAAGGAAGATTATCAGATGCCCAACACAGAACAGTTCCTTCACTTGCAATTGGGACATGCGCTAACAGCTCATATCCCGGACAGCGAACAAATACCAAAGTACACACCCCTAGAAAACAGGCTACTGCCAGACCCAATGCCAGATAAAGCCACCTCCCTGATATACAGAAAGATTATGAACAACACACCGGACCCACTGGGTGCCTTGCGAGATGCATGGCAGGCTGAGGAGTGTATACTGGAGGATGACGATTGGGCGGTGGCAATACAGAGTCCCGGGGAGGTGGCTGTAAGGGCACGTTTTCCCCATATACAACTTCGTATATTGCATAGATCATACACCTCCAGGGCCCTTATGCATCGAATGGGCTGCATCGATACTGACCACTCCGCCAGGGGCTGTCAGGAGGTGGGCACCTTCTTTCACACACTGTGGGCATGCCCCAAAATTCAGCAATACTGGAGAGATAACACAAGTTATGTCAGATGGTGGTGGACCAGAATATCCTGCTAGAGGCTAGATGGTACATACTGTGAGTGACAGTGGAAGAATGATGGCCGTAATACTCAAAGATCTGGCTAATGATAGCAGACATAGTGACGAAAAGGAATATAGCCAGATCCTGGGGAACGGACTGACCTCCGGAGTCGCGGAGTGGAAGGTGGATCTCGATTGGTGCTGTGCAGCTGAAAAAGTGGAATATCAGAGTCAGGGATGCCCGCGGAAATGGGATAAGGTCTGGGACCACTGGCTGGGATATAGGGGTTGTTGAGGACCTTATGGTCAAAGATGATAAAGTAGGCGGGGTGTGCCAGGGGGATTAATAATGCTATGAAATGACGTTGATGTTGAATATATCAACACTGTTTTGTACCTGGAATAACAGTACTGAGTGAGGACACCGAAACCCTCATGATAAATGTAGAAAATCTCAGTGCAAGTAAAGTGTGTTGCTAAGCTTCTGTTTAATTAAAAAAAAATAAAAAATCAGAACTTTATTTTATACCAAATTATATCAATCAATTTTTTCTCTCTGCTTTGAATCCTGATAATTGGAAGCTACCTTTGTTAACCCATTACTTAAATATCTCACGCTGATCCAACGATCCTGTCTAATTTTATAACAATCTCTCTGCTCCTGCTAAATGTTGAAGAAAATGGTCAATCACCAACTTGTGGAGTTCCTGGAAATGTACAACATTGTCCATGTTTTTTTTCAAGCTGGTTTTAAACCTAACTAGTCTACATAATCTGCACTTCTGGAAGTTTCAGAATCTTTAAAGTTTATTCTAGATAGTGGAAAAAACGCGGTGCTGATTCTTTTGGATAGGTCGGCAGCTTTTTACATGAATTGTCACAATACCCTTCGGTTGGCTGACATAGGTATCGGTGGCTGTGCCTGGAGGTGGTTTCTATCTTTCTTAGAAAATAGGAGGCTGGGGGTCATGATAGGGCCTTTTAGATCTAAGGAAATATTGCTCAAATATGGAGTCCCTTAGTGCTAATCCCTTAGCCCTAACTTATTTAATGTAACATGGGGACGCGCTTACCTTGGCTTTTTCTGGGCATTTTGAAGACACTACATACCTCGCCAGCCGTGAGGGGGAACGGCTCTCCAACCCGGAACTTCTGCCCAACCTGCTGCAGTGCCGTGAGGGGAACGGCGGTTCATCCAAAAACTACCACCCCCAGCATTCCCTCTCCCGGGCGCTTGCCTACAGCGTCATCAGGCTGCGCCGGGGAGGGTTAAAGGCTCGGAGGAAGAGCCGCTGCGCGGGACGCGCTTACCTTGGCTTTTTCTGGGCATTTTGAAGACACTACATACCTCGCCAGCCGTGAGGGGAACGGCTCTCCAACCCGGAACTTCTGCCCAACCTGCTGCAGTGCCGTGAGGGGAACGGCGGTTCATCCAAAAACTCCCACCCCCAGCATTCCCTCTCCCGGGCGCTTGCCTACAGCGTCATCAGGCTGCGCCGGGGAGGGTTAAAGGCTCGGAGGAAGAGCCGCTGCGCGGGACGCGCTTACCTTGGCTTTTTCTGGGCATTTTGAAGACACTACATACCTCGCCAGCCGTGAGGGGAACGGCTCTCCAACCCGGAACTTCTGCCCAACCTGCTGCAGTGCCGTGAGGGGAACGGCGGTTCATCCAAAAACTACCACCCCCAGCATTCCCTCTCCCGGGCGCTTGCCTACAGCGTCATCAGGCTGCGCCGGGGAGGGTTAAAGGCTCGGAGGAAGAGCCGTTGCGCGGGCCACGCCCGGGCGAAGCCCGGGCCAAGGGCGGGCCTGTCCTTGCCCGTCAAAGCCCGGATAAGGCTGGGCTGGGCCTACCCCCTAACATTTGTGGTGGGACCTCGCTCTGCCATAGTGCCTCCTCGTCACTGCTGTAAGGGGTTGGCGTTAAGAACTGGGAGTTGCAAGTGGGATACGCTACTATTGTTTTGTTGTGCACTATATTAAGTTTCAGTGCTATATCAAGGGAAGGCGGGGTGCTCGCTAACAAGTGTGGCCGTACTTGCCTCAGTAGCATGTCTAAAAGGAGGGCTGGTGACAAGCCGGGGGGGACACTCGACGATTATTTAATAAGAGCAGAGTCAGCATTGAACCTCGAGATTCTAGCGGTGGAACGTAGACTCTCCCTAGATCCCACCATCTCTTCCCTTCCATGCGCCCAGATACAGACTGGCTCGCTTGTCTCTGCTCATTCTAGCCCTATTGATGGTAATATTTCTCCTCCTGCACACACTCCCCCTGTGCAGGAATCTTTGGTTCCTGTTCAGGGTTATGTCTCCACCCAAAGTCCTTCCAGGGTCACAACAAGAGGGATGTTGGCCCATAAAGCTAAAGGTAATAAAAAAGAAGTAAATAAAAAACATCCGAGAGGTCAGGGAAAGAGTAAACCTACTGTTGAGTCGCTTCCTTCTAAGCCTAGTGGGCCCTCTGTTGAAGGGCGTTTTTTGGACCTAAACATCATTCCTTCTAGCCAGGCCCAGTTGCAACCTCTTTTGGATTTACTTCTTGCCGGCCTTAAAGATCATCTATCCTGTCTCCTTGTACCTGTACACCAAAAATTGGATCTTGTAGCCAACAGGTTGGACCAATTGGAAGCTAGATTTTCAGGTAACAAGAGCTTAGTCCCAGGGCCCCCTTTGCCATCGAACGGGGTGTTGCCAGTGGAGGTGCCTAATGAGGCCGGTAGTTCTAGACCATCAAGACCAGTGGGGGCTACGCCTTTGCTACCATCTATAGGGGAAGTGAATAACACCGCCCCAGGTCATGAAGCTGTTACCGATAGGGGTATTAATACTCGTCATGACCTGCAAAGACGCCCCTCTCAAGTTAACAGGGTTGGTACTGAAGGGGTGGGTGCAGGGCTCTCTTCACCCCCCACTAGTCTACATCTTCCTCCCCAAGCCACCCCTTATACGATCATCTTGGCAAATGTTCCACCACTCCTGGACGGATCTTACGAACACTGGTCCAACCTTAAGAATAAATCCCTTCATTATTTGAGCTCCAAAATTGGAAATAGTAAGGCCCTATTTGATGACTTTAATATGGTTAGGCGTATTAAATGGATCGGTCAGTCCCACAAGTCTTTTCCTGGGGATTATGTTGTGTTAAGCTTCAGGTCTCCTGTTCTAGTCAAATACATACTGGAAGCTGCCCACCACCTCCCACCTGCCCCTAACGCAATTAAGATCCTCCCTTTGGGCTTCTTTTACAGGCCAGGCTTTATACAATCCTTACGGGATAATTGTAATCTTCCAACATTTCCCGTCAGGTCTGACATGCCCTTTGCGACTTTTAACCGCTTTGATATTCTTTCTACATTGGAGGATAATGATTGACATATGGATGGCTCCCTACATATCCCAGTGCCTGCTCTAGGGTTGGTGGGTCCTAATTGTCATCTGAGCCATGATATTACGATCAAAACATCCCCCCCTAAAGATCATTCCTGTTTGATTATTTCATCTGGTCACAACTTGATACCATCTGTTGAAACGATCGACTCACATCTTGTCTCAGGTCAAGCAGTTGAAACCAGGGTCGAGAAGTCTACATTAAAAATGGGCTCCTGGAATATTGCTGGGCTGGGGTCAAGGCTCGAGATTCCTGATTGGGCTGACTTCGTTGACGAGTTTGAAATATGGGCATTTCAGGAGACCTGGGCACTGTCTCCCCACTTTCGTACAGGGTTTTTGAATTTCCACAAACCTGCTGTTAAGAGCCATAGAGGCAGACCCATGGGGGGCTTAACCACCTGGGTCCGTCAATGTGAAGGTGTTACCGTGACAGAGGTTCCAATTGATAGTTCTGATATTTTGATTATCAGGGTCAAATCCCGTAGCGGCCCCAATTTTCTTATAATTAACATCTATGTAAGAGGTCTTCAGGGAGGCAAGTGCCCTCCCACTTGTCTTCTACTGGAGAACTTTCTAGAGACCGCTCCTATGTTCATGTATAAGATTGTGGCTGGAGATTTTAATGTTTGTTTTGAGCCCTTGGGGGTCGATTGTGGGGACTTCACCGAGGAAGAAGACTCAACTTGGGGTGTTCCCATGCTGGAGCTGGAACCAGTAAACAAATGGTCTCAAGCTGCTCTTTTTATGAAGGGTTATGTTTAAATCAGGGCATGCGAGCAGTTAATGGGCGAACTAAATCTGATAGGATGGGGAGGTTGACATTTGACAATGGTAGATCAGGGAGCCGAATTGATTACATATTAGCCAGCTTGGATTTGTGGCCGCTCATAGACGACATGGTGGTAGTAAGTAGAGTCGAGAGCGACCACAACCCCCTTGTACTGTGTATCAAGGATAATATTTTTGCAGTCTCCCCTACCCACCCAGATGGCAGTCCCCCTATAGATGTCATCGTTACTAATGATCTCAGAAGGGTGAGATGGCCGAAGATCGCCACTTGTGAATCTTCACGTGTGGCCATCAGGGAATTAATCAACAGTACCCTGGCCACTCTTAATCAAATGGAATCCCAAAACTTGATCAAGGAAAATATTCGGGATTCCCATAACAAACTCTTCGCAGAGCTTAAATCCTTTTTTGTGAAAAGCCAACCCGCCACTGGTAGGGGTAAAGAGTTGAGACCACGTACGTGGTACAACAAGGATTGCAGAGTGGCCCAAAGTGCTCTGAAAGAGGCCATTAAATCAGGCTCTCTTTCTACCATCCAAAAATGTAGACTTGTTTACAAAAATGCCCAATACAAGGCCAAGCAAAACTGGGATGAAGAGCGCTGGAGGGATTTATATCAGGCTTGTCATGATCGCAACATGGTCCAATTCTGGCATCTCCTTAAATGGGGCAACTCCCCCTCGGATATTCGCCCCTCTAATCAAGTAGAACCACAACAATGGGTAGCGTATTTTGAGGAACAATTTAAGGTTGGTGCTTTGATGGACAGGCAGTTTTCTTGTCCTCCAGTTGTTGAAAATACACTAAAATTCTCCCCTGATGAAGTTAAATTAGTCCTACGTTCGATCAAGAGTGGCAAAGCCCCAGGACCAGACTGTATCCCTCCCGATTTATTTATTCAGGAGCAAGATGTATGGATTCCATACCTGACCCTCCTGGCTAATGCCCTTGCGGGTGGTGCTGTAGTCCCTGACTCGTGGCTCGGGGCAGAGATACTGCCGATCTATAAGAAAGGCGATCGCTCTGCCCCGGGCAATTACAGACCCATTAGTCTAATAGACGCAGTACAAAAAATGATTGCCCGCCTTGTACTTGGTCGTATCCAAATCTGGATGTCTGACTCTGATGTGTTGTCTCCTCTTCAGGCAGGGTTTCGTTCACATACTGGGACCCTGGACCAAGTATTCAGGGTAGTACTTCTGTATTGGAAGGTTGTCTTTTTGGGGGGAGGCAAGTTGTATGCAGCCTTCGTAGACCTAAGGTCTGCGTTTGACCTTGTGCCGAGGGACAAGCTATGGAAAGCTCTCCTGGATATGGGCATGCCAAAAGATCTGGTTTCTTTTTTGGTCACCATTCACGAAAACATGTACGCCCGTGTCCGATGGGGTAAACCCGGGGAGCTGACTGACAGATTCAAAGTATCCAAAGGTGTTCGACAAGGGTGCGTACTCGCTCCCACCCTGTTTTCATTATTTATCAATGGGGTTGTAAACTACTTTTTAAATAGCCCTACTGATGCACCTACCTTGGCAGGAATGAAGATTCCCCTGCTCATGTTCGCGGATGACACCCTTTTGATCTCGAGGACGAGACAGGGACTGCAGCTGGCCCTGTCTCATTTCGAGATCTTTTGCCGCGAGCATGAGTTGGAAATAAACGCCGGGAAGACCAAGTTTATGGTTTTTCGCGGCCCCCGGCGGGTTAAGGCGGAGGTGTGTTTGGGCGGTGTCAACTTATCCCAAACGGCAGTGTTTACTTATCTTGGGGTCACTTTTAGCGAGACGTGCAGCTGGTCTCTCCTCGCGCTCAAGCATGCCCAACTGGGAGGAGCTTTGCTGAAAGAGCACAAACACTCTTTAACAAAACCAATAGCTCCACTCATGAAGATCTACGGCTCCAAGATTTTACCTGCAATTTTATATGGAGCTGAGATCTGGGGTTTTAATAACTTGTCTAAATTGATGACTGCCCAGAATAAATTCCTCCGGTCAGCTATTGGGCTTCCTCAATCCACCCCACGCATCCCTCTTTTGTTTGATCTGGGAATCCAGCCTATAGAGGACTGGGCAGGGTATAGACCCCTGGCGTTCTGGCGTCGCTTGTGGACGACCCCCGAACTATCTAACTATGCAAAAGCCCTTCTGGAGATCAAAGGGTTGGAGGGGTCGTATAGGATTCCCTGGTTGTCTAGCATCAAAACCCTGTTGTATGATCTCGGGATGCGTGACCTATGGGTTAACCCTGATACAGAAGTCTTCCCGGCAAAAAAGGTACTTAAGGATGCGTACTGGAATTATATTAAGAACAGGAGATGTGCTTCCCTTATAGGTCCCACGATGACTGTTACCTTCCTAGCTTTTAAGGATGACTCTGTCTATGAAAGTTACTGGGATACTATCTTGAAGTTCCTTGATCGTAAGTTGTATCACCAGTTCAGAGTGGGCGCTCTACCACTGCGAGGACTCACCAAAAGTTGGAGTCCTCTTGGTAGTGATAAATGCCCTTTTTGTGTAGACAAGATTGAAACTATGGACCATTTCCTTTTTTGTTGCCCAACATATCAACTTCCTAGACGTATCTGGCTTCGACCTGTATGCAGACTAATGAGTACCCGCTCTGCACAGGTCGCTAGTAGAATTTTGAAAACAGATACTTCCAATCCTATAGTAATTGGTGTTGCTAAATTTATTAGTTGGGCATGGATCCTTAGGGCTAAGAAACTGAAGCCGTAATCCTTGTTCCTTGCTGCCACACAATAGTATCTACTTTGGTCCTTGGGCTAAATGGCACGTCCCTATTTGCACTTTATTGTATTTTTTTAACATGATGTGATTATTTTTAATCTACTATTTTATCTACTATTTTAAAGGTTTTATAGTCTTTTTTGTATTGTATATGAACTGTATTGTAGTCGAATTGTCTAATATGTGTAGTATGTCTTTTATGATGCAAATCGAATAAAGACCTTTTGACTGACTGACTAATGTAACATGGAAGCCCGAATAGTTCTTATCAAATCTTTTGGGATCTCCGTTATGTCTTATGCTGATCATACCCAATTGATTCTAGTTCTTGATAAGAATTCAGACACTTCTGGACTAAACTTTAAAACTTGCTTCTCTGAAGTGGTTAGGTGGAGGACCATGAATTTTTAAAAATGTAATGCAGAGAAAACGGAAATTCTCTCTGTTTTGCATCTAATATCCAGTGTTCCGCCTTGGGCTGGTGGCCGCAAAGACTTGACAACTCTCCTCGACCTACCAAGGTAGCAAGGAATATGGGTGCTAAGTTCGATAATGATCCATCCTTCCACCAACAGGTCAATTTGGTCTTGGGGATCTGCTTCTCTGTAATCAATTCCCCTAAAAACGTATTTGATTTTCTCCCCATCTCAGCAAGAATGAGGGTTGTTCATGCCTTGATCACTTCAAAACTTGACTACTGTAAAAAAAATTATTTGGGCTGGCTAAATATCTAATTAAGAAGCTGCAGGTGGTTCAAAACACAGCAGTCAGTTTGATCCTTGAACTCCCTCGCATTAGTTCGGATACCGAGGGTCTACGGCTTCTTCACTAGCTTCCCATTGGAAAACTGATTTTAATTAAAACCTTAACTATTATTTACAAGGCGCTTTATCAAACTGGACCTAAGTTTCTCTTAGATCATTTTGTGCCTTATTTCCCTTAAAGCGAGTTAATATCGGCTATTAACAAATTGTTAAGGATCCCAAAATTTAGGTTACAAGTCAGAGGCGGCAGATCTATATTTATTCCTCGGGCAATGGCTTGGAACAACCTTCCCCGCATTGTTAAACTAAGTCCTAACACTGACACTTTCATAAAGCTCCTGAAAACCTGACTTTTTTCCCCGACTCTAACAGATGTTTTTCTTCTCTTTTTTCTTTTTCATTGTCAGTTGTGGTTGGACATGTTTTTCTTCGTTCTCAGATTTTAGCACCAAGATACCCCTCAGGGTGAATGTTTGCTCTTTATAAAGGTTTCATTAATTCACTCAAGTGATAATAAGCTGGGTGCCTTTGTTTCCCTCTATTAAATTGACATCTGGGTATTAGGCTCAATATAGCTCCCATTCAGAGTGTCCCACAAACAAAAGGAGGGCTGATGGACATTTAAGTCAGACCTTTGTTTTGGGCCCAGCTGGAAGTGAAATTAAGAAATCACCTTGCTGCTCGGAACAGAAAGCAGACAACATGCAGACACTGCTAAATGTGTCCTGGTGTTGCCAAATTACATCAGGACAAATCCACCATATTTCGCTGGAGTCAGTCCGGATCTGGCTCAGTAATAGCTTCTGGATCCAGCATTCTACAGGATCCCCCTAATTTCCTGCATTTGTAATGATCAATCGATACAGTTTACATTTAGAAAAGTGACTAGAGAGTTGGGCAACATTTTCCATTAAAACCTCAGATGGCCAAGCCTACACTAATAAGCATGTAGGTGGCACCACACAATGTTATTTGCTTCTATTTAGTGCTAATGACCATTGTAATGGCATTGTGGCGCATTTACTATCCGGACTCTCTTTCCTGTGGAGCTAGCTGATAAGATCATAGATTAAACAAGAGGAAGCATGGTTTGATTAAGTCTTTTGATTTGTTGGCCTTTGGTTGTGTTTGGTTAGTAGGGAGTCTTTTTTAATTGGTTTCTGTGAGCTACTGTGAAAGTAAAATGACTTCGATCTAAAGAGCTTTGTGGAGGTTTTATGTTGAAGGATGTGCATGCCAAATGGGCTGTTTTTCCACTTTTTGGGGGTAAAATATGTCCATTGTTTTTTTAGCCCTAGTTTGATAGTGCAGCTTTCGCCAGGCGTTATGTGATCAACTTAAAAAAGAGAGTTCACTAGTATTACAGAGCGGGGCTTTGGCTGCATCCCCACATGTACCAAGGACACTGTGGTATTATACATTCCATGTATTCATGCATTCTCTTGATGTGAATTCTTCATTCCACAGGATGTGTTTTCATTCTTTATTCCACACTATGGGCCTTATGTAGGTGGGCTGGCATTTACCACTTCATAAATACCGAATCATACCGATTCGGTATTTATGAAGTGGTAAATGCTATGTAGGTAATTGGTCAGTAAATATTACCGATTCGGAAAAAATCGGTAATTTACCGAATCGGTAAATACCGATTCGGTAATGGGGGAGCACATGCAAGGGTGGCAGGGTGTCACATTGACACCCTGTTGCACCCCTGATTCGGCCATGTGTGCACATGTGGCACACATACATGCCCTGAGGGCATGTGTGTCTGCCACATTGCACACATCTACGGGCAAAATATTGCATTTACACACATATTCGTCATTTACCACCAACTATTAGTTGGTGGTAAATAACAAATCCCCACACACACCACACAGTCCCCCTACATCTCATTTCTGTATTCGGAATTTACCGAATCGGTAAAATTACCGAATCGGTAATTTTACCGAATTGGTAATTTTACCGATTCGGTAAATTCCGAATACAGAAATTCTCCCCCTACATCTCAAAAGCCAAAATACCGGTCGGTAACGGTATAATTACCGAAAATCGGCCGTTACCGACCGGTATTTGGCTACCTACATGAGGCCCTAAGTGTATTCTTTGGAAGTGCATCTTCTGAGATGCATGGGTCAATCCATGTTCTGTGCTCCTGTTTGTAATAATGGTTGTCAGTTGGGCTTGTGTGTCGTTAGCAAGATGGCCGAGCTGGAAGGACGCTGGAGGATGAGCGCCACCATTTGACTTGAAGACTTCAATAAATCTACTTTACTTGTTCTCACGAAGTAACTTCCTTTATTCAACTGGTACCTTCCCACAACACATTGGCGACAAGGATGGTGCTAGCTCATTTGTGAGCGTTTTGGAGCCCATCAGCAGCGGCAATCTTAACATGCTGCCGGACGCAAACATGTGGAAGCCAGCCAGGGAACGCTGACACAGAAAGGAGTTTGAAATACTGAAGCACGTCTTTCCAGTGAAACAACTAACCGCTGTTGAGATTTGGCTGCGGAGGGGCGTATCAGCAACCAGGCTATCCACCACAGGTACATATGTTTTGATTGGGCAGAAGGTACGTACTTCCACAGAAAAAGTTCTTCCTTTTCATGCAGCTATGATTATTTTGTTTATTTATCCAGCTGCCTGAGACAGCAGCATTATGGCTGTCTACGGTTCAACTTTTAGGGACACACACATGACATTGTAATACTGTCAAAATGTCTTAGGTAACCAGACAATTTACTGTGTTTGTTTTTCTCTGGCAGTAGCACTGATGGGGTGAAGGCAGCTATGATGAATACATTGCAGGCATTCCCAGCACCCTTCCCTTCCATCATTAAATTTACACATTAGGGTGCTTTTTGTGTTTGAGAGAAGTATGAGATGTCCCGGGATACACTCATCTAGAAGGATTTTTGACTCTGGCTTGACAATGCGATTGTCACCCGAGCTTAATTGATTAACACAAAATAGCTTTCAGAGGGGTTTAGGCTCCACCCACACATAGGTTCCCCCGGGGTAACAAGATTTGATCTTAGCGAATTTGTGTTCTTCCACTAAAAAAAACTGCTTGTTTTGCACTTTTGGCTTGTGGAAAAGCTTATAGTTGATACGGCAGGACTGAGTTGGTTATGATAGCAAGTCAATGATAATGGCTAGAGGTCTGATCTGTTTAAAATGAAATGTTATGATAAAGAGACTAGGCATCAATCAATCAGGGAATTGTAAACGCGCTACTCACCCGTGAAGGTCTCAAGGCGCTGCTTATTGTGAAAAGCACATGTTAAAGTCAACAGGCATTTAAGTGTGATTGTTAGCACTCTATATTAAATCCTACAGATCGGTATTTTGTTACATGGAATGTCATAGATTACCGTAGTAGGCAATGATTTTCTTGATGGTTACCCCGTACAACAAACCGTGGATATAGAAGGTTCGCTCTGTAAGAAATGTTGTTAGGCCCTCATAGGAGAGAGTGAATATTGCTTAGCCAAGAGTAGTTTTGTGAATCTTTCGAATTTTTTGACCGTGTGTCTGATGGTTGGCTTGTGGGAAAGCCTTTGCTCAAAACTGTAGGCCAGTGTTGTGAAAAACATTTTTGAAGCCAGTAAGCCATTAACAGTTGGTTATCATACTGTGTTACAGGCTATACACAAGTATTTTGTTACCAAACTGTAGGCCTCAGTTGGTTATAGTGACAAGCTACAGGCCTGATTGGTGCACTGGGAAACATTATGTTTGATAACATATGTTTGATCTGGTTATTATGAAACGTTATTACAAATGCAGCAGGTCTAGCTTATTAATAGTGAAAAACATTTTTCCAGCCAGTAAGCCTAGGCACTGTTGAGAAGGATTGTATATTGTTTTGCAAGCTGTATTTTTCCACATTATTTGTAATTTTATATTGGTTTGCATGATAGTTGCCAGTTTATGTGCATTTGAATAGATCAGTGATGGATAAAGTGTAAAGACCATGGTAAAGGCTTCATTAATATTTTGGAAAAAACATGCCATATTTTATAGGTCTGATATGTTTATTATTAAACTTATTGAAAAGAACATTAGGCCTGGCCTGGCCTAAGTATTGTGAAAAGCATGTTTTGAAGACAATAGGGTTAAAGGATGAATTTATTTTACACAGTGCTAAATCCTGTAGGCAGATATTTTGTTACTTAGAATTTCAAAGATTGCCAAAGTAACAAAGGGTATTGGTTTCGATGATCCACCCGAACAAGCCGTGGGGACAGAATAAATGCAATAATTTAAATTCTTGCTAGGCTCTCTTAGGAGAGACAGTATTTTGCTTTCTCAACTGTTAATTTGTGTACATTTGTTTTATGACTTTATACATGATGGTTGCCTTGTGGAAAGCTTAAGCTCAGTACAGTAAGCTTCAGTATGTGGACAAGCCAATGACAAAGGCTGTAGGCCTGATCGTTTATTGACTGGCATAATGATTATGAAAAGTATTTGTTAGCCTATATTAAAATTAACAGGCATATGAGGGTGGATTGAGTCTACAGACATGTTTGTGTTACATGGAATCTCACAGATTATGTTAGTTGGCAAGGGTTTTGGTGTTGTTTACACTCTTTAACCAACCATGAGTATGGAAGATTTATACTGGGAGAACCCATGTCAAGACCTGTTGAGAGAGAGATAGTGTTTTGCTTCGCCAGCTGTAATTGATTATACGTTTGCAATTTTATGACTGGATGCCTTATGGTTGCCCTGTGGGAAAGCTTACGCTCAGTACTGTAGGCCTGAGGTGGTTATGGGGACAAGCCAACGATAACAGCTGTAGGCTTGATCGTGCATGGAAAAGTTCTGTTGTGCAAGATGTTACAGGTCTGGCCTGTTTATTATGAAAAGTTATTACAAAGGCAGTAAGACTGTCTACTTTTATATTGTAAAAAGCATACAGTAAAGCCAATAGGCCTCTAAAAGCGGGTTGTGATCACATTATGTTGCGGGCCAGAGAAAGATATTTGGGTACCTGTAACCTCACAGACTACCATAGTAGGAAAGGGTTTTTGTATTGATCATTGAAGGAACCACTATTAATGTTTGCAGACGATACCTTCATTCTGTCCAAAACTCAATCAGGTCTGCAACGTGCCCTCGACAGATTTACCGTTTTTTGCAACAACCATGAGCTAGTAGTAAATGTCGATAAGACAAAGTTCATGGTGTTGCATAAACACAAAATAGTGAAAGGCAGAGTAGTTATTAACAAGGTTTCTTTGGAGCAAACTGACAACTTCACATATCTGGGTGTAACAATGGGTAAGAGGATGAACTGGAAGCCCCAGATAGATTTACTAGTCCTCAGGCATAACCAATTAGCAGGTGCCCTACTGAAAGAGCATCGACTTTCCCACAGTAAACCGGTAAGGCCTGTTCTAGTGATTTACAAAGGGAAAATCAGGGCATCGAAATTTCTACGGTGCAGAGCTTTGGGGTTTTGAAAATCTAACTCCCCTAGTCCTTGCTCAAAATATGTTTCTGAGATCCCTAACCGGTCTTCCTCAATTGACTCCCCTTAAACCTTTACTATTAGATTTGGGTTGTACCTCATTTGAGGAGGCTGTAGGTTTGAGACCCCTGGCCTACTGGAGACGATTATGGACAACTCCAGAGTTATTACCATATGCAAATGCAGTGAGGCATATTTGAGAAGCAGACATGTCATCAAAAATTAAGTGGCTGCAAATGATCAAGGGCACATTATTTGATATGGGGCTCAGCCATTTGTGGGAGGACCCAGTAGCTAACTTGTTCACATCTAAAAATGATTTTAAAGCATTATATAGGGCCATGGTCACTCAAGTCCATGTCACTGGTGAGCAGTACTTCCCTGACAGGAATTTTTTTAGAACACAAGTATGAATTCAGGCCTGAAGCATATTGGGATTTTATCGCAACACCTTGCGACAGGAAACTGTATCATCAATTTAGAGTCGGTACCCTCACTATAAAATCTTTCATCTCAAAATGGCATAATGCCTTAACACCAAATGCCCTACGTGCTTAACGATGGAAGAGTCCATAGCCTACATACTGTTTGTGTGCCCAGCATACAAGGGCCCTCGACACAAATGGCTCAAGACTATCTGTTTAAATCTTGGCACAAGATTATACCAAACAGCGCTGCGTATCCTGAAAACAGACACACGCGAAGACGTAGCTATAGCAATGGCTAAGTTTCCGAGTTGGACTTGGGCCCTTAGAAGAATTAGCCTGGCGGTTACAGCAGCTACCATTCCGCAATAATTAGTTGTTATACATATATAGTGTGGTGTCTCCTGTGTGTATTGTATCTCCATGAACAATTTGTTCTCTATACTGGTGTTTTTTTAAATCTTAAAATTCTAAGGATATAACAATCCTAGCGATTACTGGTTTACCATCACTTAATGATATTAACTTTTATATAGAAGCGTATGTTTTGAAATGGAAAATTCCTTTAATGATATTTTTCTAATAAGGAATTGAATGTTTACTTTTTAATGCTAATTTATGACATTGCATGTATTGTATTTGTGTCTTTTATGATTGAAAAATATCGAATAAAGACTAATTTGAATTGGTATTGATCATTCACTCTGACAAACCCAACCCCTGGGAGTAGAATTTCACTGTGATGATTCTTGTTACACCCTGCTAGACGGGTTCTATATTGATTTGCCAACTGAAATTCTGTACGTCTTTCTAATTTTATAATTCGCGCCTGATGGTTGCAAGTTTATGCGCACTTTAGTATGCCTGGGTTATATATAGAGTGCTCTGGGTCTGAGTCGCCCGGTAATTTCTCATTCACTCCCAGAAATACACCTGGGAATTTCAGCTATTTTTGCAGCTGGAGTCCTCGGATAAATCACAAGTGATGGACCTTGCTCCAGTTATGATCATATGTAAATGAACTTCTCAATATCTGAACCCGCCCAGTGCGCACTGCATGACTTACCTGAGAAGGCCATGTCCAGGAGTACCACCCGCTTCCGGTCCTTCACGCTGCTGATTTGTGGGAAGTAAATGTCCACCACGAGGAAGAAGACGCAGGCGAGGAAGGCAATGAGGCCGATGGTGATTCCATAGTTGCAGGCGCTCTCGTTCTTGTTGAAGATGCAGTGTAGCTCAGGGTCTCCATGGTTTACGTAGCCTTCGTTCACTATGGAGCCGAACACCACAATGGCAAAAATCTGCACAAAGGAAAAAAAGAGAGACACATTGCACTTTGTTCTTGTTTCTTTAAGTTATATTTACCCGAGCTCTACCTCTCAGACCATTGCTATGCTATGCACTGTGGCCCGATTGTGTTTCTTCAGATGGCACTATTCAGGAATGCACCATTTGTCCCTCAAAACTAAAACTCTATATGCATCATATAAAGGCCTCCCGAGCCGGTGTCCCAGGGTAACTGGCAAACAAATAAACTATCTCATATGGACAAAGCCACATCAGAAGCTAGGATACTCTGAGACTGGATACCCCAAACATATATACAACCAAAAGTAAAAAAAAAATACCTTCCTTCCCCATCAATGCTTCCAGGGTATGAAACATTCCCCCTTTCAGTACTTAATTTGTAAAATATTAAGTGCTGGTGACCAATGTTTTGCTCAGATGCCAGGAGACAGCGCTATTGCTTGTCGGGTTACAAATACCGAGGCTGCCTAGTCTTGATTCCAACTCATGCCTATCCACCACTAGTCACTCCCTTCCCCTTTATCTCACCCTTGAAGACTCTCTCATCCCTGCTTTCTCCCTCTGTCACTGTTTTTCTCCCTCTCTCTTCCACCTTCTTCCCACCATTTGTGTTTTGATCTCGCTTGCTCTGGATCCAAGTTTGAGGGAAAGTAAGTGCTGGTCCCCAAACATGAGTGCCGGCAGGCCCCACCTGCAACCATCGGCTCACATTAAGCACCGCCCCTTCAAAAGGAGAATGCTGCAAACATTCTGCAGCTTAGAAAGGAGTTGAGACCACTTCTAGGTATGTTGGGGAATTTAGTGATTCTTCTTAGGGACAGGGTGAATTATTTGTAACCTAACAACAGACAGGTATTAATAAACCAGGCAGGCTATCTTATTAACATCTGAATAAACATTTAATCACTCTGGTTTCCACTGAAGGAGTATTAGTGAAAACAGCCACAAAACAAATGATGACTTGAAAGCACAGAGTGCTTCAGCTGGACAGCTGCATAGAGCCGCTCTTTGAAAGAGTCCCTGAGATGCAAGGACGAATGTCACAGAAGAAGGGGACAGACCACCCTAGACAGCTACGGCGCAAAGACCCAAAGAGAACGGACTGCGGAATGATCTCCTTCACCACTGACCTTTGGTGAAATTGGATTTCTAAACAGCCTTTCCTTTTTTTCTAACAATGAGTGATGGCAAACGGGATACAAAACTTGCATTGTAATTCTACTGCAAAAAAAAAAAAGAAGAATTGTATAAGCAACCTGTGAAGGTGCTAGATCAATCTGGATATCTGGAGCTGTTACCCTAACGCGTCTAGCCACGCCCTTGAAACATTTTTCAGGAACACCATGTAGGCACCAATAACATCCTAAAAGATCTCCACTCTGCCTTCTGCTGACAAAACCTGTCTGCCCAGACCGGTCTAAGGAAAGCTTTAGCGAGTCTGGAGGACAGGTGGCTGATTCCAGGGTTGGGAGGATGCAGGATCCTCAGACCAGAGAGCAGCGCTGAGAGAGCAAAATATTTGGATAATATAGCCTTAGAGCCCGCTGTAGCGGGCTTTTCCGGCCATTAAAGGCCCACTCCAGCTTTCGGCTCGGGACTTTAACAAGGGAGCTGACCTTTAATGGCTGGTACAGCCCGCTACGGAGGGCTCTAAGGCTATATTGTTTTTTTGGGATTGATATGCAGTCCTGAAGAGGAGCTCATGCAATATGCAATATTACCGTCTGTTGGAGTACATGAGAGCACTATTTCTATGCATAAGTAAATCCTGTTTAGAACATTCTACCCTCTAGCGGTGGAATGCTGTAATACAGCATTCCGCAGCTAGAGGGCAGAGTGTTCTAATTTGTAAGACAAAGGCCTCATGAAGCCCGAGGCCTTTGTTAAACACTGGAATGTTGATGCTCCGGGCTTCTAGCGGCCATAAGAAGGCTGGAGCCCTCCAGTGTTTTCAATGGAGCGCTCAACATTCCAATGTTCTAATTGTGCTTAAAACACTCACCAACGTAACAAACGGTCATGTTGTATGGGTAGGGGCTGGATTGCAGCTCTCCATATCTCATGCAATATGTGGTCAAAAGTAAACATTTTCAGTAGCTCCCTTCTGCCCCCACCACTCCTAACAACCTCAATCCTCTTTCCTCTATACAAACAATTCTTTAATTATCCTTCTGCCACCCACACCAGGGTTTGCTCTGCATAGACATATTCGCCTTGCTCCTTCATTGATTATTTACAAAACCCAAATAAAAAAACATTATTTTCCTCTGCTTTACCTAATTCATAAATGAGCTGTTTCTATTATTACTCCTTGTACACTGTAAGCAATGATCTGCTGTAATGCTATTAAACACATTTTGCCAATTTGGATGAAAAGTGTGATGTGTATTGTGGTGTATTTATTTATGTGATATTTCCCCTTTAATTGTTGCTGTAACTCAATGTTATTATTTAAATGAGCATTCCAGTCTCCTGCCTGATAGTTCAGAATGCTATCATTCAACTGGTTAGGAGTTGATGGCAGGCTAGAGACAGGAGTGGATGGACTTTCTGTTGATTGTTAATAAACTTGGATCTGGATGTGATTCACTCGCTGCTTCCGCCTTGAGTGATCGCTCCCCTCGCTGCTCCTCACAGCGTGGTATCGTATTGCTGCATTGTAACCAAGTTGTGATATCTGCATAGCTCCATTTTTAGTAAGCTTCGTAATTTCATAGCGCTATTATCCCACAGCGCTTACATTGCTTTGATTGCATTGTTGTGTGTGATTTCCCCCGGCGCCCTGCTCTGACCTCCCCTCCATTTTGATCCTGCTGTTGTTGTGTTCCCCTGAGCCCGCCACGCCTCCCAGCTGAGCCGCCCTCCCACAAGCACCCAAAAGCATTCCCCAAACCTCGCAGCGCTGTGATTCACTCGCTGCTTCCGCCTTGAGTGATCGCTCCCCTCGCTGCTCCTCACAGCGTGGTATCGTATTGCTGCATTGTAACCAAGTTGTGATATCTGCATAGCTCCATTTTTAGTAAGCTTCGTAATTTCATAGCGCTATTATCCCACAGCGCTTACATTGCTTTGATTGCATTGTTGTGTGTGATTTCCCCCGGCGCCCTGCTCTGACCTCCCCTCCATTTTGATCCTGCTGTTGTTGTGTTCCCCTGAGCCCGCCACGCCTCCCAGCTGAGCCGCCCTCGCCCCTCCCCCTCCGCTATCCATATATGACAGTAGTTCCCGCACGCAGCGTCCACGCGCAGCGTCCGCGCCCAACCCGCGCCGAAGGTGCGCCAAAGGTAAGCCCGTCTACGCCCGTCCGCGCCTGGACCGCGCCCAGCGCCAGACCCCCTGCCCCTCGAGCTGCCCAGCCCTCCCGCATTACCTACGATGCCGCCTCCCTCCTAGCCCTCGACCCCGGTCGCGCCCCCAACTGCGTCCTTGCCGCTCCTGAACACACCCATGGCCCTTTCTCCTGCTACTCCTGCAAATTCAGCGGCACCGACAACATCTCTGCTACGTCCACACCACAGATTCCCGACCCCAACCACCTACAATGCATCCTTCTCAACACCCGATCGGTCCATAGGCATGCCATTGACCTATGGAATCTACTAGACACCATTTCCCCGGACATCGCCTTCCTTACGGAAACATGGATGAACGCTTCCTCCGCACCAGACATCACCATTGCCATCCCTGAAGACTATAAGATCACCCGCAAAGACCGTACCAGCCACACAGGAGGAGGAATCGCCATCGTCCACAAGAAATCTATCCGCATCTCAACCAGCTCTGACGTCAATCTCGCCAACTCCGAACATCTTCACTTCCAGATCCACATCGACCCCAAAACAACACTCAGAGGCACTCTCCTCTACAGACCACCAGGACCCCGCGCAAAATTCAGTGAAGACATCACGGACTTCATCACCCCACACGCGCTCCCCTTCAAAGATTACATCCTTCTGGGAGACCTCAACTTTCACCTTGAAAAGACCAACGACCACAACACCTCCACCCTCGTGGACAACCTCGCCAACCTCGGACTTAAACAACTAGTCACTTCCCCCACCCACATCGCAGGTCACACACTCGACCCCATCTTCACATCCAGCAATCATATCTCCTTCTGCCACACTACGGATCTCCTCTGGACCGACCACAGCTGCGTTCACTTCATCTACAACAAGCCGAAACCCATCATCCACTCCCAACCTACCCTGCAAAGAAACTGGAACAAAATCACCACGGACCAAATCTCCGCATCGCTCCTTCGAAACTCCCCAGCCCTCTCTTCTAACGCCAACGAAGCCGCCGCCAACCTCACCCTATGGTTATCCAACACCGCCGACACCTTAGCTCCACTGAAAAAACGTCAAAGCAAACCTGGCAGCAAGAAAGCCTCATGGTTCAACGATGATCTCAAGAAGTCCAAGAAACTCTGCCGCTCCCTTGAAAAGGCCTGGAAAAAAGACCCAACCACCAGCACCAAGGACGCCTTCAAAAGCGCCACCCGCACCCACCACCAACTGATCCGAAAAGCCAAGAAAACAGCTTTCAAGGATCGACTTGACAACAACGCCCACAACAGCAAGGAACTTTTCAACATCGTCAAGGAATTTTCCAATCCCTCGGCCAACTCCAACGACATCACCCCCTCTCAAACCCTCTGCGACTCCCTAGCCTCTTTTTTCCACAACAAGATTGCAGACATCCACAACAGCTTTGACAACCAACCCGGAAACCAACCCACCCTACCATCTGCTGACCACCTTCCCCCCGTGAACACCCTTAACGCCTGGAACCCAATCTCCACTGAGGACACCATCCGCCTGATGAATTCCATCGACTCAGGATCCCCCACAGACCCATGCCCTCACCACTTCTTCAACAAAGCAGACTCCGTCATAGCACCGCACCTCCGAGACGTCATCAACTGCTCCTTCAACTCCGCTACCTTCCCAGAAGACTGGAAACACGCCGAACTCACTGCCCTTCTGAAAAAACCAACAGCGGACCCCACCGAACTCAAAAATTACCGCCCCATCTCGCTTCTTCCATTCCCGGCCAAAGTCATCGAGAAAGCCGTCAACAACCAGCTCGCCGCTTTCCTCGAAGCCAACAAATCCCTCGACTCCTCACAGTCCGGCTTCCGAGCCAAACACAGCACTGAGACCGCCCTCATCGCAGCAACAGACGACATTCGAACTCTACTGGACAACGGAGACACAGTCGCCCTCATCCTCCTCGACCTCTCTGCAGCATTCGATACAGTCTGCCACAGCACCCTTCTACAACGCCTCAATAACATCGGAATCCAAGGAAAAGCACTTGAATGGATCACCTCGTTCCTCACCGGAAGAACCCAGAGAGTCCGCCTTCCTCCATTCAAGTCCGAGGCCTCTGAAGTCATCTGCGGCGTCCCTCAAGGATCCTCACTCAGTCCCACCCTCTTCAACGTATACATGAGCCCCCTCGCGGCCATCGCACGCCGACACAACCTCAACATCATCTCCTACGCGGACGACACTCAACTAATCCTTTCTCTCACCAATGACCCTAGCACCGCCAAAACTAAACTACACAAAGGAATGAAAGAAGTTGCCGAATGGATGAAACAAAGCCGTCTGAAACTGAACTCAGACAAAACTGAAGTCCTCATCCTAGGTACATCCCCCTCTGCATGGGACGATTCCTGGTGGCCTGAAGCCCTCGGAAAAGCACCCATCCCGACAGACCACGCACGGAACCTAGGCGTCATCCTGGATTCTTCACTCTCAATGAACAGACAAGTCAGCGCCGTATCCTCTTCCTGCTTCAACATTCTTCGCATGCTCAGAAAAACATTTCGCTGGATCCCCCTCGAAACAAGGAAAACAGTTACCCACGCTCTTGTCACGAGCCGACTGGACTACGGAAACACCCTCTACGCGGGTACTACCGCAAAGCTCCAGAAGAAACTCCAACGAATCCAAAACGCATCAGCCAGGCTCATATTAGACATCCCTCGCAACGAACACATCTCTGATCACCTTAAAGACCTCCACTGGCTACCCGTCAATAAGAGGATCACCTTCCGACTGCTTACCCACGCACACAAATCACTCTACGACATCGGACCAGATTGCCTCAACTCTCGACTGTCCTTCTACACCCCCTCCCGCCAACTACGATCTTCCAGCCAAGCCCTCGCCACTATACCTCGCATCAACAAGACCACCATGGGAGGCAGATCCTTTGCATACCTGGCTGCTAAAACATGGAACTCACTCCCCGCCTACCTTCGCCTCACCCAGAACCACCTAGCGTTCAGAAAGCAGCTTAAAACGTGGATATTTGACAAATAACCCTCCTCCCCTTCCTAAGCGCCTTGAAACCCTCTGGGTACGTAGTGCGCTATACAAATTCTATGACTTGACTTGACTTTCTACATTGCTGGTCCTGTCCTTTTCGGGGTTCCTGCTTTCACAAAAACTAATCAGAGTTTGACAAATATTAAAAAATATCTGAACATTCGGAACAAACGGTTAAAAGCATCTTTTTGGCATAATGACCATATAAACCTTTTTAGGAGGTACTGAAGCAACTGAGAGAAACAACTGTGTGTTATTCATTATCTAGAAATCCCATTATGGAGCTGAAGCAAGAGAGTCATCAATTATAGTAAACGGGTATGGAAGAAGCTAATTTAGTTTCAATGCACTTAAATATGGACCAGTCAAATTCTCTGTCACAGAGCTAATGAATTTACTTGCAAACACTGAAAACATGTGAGCAGTCAAACCTGTAAACCAGTGCTTGTCGGTCAAAATAACTGTTAGAATAAATCTCCTTTCACACTTGCTCCTCTCTTCAAGGTAAAACCACTAAGGCAATGACGAAGACACTGCAGGCGTCAATATTAAAACACTGGAATGCTGAGCGCTCTGCTGAAGACTAGGACGTAGAACATAATACCTTGTATAGGCCTCCTGCAACATATTTCCAATTCATGTTTTCCCTTTTTAGTTTAGAAACTTCTGCCTTAAATCGGTGGAATGTCCTAATATCATTTTAGCTCTTATGCTTCGAGTTAAACATGTTGTTAAATACTACCTGTCTCCATAGAGGCCTTCATCTACAGGTATTGCATCTGACTCAAGGAGAATACATTTAAAGCCTGACATACAGTGATATTATAACACTGAGTATTTGAATGACCAACAGATACTGGCAGCAAAGAATAAGACAAAATTGTTAATCAATATTCCACATTTCAAGAACAAAACATTTTAGAATGCTTTCCAACAAGCATTCCAACAATTTCAACATTTCAATTTTCAGCAACTGCATACTGAATTATCACTGTTATTAAAGGGAATAGTTGTCCCCCTGAACGTCTATCCATCTATCTATCTATCCATCCATCCTTCTATCTATCTATCATTTGACACAAAAAAGCACCAAATATTCTGGGAATGACTGCAAAGTAAACATGTGGGGAGATAGGCACAGATGTGGGTGGTCAGCCTGGTGAGGTCAAGTTTATTTTCACATCTGACCATCCAGCGAGGAAGTCTAAAGTTAATTTGACCTTTTACAGGGAGCCAGTAGGGACACCTGGAATGTGAAACATTCTCTTTCTTCCCAAGTCCCGTTAGTGATATAATGTCTTGCTTATAAATTTCAAAGATGGGCTATGAAGTATGGACAGAGGCGGTAAGGGCTACAGTCTGTCTGGATAATGAAGAGGAGACCAAAGTAACAATGAATGAATTAATGATTAAAGATCCTGGGCATCAAATAAAAAATCTTTATTTATTTCATTTCCTGGCTTCTGGTGTCTGGGGAAGGATTTGCGCAGACTTATTGGGCCGCCACCCTAGAAGCCTTACGTTTGGCACCGATTTCGGCCAGAAGCTAGCAGGCATTTTGCCTGGTCTTTGGCAGGATGCTAGGAAGCACCCACTGACATCGCTGTCCAAACCCTGTGTTACGGAGCCCACTGGTTTTTATCCACTGCATTGACTAATTGTGTAATTACTTATTATTGGACGACTGGGCCTAAAATAAGCATGATTTAATTGAATAAATAATGATGCTCATTCAGTGTGACATACCAGGATCAAATCTTCCCGCTTATCGAACATCAATCAATCCCAAATATTCCATGGTGTAAATTTATCTCACACTCTTCGGTGTATTCATTGGAGAAACACTAACATTCCATGTAAGAAGACAACAAGTTCTTATTTATGGGAAAAAGAGAAAGTATTTTAGCCAGCCATGTTGTACAGAGTTTTAGGAAAAGGTGCATGTGACCTATAAAGTCTTAGAGTACCTTGGGCATGGAGCCTTACATACAATAAGAAGAAAGAAGGTGCACATGTAAAGTATATTACAAAATATACTGTATGGTATGCATGTTCGACATCGCGTTGGCAGAGGGCGTTCTGCACAAGAGGTGGTGCTTATCCGCCATGATGGCCTGCGGTGAGAAGAAGGTGTGGTTTTTTCAGTGCAGTCTTGAAGAGGGGGTCAGACCTGTTTGTGGCACTGGGCGGGTGAGGCGGGTTTAGTGTGTGTCATGGGCAGCAGGGTGCAAGATGTGTAGCATTGTGTGCATGCGTAAGACATAGTGGGTCAGACAGCTTCTATAGTATGCAAGCAGTTGAACTGGATCTTTGCTTTTTGTCGCGAGCCACCCGCCTTCAGCTTTCTTCACTCTGGCTAGTGACTTGTCATGACTGAGGAGGCTAACTAGCCTCTGAAACCAGGAGATCAATTAATTGTAAGGCTTCAATGCCAACTATCCTTCCCATGATCACCCGCCTCAGAGTTCTCAATTTTCATATTAGTCCTTTCTCGACATCAACCATAGATGATGCAATGGCACCTACATACATGTAGAAAAATAACAAAATGCTATGCCCCTCTCAGAGTTTTCAGATCAGCTGCCAAGTCTGCCAGCTATTCTCCCCTTTAGAGGCGCTAGCAAAAGAAGAAGATTTTGGGCCATATGTAGGAAGCCAAATACCGGTCGGTAACGGCCGATTTTCGGTAAATATCCCGTTACCGACCGGTATTTTGGCTTTTGCTATGTAGGGGGCATATTTCAGGATTCGGTAATTTACCGAATCGGTAAAATTACCGAATCGGTAATTTTACATATTCGGTAAATACCGAATCCTGAAATGATATGTAGGGGGAGTGTCTCGTTGGTGTGGGGATTCGTTATTTACCACCAACTAAAAGTTGATGGTAAATGACTAATACCTGTAAAAAAGCATTTTTGTGCAATTTGAAGTGTGCAATGTGGCAGACATACATGCCCTTAGGGCATGTATGTGCGCCACATGTGCACACATGGACGAATCAGGGGTGCAACAGGGTGTCAATGTGACACCCTGCCACCCATGATGATGCCTCCCCCATTACCGATTCGGTATTTACCGAATTGGTAATGGCAACTGGCTTCCCATTCATTCCTATGGGCCTCCAGGCCCATAGGAATGAATGGGAAGCCAGTTGCCATTACCGATTCGGTAAATACCGATTCTAAAATACCGACATTTACCGAATCGGTAATAATTTACCTACATTACATTTACCGATTCATACATACCGAATCGGTAAAATTCGGTATTTAAGAATCGGTAAATGTAATTTACCTACATATGGCCCTTTATGTCTAGGCGCCATGAAACTGGAATGTGCTTCATTCCCCTAGAAAAAGCACTTCTACTGGACCAGAATATGCACTTCTTAAATGTCGTCTGTTTGAGACCTCCTGCACTTATTAAGCCAAGTTAGTTAGTTCCAGTTTGTTTATTCACAAAGACTTTTAAAAACGGATTCACTGCGCCGTCCACAACTCATTTTCATGAGTGTGTTTTCATGCATTCATTCACCCATGTGTCCAACTAAAATCTTTAATGGATTAGAAACATGTTTCAATAGCCCATCTACTGTGACATTTCTGAAGTCCTAGCTCTCGATTCACAAACACTTCTTAAACCACATGTTCGCTACGCCTATCTGCAGCTAGTTTTCTTGAGGGTGTTTGCATTTATTCACTTCTTCATCCATGTTTCCAACTATATCTTTAGTGGGTTATAAATATGTTATAACAGAAAATTATGTACATTCCAATTAATTGTGGTCAGGGCTGAATTTATACCACAGAAGAGGATCAAATTATGTGGCAGACTTGACCTAATTAGGTGGTAAAAAAACGCCTTATTACGCGGCATCATGTGGCACACTCTTTGATAGTATTACTTCTTTACTTTGTCCTTTTTGCACATGTTAAAACAGTCTGTGCAAAGGTTTCGTTTCCTTAGTACCAGTTTAACACCCAAATACAGCAATAAACAACAAAAAGTTGACCAGAAAACATTTGCCAAGCGTCTCCCAATCCATATTTTCAAATAATAGCTGAGCAGTCTAGTGCTAGATCCAGTAATTGCTTATTTTAATCATACGTTTGAATATGAAATACGTTATCTCATCAATTTATATTTAATCGTGCATCTGCAAATTATAGAGTGAATAGGCGTTGGGTAAATCATAGCCAACCTTGAACTTTTGGAATGTTGGCGGCATCACAAATGGGGAACGGCTTTAACAACGCTGGCTGAGCCACGCGTGCCTTTTCCCCACAAGCGGAACCACGCTTGCCTTAACCACGCATAAGCGTGGTTAACGCAGTGTTTGGTCTAGATGATGAGATGGGCGGGCCCAGGAACAAGAAGGATCGGGAGAGGACGCGGACTGGTAAGTGGGTCTGGGACCAGGTTTTGGGGGTTGGGTTGTTTAAGGGTTGGGGGTAGTTTTTAGGGTTTGGAGGGGGGGGGGGTGTCAGAGTAGTTTTTAGGGCTAAGGGGTCTGGGTAGTTTTAGGGGCTCAGAGGGGTTTGTGGTACTTTTAAGGGCTCTGGGGGGGGGGGGTCGGGGTCATTTTTGGGCTCAGGGGAGTCTGGGTAGTTTTACAGGCTCAGGAGGGGTTGGGGTAGGTTTTAGGACTCAGGAGGGGTTGAAGAAGTTTTTAGGACTGGGGGGGGGTTGTGGTAGTTTTTAAGGCTCAGTGTGGGTGGCCTCGATGTGATATTTACCTCACATACCAGTCATGCTTTACCACAAAATTGTGTGCTAAAGGCGTGCGTGGTAAAGCCATGCGTGGTAAAAGAATGCATTGTTCAGACGTATTTGTTGTTTGTGGTTTAAGCAGCGTAGCAGAGGCGCGCGTGGTTTAGCCACGCATGCCTCTGTTATACAACCATCACAAATAGGTTCTAAACCCTGCACGCCTTTGTCTATCATGGTAGAGAAACCAACAGCAGGCAACCTGATTGTAAACCTATAAGGTTTCAATATAAATGACACCATCACTACTCCAAGAACAACACCTAGAATCCTTAATCATTCTTTTTAGGTCCAAATGTCTTACGTTGAATGTGCCACTCTAGCTCCAACAGAAAACTTTTTTGAGTTTGAAGGCCAATTATTCCATCAGACACAGGGCACGTCGATGGGGAGTACCTTTGCCCCTAGTGTGGCCTGCCTCTACATGGCAGCTTTTGAGGAACGAGCCATCCACAATGAATCAAACCCTTATAGAGCGAACATCCTATTGTGGAAGAGGTTTATTGACGATATTTTGATCCTCTGGAAGGGTGATCAGGTACACTGCAATGAATTTTGCCAATGGATAAACACTTTAAATCCATATTTAAAATTTACGAGTACCATCTCTGACCACCAGCTTCCCTTTCTGGACCTCCTGATCATACTAGACGATCATCAAATGAGCACCACACTACATCGCAAACCCACTGATAGAAATAGTCTACTACATTTCAACAGCTATCACCCTGGGACACTCAAACAAAATTTACCCTTTGGTCAATTCCTCCGTATCAGGAGGAATTGTAGCTCTGTTACTGACTTTAAAAAGGAGTCCAAAACCCTTATGACCAATCTCCTCCAGAGGGGGTATCAGAGCCGGGACATCAAGAGATCCTACAAACGTGCCCGTAACAACAACAGGGAAGGGTTACTTGAACCAAGAGAGAGAAAAACTGACGACTGCCTCACTTGTGTGATTACCTACACTCCTAACTCTTCACAACTCAAGAAAATCATTAACAAACATTGGGGTATCCTCCACACCGGGGAACTTACAATACCGAATCCCCGTTTTGCCTTCAAACGCACCACCAATTTGAAGGAGAGATTGATACATACGAGACCTAAACCCAAACCACCAGTGAATACCACTCAATCCACTTTATGGAACCTTCCACCTGTCAGGGGCCACTACCCTTGTGGTTCCTGTGTGGTTTGTCCACAAACTAAAATAACAAAGGACATCATCTTTCCTAACGGGACCACGTGGGAATGCAGAACGCACACTAACTGTAACACTGCCTCCTGCGTTTATCTGATAACCTGCCCGTGTAATCTACCCTACATAGGGATGACGACTAGACCAGTGAAGACGAGAATCATTGAGCATCGGAGTAATTTCCGTTGCAAAAAAATGAACACTAGGATGACTAAGCACTTTTGTGAAAAAAATCACTCTCCAGATTCTTTCAAGTGGGTAGTTCTCCAGTCCCCTAAGAATGTCACTAAAACACAATTATTCACTCTGGAGCAGAGGTGGGTGATGAGATTATCTTCCAATACCGATGGATTGAATGAGGACATCCCGTGGAGTAGCCTCACCAATATTTGACATGACAGAACATATCACTACCTATCTGTCTCTAATAGACGTTCGATACCTGTTTGGGTCCACACTTGGTTGAGCTTGTGACACTTAGACACCATAGCATACTAACATATGTGTCTAGAGATATCTTATGATACCTTCATTTCATTTTCCCAACTTGCGATGTGGCGACGCAAGGATTACATTACATCAGGTGCCAACAACACGCATTTGCTATAGTTTTTATATTTTTTCTCCTGATTCGCTAAGTCACGTCCTCACCGAGCATATCGGACTGACACGCCCCCGACATCATAAGGTTACGATAACAAACTCTAGCAACCAATAAGGGCTTCTCACGTAGTACTGTTGTTGTTACATGTGACTCCACGTCTTCACTTCCTGTTGATTACGTGGCACGTCCTACAACACGCCAACATTTCACTTCTCTTCTTCTACCGGAAGTAGACTTCGCATACTAGTCTTTCCACTAGCACCTCCCTGACGTACCAATTGGTACACGGATCTGATTGGCTAGGTTACGCTTGATAATGCCTCCGGGAGTTCTGAGATATGTCCCCCGAGTCGGCGTGGATCAAGGGTAGGTGGAAAGGCGTCCTGTACTACGGACCTCTGTAAGTATTCTCTTGTGGGTCTCAGTGCCTGGGTCCCCACCTTGTGCGGATCTCCACGCTATACGATTGAGCTACAAAGTGAACAGCTCTCAATCCAATCTCTTTGCGGCTGCACTCTCTGCCCTCCCCTCCGGTCGCCGCTTTTTGTACCATTAGGACACTGTACTTTCCGGTGTCTGCTTCCAGCGCCAGCTCGTTGGATCTCGTAGCCCTGCAGTTAAGGGTGAGTGGTTGAACCAAATTAACTGATGCCACTGTATACCCCCCGATTCGGGCGTTCTGAAATTTCTGCCATAGCACTATTCACAGTGGGAATTGGTCATCATTAATTAATTTAAAAAAATTTATTATTACTCTTGTTTTAGTCCACTTCTTAAGGGTGTTCACACCTAGTACCACCTTATAACTGAACACTAGGCAATAGTGAAATTGCATGACAACTGATGATCGTAGTTGTTAAGAGATAAGATCTACAATGTTTGTCACATTGCGATTGTTATTTTACTTGTATGTTTGTGTCCCTGTACTTTTCTCTTTCAGGCATTGTACCTCACCTGCACTAGTCACCACTTATTAGGGTGCTGTATGTGTGGTAAGTGCCACAGTAGCCACTACCACTACCGATAAGTGTGTGAATCACCTGGTCCTGAAGAATTGCGGTTACTTTACTTAAGCAAGAAACATGTTGACCATTTATGACCACAGCGTAATACAGTCAATCTAACTGTAATATTACGCCCTCTATTGTTTTTAAAATAAGAGTGGGACCCCCGTCATTTAATAAACATTATTTAGGTTCCCCACTACTTATTTTTAATGCACTCCCTCCACCACACACTTCCTCATTTGAAGGCCCTCACCTGCATTCACCTACCGGCAACTTTGGAATAAAGATCTCCACTAAAAGGCGCCACTGGGGTCGCCGATCGGGGATTGCAGCGCCGCCCCGATTCGGAGCAGACCCGATGATGACACTTAACATCTGGGCCACATGCTGACGACATATGACAGCTAGTCTGCCGGGTGTGTGAGGGTCTTTTTCCTAAAGGAGGACTTTCCTCCTGACCTCGGGGACACATACATCTTTTTATTCACCAATAGCTCTCTCTAGGAACAGCATACTTTCTTATTTATTACGTTGAAAGCAGTCACACTGATTTGAGACTGACACTGAGAATGAGAGAGACCCTCTTTCATCGCTGTCTAGCAGATCTCTAATTGTCTCAACCTGCTGACTCAGCAATTTAAGTGCCATAGATTTTTAAGTTTAAATTATTGCTTTTAATCACTACTTTTTAGGGCAGGACTAGTGCTATTGTTGATGTACTTACCGGGAATGGGCGATGTGGCTGAGAAGCCAATTTGACTTTTAGTTCTTTAATTGTGTCTGCATAATGTCCTCCATATTGAAATTCATTATAACAAGCGTCGCTGGAGTTATGCAAATTGCGGCCATGGTGTAATCTGCATAAGTATGGATCTGCTGCAACTGTCACATGATCCATCATCTACTGCATCATCTGCAGATTTTAGCAAAAAAAGACGTTTCTAGATCAAATGGATCAAAAGTTACTAAAAACTCAACGCCCCCCTTGCAGAGAATAGCCAAACCCGAACTAATGAAATCTTTGCCCAGTGCTAAGAACTGTAAAAATGACAAAATAAGGAAGTAATACTATCATAAAATGTGCTGCATAATGCTGCATAATTAGGGAAGAGGTGTGGCGCCACGGCGACTGACTCCGGAATCTGGGGATCACGGTTCGATCCCCGGCGTCGGAGGCAGATTAGCCCAGCACCATGCGACTCTGAGCAATAGCTTGCTTAATCTTCCCGACGGCCCCCAGCGCCTAGAGACCCTTACGGGTGATTGTTCGTGCTTTACAAATGTGGATTATTATTATAATTTACCTTTTAGTCAACCATGCTGCATAATTTGGTCCTTCCCTGCAGCATAATTCCAGTGGCCCTGATTATAATCCAGTGCCATTGGCCCAAGAGCTTGGATGGGATAATAATCTCCAGTGTGCAGGTCCACTGCCCCCAGTTTATGCATTAAACTGCCAAAGAAAAGACCGAGCACTCGACTTCCCTCCCTTCCGAGGCACATTGCAAAGTCTGCAGAAGAAGTGAAGGGAGGTGGGATCAGCACTCAGGCTTGTGGTGTACTCAAGGTCTCGGAGGTCTGTGGAAGTGGCTTATGTTGAGGTCTGTGCTGTCCATTGAGGTGGGGACATGCCTGTGGCATGGCCTGGCAAGGTTTGTACAGCAGGGACGCTGCAGTGACTCATCACTTTCCACCCCTACACCCCCCCCTGGCATGCCTCTGTGCTGGAGCAGAACTAACAGGGTTAGAATAGCTGGAACTGTGCGGCCTCGTTGACCGCCATTGAGATAAACTCCTAATAACACGAACAGTGGTTAATTTGTAAAAGAAATAAGTGCTGGGGCTCTCCTCAGGAGGAAGGATGCGCCAGCTAATTTCACCGGTTAGCGCCGGCTCAAACAGAACCATCTACAAGCAATGAAACCCTACAAGTGGGGAGAGGATGTGTCATAATGGCCAGAGCTGCTAACTTCGGAGCTGGGGAACCAGGTTCAAGTCTCTGCGTTGGTTCAACATCCTGCCATTCTGGGCCAATCCATTTTTCTCCCCGTGCCAACCAAAAATGAAAGTGTCCTTAACTGTTAACTGGTGCTCATGGAAAGCGCTTTGGGTCGAGTTCATGCTAAGAGTGCCGGTGTTGATGATTAAGTGCCGATGCTGGGCCCCGGAAACCACCGGCTCAAATTAAGCACTGCCCAACACTGGAAGATATGAGAGCATCCTCTACAGGCTAGATGTCACATTACCATCACAATGGTGAAGACGGGCACAAAGTGGACCCCTAGAGAAAATGCATTTTAAACACTAGGCATCATCCAGAAACAGGAAACTTTTTTCTCATCCCAACCACTGGCTGGTAATCCCAGAAAACATACACATGGCTGGTGATTTCAATTGTACAGAAAAACATTTGTTTAAGGACTACTCCAAGTGTGTGAAGTAAGCTCTGCTGAGGTGTAGCTATCATCGGTGCATCAGGTGCAGAGTCACCAGGACATAGCCGGATGCACCAGACAGAACTACAGTTTATAGCAAGAACTACCTTTTCACATACCATGGCCCTTGATTGGCCTCCACACCAAATCGTAAAAGTAATGACATGTTTCATGGGCGGCCTTCCGGCGCCTCTGGCTTTTAAGCACATGGGATTGAAGTTGGACTGTAAAAAACACGGAGCCTATTTCTTTAAATTCTCAGGGGAGGGATAACCCACAGACATCCAGTGAGGAATGGGATCTCACACGCTCTACAATTCAGGTCAGACATTACAACTGGTCTTTGGAGGGGCCCATGCAAGCCAAGGGTGGCAACGGCGTGGAACGGGGCGGCGCCAGTGGCGGAACTGGGTGCCAGCATCCTAAAGGAAATGTTGTGCACCTGCACTCATTTATTTATGTATGTTTTACAAACCAGGCACACCTGCACCTATTTGTTAACAAATGTAGCACTGCTTCCATCACTGGGTACCGGAGGCTCCTGGTCCTCCCACTCGCGCCCCTTTCTTGATCATTCTGTTACCTATCGGCCTCACAGGTGGGCCAGCTTCATTATTCAGGAGCTGAAATCATCTTCATACTCCAACTCTCTCTAAACAAGCCTTTGCATCAGAAGCCTCCATGTGCAGTATACATTCTCACTAATAATTCCGTAACTTATGCCAGTGCACATAGTGGCAATACGCAAAATGATGGGGCCCTCCTGTAGAATGTGATGAGGGTCCCCTGAGTCTCCCATAGATATTCATTGGACTTGGGCTGAATGGGGGCCCCATGAAGGGACTGCGGGCCTACATTAGGACCCTGACTGAAAACAATGCTTACTTGTCCTCCCTCCCCACCAGCCTCAGTGGGGGCCAGCAACGATCGGGGATGGCGGGCGGAGGGGGATCTAAAATCAGGGAAAAAACGTACCTTATTATCGCCGCGTCTCTCCTCTGCATCGGGAACGGGACAGGAAGCTCACGGGCTCCCCTAAGCCAATCACAATTGGTCTGAGCGCCAAAGTTGTAATGCTGTGCCCGGAGTGATAAAATGCCTATGTCATCAGGGCCGTACTGGGAACAGAAACCGGCCCTGGCAAACTGCTCAGCTGCAACCCCCCCCGCGGCGAGAGCAGCTGAGCAGTTTGCGAGGGCCGGTTTCGGCTGATTTGTTACAGGGGGCTGATATTGCCGACCCCCGGTAACAAAAACGGCCCCCAGGGGCCTAAAGCAAGCCCCCACACTAGTGGCCTACCGGGAAAACGCCCGGTGGCCGCTAGGGCCAGTCCATCCCCGTTTGTCATTTTACAGCTCGGCCTGGATAGCACTTTGCTAATCCTATGCTTAAAGACTGCTGTAGAAATGGCAAAATACTTTGTCTCTTTCTATCCCTTTGTGTTACTTTTCCATACAAACTAAGACTAATACCTATTAGTGTTAGGCGTTTTAGCATCGGGATAACCCGACGCTAAACCTTTGTGAATCCGGGTCTGCAAGCATTTTCACCTGTTCATATATGCAAGGTTTTCACTGCTCTCAATGACAACCAGACCTACCATTTACTATCGTTGCCAAATTCAAAGCCAAAATGCCACCAAGCATTGAGCAGACTGATTTTAGAGTTCAGCAATACCATTTGCACATTGTGTCCAGGGGGAGGATGGATCCACTGGCTTTTTCTCAAGGTTCCCCTGACATATACCAGATATTCACCCTCGGCTGCAGAGAAGTACATATGTTAAGTAATCAAGTAATCCCAGCCCATGGCAAACCAAACATGACTTAATTCAAGACACAATGGAGTAACCGACAGTAGGGCTCCGCCTGAGCACGTCTGCATGGTACAAAGTAGAGAGCCCCGGACCCAATCTGAAGGCATTTCAACATGTTCGGCTGAAGTAGCCCGTCACTGGAAAGGTTTGATTCTGATGGGATTTTGGCTAGTCATTCCAAAATCTCAGACAGAACACACTGTAAGTCTTATTCACCAGGATCATCAAGGGACCTATGGCCAAATAGCTTTTCAGAAAGAAAGTCTGATTCTCTTCCCTCAATTAACTTGCTAGGAAAAGAATAGGGAGCGGTCATACGTGTCAAGGCCTCGACAAGCCAACTTCTTCCAAGCATCAGCAAACCTCACGGCTGCTACTAAACATATGGGAAGAAGTGGTCATTCTCTCCTTAAGGCCACTGTCGACAAGTAATACCCCCTTACCCTCAAACACGAGTACTACAGTTCTCCTCAAGTCATGACTGTTCCTAGCACATGTGCTGATGTCATCGTCAAAGCCATCAACAAGATCTTCTGCACCTTGGTGCTCCGAGCTTGTGAAATCAGACAATGGCCCTACATTTAACCAAATCCAATTTGAGAACTTCCAACCTCTGCATGGGCTTTAAACAGAGGAAAAGTACTCCAGCATGGCGTTGGGTACAGGCATCATCAAACCTTAACTGGCAAAACCAAAGAATGCCATGCTAGTCACCAAACTCATGAACAGGACAATCTCAGGTACTCTGCCAAACATGGAGTGATGAAAAAGCACTTCAGACAGCAGCACTGGGACGTTGTTGGCCGAACTGCTGTCCAGAAAGAAGACAAAAGCAAACTCCTCCAAGTGAAAAGGCAGAGCAGGTTCATATGAAGAAGATGAAATTCTATTAGTGAAGGAGAGTTTTATATTCGCTCCTCCGCCTCGGGGATCATATGTTGACTAAAACGAAAGGACCCGGAGTCCTCACTCACCCTTTTACCCTGATCTGTCCATCTGTGGTTCTATGTTTACAGTGTTGAGAGAAGGAGGTCACATTATCACCCAGACCTCGTACCTTCTTCTGACTGCTTAATACAGCTCTTAATCAAGTGTCGTCAGAAGGTGAAGGAATCACAGAAGCGCACTCGCGTCCAAACGCCTTTGCCTCCAATTTACCCATTTCTCCATGCTCCCCACCAAGTTCTCCCAGTCCAGAACCTTAAGTTTCCCAACCTCATGTAAAGGTCCGCCTCTGGAAAGGCCTCCATGTTTTTGTCGTAAAGTGGCCATCCATCCTACAGTAAAGAAAACAGTTCTTTTTACTCAGTCTCGTATCCCCGACAATCCATAACAATAGCCATTCCAGAATGTTGCATTGTTTGATGACGTCTTTATTGTGTTTTGAATCCTACTGTGACATCATCACCAGACGGCCCCTTTAAGTTTGAGGGGGATGTACTACTGTTGTCACTTCCGGAGGGCACTCATCCATTCACGATTGAGAAGTGAAGGGGGTGGGAGAAAGGCAGATTGCCATTGGACGGGAGAGAGAGCTGTGCTCTAACCCACTTCGCTGCCTGCTGAAGATGCAACGTTGCTAATCCTTTGTACACAGGTTTCTGTTTGCTGGTAAAATGAGTTTTATTCACTGTTAACTGGTTCATTACAGACTTGGAGACACGGCCCAGCGCAAACAGTGACCTAACTGCAGTTCCACGCTCTCTGCCCTTCCCTTAATGAGCCAATGATTTCTTGTCAGGCTAATTTCCAGCACAGTTGACATCTCCCAGCCTATAGCCATGATTCACCCCTGGAGCTGTTATTGACCTTTCCTTCATTTTTTTTCATTTATTCATTAATCTTTGTAGATATTTTACATCTCGATGTGCAGTGGAAATATTTTAAACATGGGCCTGTGGCAGCCTTGATAACAAATACTTGAACACGTGGCCTACATTGTCAAATTTTGTTGGGCGAAAATGAAATTATGCCATATAGGATGCCAATTTCTGCAACTTATCAATGGTTCAATACAGAACTGCTTATCTAATGTTACTCCACCAATAGCAGCTCAGTACAGCTCCTATCTGTCTCAGAAACAGGAAGGTCATGACTCATGACCTTTGAAAGATAATGCTTATCTGCACGGTCAGTGCGGTATTAAAGCAATTAGGCAGACAACAAGGACACAGGGTACAAGAGGGCGCCAGAATACCATTTGGAGCATTAAATATTACACTAGCACCACAATTGCATGCAGTCTCCCAAACCTTGCAAAACATTTATACAGATGTCTTTACAAGTTCAAAACTGCCTCAATTAGCAACCTTGTGCCACTTTCTTTTTTAAGCTAACTGCGTTGCAGGGACGATTGTTTATGTGCAGGAAGGGACACCTTAATCTAAACCAGGAGTAAGAAAACCAGAGAAGGGAGAAGAAAGAAGAGAAAACAATGACAAATGGAGAAAGCAGGGGTGGGCTTAAAAAAAAGTTACACAAGAAAAGACACAACAACGAGAAAATGTGTCCTTCACCCCAAAAAATATCAGCTAAGCATCCTGGCGCTGGCATGGTAATAACATTTGTTGCAAAGGTTTCAGTGCCAACGGGGTGGCAAAAATGAACTAACTGAATAGGTGTAAGTTTTATTAAGGACAGCAGGGGCATGGGTATCAACAGCGCTGTAGGTGTAATGGCACCAGGGCACCGGGATTCGAGAGGCCTACTGCACCTCCATTATAGCTCTTTCCTAGAACCTTTTGCTTGGCCTTGTCGTCGTCTTCTTCCTTTCTTTCACTTTTTCCTCTCCTAGCTTTCTCCCTTTTGTTTTCTTTCATTCTTTTCCTCTCTTGTCTCCATTTTTTCTTTATCCTATCTTACCCAATCCCTCCGCCGCCCCCCCCCCCCCCACGCCACCTTCAACCAAGAGTAAATAAACAAAGTGCCAGGCACAAACAGGCTCTGTGTTTAAAAGGGTATGGGAGTTGGTGCCGGGGAGACACACTACTCAAACTAATACCTCGCTACCTTTTGAGTCTCGAAGGAAGGCGAGACGGAGTGGTTTTGGAGAGTGATCCCATTCATTTTTGGGACGGTGAGCAACAGGGCACAAGTCCTAAAAAAAGAAGTGGGGGACGCTGACGTCACGACAGGAAGTGATGTCACGAAAGGTGGCTTGCACCATCAGACTCATTGCCTCCCCTCGCTCACCCCTTAGATGCGATTGCATCAGAGAAGCCAGCGCGTGAGCAGCGTTCTGAATGAGTTCCGATCTCGTCCCAGAGAGGCCAAAGAGTGAATGTGTGGCTCCATTTGCTCCAGTTATCGAGCTCCCGGTAAAATAAGTGGGGGGGGACGCAGTCCACCCGCGTGGTACCCCGACTCGAGCCCTGGTGAGGAAGGTGTTTAAAGTGATCCCACTGAAGTAAGAGGGTGGTATTTTGCCTGTTGGAGGATGAAAATGAACACAAAAACGGTTGACACCTTCCAAATGAGCATGATTTGAGGATGGTTAAAAAGGTTGAAATATATACACATTTCAAATGCCGTGACGTTTTCTAGCCCAATCAGCAGGTGACAGAAGTTTCCAAGCAAGGAATGGAAGTGGGCCAAGCCATAAGTAAACTATTTTTTTTTTGTAACAGCAGCTGCCAAATAAATATTAGTTATGGTTAGATATATTTGTTTTTAAAAGTGCATTTAAAGCATGTACGTAGCTACCATTGGTGCAATAGGTGCAGTGGCACCAGGGCCCGGAATCACGAAGGCACCATGGAACAATAACAATGCTGTATGTCACTACCTCAACAGTAATGAAACGCGCCATCTTTCTTGCTTCCACCAGGGCCTGTGGCGTCCTTGCTACGTTACACGTAAAATAGACATTTCTTGCTTCAGCTGCTGTGATTGCCTCACAAGCTCTCAGCCATAATCGCTCTGCTAATGACATTACCACGAATTCGACGTCACAGTCCCAGAATATACGACTAACGACCTTTTAATGACTACAGACGGCCGACAGTGACAGCTCGCCTCTCTTCATATTCCTCGCCTTCACGAGCACTCGCTTTGTGTGCGCAGGCTGTGTCTGCCATGTTGGGGAAATGGCGGGAAAAGGCGTGCTGGTTGTGTGCAAACAGGCCCGGAGCCGGCAGCGCCAGCCGTGCTTCCAGCCCACTCCCTGGCGCCCAGACGCAGGGGCTGGCAGATGGGCGCGCAGGGCGGGGGCGCGCTCTTTGCTTTGGCTTTTTTATTAAGTTCCGCTGAATGTTATTCGTGTGCTGTGCCGGCTCGGATGGCGCGTTCATTCTCGGAAGGATTGCATCAGCTGCCCACCTGCCCTCCGCGGCAGTAAACCGAGACGGTGTTTTTGCTTTCGCTTCCGTCGTGCCAGTGGGGAGCTGGGTAACATTTGCTTGTGCGACATGTTCTCTGCACTTGTTAAACAAAGCAGGGCCAGGAACAAAGGCGTGGGCAGAGAATGACGGCTGCTCGTTTGCTGGTGGTGAGGGGCCTAAGATGGGATGGGCAGCACACTAACCACAGGGAACAGGTATTTCAGCACGCTGCCTGCGCATTGCCACCCCAGTCAGTGGTTGGCACACAGAAAGAGAAAAACAAAAACATGCATACATTCAAAAATACATAATATATATTCAAATATATGTGCACACATGGAAGCCAGTAAACATCAATCAATAAATCAGGGGTTTATAAAGCGCACTACTCACCCGTGATGGTCTCAAGGCGCTGCCAACATGTTAGAATAGGCAAGGAGGAGATTTAACAAAAAAAATATTAATCGGGAGAATATATTTCTCCTATTGACTTCTGTTGAAGCAGAGGCAATTTCAGGCTAGGGACATCCAAGATAAAGCCTCATTTGCTTCAAAAATCGGGACTCTCCCACCGGAATCGGGTCCATTGGCAGATCAGAGTCAGTTACCGAATTATTGGTGTAGCCCATCTCCATCAAGGCAAAATGATGCCCACAGGAGGCACTGACCCATGTGCCAAGAGGCCCTTGGAAAACGTCCATGAATAAGTGCGCACCTCAGACTACAGAACCATGGATAAGTCACCCATCTATTAATTTTGTATAGCACCAACCAGCCACCTCTAGACACCCTCCATTGAACCTGAGAAGCAGAGAACAAGTCTGAAAACTAAGTGAGAGCTAATCAGTATGAGGACTGATGTTGCTGCATCCCCTACTTTGGTGTCATAGCTGATGTGCATTGTGCGTTTAGATAAGGGCGCGCTAGTATTTCCTCGGTAGGCCACAAACCTGGAGGGCTCCTTTCACAGCAGGGTTGGCTGCACTGACAACCACCACTGCTTAATTTGAGCCAGTGGTTTCCGTACTCCGCACCAGTACTTAAATGTCAACACGGGCGCTTGTGAAAATCTGCCACAAGGTGGCGTGCTGTCTGGTTAATTGAGAGATGACCACAGTAACAGCATTTGCGAGAGTTTAAGCTACTGGCATTGTAAATGACAATGTCTTTTATTTATCTGTTTTGATAATTAACAAATAAATAAAAGGCATTGTCAGCTACAACGCCAATAGCTGAAACTCTTGTAAATGCGAGACCTATTTCATTTCAAAGAAGCGGCAGCCATTGTCCAGGGCTGCTTGGAAAGTGAAAGCACGCATGGCGCACTGAATGTTGCAGGAAAGCATGCCGTGCCTGCAGTAGGGGAAACTCTTTAAAGAAAATAGTGCTTATAGACTAAATGAGACATACCGTGTAACAACAGAAGTAATGGGAGGTTACAAATGACGACAAGGCAGTACTAAGGAGACATGTAGCCATTTTTTGTTGTCTTTCGCCACCAGACAAAACCTGGCGTTGATGGACAGTACAATCGTAATAATACTCTCCCCACCCATGGCGAGGGAGCAACTTTGCTTTTTCATTACAAAATGAAAATCACGTTTTGAGATTTTCTTTTTGTAAAGAAAAAAAAGAATACTGTTTGTTACAGGGCTGCGACCTACTGACGCAGCCCCGTAGCACAGTTTACAATGCATTGACAGGAACCATGGTGACAGCTGTTCCTGGCAATGCTTTTATAAATAACTGCCTGCTTGGCGGTCATTTATAAATTAGGCGGGCGGCCACTTCCCATGTGGACGGATTAATTTACTCCGTCCCTATGGCGGAACGGCAGTCCATTCACCAGGATATATATCAGTGCCTTAGTGAAGAAATAACAAAGATACCTCAGAGAATTAACTTATGGATCCCCCACAACTAAAACACATAGAAACAGGACTACACAATGATCCATGCCCCTGGCCATTTGAAATACCAGGTGGTGTGTGGACATAGGGCATGGTTCAGATGAGGGCACGTAAAGGCCAACCCTAGTGGTGGGAGGAGCTCAGGCCTCAAAAAAATCTACTCACCCACTCACATTTGCAAGTAAAATTTTATCAGGTTGAGCTATTTTTAGCACCTACTAGTCCCATCCGGTGAGTAAATGTAGGCTGGAAAGGAACAGGTGTTCTATTCATTCAGAAAGTGAAGGAGCAATAAAGATGCCATTAAATCCTGTTTTTATCTTGACTCATTTATTGTCTGTTCAGGGAAAGAGGTCAAAAGTCAGTTTGTCTTTGAACTAATTGCTGCTTGGAAAATGAGGTTTATTTTTCTCTCTCTTACTAGATTTACAGGTTTTTGTCAAGTGAGCTGTCTGAAGATGTCAGTTATTTTTCTCTAACACGTGACATTTAAATAAATAGCCTGTAAATTAATACTACAAATATTTCAAAATATAGCAGGAATTACAAAAGTACATTTTTTTGTCATTAAGAAGTGTGAGGCAAACAAAGAGTTATATAGGAGCAAAACAAACCAGAACGCTTTACTTGGTGATGTCCAAATGACAGATATTTGCAGAAACTCTATTTCCAAGTATTGTTTGTACACTACATAGTTTTATCAGTAAAGCCACGTCAGTGGGAAAGTTTGTGGCCATTTCAATGTAAAATCTGCTTATTACAAATGTCAGTGTGCAGCCACTTCATACTTTAGTTATGTATCAAAAGTGATCATTTTTAAACATGATTTGAGAAACATTCCTGGCCGTGCCCTTATAAAAAGGCTGTTAAGGAACTAAGAGGTAAGTCAGGGGTCATGTGTATCCTATATGTGGCTAAGTTTGTATTATATATGGAAAAAAAGTTTAGTCTATTAAATCAAACAAAAGAGTTTTTTGTACAGCAGACATGCTGAACTCGCACATTTGAAGGTGCTCTCATATGTGATAATGAAGAAAATGGCGGCTCAATGAATCAAATTATTTGCCAACTAGCACATCATTTGAAACCAGTTTATGGGACAAGAGCACTACAAATAGGCCAAGTAGATTATTTAAGTCACTAGACCAGAAGGTCTAGTAAAATTTTTATGATTTTCCAAGGCCTGGTGCTGCATGCAGTGCCCCAGCAGACATGTTTAGTTTCAGGCCGTTGCCGATGGATTAGAACGGATCATTCCAGCTCATACACACCGCACGAAAAAACTGTCGCACACGGCTAAATGGGAAAGGACCTTCCCAGCATCAATTCCCTATGCCCTGAGGAAGCCCCAGGCCGGATGGCCATTGGAAGGGGCAAAACACGTGTTGGCTATCTATGTCCTTTCTTTTCACAAAAGCACTATGAAAAATTATAATTGATTCCAGCAAACAAGTGATTTTTTCGCACTCTTTCGGACACACCATTTAGTTCTACAAACAGAATGGGTAAAGGGTTTCCCATGGTCTCGAACGAGTAAACCCAACCAGATCAACTCTATTACAGTAGGTTGGCTGAGGCCCCGGACCAATTACCCCTTACCCCATGAACACATGTTTAGTTTCAGGGCCTTCCAAACCCACAAATGGTGCAGCACACTTTAAAGGAGTGGGCGGCTTGAGGACAGGTGAGTAGGAAGGCCTATGGCGCAGAACTGGCTGGTGGAGCCTCTACAGTCTATAATGTGTGCTGGGTTCCTCCCCTGACATTCCAGTTATGGCGTCGCAATCAGCTCTACTAAAAGACTAGCAGCTTCCCATGTTTTCCACAACAAATTTTCCCTTCCCCAGACCCAGAAAGAACAAAGTAACAGAGAGAACGTAGCATGCAAAGCCACTTGGGGTACTACCCTCAAAGCGAGTCTCCCTGGTTGTTGAGGGATTTTTCGATGGTCTACCAGATTGTTGAAAATAAACCGTGCACTTTTACAGTCCACAACTCTCAAGATTTTATGTTCCGGGGTCTCCTTTTCACACGTCGGTTCCCCATATTAAGGACATTTGGACACCAGTCCACAATAAGCGTCATCTCTAATATAGCCGGATCCATGCCGCTACTTCATTGTAGGCAAATGTAGCTTGTGTTGACATGCTGAAGACCTGGCATGGAACCAGCTTTTTCTGGATCAATACTTGAAATCCTAGCTTTAATTCTTCAAGAAAATATGTGATCGCTCAACTAGGTCAATTCTTAAAGCTAGTTCCTCTTTACACACTAATCAGTACTCTGCATTCTTTCTTACAGTGACTATGGATTAAAGCTACAAGGAATTGAAGTATCGCAGTATGCATGTGGAACTGAGAATGTCTCCTCAACCGGGACTGCTGCTCTTGGGACATGGGGGTCCTGTGAGCAGAAACATGTTTGATCCATGTGTAGGATTTGCAGTCCTGCAAACCACGCTATTCGCAAAATTCAGTACATAAACTTGAAAACTGCCATTTACCATTCCTTTTTGACTGTGGTCTTTTAAACAATCAGGAATTCAGAACATACTATGCATGTCCACGACAATACTTAGAGGTTCAGTTAATATTCTGTCATGTTGCATACAATTGATGATTTAAGAAAATTGAGGAAGACCACGCATACGGCATCTCCTGGTTCAACTTGTAGTTTCTTGGAAGAGGGAAATAAAATTAGTTTGACATGATTCACTTAACACAAACTCATATCGATCCTGTGAAATGTCTTTTATTACTCACTCTGGACAGTAATTTCAGGGGTGACTTATTTTGCCCTTTTCAGTTTATTAATATACCTGCCCTTTTTCAGACAACTGACATTCTATTTGTCTCCAGCAGCTTACCAAAAGTCTCGGCATTGTGTCTTTTTGGCACTGTTCAAGCCTGTGTGCGCATGTGTATCTGTGTGTTTGTGCATGAGAGAGTGTGTGCGAGTGAGTGTGTGTTTGTATATAAAGTTGACTAACACTGCTGCCTTTTAGTTGTTTTTCTTTCTTTTGGGATATATCCGGGAGAATACCTCTCAGTATACTGTATTGTCCACAGTGGTTAATTTGTAAAAAAATAAATAAGTGACAGGACTCTCGTCAGGAGGCAGCTTGAACCAGCCCATTTCTCCTGTTAGCGCCACCTAAAACAGAACCATAAAAGTGAGGAGAGGATGTGGCATAACGGCCAGAGATGCCAACTTCAGAGCTGGGGAACCAGGTTCGACTCTGGCATCAGCTCAACGTTCCGTGATTCTAGGCAAATCACCATGCCTAATCAATGTGTCCTTAACCGGTGCTCATAAAAAGTCCTGGTGTTGATTAAGTGCCGGTGCTCACCGGAAACCAATGGCTCAAAATAAGCATGGATTGTCCAGTGTCACAGTAGCAGAAAATGAACCCCCACTGTTCCAAAGCGGGAGTGCCATCTGTGACTGGCCCTGAATATATGTGTAACTTAAGTATTATATATATTTATATAAATATATATCTGCACTTACCTTTCAATATTTTGTCCCTTGGTATTCTATCAATGATATTAGTGCATCTCGAGGTCCAAGCCTTGGTATTCTGTACTAAAATCCCTTCTAAGCAGATGTGGACAGATGCACAAGCAAAATGGCGTCACCCAGAGTTAAGAGATGAAATGGCTGAAGTGGGTTGACAATGCTAAATGTTTTGTTGGGCGGGCAAAATGTGAGACACTTGATCAGTAAAATAAATTTAGAGGACCAAAAGCTCCTGTTCGCGTATATATATATATTACCTACTGGCGGTCGCCAGTGGGTAGTTATAGTTAGGACCTATTATCCATAGGAAATTTGTAATATATATATATATATATATTTATTATCTACTGGCGGTCGCCAGTAGATCGTTATAGTTAGGACCGTGTTTCCATAGGAAATCCGCAACATTCTATTTGGAATAACTTTGGCGCCGATTGACGAATCCTCGCGAAATTCTCAAAATAGGTGGGGTGCTCCGCTCCGCTCCTTCCCTGAAAGTCTCGGGGGGATTCGTCAAGCGGGGGCTGAGAAAAAGGGGGGTCCCAAAACGCGTTTTCCCCATGCATTTTTCCATAGGACCTTTAGTCCGAGCTACAGCCCGAACGGCAGAACAGAATTACTTGAAATTTGGCAGAGAGGTAGCCCTCAGGTCAGGGATGTGCCTTTTGAAGGTCTCGTGTAAATCTGTTCAGTATTTCCTGAGAAAATAACATTTAAATCAATATATATATCTATAGGCGCGCTCCGAGCGCGTACCGTAAGCTTACCGTACGCGCACGGTGCAGGCCGCGAGCGCGATTCTGATTGGTTGTTAGATCTTAGTAAACATTTGAATCGGACGAAACCAGGAAGTGTCGGCCGCCATTTTGTCTCTCGCAGTCTGAGGGGGTGAAAAACAAAGGTGGAGAACGTGAAAAGGGGGCAAGGTGGACAGTTCCTGACCCCCTAGCCTTTGTCAGGGGGTCCCAGAAGGACCCCCAAGGGCAAAAATTAATTTTAATTTTTTTTTTAAAAATCGTCGAATGCGCGTAGCGTACGGCGTAAACGGAAAAATTCCGCGAACTTCGCGTAACGATTCCGCAACTACGCGTACCGTACGCGCACGGCAAAAAAAAAATTCAAAAAGGAAAGCTTAAAAAAAAATAAAAAAAATTGTGAGGTAAGGTTGGCTCTTAAAAGAGCCGTTGTGTTCATACAGGGATAGAGGAAAGAAAGAATGGGAATATTATGAGCGTCTACAAACGTGCTGGTCTATCTTATTGTTAATAAGGGAAACACTGGTCTCCCCAAAAACAATAAGACCACAACATGTTGTACACCTCATTGCAACCCTCCCAAATCGAGGGTTAATGTCCAGAGGAGCTGAAGAAGGTGATGCTCCCACCTCAGAGGAAGGGCTCAGCTGAGCTGCCGATGATGTACTCGGCTGAGCTTCTGAGGTTGGGCTTCGGTGACTTACTGAAGAGTTTTCTCCAGTATGTCGAGCAAAGGTCCTGGGATGTTTATCCCTAAGGTGTCTCATCATAGAGTGATTTCCAAAGGAATACTTCTTCCTTGGATTTCCTCTAGATAAAACACGGTCACAAAGTGTGCAAGTGACCAATGGAGCATTGACCTTTTTCAGCCCCTCTGGAAAAGTAAAATACTCCCACACAAAAGAATCCTTTTGTTTCCTCCTTCTCTGTATGATGATGGTGCTGCTAGCCTCACTCTCAGAAGAGGACTGCTGCTCTGCCATTGTATCTCAATGTCAATTCAGCTCCTTCTCCTAGGGGATCTCAAGCAGTAATGAGGGGAATGGGTGTGGTGTTGAAGTTTCTGGAACTGAAAGTAGTTTCAACCAATGAAAAGTGTTCTTTGTGGATCACATGACCAACCGTGCGCGCTCCGTAAGCTTACGCTACACGCTCGGAAACAAGTATGCATGCGCAAACGTGACGTTTACGGAGCGCGTACCTAGGACGCACTCGCGCATGCGCATTACACGCACTCGCGTAACCGCGACGTTGGTTCAGCGCAACGCGCATGCGTGTACGCGTACGTCACATGCATATCACGTAAGCGCACCGTACTTATGACGTACGGAGCGCGTAGCGTCAGCTTACCGTACGCGCACGGCAAAAAATCCATAAAAAAAAAAAGTTTCAAGGGTTGTAGAAGATAATAACTGTGATGTACAACTGTATGTAAACATTAATTTTTAACCATAATGCAGAATATAGTACATATATTATTTTATACATAGGTTGGATATTATTTTTTAACAAAAATCTAAAAAAAAAATTTGCATTTAAAAAACCTTTGAAATTCACTGAAAAAACCATAGGTTTCACACACGTTATAGTTAGGAATTAGCATTTAAAAAACCTTGCAAATTCACTGAAAAAACCATAGGTTTCACACATGTTATAGTTAGCAGGACATTTCACTCGTGAAAAACCAATGAAATTCCCCAGTTATAGTTAGTGCAGGCAACTATAACTCACGCGACCGCAATCCTCTGCTGATGATGTCAGATATTACATCACTGATGACATATGTGTTCTGAAAAAAAAATATTTGTAATATATGTATAGCTAAAAATTAATGGAAGAAGACATGGGTAAATAAGTGTCTAAATACAGTGATGTAATATCTGACATCATCAGCAGAGGATTGCGGTCGCGTGAGTTATAGTTGCCTGCACTAACTATAACGGGGGAATTTCATTGGTTTTTTACGAGTGAAATGTCCTGCTAACTATAATATGTGTGAAACCTATGGTTTTTTCAGTGAATATATATATATATATATATATATATATATATATATATATATATATATATATATATATATATATATATATATATAGCGGCAAAACTGCACGGAATAAAATAATTTGCACTTACATCTCACCAAAAGCTCCTGTTCGTGTATATATATATATATTACCTACTGGCGGTCGCAAGTAGGTAGTTATAGTTAGGACCTATTATCCATAGGAAATTCGTAACATTCATATATATAGCGGCAAAACTGCACGGAATAAAATAATTTGCACTTATTCGTTTGGTCTGTGTATGCTGTGAAGTGGCGAAGATTTAGCTGCTGCTCATCTGCGGAGTGCTATACATATATATATATATATATACACAAACACTATATATACATATATATATATATATACACACACACACACACACACACACACACACACATATATACATATAACATGGATTTTGGGGTAAACATGAGGGCTGGCAAAACAGCTACAGCTGACTCTAAGCCACATCTGAAAACAGCACCTGGAAGTTTACTAAGGGGCAAAAGTCCTGACTCCTTAAATCCGCTGGAGTTCAGCATAGGTCACTAGGGAGATCCAGGGTTCAGTGCATCAAGAACGAACTAGGTTATGTCCCACTCTCACCTAACCAATGTATATTTCTAACCAGCTTAAAACAAAACCTTTTGCAGATTCACTTTGACCAATTAAAAACTGTCTATTCACCTTGGCCCAACAAAATACATCCTACACAAAGTAAGAACCCCTGCAACCCTATCACGAACCAACAGAAAACTCCCTGCAGTTTCACGGTGACTTCAGAGGAGCAACCTGCAGTTCTGCCATCGAAAGAGAAACACACAAATGCTCAGAGCCAAAGTAGAGCTGGCAGAGCATTGACATTGGACAAGTTAAAAAAATATCCTGTTCACCAATAAGAACCACCAAAGAGAACCACTCCCTGAAGCCCTGTCATACTGCAAAAACAAGGTCTATAGTTCTGCCTTGCCATTTAAAGAAATGATTCAGTTTAATCTTGAGCACAACTAAAGAAAAAACATGGCAGTTCCAATAGGAACAAGTCAGAGAGTTTCCATCTACCCCAAAAAACACCTCAGTCGGTCAAAAAGCACAAAAATAATATTCTTATTTCCACCCTCGCTCCCATCACAAGTAGATATGCCCATAGTTTAATGAAGAAGGAAACATACAAACTCCAAGCAGCAAGCACTCAACATGGGTAACTAGTGGTTAGTTAGACCCAAATAGTTTGAATTACAAAAGGTTTGAATCAAATAGTGTACCATAAGCTTACTTACTTCTTCTCTACTACTACAGGTAAGGTAGGTTAGGTATGGTGGGTTAGATATTGTAGGTGAGTTTGGTAGATTAGGCATGTAGATATGGTAGTTATAGTAGGCAGGTAAGTATATTAGGTACTTATGGAAGGTAGATATATGATGTAGGTATGGTAGGTTAGGAACAATGCTTGATATCTTTTTTAAAAAGTGTGTATTAATGTAAGAAATTGTGCATATGTGTCAACATGTTCAAAACAAACAAAGACAATATTTCTGGCTTGTAGGTACACGCGTGCGTGGTTGTGTGGATGGTGAATCGATGATCGCGAATGCTTCCATGGTTGAATAAATGGAGTATTGAGTGCATTCATGGGTGGATGAATGGGTGACTGAGTACAAGGATGGAAGCATGAGCACATGGATGGGTTGTAAAATAAGTAGGTGACTGCACAGATGGATGTAGGGACAGGAGTAATGTGTGGGGGCAAGGATAGGGTGGTGAAACTGAGCAAATGGGGCAGTGAGGAGAGAAGTTTGGTAGAAGGGACAGTGTGTGGGGTAGGTATAGTGAAGGAAGGAATGGACAAGCATGGACAGGTGGCTAGGTTAATGGGCAGATCAGTGACTGGATGATGGGAGCAAAGCAAGTGAATGGGGACAAAGGTAAAGGAACTGTGTGAAAGAAAGGGCAGTGTAGGAAGCATCGTCAGTCAATGGGGAAGTGACTGAGTGCATAGATGGATGTGTGAAATCATGAATGGGTGTCTGGATGAGTGGATGGATAAGGGATGCAATGCAAGTGAATGGGGACAAAGACAGGAGTCGTGTGAAAGAAGGGGCAAGTGTATGGAGTACGGTCAGTCAATGGGGAAGTGACTGAGTGCATAGATGGGTGCGTGATATCATGAATGGATGGCTGGATGAGTGGATGGATGAAGGGTGCAAGGCAAGTATATGGGGACAAAGGCACAGGAGCGGTGTGAAAGAAGGGGCAGTGTAGGGAACATGGTCGGTCACTGGGGAAATGACTGAGTGCATAGATGGATGTGTGAGATCATGAATGGATAGATGAAGTGTGCAAGGGCATCTGTGTGTGGGGCAAGAGCAGCAGGGGAGTGTGTCAAGCGATGAATGGCAGAAGAGCAGTAAGCGCTGGACGGGGCAATGAGTGGGTGCAAGGGCAACTTGGAGGAACAAGTGGGAGAGAAAAGCAAGTGCAAATTGATGAACAGCAAAGAGCAAAGTCATGAAAAGCTTTCCGAACCACGCGTAATAGTCAGACTTTTATATTGGACCTTAAAGGGAGCCCTCAGCCAACCGAGCTGAGAACATTAGCATTTAACAGGATTCCTTCTCTGAAGACCAAAGATGATTCAGAGTGCAGGACGGTGTCCTGCCAGGAGAATATCCATCTGTTTCTAAGGAAGATTCAGCCATCCAGCTGAACATTGAAACAGCCTGGAGAAGACCACAGCATGACTCAGTTGAACTAAAGATGAGGAACAGAAAAGAAAACTGATTTGTGAGATATTGAACAGATGGTACTGTGCTGTCTTTGCTGTTGCCTGCACCTGTAGATCAAAATGTAACTTGGAATCAAATATGAGCCCCAGAATTCTGACAGAGTGTATCAGAGCTGGAGGGACACCCAACGCAGAGGGCCAAGTAAAGCCCACGGATGCAGGTTGTTCACAACATATCAAGAGGATATCCGCCTTGCCGGCATTGAGACATCCAAGTGTAGCCTTTACATCTGTAAGACCCGCAGTGATCAAATTATTGTATCCACAATAATTTGGGTATCTTCTTAAAAGGTAGACCATTTTACGCAATTATTTGTGCAAGGGATGTTAACTGAAGACAAGACAGACTCTTGAGGGATGCAAGAAGCCAGGTTGTAGAGGCAAGATGAAAATTGATCTTGGAGGATCCGCTGGTTGTGACCCCCCTCCCTGCCTATCTGCTCCTCCCAAGGAGTGGTGACTCTAAGCCAGTGTCCCTCTCCTCACGCCCATCCACCGTTGACGCATTATCTGCATGCCTCAGAATTCCAATATGTGCTGTAAATGAAGATACTGCACATACTGGAATGGTTTCCCCAGTGGTAATTAGGGCTTTAGGCTGCCTATTAATCCCCTTTATGCCAAACATTGGCAAAGCAGGTAGGTCTGCATTCAACGTTCTATCACAATTAACGTTGGTGTTTTAGTGCAAGACATATGGGATAGAGCCTGGGGGAGTGGCCAGAGAAGGCTTTAGTTGCAAAGTAGTTTCTCATGTATAATGCAAGCATTTTTGGGCAGTGGAAGGATGCTTCCAAGCTGTCAGTATTAGACGAGGATGAAGGCACCACTGGGCTAAGCCAAGACTTGATTGACAAAATCTTGCGGGTCGAAGAAAGCCAAGGTTTGAAGGCTGCGGACTGAAAACTCACTCCATATATATTGTTAGCAATAGGTCAGTTTTCACTGCAGCAGAATTGCAAAATTTGTCTACAAGCTTGATGCGGATACCCAACAATCTCACACTAATGTCTATCAGTACATCATGCATCTGTTATATACATTCTAAAATAACTCGTATAACATCGTTCTCATTCCAACTCTTTAATGAAATGGCATAAGTTTTCATTAAATCAATAGTCAAAGTGATATCGGACAGCAGAACCAATGGTGTCCTAGGCAAAAATGGCCAGCCAACTGTCCTAATTAAATCTTACATAATTTTGGTCTCCCAATTTGGCTGCCTTGTATAGGTTATAGATAGAAACTTCCAACATCCCAAAAAAATTAAGGGGTTTGATTCTGTGTTCCCTTATATAAAAAAGGTGAGTCAGTCTTGCTAGGTAATTATCGAGTAATCCGATTTTTAAATGTTGAAGTGAAATTTTTTTAATTGTTTGTGCTTAAATGACTTACATAAATGGTCGGATGCGAATCGTCTGAACTCACCTTTTCGTACCGGACTTGGTCCCTAATGTGGGAATTTGGACAACATTGTAACCTCAAGGATACTGGTTCACAAATAAAACATATGTCAAGCACACACTACTTTATGCTTCCCTTGTGGACTTTAAGGCAGCCTTTGACAACATATGATGTAGAAGACAACCTTGGTCTAAATTAAACAACTGGAGGATAATGCACATCCTAGTCACAGCCATTATGTCTTTGTACAAAAACACATAACTGCAGATCAATTGGTGAAGATCAATTCCACATCTTGAAAGATATTTACCAATTGTGGCCCAAACTAAGGGTGCCCCCTCCACCTACTTCTATTCAGTCAATACCCTATGTGCTTAGCTTCTTATTTAAATATTGCAACTAACTTACATGGCAAATAAGAATTCAACTACATTTTTACAGTATGCAGAATTTGACATTCCACTTTAATGGCAGTGAATTCCTTAATCAGATTTAAGGGAGATAGCAAACTAGTTAATGTTAATAAACAAAGGTCATGGTCTTTGGTAAATAGGCAGTTAGTTGATATACCTAGTACCTAGGAGATACCCCTATTGAACAATCGCTAACTATCTTGGCATCTGGTTAGACAGTCATGGTAGTATTAAATGTCAAATATATCTCAATCATAGGGCGTGTGCACTAAATGTCGCCCTTCTCAGGATTCAGGTTCAGTTACCCAAACAATTGTTTTCAACATTATTCAGTCGCAATTTCTTCCTACCCTAGCTCATGCCTTTGAAGACTTCCCAAGTATATTTAGAAAAAGGCTGGATGTAGCTCAATGTTCCTTATTTATGTTTAAATTTCCTTACTCGTTTTCTTAGGGCAATGTTGGCGCTGGCTGCAATTTAGCTTGATTAAGCAATCTTGGGCAGATATGGCACGTTTTGCCAAATTCTGCACCAGGGCAAGAATGGTCTGTGATGACTTAATTACACCTCAGATTTGGGTCTTCATCTACCATTGTTCCAAAAAAGGTGCTTTATGCTCATGGAACACTTGTCCAAGTCACCGACAGCAGGAGGGGCAGTTTCTCCAATAGGACCCTGGGGCTGCGCCCCCCCTGAAATTTCTGTACATTCTTGTATAAATATTAAATAGACCGATTATTTTAGGGAGATGATCATATCTCTAAACAAATCAATGTGTTTAAGTCTGAGCTGTCTGTTCTAGGCTGCCTGCCCCGCTGCACTCTGAAGCAGGAGACGGAAGGTTTCGGGCACGGAAACTTCACCCCTGCATGATTCCAAACTTCTATCATTCACAGGCATAAATCCCACCATTTCCCATTCGTCACATGTAGGAGTGGATGCAAGGTGCAAGCATGTGTATTTTTATGCCTTGTTCTCTGTAATGGTAAGTGTTAGAATGCTAATCTTCTGTTATGTATATTGTGCTGAGACCGCTTGCCAGGCAAACCCCCCACTACGACACCTCAGGCACATCGCTGGCCCCGTTAGAAGTGGAGCTGCTGCATTTGTTCTCCAGCGAAATTGATCAAGAAGACAAACGAGCCAGAGTTCTTGTTCCCTTGTGAAGTTGATCCAAATATCTGAGTCAAGAGCAAAGCGAGAGATATGTGCTTACAGTCAGTGGTGACTCCTCCCCTAAGGCAGAGGAGCATCGAATTACGGCGCTCAGACCAATCACAACACTGCATTTCAGTGTTGCGATTGGCTTAGGGGGAGCCTGGATGCTTCCTGGTCGGCCAACGGAGGAGAGATGACGTTAGAGACGAGCGGCGAGGAGATATGTGTATTTTTCTTTTTATACACTCCCTACCCCCTCGCCCCCGCCCTGCCACCCCAGATTTGTGCCACCCACCACTGCTTACAGTAGACAATTATCTACTGTAGGACATTAAAACTGGCCCTATTTTCATGCCCTTAACAACATTAATGCCAAAAACATGGATTGATTTACGAACAATGAGTGTTAAAAACGTTGTTTATCATTTATTTCACTTTTTACTTCATCTTTCCTTCCTCAAAGGATAGCTATTTAATCATGTTGTGTTTCTGTATTATTTTCCATGTATACTTTGAGCCGTGCCAGGTGTTTGAGGGGCGTTGATTGAGAGCTCTAACACTGAAGCCAAAGCAAAGTACCTGTCAGTGGCTTGGCCTCTCTGCTGAGCACACTGAACAATGGTCATGTATTCCAGTTGCAATTGCAATTCTGTGGAAATGTGTGTGAAGGGGGTGCACAGATGGCAAAATATTTACAGGTCAAAAGGTAATAAATTGCTTAAATGTGGGTGTAGTGTAAGTTTGGAAGTGGTGAGGTGAGGGAGATGCGGCGAAGTGCATTCGGGGAAGAGTGAAAAGAGGGTGCTGAAGAGGAAAGAGAGGTGGTTGAAGATTTGCAGATGGACGAGATGTGCAGAGAAAAAGGACATACAAATCTAACATAAAGCGCACATAACTGAAGGCCAAAACCCCTTCCACAGGCCTCAATACTATTGAAATTTCAGAATTGAAACATTTTCCAGGTTAATTATTTATAGCAAATCCTTGTTGTTACTGATTTACCTTAAACAGCTAACAGCCATTGACAAAGCCAATCGTACTGACAGGTTTTAGGTGTAGGTCAGTTGTTGTGTTATATATCTGGATGCAATTACATCTCAGAGAGAAACCAAAATACCAATCGGGTAGCTCACTATGGGCATCACTGAAATGTATTTTACATGTTCCCTTTTAGAGAGCCCCCACATTTTTCATCTCACTTAAAGACCCGTCTTCACATATTTTTTATACGACTGATTGCAGTCAGCAACTGTGGGTCCTTCCCGAAGCCTGGGTAGAGCATCTGCTTCCAAGGTTGATGCCGCTTGCAGTGCAAGATACTGGGCAAGCACACAATTTAAAAGGCTGAAGTTGTTATGTTGTACAATTTGCACATTACAGTAGCTGTTAAATATATTAATGCAGTAAGAGATAGGGCAGTGTTTTAATGTGTTTAATATTTCAAGACTATATGTTCCCACTGCTTTATCAGCCTTGCTTTTTCCCTAAATTAATCTGCTTTAAAATGCACCATTTGCCAATCTTTTTCTCAGTGTTTTCTCTGGAGGAGGACCCAGCCTGGACACTACTTTTGTCCATTAAGCCTTCTTGCGTTGCTCACTACATAAAAGTCATACCAAACTTTTACGCCTCACCACTTTCAAATGTCAGCAGCCACCACTGGACATCAGTAACTTGATTGGTAGCCTGGTCAGATAATTTGAACTACCTTGTTTTAACCATAAGGCATTACTTGTACTTGGAATCATATTTACAAGATGTGGAACTTTCAACATCTGTCCTCTTCTGCTAAATATACTGAGAGTAATACAGACCTTAAACCACAGGCCTATTTAACAATTTCCCTAAAAGAAACATGCATAGCACGAATTTCTCAGGCTTAGGTTAATGTTAACATATGTGCTAGAGATAAAACATGGAAGGTAGCCATCCATATAAAGGAATTTAAACTAATTTTCGGTTTTATGGCAGCTGGAAGAAACGCTCACCACGCATTCTGTGCTTATGTTCTTGTCTTCTTAATGAAAGACACACATTATTAAAATCATTTTTCCTGACTGCCAAAGCACACACTCTCAGCTGAGCTGCTGATGTCTGTTTTAACAATTCCTTTCCTCAATTAATATCTAGGATTGTCAAATATGTTAATCATGTAATTCAGGAAATAAAGGCATTGCAGATTTCTTCTTGTGAATCAGTTACCTAAATTGTTTGATTGAAATTATTTAACTTAACATTTTGAAATGTGTATTTTAAATGTGGCATTGTTGGGAATTTCTAATTGAAAGGTATGTCATAATTTTGTTATGGTTTTGTATCAATCATACAATAAATATTCAGATTCTGGCCTAAACCAGCTAGTGCCCCCTCTCAAATGAGTCTGCCCGTATTTAAATTTCACAAACCATCACCAAAGACGCATCCTTTAAAGAAACTGATTAAAATTAATATCGATCCCTGCAAAGTGCGCTCCGCAGTGGCCAGTAGAGCTTTAATCAAAATTTAATAGACAAAGACCACCTCCAAATGATCTGCCTGACAGAAACACGTTACCCAAAAACTGTAATTCTATAATAGAAGTTCTGGTGCCAGATAATTATAAAATCACCAGCTTTGAACATGTTTACAAAAAGGTATGGGTGTAGTTATCATCTCACATGCATTTCTTAAGATAACACCTATAGAATGTGAAAAGACTAAACGCCCTGGAACGTTGTTCATTGAAATCGGTGAGAAAGAGCCAATAGTTTATATTTTATCTTAATTCTTAGATTACTTTGATTGGTTTGAGGATTTTGCAACGCACACGCACTTGCTTTATGATAAGGCCACTATAACAGGAGTCATTAACACCTGGGGAGAATCCAACTCCAATAAATTCACCTAGACAGACATGGATTTCTGGCAACACTTTTGTGGCAAAACCCATGCAGCAGGTGACCAATTAGATTTCATCTTTAGTCCGAATAACAGTATTCTATATAGTTTATCAGAAGAATTCCCATAGTAAGACTGCTTGCTTATGAAATGTAACATATTGATAACTCCAGTTAGCTTGTGTAAAAGTAAGAATAAATATTTTCTAGGAATTACACTAACTTATTCTATGGATCTGATAGGCCACAATAGAGGCCTTGCTTGCTACCCCTGGAATTCCATAACCACAGAAACATTGATTGAAGGCACTGAGAAGAAAGATACAACAGCACATTTAATGACTACAAACTCTCATATTCAGACAAAGACAAATGCATACATCTCCATTTTGGAGCTGGCTCTTAATTAAATCACCTCTTTGTAAGAACATGTTGTGAAACATAAATATATCAATTGCAACCATTCATTCTTTAGTTGATTGATAACAAAACAGATTCACAGATTAGAAAATACCTGTCAGAAATCACATATACAGCAAGATAAAACCACTTACTTGAAGAAAATATGACCATTTGAACAAACTGACAAAAAAAAGACATATTAACCAAAAAATATTTGTTGCTCTAATTTTCCCAAAAGAACTTTTCAAAGCGCTGGAATCACTTTCCAATCCACCTTCTATGCAAAAATAAATCTCTCCAACTCAAAAGTTAATTGGTAAGTTTAAAAAATGTTCAATGAGAGAGTAGGCAATATAAGAGATAACATGGAGCATGATAAAGGCAGAAAAAACGTATTAAAAATAACCATATCAATTTCATGAAGGAAATGGATTCCCCTCCTGGTTTCAGAATGTGAAATAGGTTATGTTGCTTAATACCATTACTAATGACTAACTTTGTGGGCAGTACCTTCATCATTTAAAAATGCAACTGTAAGGCCAATTGTGAAGAAACCCTCTTTAATTACAAATTAGACAGGGAAATAAAATGTGTTCTGGCATTTATATGTATAAATGAGTATAAAAGCAACATCTGGACCCTTAAACATGTAACATTAGTAAGGATGGCGAATGTGTGAATATTTATGGGCGTAGAAACTTGGCTGGGCGTAACTATCGTAATTTCCTGTAGTGCACTTACGTGAAATTACAGCAAAATGACATGACCTTATGTGGATTTATGTGATGAGGGTAAAAGCAACATTTTGTACTATTTTCTGGGTTCCAATGCACCCGCGTGTTTAAAATGCTCAAAAAAGCTTTGTTTAATGTTCCTGTGCTCCTGCAGTGGGATTTGTGTGCCCAATTACTCATAATTATGTGAATGAACGTATTTGCGTCAATTTTGATAATTGACAAAATGTATCAGTTGAAAATATCCCTGGGAATGTGTGTGGGATAATCCTGGGAGAACGGTATAAATGACACAGAACTTTGAGAACATTACGGGAGAAACAGATATGCATGGCACTGGGTGCAGCACTTATTGTAATACTGGTGAGATGGGGAAAGACAAAATACCTTCCTGGCAGGATTGTTTTTTTAGGATATGGGAGATCCTACCCTGGGAAAAATTAGCATTGGTCTCCCTAATAGGAATCTTCAAAAACAAACCACCAAGACACCGCACCAATTGCACTAGTGACATCATAGGGTTCATTGCACCCCTCATCATCAATGCTAGCATCCTCATACTTCTCAGAGACCTTAACTTTCACCTAGAAGACCCCACGAATCCAAACTCTATGGCCCTTCTACAAAACCTCTGAAACATTGGCCTCACCCAGCACGTTACCGAACCCACCAATGCCAGGGGGATCACCAAGCAACTCACTAGAAGACTACAAACAATCCAGAACTCGGCAGCAGGCTCATCCTTAGCCTCTCACACAGAACTCACCTCACATCACACCTCAGGGAGTTCCACTGGCTCCTGATACAATAACACACTCAATTCAAACTCCTCACACACACACACACACACACACACATACACGTGTTACCATCCTTGTGGGGACTATGTGTGGATACCTGCCTTGTGGGGACTAACCTTTCCCAATGTTTTAAAAATATACCAATAATGGAAAAATGTTAAGAAAAAATTCATAATACAGGATCCTGCTTCAAATTTGCAAATATCTTGTTATTTAATCATGTGCACAGTACCATCTTTGTGGGGACTTGAACATGTGTTACCATCTTTGTGGGGACTTGCTGTATAATTATCATTTGCTATTGAATACAGTCATGTACACATGGCTAAATGTTTATTTTATCAGTAAAATATGCACATAACATCATAATCTTTTCATAATTCAATGGCTTCATTTATTCTATGGGTACACAATAGATGAATTGTGTTAATAAAGTGCCAAATATTAACATATAGCAAGATTACAGAAGGGAATTTAATGCTGTATGCAACTCTTTGCTGAGTGCTCAAATTCTTCAGAGACAAGCAGGAGGGGGAGTAACTTGCATTATTTTCTGTAGCGTCATTATACGAAATTACAGCAAAATTATGCAAAATGTTGCTGAATTACGCAATTAGCATATCCCAGCATTTAGGACTTTTTTCTGAGTGCAAAATGCACAAAATGGACCTGAGGATGCATTTCATGCTAAGACAATAGCTAAGAAAATAGATCTAAATATAACAGAAACCGAACAGCAGCAGTCCACATCCACTCATGCTCGCTATATTCGTTCTTCCGGTGCTCCTGCAACAGGATGTCTGTGCCAAATTACTCATAAGTACGCGAACGGGCAGAGTAACGTAAAATTGCTGAAATTGCTCTTAGTGTGTGGGGATTATCATGTCCAAGTCCATACAGTGATTGTGTGCAACTATAAATGTATTCAAGTCCCCACAGGGATAGTGTGTTATTATAGTAATGTTCAAGTCCCCACAGAGATGGTGTGTGATTATTGGAATGTTCAAGTCCCCACAGGGATAGTGTGTGGTTACTGTGATTTTCAAGTCCCACAGAGCTAGTGTGGTATTATAGTAATATTCAAGTCCCCACAGAGATAGTGTGTGATTATTGGAATGTTCAAATCCCCTCAGTAATAGTGTGTAGTTACACGGAACGTTCAAGTCCCAACAGAGATAGTGTGTGGTTATGAAGATTTTCAATATCTCTCAGAGATCATATGTGAAGGTAAGCATGTTCAATTTCACACAAGGACAGTGTGTGTAGATAACATCTCTACACATATTGAAACGGATTCACAAAGATAGTGTGTGATTATAGTGGTGTTCAAGTCCCTACCAACAGAGTGTCCGGAGAACATTATGGTAACGTCCATACAACGATAGTATGTAAAGGTAATGATATTCAAGTTACCACAGGGATAGTGTGTGATTACAGCGATGTTCAAATCCCCAGAGATATGTGTGATTATAGTTATGGTCAAGTCCTATCAAAGATAGTGTGTGATTATAGAGATTTTCAAGTGCCCAGAGAGATAGTGTGTGGTTATAGTGATGCTCAAGTCCCCACAAAGATTGTGTGTGATTATAGTGATGTTCAAGTCTCCACAAAGAAAGTGTGTGATTATAGTGATTTTCAAGTCCCCACAAAGATAGTGTGTGATTATAGTGCTGTTCAAGTCTCCACAAAGATAGTGTGTGATTATAGTGATATTCAAGTCCCCAGAGAGATAGTGTGTGATTATAGTGATTTTCAAGTCCCCAGAGAGATAGTGTGTGATTATAGTGATGTTCAAGTCCCCACAAAGATAGTGTGTGATTATAGTGATTTTCAAGTCCCCAGAGAGATAGTGTGTTATTATAGCAATGTTTAAGCCCCATAAAGATAGAGTGTGATTATTGTGCTGTTCAAGTCCCCGCAAATATAGTGTGTAGTTACTGGAATAATCGAGTCCCCATAGATATATTGCATTGTTATTGGGATGTTCAAGCCCTCAGAGATAGTGTCATGTCCAAAACTCCACAAACAGTGTGTGAAGATATTGTTCTTTTTTTGCAACATTTTGTTATTGATTTTACAGACTGTTGCTAACACCACTGCATTGCGGCCACCGACACTGATGTATGAAGAGCTCAAACATGTATTACATAGAAGGAATAAGAAGAGACATATAAAGAAAACGGACATACACATAACAAACTATCTTGACCCGCACCATACCTCCTGAACATTCTAGGTCATAGTTTAAGCAACCCTACCAATGCTAGTACTATTTAAACAAAACTGAGTTTACAGATATGCAGTGCTAAGAACTAAAAACAGTATCACCAGTAATATACCCAATGTTCCTACACAATAACCATACATTTGCACACCCACCACTGTATGAAAGTATAGGTAGAGCATGTGCTACATACCTAGATGTACAATATATGCCCAGTGCCCTCCTCTGTTGTCCTACCTCTCTGTCAAATTTGACAGTGGTCATGTATGTGTGTCAGTATTCACTCCAATCCCATGTGATATGCCTTTGCTGCCTTTTCTGTTTGATCCCTGTCACCTATACCTATGCCTGGGGTGGAGGGGGAAAAATGGGGGATGAAGATACTGTTCAATCTCCACACAGATAGTGCATACAGATAACGATCCTTAAGTCTCCACTTTAGGCCCTCACGTGGTTTTAGATTATAATGGTGTTTAAGTCCTTACTGACAGAGGGCCCAATTTACAAAGCTAAACTTAGACCTGATTTCTAAGTTTAGACCTGAAGTCTAAGTTTAGACCTGAAGTCCAGGTTTAGAGCTGAAATCTAACTTTAGACTTCAGGTTGAAATTTAGACTTCAGGTCTAAAAAGAGGACCTGTATGTTTACAATTGTTAGCTATTCACAAAGTTATTTTTCTAGTAGCATCTTCACGACTGCTAAGAGTCCCCACATAAAAATATAGGACTGTCCTATCTTGTTATGTGCGCAGACTCCACAGTTGTAAAGATACTTCTAGTAAAATACCTTTGTGAAAAGCAAGCACATTAAAACATACACAAAATTGTACGTTTACCTTTGCGAAACAGGCCCTTAGACTTCAGGTCTAAACTTCGACTTCAGTTCTAAAGTTATACTTCAGGTATAAACTTCGACTTCAGGTGTAAGTTTACCTTTGTGATTTGGGCTCGAGTATGTTGAGATTGTCATTGTCAAGTCCATACAGTAATAGTCTGTAAAGGTAAGGATATTCAAGTCCCCATAGAGATAGTGTGTGATTATAGTGGTGTTCAGGTCCCCACAGAGATAGTGTGTAACTATAGACTTGTTCAAACCTCTACATAGTGTGTAATAGTGGTGTTCTCCTTCCTAGGGAGAAAGTGTGTGAGGATAATCATGTTCTCATTCCCAGAGCAAAAGTGTGTTGCGATGATGTTTGAGTCCCTGCACAGATCGTATTAGAACATAATCATGTTCAAGTCCAAACACAGATCATGAGAGACAAGAGTGGTGTTCAAGTGCCCACAGATGTTCAAGTCAAAGATAGTGTGTGATGATAATCATGTTCAAGTCTAGAGCCAGTGTTTGATTACAGTAATCTTCAAGTCTCTATAGAATTACTGTGTAATTATAGTGATGCCATTTAAAGTTAAGTCAGATTTAAGTGATACCTTTACCATATTGTGTTATGATAGTCATGTTCAAATTCCCAAAGCCATAGGGCCCAAATCACAAACTGTATTTTTCAGTACGTAAAGTAGTACTACAGTAGTACTGCTTACTAAAACATGCAGTTTAAAAACCTATGGAGCCCATTCACAAATAATATTACAAATGAATAAATTTGCATGTCTAAGTTTACTCACTTTTGAGCAACTTTTTGCTTAGGGCTCTTCACTATTTATGAGTGTAATGTTACTCAAAAGTCCTCACCTTCTAAATTTATAGGCTGGAGCCTAATTTATGAGTTTAAAGTTACTACTTGTAATGTTAAATACATTGGAGGAGATCTCCACCATTAAGGTCGCGGTCTCACAGGGTAAAGTATAGGGAAAATGTTTAACGTGTAGATTGTTTCGAAAAAATAGAAAAAATATTTGTGTTAATTAATAATGTGATTTAATGATAATTTTAAATATTTATTTTAAATGTAAAATATAAACAATGTCACAGAATTATTAACTTAAAATTAAACATTTAAGTATTTTGAATTTTTTTATTTAAAAAATATTTCATCTGAAGTTTAATTATTAAAAAATCGCACTAAAGTAAGAAAATGTTATTATGTATTTAAAATTATTAAAGGCATAGTATATAATTAAATAAAAGTAATTTAATTACGTTTAATAAACTCTTGATATTTACAAAAGATTAATACATTATTTTAAATTAATAAATATGCTTCATTTTTAAAACCTTTGTTAAAAAATACATAGAATTTAATTATATTTTAAACAGAGTAATCCTGCATGTCGCATTGATTCCATGGATCCACGAAACTTCAAATAAAAGATGTTTTTTTTTAATTTGACAAAGGTGGCCCCTCTGAGCCCCCTGCCACCCCCCAACAAGGCACAGGGGTCAGGGCACCCCTACCCAACTTTCTATCATTCTATTTTGTTTTTAGGACTAAGATGATGGGTGCAATGTTCTGTCAGGTTCAGCTAGTCAATCACAATGCTTGCTTAAGCTTAGGGATCCACTGATCCATCGTGGATCATTAACATTGTTAAATATATATACATTTGAGTCGCCTTCTTGTCAATTTTCTGTAATTCCTCTCAGCCATTTTGGCTGAAGCTGTGTCTAAATTTTCTATGGAAAACTACATGGGAAAAACATGTTTTATGAATCACCGTTTTTCTCACCCCCGCTTGATGGATCACCTTTAAGAAGCTGAGGTGGATGAAATGTTTTTGGGGGAACGTTTCATAAAGATTAATCAAAAAGCACCAAAGTTATTATTAGACCAAAAAATCCATAATCTGTTCCTATGGATACGTGTCCCCATCTATAATTAGCTAGTGGGGAACACTGGGTAATATATACACATGTACATATATAAAAATGATGTTCAAGTATGATCAGAGATGTGTGTAATTATGGGCATGGGCATATTTTAAAAATATATATAGATACATTTCCCTACCTATGATCTTTTTAATAAAGTAAAATAGGCAGGGAACAACTATAAAACCTACTTACCCATATTTAAGGTGCTTATACAGAACACAGCCAAAGTGGAGTGAAAACTACATGGCTGCACTTTACGTTTGCAAAGGCATCAATAGCTGGCAATATACTGCCTTGCGATTGGCATATATTGCGGTATACCATGAAGTAACCGCAGTATACCGCAGGCCAGTACATAACTATTTGTATTGTGACTTATAACTTTAACAATACTTAAGAAATTTAGAGCCACTACCAAAGTGACCTTTTCTACCCCATGTTCTATATTCTTGCCAAATGTAATCTACATTAGTTCAGACACTTTCATCCTATGTCTGTTTAAGCTAGACCCTACTACAAAACATGCCACTCCACTCTACACCACACCACTCTGCACCACTCCTATCTACACCATTCCACTCTATGCTATTTGCCTCTATGCCACTTCACTCTACACCACTCTAATCTATGCCTCTCCAGTCTAAGTCATTCCACTCTGTGCCACTCCACTCTACCCTATTCCACTCTCTGCCACTCCACTCTACTCTGTTTCAGTCTACAGCACTCCATTCTATGTAACTCAACTGTATGCAACTCGACCCTGTGCCACTCCAATCTACATTATTCCACTCTATGTAACTCCACTCCAAGCCACGTCTCTCCATGCTACGCTATACTACTCTACAGCACTTCACTGTATGCCACAACATTGTATGCGCCACAACATTGTCTGCTATTCCAGTCTACATCATTCCACTCTATGCTATTCCAATGTACACCTTTCCACTTTATTCCTCTCCCCTGTATGCCACTTCACTGTATACCATGCCACTATACGTGACTCCACTCTACGCTACTCCACTGTATGGCACTCCAATGTACTCCACTCCAGACCACCCCACTCTAGACCACCCCACTCTAGACCACCCCACTCTAGACCACCCCACTCTAGACCACCCCACTCTAGACCACCCCACTCTAGACCACTCCACACTATGCTATTCCAATCTATGCCCCTTGGCTTTACGCCACTCTACTCGACTCTACTTTACTATAGAACACTCCAGTCTACCCCACTCCACTCGATGCCACTCCACTTTACAACACTTCACGCTAAGCTATTCTACTGTGCACCACTCCACTTTACACCACTCCAGTTTGCACCACTCCAGTCTATTCCACTCCACTTTATGACATTTAATTCTACAACACTCCACTATGCTATTCCACACTGTGCCACTTACTCTACGACACTAAATTCTATGCTACTCCAATGTATGCCACTCCCCTCTATACCTCTCCACTCTACACTATTTGAATCTACTACACTACAATCAACACTACTCTACTGTATGCCACTCCATTTTATGCTATTCCATTCTATGCCAATCAATTCTATGCCACTCTACGCCACTCCACTCTATGCAACTCCTCTTTGTGGCACTTCACTCTATGCCATTCCACTATACACCACCTCCACGCTATTCCGCTCTACGACACTCCACTCTGTCTCACTCCTCTCTATGCTGATCTACGTTACGGTATTTAGCTCTATGCCACTCCAATGTATGCCATTCTACTTTGTTACTGCACTCTGCACTATTCCAATCTATGCCACTGGAGTCTACGGCACCCCACTCTTTTGCACTTCACTGTGCACCATTCAATTCTACACCACTCCACTCTAAGCTTTTCCACTCTGTGCCACTCCATGACACTCTATTGTATGCCACTCTACATCACTCCCCTCTAGGCCACTCCTCTCTATGCTGCTCCACTCTACACTATTTGACTATACACCACTCCATTCTATTCCCCTCTACTGTACACCACTCCACATCGCTCCAGTCTATGCTGTTCCTCTCTTCACCGCCCCAATCAACTCTATGCCACTATAGTCTAAACCATACCATACCAAACCACACCACTCCTCTCTAAGAAAACTAGACTCTACGCTATTTGACTATGCCACTATACTCAAAGCCACTCTCCTGTAAGCCATTCCACTCCATGCCACTGAACTGTACGCCAATCCACTCTATTCTATTCCACTCTATGCCACTCCACACTATTCCACTCTATGTTTCCCAATTCTACGCAACATTTTATGCTTTTCCACTCTACGTCATTTCACAATACACCACTCCACTCTATGCCTCTCAACTCTATGCCACTCTGCTGTATGCCACTCCACCTCATACTCCACCCCATACCACTCTACGCTCTTCCACTCTACATCACTGGACTCTATGCCATTTTATACCATTCCACTCTACTCCAGTCCACTCTATGCCACTCTACTGTACACCACTCTACTCTGTCACTCCGTTCTGCGCTATTCCACTTTACTCCACTTCACTCTGAGCCACTCCTTGCTACACAGTTCCACTCTATGCCACTCCACACCACTCCTCTCTATGCTATTCCACTCTACTACAATTGACTCTACACTACTCTATGCCACTCCACTCTATACTAGTCCTCTCTACACCACTCCACACTACGCTACGCCACTCTACACTATTCCGGTGTAGGTCATACACTCTACACCACTCCACTCTATGCCACTCCACTCTACACCACTTCATTCTATGCCACTCCAATTGATGCTAATTCACTCTACGATACTCATTCCACTCTATGCTTCTCTGTTGTACAATACTACACTCTATGCCACTCCACCGTCTGCCATTCCACTTTACGCACCTCCACTCTGCACCCCTCCATCCTAACCCACTCTTCTCTACCCCACTCCATTCTACACTATTCAACTCTACTCCACTTCACACAAGCTACTCTATGCTACTCCACTTTACATTATTCCACGCTATGCTACTCCACTTCACACCACTCCACTCCACTCTAGGCCAATACACTGTTCTCCACACTATGCCACTCCACTTTACCCTACACAACTAGACGACACTCCACTCTATGCCACTTCATTCTATTCCCCTCTACTCTATGCCACTACACTCTACGCCACTATCCTCTACACCACTCCAGTCCACACCACTTCACTCTATGCCACTGCACTCTACGCCGGGACACAGTACAACAGTTCACTACCTCACTCTGCTCTACCGCACTCTACTGTATGCCATTCTACACTACGCCACTCCAAACCAATAAATAAGGAAAAAACAATCATGAATTTACTTGATATTTTAAAAAAAGGAATAAATAAATTAATAAAACAAACATGCAAATCCAATGAAAAAAACAAAGGTTGAATCTTAGTTATAGTTAGGAAAATAGGTTTTATTCTTTCTATAGAAACCAAACTTAAACTACACAAATATTATACCTTCAATTTCCATTTTATGCACCATCTTTAAATTACTATAACTCACACACCTCCGCACACGGTGTTGTAAACTCACTAACCACACAGTACATGAACTATAACTCGCCCTGCTGCCATGCACAGTGTAAAGATGTAATTGGAAATGTGATGAGTGTTATAAATTATATAATTTAACAAAGTATAAGTGATGTAATATGAAAGCATATAAGGTGTGCATGGAGAAGGCGCAAGTTATAGTTTATGTACTGTGTGGTTAGCGAGTACACAACACTGAGTACAGAGGTGCGTGAATTATAGTAATTTGAAGGCGGTGCGTAAAAAGATTGGGGGTAGCTAATTCAAAATACAGTTTGTAAGAGGTTAGAACACTGGCATTGAGGACTGGTTAGCAGGCCTCAGAGCACTCACAGGGGCTTATTTACAAGCCCATTGTGCCGCTGGTGCGTCACTTTTATTGACACACAGGTAGTGCAATGGGTTTTCCATATTTGCAAGGCCATGTAAAGTCACAGTGCGTGACTATTCAAGGCCTTGTAAATATGTTTACCTTTCACGCATAAGTCTACGTGAAAGGGGCATTCCATGGGTGTTGCGGTGAGTGTTCCCACACAATATCCATGGAACTTGACAAATTCCCAGATTTACATTTTGTAAACCCAAATGCGTTAGAAACCTACACCTCCCCAGGGAAGGCTTAAGGAGGAGCAACAAGGAGAAATACTTTTTTTTCTCCTTGTTTTTCCTCTTTCTAATCCTGCTGCATTGTGCAGCACATATAGAAAGAAGAAATTGCCTTTAATGATTGTTTTTGTGCAGGAAGGTATCCCTTCCTGTGCAAAAACAATCATTCCCTCAGTGCAGGTACCTTTGCAAAATGACACAAGGATGTCTGCGCTGGCGCACGCCTGCTGTTTGTGCGCCGGCGCAGGGGAGAAGGACAGGAATGCGCCATATCTTCTAGATATGGCACATTTCTGCCCTTTTATTTTGATGCACAGCAGCGCAGCAGGAAGGCTTGCTGAGCTGCCATGTGTCAAAATACTGTAAATGGACCCTCAGAGTTGAAAACCAACAGCATCAGTCCAAAGCTTTAGGGGTGATCATGCAAAAAGAGGCATTTCCTTCCATTTAGAAATTGTATTGCATTATATTGCGTGAGGGCATACCTTGTATAATAAAAGTCACAAGAGACAGCAGGAAGAGATTGGTTTGAGCAGACAATATTTCCCTGTAAGACATTTTCTGTGGAAACCTTCCTCCCACAAAAAAACCATAGCTGAAATTGTGCCATGCAAAATTTTACAAATTTTGCATTATTTAAATATCAGGCATTTTACCAACACAGCTTCAATTTTGGCTAGGTCAAGTAAGATATTCAATGTTGCAAAACCGGGGTGAATCTCCTCTTTTAGCTGATAGGTCAATTTGTACGTATAAGCAAAAGGCGATTCAAGTAGAAAAGTGATGAAATGTAGCCTACTGACTTGCATTTGAAACTCATCTAAAATGATATAAATTCTTTTGAAATGTTCTAGGAAAAATAAAATGTAGATTCCAGAAACGTAAATTAATCGTTTTTTTTATTATGAAATGTAGCAAATGTTGCTTTTAAACTTTGTGCACTTGTGCCGATACACTGGATGTGCTGTTATGACAGACACATATGCCAGAGTGCTCATGCTCCCATTAACCTGTGCGGATGCCTTGACCTTTGTCACTCTTTTCTTCACAATATTTATCCGTGTTCAAATGAAAAATCCTGCACTTCATTTTGCTTCGCTTTGAAATGGCATTATTACGTTTTTGTGTTTGGGAGCACTAAAGGCAGTTTTAAGTGCTCAACCACATTCTGCTGCTGCGAAGTTTCCAGCCTGGCAAACCTGCTGTCTACTGGCGCTCTGTCTGCGCCCTTAACCAAGGTGTGTGTATTCTGTTGCAGCTGCGCCCATCCCCCAGTCTGTGACAGTCACTGACTGGAGGTGGTTTCCGCAGAGCAGGTTGAGCGGCCGGCCCTTTGTTATGCAAGAATGTGCATTTGCACATCTTTAGCTGACCTTGGGCAGTGCCTTGCCTACCTTTCTTTCTCCCATTAAGAACAGGTGGCAGGCAAGCTGTTTGAGATCATTTTAAGAAGAAGCCCAGGAAACAGTTAATTTTAAACCGTAGTGACATCTTAGAAGTGAAATTGTATATGTTTAAAAAAAAAGTAAACAGAGCAATAAACAGACTTCACAAGAAAATCCGCAGTAAAGTCAGTTATCGCTCTTACACGTGTAATTCATGTTGACAGTTAAAATGAAGCAAGCTTTAATTTAATTGCATTGCTTTCATTTTAGGAGGTATTTGTGGACTTTACTTTTTAAATATAAAATTCAATATTCTGTTCAAGTTTCAGCTTTACTAAGTCAGATGCAAAGCTTTTTTTTAATTATTGTTTTATGCAATTTGAGTTAAGTACAACAACAAAACAAAAAAACAAGAAGTTACCAATCGAATTTCCCATAATTATGTAGGTGAATTTTGTTGGTTACAGAAGAAAGGGGGAACAAGCATGTGTTCATACCAGTTCTGTAAGTGGTACGAGAGTATAGTCCTGGATTGTTGGGGATGCATCGCGATTCACTTGGAATGGCATGTAGGTGCAGAGGGGCTCCAAATATGTTTAGGGTGAGTTTTCGCAAACATCAGCGCCCAATACTCCTCCAGCCTTTCAAAGTGCATAATTAAAAAAAAGCCCAGTAGCATCTTCAGAAAGGATGGATGTTTTTATTAGCGGTGCGCAAAGTTATTGCAATGTAATTGTTTTCGAAGGTCTGAAAGATAAAGATTCCAGTTCATGTACCAATGCCTTCCACGCACAGATGCCAGCAGAAATATGCAGGTAGTGCACACATAATAATAATAATAATAATCTTTATTCGGTTTTTAACATTGTAAAACCATAAAAGATGTCATGACGTACACGTGTTCATAGTAAAATTTGCTTAAAAATGTGGTTAAATATACAGTTAAAAAACAAAAGTGTATGTAGTTTAGGTAATACGGAAATTAATTCACTATATTACAGATTATTTCTGTGCCTCATAATACACTTTAAAAAATTCACATCATCACTCTTATAATACAAAGGTGAATATGCTTGCGCTTTGAGAAAAAAAAATTATGGTGCTGCAGTTGAACTCGCTAGAAAATGACTATCTAGACTATGATGACCTCATGAAGGGATTGATTGGGATCAGATGGGGGAGTCTGGTTGTGCCCGTTGATCCTCTTCTTTCTGACCAGCCCAGAGCAGCATGTTGTTCTGGACGAATCTTCTTTGCTGAGCAATTTTACCACCTTGGATCTAATTTTTCCAACTTACATCTAATTTCTCCCCTCTGCTGTCTGATACTGTGATTTCCTCATTGACCATTTTATTGAGGAACATAGACCGCAGTGTAAGATGTATTCAGATGTCCATACTAAAAAATTATCGGATCTGCAAATAAGGTCAAGCAATCCTATTAAGATCATCTACTGATAGGCAGAGTTAAAGGATGGGTGTAGTGCAGAAGCCTAACTGATCAAATAGGTCATGTGATTTCATGCAGTTTTGTAACTAAGCATTTCACATATTTCCGGTACGTTTCTGGGAAATGATAAATTACTGTTGGACCAAAGATTATTGAGTTCAGCAGTATCCAGAATTGCTTTTTTAAATATATGTAGAATCTAACCTGCTTTAAAAGCTCAACGTGTACAAATAGAAATTGAGAAACATTAAGAATATGAAGTCAGAGATGACATGTATAGAAAGAAGTTCCACAGCTAAAGAGTAGATGTGAGCCTCACTGTAATTGTTGGAATTTGTTGAAGTTATGAGTTAAGAAAAGTTCAACATCAAGGTGAGCAAGCCTAATTTAGCAATAAAAATATATGAGGTGAAAAATGAGGACAAATCATTTGTCGTCTCAGAGTGGCATTAGCAAACTAATATGCACTGTGTGATCATTTTGTATTTAAGACTTGGGTAAGGGAGTTATACACATTAAGAAAACTCTTTTTGACGACTGTCCATGCAGCAATATTAATGTAAAAGTAAGCACAGTTTTCAGATTTACATATTCCTAAATTCCTGAGTGATAGCTCAGGGTGCAGCACCCGACCGTGCCATTACTTCTCTAGGCACCAAATAATACCCAAGTTAGCTATTCGAGAACCAGGGTGGGAGTAGTTTAAATATTTCCTTGACATTTTTGAAGCAGGGTCACCCACAGTAGTTGTTTCCTAATAATGCTCTAAAGTGTCAAATTATTGGACTGCAAAAGCAGGAAAATGGATGAGCATTCATTTAGTTTTATTGTTGTGAAGTCTTTGAGTTATGTAGGCTGTAGTTAGTTTATTGTGATTCATTAAATTATATTTTTTTAATCATCATCAGTCTTTATTCGATTAAAAGGACAATAAAAGACAAACATATAACCAAACATGACGTAAAAAACCCAGTACAATTTTTAAAATCCATCAATAAATACTTAATTTTTTTTTTTAAATGCATTAAACAAATCAGGATGGCTACAGAATTGAGATTTGCATAATTAAAAACACCCACATCGACTACAGAGTAAAAGAATATCAATTAATGAGGTTCACATCAAAAAAACGGCTAGATTTACAAGAAAGTGACGCATCTGTACAGATGCGTCACTTTCCCGGCGCCACCCTGAGAAACCCTTGCACCACCATGGATGCGCCGTATTTACAATACGGCACTCCATGGCGCAAGGATTGACAAATGCGTCAGAAATTCTGACGCATCTGTTGGGCCAAATTTCACGCATTGCTGGAGTCGTGTCGCAAGCACGATGCAACTCCAGCAATGAATTTTGAGGAATATTTCCACTAGCAGGTGTAAGGTTTTGACGCAGTGGCGTCCTAGAAGTGACGCTGTGAAATCTTGTAGATTTCCCTGCGTCACTTTTACAAGGTTTTCCTGCGTGGGAACGCCCACCCTTCATTCATTATACCTGACGCAGGTATAATGTGACGCAGGGCTTTACAACGGGATGCATCTCCCTAGATGCGTCACATTGTAAAGTGGCCGCATTTTTTACACCACCGCTGCATCACAAAAGTGACGCAACGCCGGCACAAAAGTGTCGCAAGGGGCCTGTAAATCTGCCCCAATGTACTTTTGTTACAATAAACTCTCAAATTATCCCATTCGAAGCAAGAGTAGGCTGGGGTCACTGTCTCCTTTGTCTGAAACTAATGTCCATTAGAGGCAAAAGCCAGTATCTATGACAAAGAAAGACATTTCACTCGCAGGCCATTGGGGATACGAAACAAAACAAATCAGTTACATAACAATTATATTTTACTGTTTGACTTGTGGCTCCCAAATATTTTCTTACATTGAAAGTGTCATTAGGCTCTGCGGGCATTAAAACACTCATACATCAAAGGAGATTACACTAATTTCTTAATCCAGCAGTCCCTTGCTGATTTGAGCTCTTTCTCCTATCTAAGTTGCAGTACTTCTCTGTTACATCTCAAATTGTGTACTTGTGGAAATAATTCAACCACATTAATTTCTAACACAAACTCCTCCCTAATTGCAAGCTTAACTCTCCATGTAACTTTTGTAGCAGGCACAAAATGTACTTTCCCAACTTTGCCCTACTCAGCAAAACCCAAGACTTGTGTGTCAACCCCAGTCAAATCCTTAAAGGACTCTTGCATGACCTTTTAAGCACCCACCACCCTGCCTCACTCTCCCCAGCCATTCCTCGGCTGACACAGTTGTTGATGACCGGTCAGCCATGGGCCCTATACTCTGTCACTATAAGCAGCAGGAAAGTCCCCCCTTATCTTCTTGTGAGAGGATGTACCTTCGTCATAGCTTGCTTCATGACAGTCTTATGCTACCTGTATATGGGCACCAATAAAGACTTGACTGTCTCCTTTCTCATCACTATCTTCCATGCTGTGTCAGTGTTCAGGGGCTGCCTTTCCCAATCAGCAGATTTCTTATGTGTGCCTGCAGGCATGACTGCTGCCTCCCTCAGGATGGCAAAGACTCCAAAGATGAGAGCAACCTTGACCCATAGGTTCTCACTTATGGGACCTGAGCTGCCTCCAAGTCTTCAGCTCTGCCTTTTCCACCAAGGGCCATCAGCACTGATCACCAGGAACTACCACCATATTTAGGTGAAGGTTCTCCCTGCATTGGACCGCCTCAGTTTTGCCTCCTCCCACAGGCAGTGGGAAACACCCAGAGAGGTACTGCTATGTTAGGTCCTGGAATCATGCCGGAGGCCCTGCTCCTCCTCAGTAAAGGTGAATGGTGACCCACAATTGCTGGTCGCTATCTTACTCCGTCAATAGCTACCTGGCCTGAAGGTTTCTTGACCCAGCATTTCCAGCTCTTTGGTCAATCATCAATGCCTGGCAGTTCACTACTATCCAACACCATTCTGACAATCGTATCAAAATCAAGTGTGGCAGTGCCTGACACTTGCAGACCCACACACAGGAGAGTCACTTCAATACTCACTCCATGCTCACCTTGTTGAAAGCCAACAGAATCAATAGAGGAAGTGCTGAGGGACTTGAAAAAGGTGAGTGCTATTAAAAGAAGCACTGTGATAGTTGAGTATATGGCATATTTATGGGCTGCATAAGAATTTTGTTAGCTTCTTAGTGTGTATTGGCTGTTTTTGGTAATGTGTTGCAGTTGCATTTATAAAGTATTTCAACCCACTTATGAGGCAGCAAGGTGCATTTTAAGAGGGGTATTATGCTACTTCATGGAAGTGTGGGTGTCAAGTGGCTTAGTTGAATAGTTTTTCAATTTCATGCATGAGAACCATTGCTGTGCCTTGGCATGTACTGAAGCAAAAGGAGAGAAAGGACAGTGAAATGAAATGAAACACTCACTATGAGTAGCCTCATTATTTCCGATGGGAACTACAATTAAAGTTACCATTCGGCATCAGAAATTTGGGTTCTGCAATACCTCCAAAGACCTGGAGTTTCCCCCCAGTGACTTTGCCTGCTGAAAGCAGGGGCAGTCCCCCTTGAAACTCTGTGGCATGAGGAATTACGAGCAATCGGATGTTGTGTTTTTGATTCCCCTGGTCGCTCTAATTTCTGAGTGGCTTTTCCTATAGATGGCTCTGTAGGTAATGAAGTTAAGTCTTAAAGGCAGAGCATCTGGCAATTGGAAGTCAACAGAGCGCTGGAGGACAGGGTGGATGTGGTCATGTAGATGGATTCATTACAGTCTTCAGAGCAGACAGAACAAGGCCCCGGACTAGTGTCTTTGCATCATCAAGAGGAGAAAGGGCAAGTGGAATAGCCGCCAGGTGCATGTGAGATAAATGTGGAATGCAGAAAACTTCATAATAGAGTTTGCATGGTGTATTAAGCATTTATTGTGATTTGGTTCATTTAGGGAACATGGGAAAGGCTACAATTGATAGTCACTCCAAGGTTTCTCACTTTTGTCAATATGGGTGGTGTTGCACTAAATTCCTGATTTTAAATGCTCGTAAGCCAGTAGTTCTACCAATTGCTTTATGTGAGGATAGAATCTCTGTTTTAGACCAGTTTAGTTTAAGGTGAATACTCAGTATTCATTGGTATTGACTTAAGTCAGTGGTCTTGTCCTGATGTTTCCAGGTCCCTCTGTTGTTTCAACTTTAAGATGACCTTCATGGGGTCAGTGCACTTGTAGCATGTTAGGTTGAGGATATTGAGGAATTTAGGTAGTGGTCTCAGGTAGGCATTAAAGGGCAATATTGTGATGAGTGAGCTTTAAGGAACAGCATCATTAATGTTGACATTTGGTGATGTGAATTGAGCAGCAAGATTATGCTGGGTTTAATGGAAAGGTAGGAGGAGAAGCAGTCAGAAGCTAAGTTCGTCTAAGCTTACTATGAGGGAGTGGTGGTTTCCTGTGTCAAAAGAAGCGGTTAGAACCAGCAGTGAGAATTCAGCAACTCCGGTCCTGTCCATGGCGGTCTTCACATTGTCTGAAATGGAAATCAGAATTCAGTTGGTGCCTCCCCAATTGTGGCCAACCCTGGCATTGTGGTTGTCCCCCGGCATCATAATGGCTACAATCAATATATTTTGTGTCTACTTGGCCAGCCACTGCATTATTGCACAGTGCTATATTTTGAGAATCCTTGTCATTGTGCTGGATATCACTGAGATGTAATGGCAGTACCTGGGCACCTAAGGCAGAATCTGTTCATGCAAGGGGTTTGTACATTTGAGTAACTAAAGGAAATGAAAGGCTGATTTTATAAAGTATGCTACAATTTTGAGGCAAGGATTGTGTCTTTTCAGAAAAATACATTTTTCCTTTGATATTTGAGTTTGTATATCCCAAGTTGAAAGCATTTATTTGCTAGAAAAAAGGAATTGACCCAAACTGATATGCTTATGTTTGAGGGCAAAATAATTGTGTTTTCATAACGTATTGAAAGTTGATATTTGAATGATAAAGGTAGCTGTCTGAGGAAGACCCATTAGAGCTTTTATTACCTTTTTTCTAGAAGGCTGCTATAGCTGTTATTTCATTGGACATGTGGTGGAATTTCACTTAGATGAAACACTTTTTGACACTAATGTCCCCTCTCCTGATGATTGGGGGTGGTCACTAATGTGAATAGGATGCTCACTAAAAATGTCAACTCAGATGTGGTCACTATTGTAACAGCTATAAAATGTGATGGTAGCTCAGGATTATTTTCAGTACTCAGAAGTAGCTCTCATTACAGAAAGCTTGGAGACTCCTGATGAAGAAGCAACATTTTTTGAAATGCAGAAGAAGACTCAGCATTCAAATCTCAGGGAATTAAGAGTTTATGGGTGTAACCCCCTGGAGGCTGCAGTTTCAAACCAGCAGGGTACACTTGGCTTACAGAAACACAGACTATTTAGTTTTCTATCTGTAATAGTGACAGGAAATTTGCTGGAAGACTTAGCTTCCAAACTACCCCAGAGTTATAGGTCTATGGAGTTGCAGCAATGCACAAACAGAAAAATACTCCTTCCAAAATCACCAGAAAAAATGTCTAATTACCTCCCAAGTGGTGGAGGTGCAAAATCATCACAGAATTAACAGTCTATGAAGTTTCCATAGAAGCAGCATGGGTGCAATCCAGTGAAAGATGTAGTTTCCGTAAACAACCATGGAACTGATTATTTAGTTGTCTATGGGCCATCAAGAATTAGTAACAGGAAACCGCTGGAAGACTTGACTTCCAAACCATCAGGGAGTTTTGAGTTTATGGAGTCCACCTAGATCTCAGGGATACACCCTCAGAAATAAACACCTTCCAAAACTACCAGAAACATGTCTAATGAACCCCCAAATAGTGCAGGTGCCACTAAAGCAGCTTTCAAAAATCATGACAGAATTAGGAATATGTAGGTTCCATAAATAAGCAGGGAATAAAGAGTAAATGGGAAACCTAGTAGCAGCATAGGTGAAACCTACCAGAAAATGCAGCTTTCAATACCACCAATTTATGAAGAGGGGGCAGGCCCTACGGTGGTTTCAACGCAATCATTATTGTAGAAAGGAGTATAGTGTTCTTCCCAGATACAGGAAGGAATGTACTTTCTTCAGTTTAGCAACCCCAAGGTAAAACTTCTAATGCCCCTCTGTCTTCTAAAGATAATGATATTGCTCAGTACTTCTTCACAGCATATAGCAGGACTTGAAGCCTTTGGGATTTCTAAGAATCAGAATTCTTGAGTCTGTGTTATGAAGAGATGGGTTCTGTATCCCATATTGCTCCGGCCTAACTCGTCAGCTAGACTGTGCTTTGGCAGAAGGAGGGAGTTAAAGTCTACCTTAGAGAACTTAAAACTTTTTAAATATTTTGTAGGTTCTCAAATGTTCTTAGTTCTTTCAGAGGCTCTTTGATGAAAACCTATGAAGCCCAAAAATCTCATAATATGTTGTGTCTATACCATTTAGGAAAGAAAGGTTCTCTCTAGCAACTCTTGGTGTTGATACAATGGCCAGCCCTGATTTTGAAGTTGTGGTGTTACTTTAATTTTAACCATTGTCATTACTCTAGCTGTAACTACACCAAATAATGGAAGTGTTACAATTTGTACATCAAGTCTACTAGACAGCTCAGCTGTCTGTTTGCAAACCACCTATTGTGGTCTTACCAAGGGCTTACCTTGGCTTATAACCAGTCTATTGCTTACCAGTGGTTGGTTCCATTGTCACTCTTATTTACTTGCTTCTTATTCAATGGCTTTCCATGTTACAGCTTTTCAATATTGTGTGTGTCTCTCTCCTGGAGCATAACCTCTTTACTGTCTCTCTGACTGGCTGGCTTTTTATATCACTGGTTGACTGTTGTTATTGCTGTTATTATTTATGTATTGTGATTGACTTTTGTTATTATTTATTTATTGTTATCAGCATTTGCCATATCAAATATATTAAAATACATACACCATTGATGATTACACTTTACTCTACTCCCCTCTTGACACTTTACACCACTCTCTGACACTTTACCCCACTCTACTTCACTCTGCAGCACTTTTCTCCACTCTGCTTCACTCTACGAAACTTTACTCCGCTCTGCTTCGCACTACAACACTTTGCTTCATTCTTCTCCACTCTATGACACTTTTCTCCACTCTACTGCACTTTACTTCATTCTACAACACTTTACAGCACTTTACTTTACGACACTTGTCTACACTCTGTGGCACTTTACTTCACTCTACAACACTTTAAACCACTCTACTCAACTCTGCTTCACTTCACTCTGCTCCACTCTATGACACTTTGTTCCACTCTGTTCCACTCTACAAAACTTACTCTACTCCACTTCTCTATGGCACTTCACTACTCTCTATGGAACTTTACTCCACAAAACTCTACTGTGCTCCACTCTAGAACACACAACACTTTACTCCACTCTACAACACATTACCCGACTCCATGACACTTTACTCCACTCTTCTTCTCTCTACAACACTTTACTCCCGTCTACGCCACTTTACTCTACCGTGTTTCACTCTACAACACTTACTCTACTCCACTTCACTCTGACACTTCACTACACTCTATGGAACTTTACTCCACTCTGCTCCACTCAACAACACTTTATTCCATTCTACTCTACTCTGCTCCACTCTACAACACACAACACTTTACTCCACTCCACAATACTTTGCTCAACTCTATAGCACTTCACTCCACTCTGATACTTTACTCCACTCTATGCCACTTAACTCGACTCTACTCCACTGTACAATGCTTTACTCCACTTTACTCTACTCCGTTTCACTCTATGGCACTTTACACCTCTCTACAACACTTTAGTCCACTCTGCTCTACATTGCTCCACTCTATGACACTTTAATCCACTCTTCTCTACTCTACGACGCATTACTCCACTCTACACCACTGCAATCCTCACTACTTTACATTGCTCCACTGTTCTCCACTCTATGACCCTTTGCTCCACTCTACAACACGTTGCTCCATCTACAACACTTTGCTCCACTCCGCTCTACTGTACAACACTATACTCCATTCTACTCCTCTATACAACACTTTACTCCACTCTGCTCCATCGGCTCCACTCTACTCCACTTTGACACTTTACTCCACTCTACAAAACTTTACTCCACTCTACAATACTTTGCTCCACTTTAATCTATTCTGCTCCATTCTACCACACTTTACTCCACTCTGCTCCACTTTTGAACACTCTACTCCATTCTATTCCTCTCTACAACACATTACTCCACTCTACAATACTTCACTCCACTCTGCCCCGCTCCACTCCATTCTACTTTACTCCAAAACACTCCACTCTACGACACTCCACAACACTCTTCTCCCCTCAATGCCACTCCAGAACTCTCCAGTCTATACTCCTCCATTCTACACCACTTTATTCCACGACACTCATCTCCCTCTCTGTTACTCCCCAACCCTCCACTCTCCTCCCCTCCGTACCACTCCACTCTACTGCACTCTACTCTACAACACTCCGCAACATTCCATGACATTCCACTCTATTCTACTCCAGTACACATAACTCCTCTCTATGCCACTCCAAAACACTCAACACTCGACTCTAAACCTCTCCACATTACTCTATGCTACTTCATGCCACACCACTCTACGCCTCTTCATTCTACCACACTTTACTCCACTTTGGAGTATGCTGGTGTAGAAAATGGCTAAACACACATTGGCAGAGCCAATAGCTCTTGTATACGTGAGACCTTATGCCTTTGTCAATGCTTGTTATGATTGCTCTTCAACGACACTTGGGAATGTCAACAAACTGTGTTAACTTGGATAACTTTAGGAACTGTTTTTACATTAAGCCGTTCAAATGTTTTAAATTATAATTACATATAATGGCAATATCTGAATATATCGTCTAAGCAGTTTACTATCAGTATAAGAACTTTCCTTTTCTGTTAAAAATAAACTTCCCCATGCTGTGGGTATAACGTTGCTTCAGTTCGCTACCTGTGAGAACGTAGCCATTACCGCAAAATACCGCTAGTCTCTCACTCATCTAGCCATCATCTAAAATAACTTATTCCACGTTGCTTATTAATATTTAAACAAAGGCAAAGCAATAGAAAGAGTTTGTATTTCTGGTACGTACTAACATTAAAATGTAACAATAGGCACTGATGCCTCTAAGTTACTTGCCAAAAACAATAAAATCAGTTTATTTGTATTGCAGTCTATTGCACCATCATTCTTTAATTGTAAATAAGGATACAATGGCAACAGTGAAGTATTCTGGATTACAAAACTGACCAAAATTGCTTTTAGCAATGTTATAAAACCACTAACAATATATAGACCCAAAATGTCAAAGTTCAAAAGCTTCATGTCAATAAAGGTTTTTTTTAATAAACAGAGAAAAGGTACATTTGAATGAAAAATACTTTGATAAACATAGTGCTTTTACTTTGAAATGTCTGTCTTTTCTGCTGCTAATATGTGTTTCTGATGAGCAAAGTGTGTTTAAATGCAAAGTGTGGCTATGGCTATGGCTTGGTGTCGGTGTATGAATATGTCATCATGACAAAGCAGTGCATTTTTTAAGTCTGGCTGAACATACATGTGGTATACTCAGTCAATCAACATCATGTAATCAAATTTTGTTTAAGTGCACGTAATCAAATCAGTTCCTACAAAAGATTTCCATAATTGTTACAATTCTAACATAATAAATGTAAAGGCAGAAATTCAAAGATTCTGTTTAACTCTGTAGTCCTAAAAAAGATGCTCGGGTGCTCTGACCTACTGCAAAGGTATCAAACAACTTGGCACAATGGCAATTTGCGCATCCCACATTGTCCCATGTCAAAAATTTCTGGTGCTCGCTCTCCTCTCTACATATTGTTCTGCTCTTTAAATCACTCAAAATAAATATTATTGTGATATTCAAAAATTCTTTTAATAAGTTTACTAATTTTATAAGAACATCCCTCGTCTGTTAAAAATATACTTTCCCGTGCTGCGGGCATAACATTGCTTCCGTTCACTGTCTGCAAGAACGTAGCCCACAGCACAAAACCGCTCTAGTCACTCACACAGCTAGCCATCGAAAAGAAGTGCATATTAGTATGTGAACAAAGGCAAAGCTACATAAAAACTCAGAATTCCTGATACACACATTGAAATGTAACAATAGGCATTAATGCCGCAAGGTTATTTGCAAAAAACAATCAGATCAGTTTATATCCGATTTCAGTGCAGTGCACCATCATTCTTTAATTGCAGATACGGATCAAAAGGCAAACGTGAAGTATTTTGGGTTTAGAAAAGGGACCCTAATTGCTTTTAGCAATATTTATAATACCACAAACTATTTTCAGACACAAAAAGTCTAAATTAAATACCTTCATGCAAATAAAAAATTTATTTTCATAAATAGAAAGGTTCATTTCCATGAAAATATTTGAATAATTACAGGACTATGCAGCTTTCCCTTTGAAATATCTGTCCTTTGTGCTGCTAGCATGAGATTCTGGTGAGCAAAGTGTGTTTAAATGCAAAGTGTGTTTAAGACTGCAGTACCATCACCTGTCTACGGGGGCAGAGCTGAGCACAAATATAAACACACTTGATGTAACACAGGTCCCCACAAGGCAATTTTTTTTAAAGTTGTAAAAATTGACACAGATGTTCCTGAAGCCATTTTTTTTATCATTTAGAAGACATTGCCTTGTGGGGACCTGGGTTCAAGTCCCCACAGTGCACTCAAGTCCCCACAGCGTGAGTGTGTTATCACACCCAAGTCCCCACAAGGATAGTAACACAAACCCACACACACACACACACACACACACACACATTCAAAGTACTACACAACTCAGGCACCAGCTACCTGATCAGTCGCATTTCTTTCCACCAATCGCCCGGACACCTCCGCTCTACAGGACTCCTACTGGCCCACAGCCCACAAATACTCAAAACCAGATCATGAGGACGGGCGTTCTCTTATATTGCTCCTAAAGCGTGACATGGCTTCCCACTCCGCATCAGAGTCCCCTTCTCTCTTCTTAAATTCCGCAAGAAGCTGAAGACCTATTTTTTCAATTAACCAACCTACCATGGGTAGGGTTAAACACATACCTGCTCGGCGCCAGGATACCCTCACGGGTGATAGTGCGCTTTACAAATACACATAACGTCACAAGAGATGGGAGAGTACCAGATTAAACTGATTGAGGCTCTCTACTGACCTATCACTCTAAAGAGTATGGAGCGTTAACAAGTCCAATATATCTCAAAGTTTTCCATTTGATTCCACCAGATCTCCCGCAGATGTGACTGAAGTAACTGCAAGCAGGACAAATGTCGAGAGCGACTCCCAGAGAAAAGGTTGAGAGAATAAGATGGCACCCGAAGGCAAGATACACGAGACCCATCCATGGGGGAGTTGAGCAAAGCAAGTTAGGGTGAGAGGACATTTGTTAATCTAGGACTAGGTGGTTTATCTCTTTCTCCCTGGTGTTTCTTTTGTTTTCTTCTCTTTCTTGATCTCTGCCATGCTCCTAGAACTCGAGCTAAATATTGAAGAACCACTCGCCGGTCTACGGATGTAGGCGAGAATATATGTTGACTTGATTTTGTAAAACAAAAAAAGAGTTAAATTTAACATGCATATTGCCATTTCTTTGCCAACAGCTAGGCATGTTGTAGGGTGATTAGGCCACTGGCCAGAAAAAGACTTTGAAAGGCAGACACGGCGGAAAGTTACCAGGCGCATGAATATCTCATCCCAGAAGCACTATCCTCTAATGACAGGGACCGCTTCCAAAATTCATTTGTTGGCATCTGGAGCTCCAAATATATTCGAGCAGGAAGCAGGATCTCGCAGAAGTGTGAGGAACAACAAACAGTGAGTGAGAAAAAGCGTGAGAAAAAGTGTGGGAGTCCAGGGACATGACTAACTTTAGGCTCAACAGGATTTTAAGAATGAATTTGCAAGCTGTCGACTCCAATAATTTCATAACAAGAAATCGTTGCGGGTTTGCCATGCAAATCAGAGTCCCCTGGATGCAGGAATTTCTAAAATGGGTTGAATTAAATTCAGGGATAGAAGGTGTCTGGGCAGGTGCCTCGGCCAGGCGTGCTGATTTTATATGTGCCATTAGAGGGATTTAGAGGAGATGTATTCAGGGTGCTCACAAGGGGCTCGTTTAGAGTATGGCGGGCAGGACACTCAATAGTTAAATGAAAGTTATCGCATGTCCTGGTGGAGGACGACTCTGCAGACTTAGAGGTCCATCCAGCTTCCCCAGGGTGAAGACTACTTTCCAGATTTAGAGATCATACCAGCTCTCTGTGCCTCAGTGGGGCTCTCTGTACCTTCAGTGTTGCCCCAAGCTCCACTTGAAGGCACTGATCATTTGCCATGCGGGCACCGTGTGTGATGGGTTGGCTCGGCAAAGTATTTTGTTCTGCAAAAAACAAGCTCCCCAAGCACATGCACCTTCACGCAGGAAGTTTTCTCCCTGTGCCTGGAGGCAACAATGCAATTCCTCACACTCTGCATTTCTGTGTCTCGCCGGACTGCCCAGGGTGATGAAAATGGGTGATAGCCACCACACCCTAAATAAGGTGGTGGTAAGGCAACCTCTACTGTGGCCTAGTGGGCCTATAGTGGATGGACTACCAGGTCCAGGGATTGCATCAGCAGAACTGTCCGGGGCCTTTCCGGTGGAAGCCCGACCGTTTCCCCACCTTCAAAGGAAACAGGGAGAACGGCATGTTTGCTGGAACCGTACATATGTTGTTTTATGGTCAAGCTCTAGATGCCCTGTGCCCAGTAGAGCGGCTGCAGACGTTTAACTCTTTATGAACTCCCAACAGAATTCCTGAAGAAAGGCATTCTGAAGATCTTTTCCAAAAGGAAGAGCAGTCCATCTGGATGTCAAAAGACAAAGAGCAACCAGGGACACAGACTCAGGGGGGGGGATACCCAGGTTCTCAGTGTGACATAAAACTAGACAGGACAAGAGGGCGTGACCTGAGCACTATTTATACAAGCCAGTTTGTAGAGACCTCACACACCCCTTGTGGTGCTTTCCGAAAACCAAGGTGAGTGCAGAAAAAGAAAAAAGTTCCATGTGGGAGATGTCCAGTCCATAGGGTGAGCAGAACATAGTGACTTTCATCAAATACTTCCAGAACTTGTAACAATCGAATTCCACTCCGACATAAAGGAAGCGAGTTCAAGAGGGTGGAGCCTGGTAGGGTTAGACCAACAGAGACCACAGTGATAGGCAAAGAGTAGCCTGAAGCTTGAGGGCTCATGTCCATGACAACATGTAAGTCCTGCAGAAGAAAGACAGTGAAGGCACGGCATCATGAAGGGAAGGGGTGTGAAAAATGGCCTGTATATTTAGACCATTACATACTTTGTGGTATACCAACTAGCCATGGACAAACTAACTTATTTTTAAAATAAAAGTGGCCTAAAGCTCCTTTAATGAGATAGGTTTGCACTAAGTAGTCCACATGTGACTGACTTATGGTGAGCCTTGCAGAAGGGGTGGTCTGTTAAGACCTATTGTCCTCGACCCCAACAAGGAGTTTACCAATAAACTCCATGCAAAGACAGAAGCAGTGAAAGAAGGGTGGCCTGCCTAGCAGGTAATGAAAGGCCAAAAGAAAAAGCAGATCATATAGGGGAAAATAAACAATGCTTCTGCAAAGGTCCAATGGAGTTTTTCAAATATTCTGTCAGGCGCGAAGGAGACACAGCGGCTCACGTTCAGAATGCATGCTTCTGGGCGCAAGCAGCTGAATTTAAGCCACATGAGTTGAAAATACAAACTCTGTGTGATAGGCCTGCCATGCCCTGTGTGGAAGGTTTGCTGCTTGTTATGTTATTTTAATAAAACTTATTAAGCGCACAGATACCAAGAGGTGTCTTGGCGCTTGAGTGACCTTTGCTGCCTGTATTTGAAGCGTGTGTGCTTGAACTGTGAGAAAGTGACAGATCGTCAGCAGAGAAAGGGATAGAGCTACAAAACTCCGGGTGTGCTTTATTCTGTATATGGAACAGTTCCAGAAGTGTTCAAAGGAAGGCAAAGGAAATGGCCTTCGAGCCTATAACCCACGGAGCAGCTACCAAATGACAAAACAGAACACATTGATTTGCCCCATTTTGTTCATTCATTTTTCCAGGGTAACAATTCCTGCACTGGTTCAGCTGTCGGCCAGCAACAAGTTCCCCCCTCGAGAATTTCAAACCATGCACAAAACGCACACTTTTTAATGCAATTTGCTAACATTTCCATGATGTACATTCTGCACCACGGTGCAGAAGGACATTATGTGAATTAGCCGCACAGGCACATTGAGGGACTTCTCATTAGTGCAAGCCCCCTCGGAAAGAGGTTACCTACGACTGCCAAAAGGGCATTCCCACTCTTAGCCTCCTACAAACCTGACACTGCACTTAGGGAGGAACATAGCACAACACGTATGGGTCGTTGTTGATGAGGTCATATCCAACCCTTAGCAAAACTACGTGTTTTTTTCCATGCAAAATGTACATAATTTCCATGAAAATTATGCATATAACATGAAATAATCTAAGGCAGTAATCTGTATAAAAATTATATACAACATACGACCTGATCAATGTATTTTCGCTATAGTTTCCAAAGTAACATAAGGAACATTTCCCCTGTAGCTCGTGCTGTCAAGGCGCACGTCCAGTTTCACAGCAGCACAAGCAGTCAAGGCGCAGTTTCACAGCAGCACCTGCTGTCAAGGCACACGTCCAGTTTCACAGCAGCACATGCTGTCGAGGCGCAGTTTCGCAGCAGCACGTGCTGTCAAGGCACACGTCCAGTTTCACAGCAGCACGTGCTGTCAAAGCGCACGTTCAGTTTCACAGCAGCACGTGCTGTCAAGGCGCAGTTTCACAGCAGCACATGCTGTCAAGGTGCACGTCCAGTTTCACAGCAGCACGTGCTGTCAAGATGCACGTTTAGTTTCACAACAACACATGCTGTCATGGCGCATGTCCAGATTCACAGCATAATGCTGTCAAGGCGCACGTCCAGTTTCACAGCAGCACGTGCTGTCATGGCGCATGTCCAGATTCACAGCATAATGCTGTCAAGGCGCACGTCCAGTTTCACAGCAGCACGTGCTGTCAAGGCGCACGTCCAGTTTCACAGCAGCACGTGCTGTCAAGGCGCACGTCCAGTTTCACAGCAGCACGTGCTCTCAAGGCGCATGTCCAGGTTCACAGTTCTCGCAAGACATTCTATGCTCGGACCAGTCTCCCAAGGGTGAAAGCAAGTTAAACAGCATAAGCAGGAAAATGCAAAAACTATGCGGCAGATCTGAAACCCGTTCTTTGGGATTTACACAAGATGACACTTGCATAATATAAATGTAGCCCTGGCCTAGTCACAACAGAGCATTGCTGGAGGAAACTCCATGCAAGAGGAGTAGGGCATGAATTATGAAAGGGAGTATGTGCAGCTGGCATTAATTGCGGTTTATCACTTGGCTGGGCCCCTGGCCCCCTAGGGTTCAACTGTGGCCTGAAGAGCCCTGTCCCAGTAGATCGCTCTCTCAGGATCCAGACTTTCCCCAAGAAGTATAGAGCGTTTCTGGGCGTCTGAAGACACTTTCAATCCAAAGTGTGATGGAGTTTTTATTCTGCATGCTTTTTGTCAGTCTGGCGTTGCACGCTGCCAGTCCAACTCTCGGTTTGAGGTCTTAGTAGAGGAAACGTTAACCAGCCCCATCCGCCTCAGTCATAACTGGGATCTGAAGGAGGCAGAACCCTAAATGGGTTCCTAATCCGGGTCAGATGCTCAGGTACAGACTAGAACTCATCTAACAGTTCTCTGCAGTGTACCGGTGCTTGTGACTCACTTGGGATCAGGAAGGGGGCATGGTTGTCCAAGAAAGATGCAGAAAACTTGCCAATACCCATTTACATGCATGTTCGACCACCATGGCTGCCCACACAAGTGCTTGCAGGAATATTCCCACCGAAGAATCATAAATCGGTGGAGCATTTAGTTGTGAAATTAAATTTAAAAAAGTTAATCTGGTGTTTAAAGTAATCATTAATCCTTAACTTTCTCGCATCAAACATCAAACACACCCTTACCCCCCCCCCCCCCCGCACTTTATGTCTTTAAGTTCTGGGGGCTTATTAGAAGGAGGTTCCCACTTGGTGGTTGGGATGATCTAATCGCCCCACTCATTGGTTCTCCTGATGCCAACCAATTTCATCCCATGTCCTTTTTAGGTCTGGCATTTGATTTTCATAAAATTATGTGCATGACAGATTTACAGGGCCTTTCAGACAGTCCTCTTCATCCACTGGTCGGTTAAAGCGACATTCATATTTTTATAATATATTTTATGCGTTTTTAGTTATAGGTGTATAAAGGTACAGGTTATAGATCGCATTTAAACATTTTACACGATTGTGGAAAATCACTTATCCCTCCTATAAAGCAACAAAAAAATGGCCAGCATATACAGGCTTTCCTATGTTAACAAAGCAGATGCGAATATACCTGTAGACCTAGTTGCATCACACATGCGAAGCATGAACTTAAATGAAAATAGTTAGCCTACTTAGAACATTAGCCCCCAACCCCCCTTCCACCCACTGCCCACTCAACCTCACCTAAAATAATGGCAGAGTGGACACCTCTCCGGATACACCAACCACTAGACTACACTGTGCCGCTACATGATGTCTTTTATGGTTCACCCATTACATATACAATTATGACTAAAGCTGGGACTATGGGAGGAACCATGTTCAAGTGGAGCAACTGAGGTAGGTACTCGTAGGAGACTATATTTTATCAATTGTTTTCCGTTTTCAGAAGGGAATGTGTTAGTTCTTCCAACACTTTAGTCTGCCATAAGATAGGAGTTTTAAATTTTTCTTCCGGCCACTACACCATACCTTTAGGGGCATTAGGTCAGCCCGCTTCAGCCATTGGTTAACTGCACAGTGAGTGACAGCATGCTGTCCTTTCTCAAGCAGCAGATCCGCACACAAAGTAGGTCCCTTAAATGCCTCAGACCACTAGGGCAATGTGTGCTTTTTGAGACCCAAAAATATTTTAGATTTATGAAGGCCCAGCAGCTTCCCCAGCAACAAAGCTTTTCAAAAACCATTACAAAACAAGCATTTACCAAGCCAAAATGCTTGCAGCCAATGCTGGTCCTCTTGGCTTTGCCAGGGCTTGTTGTGTAATGTTACTTGGTATTTGAGTAGCTCACTTTTGCCATGGGTAGTGCTGTGAGCTTTCTGGGCAGCATCATTCTGGCTGAATTGTGGCCTTCCTGCACGGAGACTGGCGGCGTAAGGTTTCCTATCTGGCTACCTTTGATTGGGCCTCTCCATCGTCCTGCTTGAGAGTTACTGTTAGTGTCCTATGGTTGGTGACATAATTAATGACATCACTAATGATACTGCGTATTGCCAATCAAAGTCACCTAAGAGATCACCAGTGGTAGCACTGATGATGTCATAATTGATTTTCATATGAATGGCCCATGTCTACTGAGGCACAGAGAACAAAAATTACGACGGAATGGAATGTGTCATTGAGGAATCCGTTGCTGAGATTAATTCAAACATTTCACCAATCATGTATTTGTTTTATTAGTCAGACGCCCCAAGTGCAACACTTATCCCTACACTTGGGTCCTGAGCTCACATAGGACTCCGGCTGCACACCATTAAGGAGGTCGAACGACACTTGCAGATGGTATGGGGTCTCTTCTAGGCCTGGGCGGTAAACTCCGTTCCGCTTGCGGAATTTGGGTAATTTCGCGTTCAGCGGAGAACGCATAATTGCCCAAAATTCTGCGTTCCGCGGCTTTGCAGAATTTTTTGCTTGTTCGCGTTCTCAGAATGCGTGTTCGCAAGATATTTTTCCCCGAGCACGCAAACAATGTTCGCAAACAGGAAAAAACCATCGCGAACAAGAAATTCCACGTGGTCGCGGAATTTCTGCGTACTCGTGGAGATTTTTTTACCAATTCGCAGAGCTTTGCGGAGCGCGACTACGCACATTCCGCCCACCCCATGTCTCCTCAGTCGATTCAAATACCTGACTTCTGCTGGAGCCACACTTACCTGCTGCGCCGTTATTTGCTTCGCTGTCCACATGTACCAGGCTGCCTCTGCCAGTTTTCACATGGCACTCCCACTCAATTAGTCAACTTGTGCCCTCTTCAACTGCACTTTTTACTTTTCTTAAAGAGCATGCCACTCTTACTCTGTTGTGGCCACATCACACCAGCTCTTCTACACTGCTGCGTACCACTGTTCCGTCAGCCCATAAAAGCCGAAGTAGCCAACATACTTCACACAAACTTGTCACCAGTGCGAGAAATCCTCACTGGGATCTTGAGAGATTCTTGGCAGAAACTCAACAAGGAACCAGAGCTTGCAGCCGGGGGCTCTGACTGGCAGCAAAGAGGCTGATCAATACATCCTGGGCAATGAATGTACAGAAAGAAGCTTAACTCACACATGAAACAAAGACAAGACACCAACAGAGGCAGAGCCAATGCATTACATGTAACTATATCACTGATATTGCTGCCTGCAATGTAATTGGGCGTCAGAGTCCATGTCATGAAGACCTTAGGAGTGGGTGACCAAATGTTTATTAGTTAAATCTGGCAAAATTGACTGCGCCGGCTCTAAAAGCTTCACTGGAAAAGTGAGGGTTAAAGCAACAGATGAAACAGAGGTCTGTCCTGTTAGACCAAACTTGGAAAGATACAGGCTAGTTATGTTTCCAAATACTAATTAATTTTACTTAATAGAGGAAAGCTTCATGGTACATGTGAAAGAGTAGTTCCATCTCAAAATGTGTACTTCTCATCAACAGAGACTTCCTTTATGGGAGATGAACCAAGGGACGACATGAAGCATGCGTTGAGAGCTGGCTTCACCCTCGCTGGATGCCAGAGATCCGTGTTGAACATTAGTGCGATCGAGCACTGTAATCGCCACACAAGACAACACGCCATTGTTAAGCCTCATGTAGGAGTCATGCTTTCCCCTGATCCCTACAGTCACATGGACAGTGTCCCCCACTGACTAGGATGCAAAGTGATGGAAGGATTGCTTAAATAATTCTCAACCACTAGAGATTGCTGGGACCATATTCCAGTCAATCATTTTTCACCCACTATTGCCTCTGTAGACTGAGACCAGTCATAAGCTTATCAGCCCTGGGCCTAGTCCAATGAGAACAGCCCACCCCGGACAACGAGTCTGCTCTGGGGTTGGTGGTTTTCTCATCAGGCAGGGACCTGGTCTGACCGTTCGGGCTGGACTCTTGCCAGTGGTGCAGGATCAAGGCTGATTTGCATATGCCCAGGCTCTGTCTAGGGTGATATACTAGATAAAAAAAGTTGGAGTAGAATGCAGCCCAGAGTAATTACCAGTGGATGAGGTGAATTCAAGCATTCCACCCATCACATTTTTGTTTTCCTCAGCGCAAATAAAACAAGCTTTTGAATGTCAGAAAGGTGACTGAAAATATTAACCTGTTGCCTGTTAGTGGTGGCCAGTCCCTACAAATCTGGATAATTCATGACCTGGTGTCCTAATGACAACAGGTCGGGAGCTCCACACTCAGAGGGTGCCAATCTCAATGACAGGGGGGGGGTGGCGACCACACAGAAACAAAGGGTAAGTTAGCCTGCAGCCCAAAGGGACACAGGCTATGACAATTCTGCCTTCTTTGAAGACTATTGTGCTGGTTAAATAGATGCTACCCATATGCACAGGCAGTGTTAGGGGGAATAAAATCAATAAAAGGTGACACAGGGAGGGATTGTGTAATGTAATGTAATATAATTGCACACTTGTAGAGCGCTACTATCACACCGCGGAGCATCATGGCGCTAAGCGGAACCCGGAGCTGGAACATGCTGGGTGGCTGCGATAGGTGAGGGGACGGCATTAGATAAGAGTTCTGCAAACTTACCCCTCAGCTCACCTGCACTTTGAGATGTTGGTTTCTTGTGCCAGTGCATCGGTGAGGATGGAGCAGCCTTCAGGTGCAATGCCCACTTTTCAGGACTCCTTAGGCTAGCAGATGAGGCTTCCATGCAGGCGCGTAAGCCCAAAGCAGCAGGACAAGTCAGCAGAGCTTCAGTGGGGGCACCGAGGCCTGTTCCCAGTCAGGAGGAAAGGGCAGTTGTTTGACTCCATGTCTAGAAGCACTAGAAGGCTTGTTTAATGTTGCTGTTCTTTCTCAAACTGTCTCTTGCTTCTATGTCCTTGTCTAGGCTGGTGGGCAGCAGACATTTGCAAAACACAGTCAGTGCATTCTTCCAGTTTGAAAAAATAACAAACCAGGCCGAGGCAGGATATTCCACATAAGAGGGGCTTCTGGGAAGGGCATTCCTTCCCGCCTTTCCAGAATGCACTCTAGTGGTAGTGCCTATGTGCAGCCGTTCACGTAAAAGGTGCGGGGTCCTGCTCTGACAGGAACCAGTGTCTTCCCTTCAGTACAGATCCTCTAAACAAAAGAAGCAGGAAGAAAAGAAAAGGACGACAGGTGGCTGTTGGACTGTCCTTGTTTCTCTGTGGATATCCGCCATTCTCCATCTTGCACTCACCTTACATGTAAATTGATGCTTGTGATTAGCCGAGGGGAATCCTAAAGACAGGTGCACCAAGAGTGATTGCACACTATCATCTTTAGCACACATTCCAATGTTTGTCATAACTAATAAAAGAACCAGGCATATCACAAAGAACCCTATTCATTAAAAACAAAGTATACACATAGAGTACTAGGGGTGATTTAGAACGGGGGTGAGCAGGCATCACCACTGAGTTCAGCTACTCTACCCCTAAACACCATAATGGTCCCATAAGCCAGGGTCTGTGTACGGGGTTGACACCAGTACCCCCATCCACACTAATGGTTGGGTAGATCATCGGAGTGTCTCCACGACCTCAGAAAACAGCCGTGGTGTCCCTGAAGAGCACCAGATCTGCAGTACGATAGGTCCCTTATAATCCAGCAAACACAACAAAATGATGGACGGAGTAATGAAACTTTTCAACCACTCACCCCGAGTCAAGAGATCTGGGTTTAATCCATCGTTCTTTAGCTCACTTCGCCAACCCAGTTTGGACCCAGCCATATGCAAATGAGTCTTTATCCTGCTTCTCATGAAAACAGTCCAGCCCGAACTGCCAGGCCACATCCTTCCTCGACCGGAAACAAAGATCCTGGAACCGGTTTCGGCGTATCACCCCTCATCAGCCAGGCTAGCTTGAATCCTGTGGCACAGTGAGCTAGGGACCCACATCTGGGCATTAAACCCAGATTTCTTGACTGGGGGCGAGTGGTTGAAAAGTGTCAGCGCTCTGTCCATCATCTTGTTGTGTTTGATTGCTTATAATCCACACAAACGGAGCCAAAATAAAATAAAAAAATGAATAAAAAGAAGGGTAAACGCAGAACAAATGATTAACATATAGTTGGAGACTATTTTTCCCAACCACTGTCACTAGCTGATATATTACAAATTCCTACGTAGAGCCTATGTCACACCTAGCACCCTGGCATGACTAGACCCCACAAGATCCTCTAGCGGCCCTGAGTATCATGCTGCTGGGGCTGATTTTGAGCACATGACATGCACACGCAGTCATATAGAGTCCTTTTGGAGTGACATTTTCCCCCGACTAGCTGTGACAATTGACACGGAGCTTGCACCGGGTCCACTGTTAGCACTACTGGGCTATGTTCAGGATATTCCAAAGAGTGTCCGACGATTCACCGCTACTGTATTGCTAGTAGCTAAGCACGAAATCGCTCTGCATTGGGAAAGCAGACATTTGCCCACTGCCAACTCCTGTTTAAACGGCCTTATGTACTGTGATACTACTAGTGAACTGTATGCCACACTTCAGCCCCGACCTCCAGACCAAAGGACATTTGGCAACCACTTCAGGACCATCTGCAGGGATTGGAGTCCGCCGAGCGGAACTCTTGACTATGGGTGTTGTCTTTGTGTGTCTTGTGTAGGCCTTGTGACCCTCAACTGCAAACATTGGACGTGGCCAGCTCTCTGACTTCATTGGGTTGCCTGCCACCTGTACTTCCTTCCTCTTTGATACATGGCTATATTGTACACACTATAATGCTCCTCATACTTTGGGGTCACTGTTGGTTTTGTTGATGTCATGATAAAATGATAAATAAAGTTCAAACCAAAAGATTGTTTGAGACTTCTGTCCTCATAACAGACAATTAAACAATGTCAATCTTCGGTGTTTGCCGCCTAAAAATGACCCCCTGTCCTTCAGGGCATCCATTGCTGGCAGCTGGAAAGAGAGCAGGGCTGTGCTATGTGATGTTGGCTGGGCTAACCTTTCCTTCATCCCACTCTCTGGAAGAGGGGGATCTCCAGAGCCAATAAGATGCTTTTCGCTGCCTCTTTCCACACAATCCACCCCCAAGGTTCACAAAGAGCTGTGTGCTGTGAGCCGTGAAGTGATGGGGCTAAAGGCAGAGTGCTGCGAACATGTGCCCATGACCTTAAAGTACTCAGACAATTGTGCATCAATGCCAGCAGAAAAAAAACAACAAAAAAAACTAGCAAACTCGAGTAAAGACTGCACTGCAGAAGGAGATCAAAGACCCTTAGCGCACAATCTCCAGCTCGCCAGACTGCTGACCCTGGAGTTAATTGTGTTACTTTTCTCACTATTAATGAGGAGTCCCTCTTTTCTCCTTTCCTGAAAAATGTATGGCAGGGTCTAGACAATGTACTGGCCACCAGACTATGCTACATTGGTATTGTGAATGCTATTTTATTCTCTTGTTTTGAAAAATGTTTGCTACTGTGACCAATTGTTCATTGTACTGCAATTTCAACCCGGGTCTGGTAGCATTTCAGGTGAGACCCCATTGATACATAACGGCCTAAACACATTAGCACGCGCTGGGGCTGTAGTGACAGAGCAGACTATATACAGGGAAGCAGGTTGTAGACAAGTTCCATACAAAAACAGTCCCCCCACCTCCGAGTCAGTGAAACATCTCTCTGAAAGGGCAAAAAAATTACTATATAGCTCATAAAATATTTGCCCATCACAGATCAGACTTCATCTGATACGTATTGCAAAAAAAGCTATATTGATTCAACACAAACAAATTTCGCCGACCAGGCCTCCTTCCGAATCTCTCTACCTCACGGTGCGTCCGGTGATCTGACCTAGAATGCACGTTTTGCCAATAATTTTCTTTTTGAAGCCCATGGCTGTTTTTTGTTCCAGCCGGACAGTGCTCCGGCTGTCACTGGAGGAACCTTTCACTGTTCAATATGTGCCTTTACTGTCTGTGGGAAGTTTGTCCTGTCTTTGCATCTGCTGTGCCTTTGCAGTGTCCATGCTCAGTGTGTGAGAGGCTTGCAACGTCACTGTCGCTTGTGTGTCTGTTCAGCATGTGAGAGAGGCTTGCACTGTCGCTGTCTCTTGTGTCTCTGTTCAGTGTGTGAGGGAGGCTTGCACCGCCGATGTCTCTGGTGTCTCTGTTCAGTTTGTGAGGGAGGCTTGCACGGCCTCTGTCTCTTGTGTCCCTGTTCAGTTTGTGAGGGAGGCTTGCACAGCCTCGGTCTCTTGTGTCTTTGTTCAGTGTGTGAGGAAGGCTTGCACAGCCTCTGTCTCTTGTGACTGTTCAGTGTGCGAGGGAGGCTTGCACAGCCTCTGTCTCTTGTGTCTCTGTTCAGTGTGTGAGGAAGGCTTGCACGGCCTCTGTCTCTTGTGTCCCTGTTCAGTTTGTGAGGGAGGCTTGCACAGCCTCGGTCTCTTGTGTCTTTGTTCAGTGTGTGAGGAAGGCTTGCTCGGCCTCGGTCTCTTGTGACTATTCAGTGTGAGAGGGAGGCTTGCACAGCCACTGCCTCTTGTGTCTCTGTTCATGGTGTAAAGGAGGCTTGCACTGCTACTGTCTCTTGTGACTCTGTTCAGTGTGTGAGGGAGGCTTGCACCACCGATGTCTCTTGTCTCTCTGTTCAGTTTGTGACGGAGGCTTGCACGGCCTCTGTCTCTTGTCTCTCTGTTCAGTTTGTGACGGAGGCTTGCACGGCCTCTGTCTCTTGTGTCCCTGTTCAATTTGTGAGGAAGGCTTGCACAGCCTCTGTCTCTTGTGACTCTGTTCAGTGTGCGAGGGAGGCTTGCACAGCCTCTGTCTCTTGTGTCTCTGTTCAGTGTGTGAGGAAGGCTTGCACGGCCTCTGTCTCGTGTCTCTGTTCAGTGTGTGAGGGAGGCTTGCACCGCCGATGTCTGTCTCTCTGTTCAGTTTGTGACGGAGGCTTGCACGGCCTCTGTCTCTAGTGTCCCTGTTCAATTTGTGAGGAAGGCTTGCACAGCCTCTGTCTCTTGTGACTCTGTTCAGTGTGCGAGGGAGGCTTGCACAGCCTCTGTTTCTTGTGTCTCTGTCCAGTGTGTGAGGGAGGCTTGCACGGCCTCTGTCTCTTGTGACTGTGTGAGGGAGGCGTGCACGGCCTCTGTCTCTTGTGTCTCTGTTCAGTGTGTGAGGAAGGCTTGCACGGCCTCTGTCTCTTGTGTCTCTGTTCATTGTGTGAAGAAGGCTTGCACGGCCTCTGTTTCTTGTGTCTCTGTTCAGTGTGTGAGGGAGGCTTGCACGGCCTCTTTTTCTTGTGTCTCTGTTCAGTGTGCGAGGGAGGCTTGCACAGCCTCTGTTTCTTGTGTCTCTGTCCAGTGTGTGAGGGAGGCTTGCACGGCCTCTGTCTCTTGTGACTGTGTGAGGGAGGCGTGCACGGCCTCTGTCTCTTGTGTCTCTGTTCAGTGTGTGAGGAAGGCTTGCACAGCCTCTGTCTCTTGTGTCTCTGTTCAGTGTGTGAGGAAGGCTTGCACGGCCTCTGTCTCTTGTGTCTCTGTTCATTGTGTGAAGAAGGCTTGCACGGCCTCTGTTTCTTGTGTCTCTGTTCAGTGTGTGAGGGAGGCTTGCACGGCCTCTTTTTCTTGTGTCTCTGTTCAGTGTGTGAGGGAGGCTTGCACGGCCTCTTTTTCTTGTGTCTCTGTTCAGTGTGTGAGGGAGGCTTGCACGGCCTCTTTTTCTTGTGTCTCTGTTCAGTGTGTGAGGGAGGCTTGCACGGCCTCGGTCTTTTGAGTCTCTGTTCAGCATGTGCGGGATGCTTTCCCTACTACTGCTTCATGTGTGCCTTCTCCGTGTGCGAGGGAGGCTTATACGGGGGCTTTGCACAAGATAAGAAATAAAAGGGTGCAGGTATTTGGTATCCCCTACAAATGGCCAAATTTGGTGCAACACTGTCAGTTTCTGCTACTAGGGGTCCACCTAGTGAACCCCTGACATTATATACACCTATTCACAAGCAAAAGCTAGAATGTTAATGACATAAATCTACAATTGCTTTCACAATAATTCTCGAAAACCGTGAAGTTAATTTCATAAGACTCTCCCAGAAACTTTTTGCTGAGGCCAGCAGATGTTCACTTCTTATTTTTACGTCGTGGTAGTCATATCGCACGACGGTTCCTGTACACAGCCAGCTCTAGGTTTGCGCTTTCTCTCTCCCTTTGTTGCTCGCTTTTCATCGCCGAAAAGCCTGGGGCTTTTTCAAGGATTAAAGCAACAATAGAATCAACCGATTCACATATTTAGATGTTTATAAGATCTTTGGAGGGCACCAGTGAGCACTCGAGAAAACCAATTAACAGTACACTGGGCGAAAAATGGGAGCATAAGACGATGTGATCACACTGTGAGATTTGAGGGAAACATAATTAGATTAAAAGTAATATAAAAAAAGAATAATCATAATATTAAAGTTGTGAAGTATAGAGCTTCATAGTTGGAAAAGTTAACAGAAGCAAAGATGAGAAAAAAACAGTGCCATGTCTATATTTAGGTGAAATAGACGAAGGAGGACTAAAGGAGATTTATTAAGATTTGCTTATCCATTGATGAAGATCTGTGGAAAGCATCAATGGAATTAATATAGTTGGAGCTGCGTCCTCGAGAGTGGTGGAGAGGGATAGTAAGAGAGGGAGACAGGTTGGAAAAGGAAGAGGCGCGAGGGGGAAAACGCTCTTTGCATGTTATGTTATGTTATGTTATTTATATTTTTATAGCGCACAGCTGCCCCAGCAAAGGGGCGTCCTGGCGCTGTGACAGATGCTACAACATAACACACAATAAAAGAAAAGGAAATTAACCAGACACGGGAAACAGTAGAGTTTTAATCGCCTGCCTGAAGGCGAGCAGGTCTTCAAGAGCTCGGATGTGTACCGGGAGCGAGTTCCACAAACCTGCCGCGAGCACCCTAAAGGAGCGGCCACCCATTCTACTCAATTTAAAGCGCGGACAGACCGCCAGGTGAAGCCTCTCCGATCTCAAGGATCTCAAAGGAACATAGGGCGTGAGTAGGTTAGCAAGTGCCGGGGGCGAAGAAGATTTCAAAATTTTAAAGGTCAGGCATAGCGCTTTGAACTGAATTCGCTGTCTGACCGGGAGCCAATGTAAGGCCGCGATGGTACCAGACACTGAGCAATGTCTAGGGAGGCCCACAATGGCCCGAGCCGCGGCATTTTGCACCCTTTGGAGCCTAGAGGCCTCCTCTTGATTCACCCCTAACAGCAGTGAACTGCCATAGTCCAGCCGAGATAGTATAGAGGCCTGGACCACAAGCTGTCTGGTGGGGGGATCAAAATACTTTAAGACCGGCCTTATTCCCCGCAGAATGCCATAGCACGTGGCAGCCACCTTCTTAGTGTGGTCCTTGAAGGTGAGCGCAGAGTCCAACCAGATGCCTAAATTTCTCACTCCAGAAGCTGGAATGGGAGTGACCCCCAACTCTGATGGCCACCACTGGTTACCCCATAGCTCAGCATGCTTCCCTAATACCAACACCTCTGTTTTGGTGGCATTTAACTGAAGGCAGTTGGTGCGAAGCCAGCTTGCTACTGCCAACAAACCCGCTCGAAATTTGGGGGCCTCCACCTCAGGGTCTCCACTAAGTGTCACCGCTAGCTGTGTGTCGTCCGCATATGAGGCCATCGTAAGACCCCACTGTTTAACGACACCAGCCAACGGTTTCACATAGAGGTTGAACATAGTAGGGCTCAACGAGGATCCCTGTGGTACCCCCAGCTCCAGGGGATAAGTGGCAGATTGGCCAGGTGGTATGGCCACTTTAAAAGAACGATCTGATAGAAAAGACCGAAACCACTGGAGAGCGAGATCAGTCACTCCCGCCTCCTGTAAGCGTTGGATCAGTATATGGTGGGACACAGTATCGAAGGCAGCGCTTAGATCTAATAGTAAAAGCGCTGCAGTGCGACCTGAATCCAGAACCTGGCGTAGATGTTCCGTGATGTAAAGTAATGCCGTCTCGGTACTGTGTCCCGACCGGAAGCCGTTCTGACTGGAATCCAATATCTGGTTGCGAGCCAGATGCTCAGACAGAACAGAGTTGACATGGGCTTCTGTTACTTTGGCAATCCAAGGCAGCAGGGATATGGGTCGATAATTCTCTGGCAGCCGGGGGTCAGAGTTGGCTTTTTTTAGTATAGGAGTAACCACTGCCTGTTTCCAAGCCGTGGGTACCATTCCGCTGGACAATGACATATTGATAAGATTCAATATGGGGTCACGGCAGAGTGGGGAAAGTGTGTTAATTAAGGCTGGCTTTAACGGGTCCGAGGGAGAACCTGACTTGACCCTGAGGCTAAGCCTATCAAAGGTCTCAGTAGTCAGTTCAGGTAGCATTGCAAGAGTCCCATATCCCAACGTATCGGGGACAGTAACCTCTCGGTTCTGGTGGAGTGTGTCAAAGCTTTGGTAGATTGTTTCCACTTTCTCCACAAAAAAGGAGGCCAGCTTATCACAGTGGGAATCTGTGAAAATCACCTCTGAGGTGGATCTGTTTTTCATAAGATCCTTCAGTATCTTAAAAATCAGTTTTGAAGGGTTAGGGCTGGTGGCAAATTCTTGAGCGTAAAATGCGGCTCGTGTTCTGCAAATAGCTCTATGATAGAGCTTCAGCTCAGTAAAATACCGAGTTTTCAGAGCAGGGCTGTAGGATCTTCTCCATTCCCTCTCTGTTTTTCGGCAGGCTTTTTTTAGTTCTGCGAGTGAGTCATGATACCAAGGACTAGGTGTTTTTGTCCGGCCTTTCGACCACCGTAAAGGTATGAGAGAGTCCAAGGCATCGGTGATCCAGGCGCAGAACTGTTGGTAACCTTGTTCCACATTAAAAAAGATGCTCCTACATGGCAAGCTAAAAGGATGACCAGGTAAGGAACGTTCAAGAGAAACACTTTTTTTTTTAATGGTGCAGTCCAGTGGTTTTCAACCTTTTGACTCCTGTGGACGCCTGGAATCCGGGGACCCCCACTGAGTCATTATCGGAAGCCGAGCCCCCCGGTCCAGGCAATTTCTATTATTTGAACCCCAAAACAATAGACAAAAATATGTGTACACCAAACAAATACCCAAATATTGGAATATTTTGTTTAGTTGACAATCACATTTGGAAAAGCTTTAAATTTTTAAATTTTGCTTCTTTACTTTTATATACTTAATCAATTGTAATATAGTTAATTTTGTAAACCAGTTGCAGACCCCAGGAAGAGGCCTCGCTGACACCCAGGGGTCCCTAGATCACAGGTTAAGAACCACTGGTTTAGTCAGTCGTGGTTTTGTTCAACTACTATGACACAATTTAATATTGAGATGTTGTTATCACTATCTTGTTAACAACATTATGTCGATCATGAGGAAGTAGGTGGGAACTTTCACACGCAGAACCGAAGGTTATAATCTGGGGAGAGAGACTTTGACTAGGACACAAGATACTGTTTTCTTAGGTTTAACCCATTCACAAAAGGTATCCTATAAGACCCCGTTCGACATGGACCTAATAAGGAAAGCCACATGAGACTCTTCCAGGTTGTTTTAGTTAGACACTCGCCCACTCTATTAGTGGCGTGTTTCCTCATTGGGCCTCACCCTGATCCCTATAAACCAGGGTGGGAACAACTATTTTCCAGGGAGCACTCTGGCTATTTCCTGATCGGAGTCTTACTAGATAAAAATACCTACGGGTCACCTAGGTATCCCTTTAGGTCAGGTAAAATCGGAAAGGGGGTGTCAAAGGTAAGTAGTGTCCCTACACCCTTATAAAGTCGACATGTTTCAGCCTTCTAAATGTGGCGTCTAGTGTTCCAAGGCTTTTTTCAGGACTTAATCTAATGCCTCAGATCTATCCATTTTATGTACCATCAATAGTCCTACCCCTAATGGTCAAGATAAACATTGAAAATGCAGAGAGGAGATATTGCTCCCTTTTTAGTATGTTCATCACTTATTGTGAGATATGTTTAGACATCATAAGCGGAGGAGGGATATGTCCCTTTAGGCACACAGTCATCAAGGGCAACTTCTCCATCAGTACCTATTCAGGGAACCTTTCCCCTCTTGTCTCCTTTTGTGAGGAAGTAGTAATGTAGTCTTAGTGTTGTCTCAAATATTATCCGCTTGACTATTTACTATACTTAAATACAGGCATGGCACATTAATTTTTTAATAATCATTGCTACTGTTAATTTTTCTAATAATGAAGGTCAACACTTGACAACTTTATTAACACTTTAGAAACAAAAGAAGACTGGTATTAATTTTACTCCAATTATAATTGTATTTTAGTGTGTTTTTTCTTAGCGGAGTTTTATATAACGCGAACTTGACCCGAAGGTATCGGGTACCAGAGCGCTTTACAAGAGCACCAGTTGCGTTACATGAGGACACATTCATTTTTGTTCGGCACAGGAAATTAAGTGATATGCCCAGAATCACAGGATGTTGCGCATCTATGCTGAGACTCGAACCTGGTTCCCCAGCTCTGAGGTCGACCGCCCTAACCGTTAGGCCAACTCCTCTCCCCTCCCCTGTGTGTTAACCAGACAGCAAAAGGTAATCGTCTGCTCTTTCACTCCTATTTCTACCAGTGAGTTATGTTGATTGTATTTTTACAAGTGCTCGAAAGTGCCCACACACTGATCTTTAAACATGTAAATATGTGAATCATTTATTGCACTGTGAATTTCAGCCTTGAAAAAGCCCCTAGTTTTCTGGCTATCGGAGAAGAAGCACATGTTGGCCTTTGTATCAAAGGAAGAAAGAAAGAGAAAAAAGCAGAGACATAAATCACTGACCTACATAAAAGCAATTAAAGTTGTGTAAGTGACTTCCAAGAGATAAAGAAATAAACATCCAACTGGCCACAACAAGAAATGTCCTCAAGAATCTTATGAAGATTAACGTCAGATTTCAATAATTATTATGCAACCAATTGTAGATATTATGGGGCCTATTAACCAACAGCATTTTGTAGTATGTTTAGTAGTACTACAAAACTTCTACTAATGTGCTACAAAATGTAGTTCACAAACCTGACATCTCCACCTTCACAGCCCTATCTTTTCTATGGGGAGATCCTCACACATGTAATATACTGCTTTGTAGAAAATGAGGAAAGGCCACGGAAAGTGGCTGTAAAAAAAAGGATCAAACTTACTACTAAAGGGCAGGGGATTAGGGAAGAGTATGGAGGAGCTAAGGGAGAGTTAAAGAAGGGCTTAGGAAGAGGCAGATACCCAGCCACAGAAGAGCAAGGCCAATGCTAATCACACAAAACAGCAGTAAATTCCTCCAGATAAGAGCTGGAGTAAGTCTACCACCACACATGGCTAACTACAGTGACTGCAACACCCTCGCAAATAAATCAGTGGAGATATGGGTTTAAAATATAACCCCAAAGCAAAGAATGTTAAATTAAAATAAATTGTTTACAAATAGTTAAAAATGCAATGTAATCTAATGTTAAGAATAAAACATTATTTTAGCAAATTGTAATAAAAAATTAATGTAACAAATTGTTATTCAAATAGAATTACATTTATTTTAATACATTCTATAGATCACTTTTATTAATCATTAATATATAAGTAAAATGTAATTTTTTACGTTAGGTGGAAATACTTTTCCTTTTATTCAAAGTTCAGAAAAAATATTTTGAATTAAATTTAATATATAAAAAAAAATTAAATACTAGATTTAAATTATGGTATTAAAGCTGTAAATGTTTTATTTAGTTCTACATTTAAAATTAATATAACAAAAGAATTTCCATGAATATTTGTATACTATTATTTCACATTTAATAACCTTTTTGTTTTTTTACTTTTCCCTATACTGTAATATAAGCAAAACTACACCACCTGTATTGAGATTTTCCAATGGTAAAGTATGAGGAACAGTTCCCTATACTTTACGAAAGGAAGAGCTCCACCACCGAGGCAAAGATCTCCATATTTTAAAGTGTGCGGAAACGTTCCCGATGCTAAACATGGGACATTTCCACCCCTGTGGCAAAGATCACACTAGGGTTAAGTACAGAGACTATTTAAAAACGTTATTCAACTTGGAAAAAGGTAGGGAAACATTTTTATTAATAATTATTTTAAAAAATGTGTATGAAATTAATTGAAATTATTTTAACTACATTTTATTCAAATTACATTTTGAATTTGAAAAGGTTGTTAAAATATTTTAGAATGCAATAATGAATAGGTATTCTTTTTTAAAATGTTAACATTAAATTCATTTATTTATATTTTTTATTATTTTAACTTTTTTTTTTTTATTTAACATTATTTTCTATCGGTTTTTTTTTTAAGTCCCTACCTCCATTATTTTCCATGGGATGGTGTGGCAGTACCCATGGTTGGCCGCATGCTGCTGAGCTTACTACTGTTTTTCCTGGCAGTAGTAACGTACACTCATAAATCTGGCTTAACCCCTTTTTAGGTCGAGGACTACCGGTCTGCCGAAGGCAGAACCGGAAGTCGGGAGATTTAATGACTTGGAGAAGAGGGGCTTGAACCGGCCCCTCTTGTCCCCTGTTCTCCATTGGCTGGCCTCTTGAATGCTGGCCAGCCACTGGAGAAGAGGTCAGTCACTCCGATCAGGCCCCGTCTTTTTCGGATCGGGGGGCGTGTTTTTTGCAGAAAGTCTCTTTATCTCCTCCAGCCAATGGCTGGAGGAGATAACAGCAAAACACGCCCCCGAATCCGAAAACGATGCTGCGTTTCTCCGAGGCATTTCTGCTCTGCCTCGGAGAAAGGCGGTGGTGTGCCTTTTGCTCTGCCTTGTTTTTAACATGCCGATCGCAGTTCAGAACCCCAAATCAGACTTTCATGCATTACAGGAGGATGACATATAACCTATTTTACCTGTGATTTGGGGGGCAAATGCCAAACAGTAAGGTGCACAAAAGACGCCTCCCCACCCCAGATAACCGCTCCCTCCTCTTTTCAAGCGGCCAGCCCGACCCGGTTAGGATTGTGTTACACATGAAAGTTTGGCTCTCAGGTTTCAGGGCAGCTGGCTTTTGATGGAAACGGGGGAGAAGGTGGGGGGGGGGGGGTGAAACAGATGAGGCCCAGACAGCCACCGTCCCCATCTGGGGCCCAGATGTTGCCACCATGTCCAGGAGTGGCTTCTCACGGAGTTTGTTGCATATCCGGTAGTGGGGCGGGGGTACAGGAAGGGCAGGGAAACCCCACAGCTGTCACCTTCATGTTACGTAGGGATGGGGGGGGTCAGAGGGCACACGTGGAGATACTTTCACGCTCTTCTGCACGAGATGTGTGTTCTCGTGCTGGCGGCGACCCCCGGAGGTGGCACACACATGTGCAGTGTGCGTTTCTGCGTCATCAGCCTGGCAGAGAAGCCCTTCCGGTTCAATTCCTGCTGCACCCCAGTCTTTAACTGGAAGCGGTGTGGAGGTTCGGTCAGTGGTATGAGTAAAAATAAAATAAAAGTGGGAGTCTCTAAAAGGGGCGTTGCCAAAGAAGTGTAACTAGGAATCCTTTCCGAGAGACAAGGTCTTTGTAATTAAGGGTGTGGCTTAAATTATGTGAACTAGAGTCCTGTGCTTCACACGACACCTAATCAGTACATAGGTTGCTCCCTGCGACCTTTCGGTTACTGAATTCAAATTAATCGCACAACAAAGAACATAACCTAAAAGAGACCTGGCGTTGTCAGTGACTGTTAGCCGTATCATGTAAATACGTTTAAAAAAATGATAATCTTGCAAAAAATTATAACTGAAAAGGTTTACATTCTGACAATATGAAACGATTAATTCAATAGTACTGAGGTCTATGGAAGGGATAGTTTTCTTCATGGAGCATCAGTCACTCCCGTGCTGTCATTAACAACAATTTACTCTGAAGTCTAACGCTCGGTATCACCCTTTTGCTCCTCTCATCTTTCTGAAGTCCTCCCTCTGAACAGGGAAGTGGGATGAAAACAATAGATGGTCTCCAAAAGGGGTGTGGCCTAGGATGCGTAACTAAGAATCCCGTGCAAGGGGTGTTGCCTAAGTAACAGTGTGGCTTAGCATATGTAAAGTAAAATACTATGCTTTCCATAGTACCACCCCACCAGTATTTTGGTGCCTCACTTTAAGCTTTTGTCAGACATATCACACAGTAATGGATATGCACCTAAACCAAGCCAAACCTGTTGCCTTTGCCAGTGCTTGTTACCAGTAACAGATAAATGAGGGACAGCAATGATTGTGTAGAAATTAGAACTGAAAACCTTTCAATTTGGAAAATATGAGTGAATTAAACATTTAAAGATCGGTGAAAGGTGTGGTAGTCTTGGGATCTCAAGCACCCCCTTTCTTCCAGTCACTACTTTCCTCTGCAGACCACACAACCCACCCTCCTTTACTCCCCACATATATGTAAAATCCCCCATTTGCATATCTCACACCTCATCTCTTTCCTCTTAAGCACCCTCTTTTCACTCATTTTTGCATGTATTTCTTTGTATCTGCTTCACTTCACTGTCCCCACCACAGAATGCACCCACTTTCTTTTACTTTCGCACTGTCAGTATTTTATTAGCTGTGTACCCCCTTCCAGAAACTTTGCATACAATCACAATCCCAATTGGCAAACATGACCATTCCACTGTGAGATCTGCAGAGAGGCCAAGGATTGGATGTACATGTATTTTGAATCCCTTTATAGCCCACTGAAAGGCGCTAGCACTGCCTTCAAACTCAAATGGCCTGCTATGTATGCTTACACACAGCCTGAACTCACAGAGACAGCTAGGGAGGGCGTTAATATACAAAAACACAACTTCTTGAAACAGCAACCACTCTATGGGAAGGCGAGGTTGATTAAAACATGTCAAATGCAAGCGGAGCTACAACGCTGACATGGATTGTTTTTTAGAGCGATTGATCACCCCATCAGGGTGGTTGCTCTATAAAGTGAAGGGCATAATTATATGGCCCGATATAGACCCGTGTCAGCGTCTGTTTTTAATTACTGCCGGGTCTGAGACCCGGAGGGACCCGGCCCAATTCATGGCCTGCCTCTGAATATCTAACACATTATCTTCCTCACTGTCTCGCTGGAGACAGCAGTTTCTTTCCTCTGGCACTGTCAATATTTTAACAGCTGTATAAACCGCCTTCAGACACTTTCACATAAAACAGTAAATAGCACGTGTGACCATCTCTCTGTGCACGCTGCCGAGAGGCCAGTGACCGGATGGGCTTGTAGCCAGAACCACCGGCAGGCACTCTGAGAACCTCTCACTAACTACCCTCAGCCCCAGCTCTCTCTTAGAAGCTCTCAGTAACGCCCTGCCATGAAGCCCCCCCTCATTCCTGAAAATCACTAAGACACATACAGGAGTCTAAAGTAATGCACAAACAAAAAACTACAGAAACACAACATATGGAAAAAAGTAATGCAAGATGAAGTAAATATGTAAAATGTAAACATGGAGGTCATCGCTGACATGTTGATTACCGTGACGTTGTTTAGACATGACCAGTGTTTTTGGCCGTCAAACTTAAGGATGTGACTATAAGGCCTGGTTGAAACCCGTTGGAGCCTCAACTGCGAGAGAAGAGGTCTCCAGCTTTTAATTGGACGAGGAAGGGGGTCTCCAGTGTTATACTGGGAGAGAGCAGGGGGTCTCCAGTTTTTAATAAGGAGAAAGGATTTGCGCGGCCTAAGTTACATAGAAGAATATTTAATAAGGGGTACCCACAGACTCATGTGGGAGACAGGCGTGCCACCCCCCATTGTACTGGTAGAGAAGGGCACTCGGACGTCGCCTGCAGGATGAGGGTGGACTTTCACTGGAAAGTTGTGGGTCGCTTCCTGTTTTAAGTGTGACAGAAGGTGTGTCATTTAACGTTTTACTTGAGGAGTTAAGCGGTGCATTCAGCCTTGTAAATAAGAAGGGAGCTGTTCCCGCAGCTATCGAGAGAGGAGGGGTCCCTGGCAGGTACGTAGCGGTTACTTAGCGGTTCTGTTCGAGGTGTTTGAAAAATAAATACGCATTTATTTACATGTTCTGTTGACGAGCCTACCCACAGCATGTTTTTAGGTCTCGGCTGCGAAAGGCTGCGCTTGCGCAGTCTCGCTCCGAGATTTAATGAGTTTGAGTGACTTTGAGAAGAGGGGCTTACACCCGCCCCTCTTCTCTCCTGTTCTCCATTGGCTGGCCTCTTAAATGCTGGCCAGCCACTGGAGAAGAGGTCCAGTCACTCCGTTGAAGCCCCGTCCTTTTCGGATCGGGGGGCGTGTTTTTTGCGAGAAGTCTCAGGGAGGAGACAACAGCAAAACACGCCCCCAAATCCGAAAAGGACGTGGCGTTTCTCCGAGGCATTTTCTGCTGTGCCTCGGAGAAAGGCGGTCGTGTCTTCCGGTGCCCTCGTCGTAGATGTTTAAAGGTTAGTTTTGTTCTTTTTTTATTATTAAATGGCTGGTGGAGGGGAAGCTGAGATCGTGCAGGGGGTGTGAGCGGTGGTGGAGAGAGGTCTCGTTGCTATTCCACAGCATCCGGCCGTTGTTGCGCCCCCCAGCCCTTTCCACATTCAGTCTGACAAACAATACAGGATCTTCTTCTTAAGTCAGAGTTCGAAATTCGTTATTTAAAACTGTTGTGCCCTTCCTGAGCCGCCATTACGGGAACCTGCGCCGCAGTGAGAGGCGGAGAGCGGAGGCGGGGGACAGCGAACGAGGCCAGCCAGGGAGAGCGCCAGGGGAGCCGCGGGGAGACGCCGACCCCCCTCCCGGACACCGCCCGACGGACATGATGTTTTCACAAAGCCGGCACTCGGGCTCGTCTCACCTGCCACAGCAGCTGAAGTTCACCACCTCCGACTCCTGTGACCGGATTAAAGATGAGTTCCAACTTCTCCAAGCACAATATCACAGCTTGAAGTTGGAGTGTGATAAACTGGCCAGCGAGAAGTCCGAAATGCAGCGTCACTATGTTATGTACTATGAGATGTCATACGGGCTAAACATTGAAATGCACAAGCAGGCTGAAATCGTTAAGCGATTAAATGGAATCTGCGCACAGGTGTTGCCATACCTTTCACATTTGCACTTCCTGAGTAATTTGTCTGAGCAGCGAAGGCCCAACTCGAGGTCTGTGGTGTGAAGCTTAAGCCACATGTGTTGTAACTGAGTGATCACACACAGTAAATGGTCATCTCTAAACAGGGCTGCTACATGAAAAAGAAAAATGCTAATAAATGTTAGAATTGTATTCCAATAAAAATGATAGAATGGTAAAAGTTGAGTGTCCTGAACCATCGCAAATATATGAATGAAAATGGGTTTTGGTTAAAGTTCTGTTCTACATTTGAAAAAAAAAAAAAAAAACAGTTGTGCCATGTCGGAGGGTCCTAGGGGCGACTGGGTGTAGTAGGCGAGTACCGGATCTGGCGGTGAGGACAGTAGGCGGGGTGTAGAGCAGCATCATTGTGTCGCGGGACGAGGGACTGCGTGCGGGGTGAGCCCACGGGGCCCGCGTCCAGGGCTTTCAGGGTCCACCGACATGGTCGTGATGCTTTCGTTACTCTGCGGGACCGAGGGCCAAACATTCAAGGGCTGCAGGGTACACTCGGGGTGGGCATCACGCTCTCGTTGAGGGAGAGGCGGTCATCGGAGGTACAGGCATCGCTTCATCGGGTAGTGGCGAGGATGTGGTCCGTTGGCTTAAACTGCCGACTTTGGTGCTGGAAACTAGAGTTCGAGCCTCGAGGTCGCGTCCACATGCTGTGATTCTGGGCAAATCACTTAATCTCCCCGTGCCTGAATGTGTAATGTAAATGCGGTGCTATGTAAATCGCTCCAATACCTTCGGGTTTAGTTCACGCTTTATAAATATGCAAAAAGAAGTAGTGGGAAGGGACATGCAGCGAAGGTCTTCCGGTCTGATTAGTGACTCTGCAGGAAGTGCCGTATGTTTGACTCTGGTCGGGCTGTGGGGAGGTCCATCTCGTGCCAGGACGCGGTGTGCTCGGATGGAACCACCTTGTATGTTTTGCGGATGCTAAAGAAGTCTGCAGACTGTACGATCCTAAATACAGTATTTCTTATACGGAAACTACATACTATAACCATCACAGATCCTGCGTGTATTTTGTTAAAACACCATTGTGTGTAAACATACTACTGACTGCTTGGGAGCGGGGGTATATTGCGTTGTAAGGGCTTTTTGGGTTGCCATGTAAGTTTACTTCACTTGTATCGTTAAATGAACGTTTATCGGCAGGACTAGGTTCCGCTGCGATCCGATGGTCATCTGGTTCCTGGGTTTCCTTTGTGTGTGTGTGTGTGGTCGAAATTGGTGTTGGTTGTAGTTTGACGCGGATGTGGACTGTTGGGTGAAAAGCGTGAGAGTTTGAAAAGATAATACAGGTCTAGTTCAGTTAAACTTGTCTTTACATAAACATGCTGTCTTGTGGAGAGTTTAGAATGCTTGCCATCATACTTTTGGGTACATACTTTGGAAACAGATGCTCATAATCCGACCTACAAAGCGTGAATAATAACCCGCTGGTAGAAGTGAAAAAAGCCATACATTATGTGGTGTCCTCTTCACAGTGGAGCCTTATATCGAGTTTCCCTCGTAGGAACTGTACCAAAACCCTATGTATTCACTACCAAGCAATGGCAGATGTGTGAGATGTCGTCCACTCGGCGGAATGAGTCAACACCACTAGAAATTGTAATATCAGCTTCTGCTCTGCCGCTGGCAGCTGCCCCCCCACCCTTTCTTACTCTTATTCCCTCTCTAACTCCTCCTCACTTACCGAAAACCATGACTCAAGAAATGGTTCTCACCCTCTCTTTCTTCCTGTCGTTCATTTGTTCCTCTGTGAAATGGATGCAAAAAAAAACTTTTTCTGGAAATGCCGTTTGTACATTTTTCTATTGCAAAGTGCAGCCTCAGAAATAAAAGGTTCATAATATGAAAAATCAATAAAAAAAACAAGACGGAGTGTTCTTAAAGTGGCCATATTGGTTTTATTCAAACCCCAAAAACATTAGCGTCACTTTACTGAGTTTGCAGTGAAGTTCTGTTTTTTCCCTGGTGGGGAAGTGCGCCAAACCTGGAGGTACTGCAATACCTGGTTGATGGGTGGATTGGAAAACAAAATGTATACGGCGGCTTTGTGTTCACGAATGTGGTCTTTTTAAACCAGGCTGCTTACGTTTTGTAAGCATATAAGCAGTGGACATTGAAATGGGTCCTTTCTGGGCCCTGTAGTTTTCAGGGAAAAATACTCGTTGATTTCTGCATTATGACTGTAAAGGCGTTAAGTTCACTATGTTGTTTCTGCTTACATTTTACATGCTTTATTTAATCTGTCATTCCCTATGAGTGTTTGCTTTTTCCAGGATGTTGTTTCTTTTTCTTTTAGACAGCATATTGCTCTTGCCTAGTGCGTAATTTGAATTGAGTCGCATCCAGTTGTTTATAGCAGGTCAAATTTTGCCCAAAATAAACATTTCTGCTAATTCGACCGGAATACTTCCACATTAGAATACTGATAGCGGCCATCTTGGATTGGAGCAATTTTATGGTTAAGCCCGTACTTGCACCCATTTTTTTGAATTGTAACATTCTCTCAATTAGTCTGACATCTCTTTCTATGCCGTCAGTATCGCATAGATGTTGATGGACAATATCGCAAGCGGAGAATGACCACACAACGCGTGCTTGCTTCCCTGATGGCCAGACTCAGCAACGTGAGGTCTTACCAATGTGCTTTGCTGTTATCTGCTTTTGCTGCTCTGCCCTATGGCAAACGAAAAGGGCAGGAATGCACTATATCTATCAGATACGACGCATTCCGGTCCTTTTCCCCTGCACTGGCGCATGATGGGCTGCCGTGTGCCAACACAGGTACCTTTGTACCATGGTGCAAGGGTGCCTGCGTTGAGGGGATGAATATTTTTGTGCACGAAGGAAACCTGCACAAAAATAGGTCTCGCATTTGAGAGAGATTAAGCTATTGACATTGTAAATAACAATGCCGTTTCTTTAAATGTTTTAAAAACATAAACAAAAATAATGTCATGAGCAATGCCAATAGCTCTAACTTTAACAATGCCGAGACCATTGCATTGTAAATGCTTGTTAATTAAACCTCGGCAAACAGCTACATACTGCTTTTGACGGGGCCTTTGAACAACTTTTCCTTTTGTTATACTGATTAGGAACAGAGATATAGGGGACATTGACCCCTTGTTCAACAAGCATTTACAATGCAATGGTCTCGGCATTGGTAAAATTAGAGCTATTGGCATTGCTCATGACATTATTTTTGTTTGTTTTTGTTTTTAAAACATTTAAAGAAACGGCATTGTCATGAGCAATGCCAATAGCTCTAACTTTAACAATGCCGAGACCGTTGCATTGTAAATGCTTGTTCATGGGGTGGAGATGTGTAAATCTACACTTCTAAGTAACTTTACAGTTGGATTTTGTGAATAGCCCAAATGAGTAAAATTATTGAAAAGTGTAAGAGCATATTACACCAGTAAATTACTCATAAGTGTAAATTATCTTCGTGAATAGTCCACAATGTCATTAACATTCTCCGAGTCAATGTCCTGTTGATGAGTCCTACTGCTGCAGTCTGAGCTCTACCTGTTCTATATGCAAAGTAAGCTGATTGCCTGGTGTTGGGGAATGAAATTCCCATATTTCCTTACATAGGTGAGGCTTCTAATCTACATTCATCGTCACTGACTCTGGCACTTAACTCAAAGGCACTTAACTCACTGGCACTGACATCGCTGTAGTATAATGAGCTGTTAAGAAACTGATAATTCAACAAGAAGCATTTACAGAGAACTGAAAAGAACAGCCGTCTGTTCCAGTCGTTTGCATCCGCCACATTAGCACTGCACGCTCCGACTACACCACTCTCTGCTCCTCCCCGCATCCCAAGGGGGTTTTCAGCAGTGGAAAGAATCATGAAATAACTTAGGGGGTTCCCAGGGGACACAATTAAAGATTCTAGAACTTTCAGGTCAGCTTGCAAGCCGCATAGATGCAAACACCAAGGCCTGGTTGACAATCACATCCTCTGGAAAAAAAAAACCATGGCTTGGCAGCAGCCATCTTTAATCTGGAAAGGCCTGCGGCACCGTCTGAAAGGGCTTGGACGGATCTTTCAGAATTATATTCGCGCATGCGCGGTCCCCAGATGCTTCAGGGAGATGTGCATGCACTGTAATAGGTCTGGTATGAATTGGAAATGTTTGAGGGCATCACTGCTTTCCTTCTACAGTTCGAGCGACAACGGCCTTGTGGTAATCACAGTGCCCTCAAAAGCTCCCAATATATTAAATCTCAATTTGGAGTATGAAGGCAGTGTTTTTGTATGTCATTTAGGGGAATATGGCTATTTTCACTTTCGTTTTATATTTTGAAGGTTTTTTGGGGGTATGGAAAGATGTTGGATTCTTTGCCCTCAACAATTAAATGTGCACATGTATATTTACTCAAGTGTATATTTACTACTACACCTAACACCTTGGTGTAACTCGCCACTTTTTTGCTGTTCACCATTTTCGAATGAAGATTTACACCTACATGTAGACTTGCATATCTCTACATCCTCAAATGATGGAGCAGTGCCTCCTATGATTGTATTTACAACTATTAACTTACTTCAAGTAACTTTACAAACGTAGTTTATGTTCCATATAGTTGGCAAACATGTACGCTGCTAGGGCAGAAAACTCTGCCACAGGGATTGAGATCTGGCTATGGTGAAAGTACAAGGCAATTAAATTAACTTTATTATTAGATGTTGGAACTAAAAAAAAATTTTTTTTATGTATAATATAAATTGAAATGCAAATTAATTAAAAAATATTGTTAACTTAGAAATAATAAAATTAATTTTTATAGTAAATTAACTCTTTAAATTAAATATAAAACTTGAAATACATCAATTACACTAATAAAGATTCTTTTTTAAGCAATATTTTACAAAAAAATAATTGTGCTAGCATTTTTATTTTAACGTAATATTCCGTGAACTAGGCTTAAGTGTTTTATATTTATTTCATTTAAAATATTTTCAATTACTTTCAAATAAAAGTTTTAAAATTAAGTTTACTATAAAAGTATTTTTAAAATACTCGTATACATATAAACATTTTGATCATTTACAAGTAGTTTAAAAAAGTATATTATTTAACATTGAAACTAATTTAGCATTAGTTACTATGGGGTGTTATTTGAATTCCTTGCTTCCATTAATTTCTGTTGAAGTGCATTGTAGTACCAGTGGTTGGCCATGTGTGGTGCCTGACTTACTCCAAGGTCTGGGGTACATTTACACCTATTGTGACACCTTTAGGACTGTAGTAACTTTGGAAATGTGCTTTGTCATGTAATTAACTCTTTAAATTAAATATAAAATTTGAAATACATCAATTACACTTATAAAGATTCTTTTTTAAGCAATATTTTACAAAAAAATTATTGTGCTAGCATTTTTATTTTAACGTAATATTCCGTGAACTAGGCTTAAGTGTTTTATATTTATTTCATTTAAAATATTTTCAATTACCTTCATTAAAAGTTTTAAAATTAAGTTTACTATTGAAATATTTTTAAAATACTTATATACATATAAACATTTTGATCATTTACAAGTAGTTTAAAAAAGTATATTATTTAACATTGAAACTAATTTAGCATTAGTTACTATGGGGTGTTATTTGAATTCCTTGCTTCCATTAATTTCTGTTGAAGTGCATTGTAGTACCAGTGGTTGGCCATGTGTGGTGCCTGACTTACTCCAAGGTCTGGGGTACATTTACACCTATTGTGACACCTTTAGGACTGTAGTAACTTTGGAAATGTGCTTTGTCATTTGCACTGGTCTTATTCTTTTGTGGATGTTTGTTTTGCATTAGCATGCCCCTCCCAAACCTATCTTAAGTTTCCCTAAACCCCTCCCATACTAAGTAGTCCCCATTTTACAGCTATTCCTCTTTGTCCCCCCAACATTCGATACAAAAACATACACCTACGTATGTGGAGATCTCTGCAGTTTGTCGGAGTCCTCCAGACTTAGGCGAGAGAAGAGGCAGAGGCATTAGTAGTACTACTGTGGTATTTCTTTACGCCCTACGAAATGCACATTGTGAATATGGCTCAAAGTTCCATTTATAGGGATTGGTTTGGGTATTGCCCAGCTGGAAGTATTGTCTGAGACGCTTTGGACTGTGGCGTCTTGCAAGGGTCCACAGTATCCCCTTAAACCAGACTAGCGGTGGGGTGTCGAGTATTTTGCCTGGTCATGAAGCGGTACATAGTCTTATGAAGAACAGAGTCTTCTTGTGATCTTGGTGAGGTCAAATTACAAGGTGCTTCTGAGTTGTGGTGGATGGATGTGTGTGTGTGTGTGTGTAGGTGTGTGTTGCAGTGACTAACGTGTAACATGCCTTCTTTGCTTAATTTCTACATCTCCCTCTGAACGCCAACATTTCCCAGTCACTCCCATAGCACACGTGCATTGCTTACTTATACTTAGATCATCAGATTCAATGATACGAAGATGCACTATCACAGCTACATGATGAGCTTATAGAGAATCAGGATGAGAGATGCTGGGAAGACCGCACGAGCCCAAGGGAGGCGGACAGCCTACTGCTAATTACTTTTAAAACGTAAAGGGTGCGCGTATATGGCCATTGGGATGAGGTGTGGGAAGGTGTGGACAGGATGTGGGAAACAAATGGGTTGCTGCCACACTCCCACTGTTCAGATAGTATAAAATGGTACACTCTGTGTGGGTGCACCAACTTCTAGGGCGTGTACCAGAGTGCCACGCTTCACCCTCTTGTGACAGTAGTAATTGCTACGAAATGTTCCTTGGTTTGATGACTTCAGATTGGTTTGTAAAACCTACTGTGACATCTTTCACTACATTACACCTTTAAATATGTTCCCAGGTGATGCTTTTTCTACGACAGGCATGTGAATATGGGCTGGGCAAGACTCCAAAATGTTTAGGGAGAATGCATGCATGCTGTGTGAAAAAAACCTAACCTAACACAAGGACCACCCTATACGCCCACCGGAACTAGTGTCAACATGTATCATACACGAAGCAGTCCCGTGGGAATTGTAAATATTGTTTCATATTTGAGCACAGTGTCGTGTGCATTTGGCTCACCTTTGACTGCATGTGAATTGCAAGAATATATACTTTCTAATATATACAACTGACAGAAAAAACAAGAGTTGTCGGTTTATATTCCATCTGGTCTCTAATGTTACGCAAACATTTCTTGTATGGAGAAATGCTTTTGCTATTAATTAGTGGATTCCTCCAAATCACGAAGAAGTCTCCCACCTTGAATGAGTCCCACAGGACTGATGTGTGTATATTAAGGGGCCGACTACGTCTTTAAGAGCGGCATCGTCAATTTCAATTCCAACCGGCTGATTACGATACAGCCGCGGTTGGTATTGAAACGGTTTACGCCGTCCGGATTACAATGCACGGTTTGTGGCAGGGTTTCCCTTGCGGTCTACGGTTGGGGGCCGAGGGAGCACCTCTTGTGCCCCCCTGTTAATCTCTGCACCTTGTAGAAGGCACCTTGAGGTGCCTGGTGCAGGGATTAACACAACCTCACATTTCCCTATGGGAGATATACTACAGCTGGTTTATGGCCGTAACACATGTTCCCATAGGGAAATGTGGTAATGTGACTGTGCGGTCACATCATAATTAGGCGGTCGGGACCGCCGACCGGAGGTCGGTCAGTTCCATTTCCGCCATGGTGTCGGTTGGAGGTAACTCCGACCAACAACGTAATAGGCCCCTATGTGTGGAAGTACACAACACGACTTTGAGGATAAACATATCTGATGCTCCAAATCTAATCATTTTCTCCTAAAAGTGATCTTAGGCATGGAAATTCCCCAAAAATCAAACATTGTTATTGGACTTGCTCCGTATCCGCCCAGAGATATGGGAGTAACATGAAGAAATATTTTGCCACTGATCCTAGACACTTGATTACAGGGTGCTGGCTCACATGATCATAAATACTGAATATTGCCCAAACATAGTGGGTGTTATGTGTATTTGTAAAGGGCACTGTCACCCTCCAGGGTATCTTGTGTGCCATAAATGTTGGTGCTCATGGATGAAACATGTTAACATACAAATAAATATGTAACGTATAATATATGAGGAATATCCAGCTGCATCATTTACAATTCATCACCATCAACACACCTGGTTATCTTGTAAATAAGCTCACACTCTCCTGTGGTAAGCAGCACAGCTGCTGCCAGGACACATTTGGACTTCATATTAAGAGGAGTAAAAAAGCAGGGGCGGTTCATCCGTTTGAGCGGAGGAGTGCCACCTCGCCTGCTGCGAGCACAGCAGGCACACAGGAATAAGTAAAATGGCATGGTAATGCCATTTTACTTAAACGCTGCAGTGCGGGGCAGGGGGCGGGGGTGAATCCTGTAATTACAGGATGACAGCTGCCCCTGCAGTGCGCATGTCGGGTTAGCCGGCTCTATTGCTATGGCTGACCCGACCTGCGCAGTGCGCACCCAGGATTCCCATGACTGTGAAAGAGTCGGGGATTGCTGGCACAGGCCCCCAGCCTAAAAATGAGCAGGAAATAAATCCTTCCCTTTCCTGCTTGTGCACGGTGATCAGGGAGAGAGTTGCGCACCCGGGGGAGCAGTATACAGTGAGTTTGGCGAAGTAGAGCACCACCATATTTTTATAGTTGTGGCCGCCATTGTAAAAAAGAAGAAAAGCAGCAGACCTTTTCCATCTATGCACCAATGATCAAGAATAACCCAATCAGGATCGTCCCAACACCACTCCAATTTAAGAAACACAGTTTAAAGAGCACAACAGTACAATGCATTAACAGTCCAGAAACCAGATACCTCTCTTATCACTAATTGACTTGATGCTTGTCTTTGACCCTGTACAGCACTCCACCGCCTCTTGGCTAGGTTTGGACCTTAGAGATAGTGTGTGTATATATATATATATATATATATATATATATATATATATATATGTGTATATATATATATATATATATAGGATCTGAACTCAATCCGTGTAAAATATTTTTTTAATATTCAATATTTAATTCAGCTTGTCATCACAATGGACTCAAAAAGTAAGACTAGCATGGATGATAAAGGAGATTTCCACCTTTGCATGGACCTATGCTGGTTAGGCGCTCATTCACCATTTTATTTGTGTTCTATTGTCTTTTTATAGTTCATTAAAAAAACATGCGCAATAAAACTGAAATCATAAATAAATATACCAGATTGCATATGGTGGCAATCTATAAAAATAAATTGACTACCTAAAGTGTTGTGCATGTTACAAGGATTACAGAAAATACAACAGGAGACGTCCTGTAAACCCAGTTGAGACCCGTGCGAATGTGGTACCAAAAACAATGTTTCAACAGGTAATATTGGAAGACAATTAGTCATGCGTAAAGGAATTGCGAAAAAGGAAACACAAGAAAGAAATCAACACTACGAATGATTATTGCAATCTGTATTGGTCATTCAGCAGGAAATTTTCTGACAGCAATGTGTATTTAATGCAGGCGTAATAAAAAAAGTGCGTACATATTGCTCATTAAGAAGCGAACAGCGCAAGTAAGGCACGTGGTAATGTGAAAGCGAAGAAGGCGTAAAAAATGGTACCTAACACGAAAAATGATACTACAATTCGTGGGGCCAAGGAAGCCGTATATACGCTGTGTTTAGTCGACGGCGTATCCAGAAAGACATTAAAAACTATAGTAAAGAAAGGACCTATCCTTACCTACAGGACGACTTCTAAAACACACCGTACCAACCCCCTAGGACACATAACTGGGGAAGATATAATAACAACCAAATAGTCATTCATTCAGACCCATCCAACACTTCTGCTGAAGATTCTGATACAGGTGAGGGTACAAGCTCGGATCATCACCAGGGCAGATTATCACCACCACCACTTCTTCCTACCTGTTTTTTAGGGCGAGGCCGATGATGCGGCCGAGGAAGGGCATGGGCAAACTACAAATATTCGGGGGAGTGACAGACCCAGCGCAAATTTTACCATTGGGGCTCCCCTCAATAGACCAACCGACCATGACTCAAAATACTGGCTCTGCCATGATCCCCATATTCAATTTGTCCCAACAAACTCTCTCCATCCAGGAAATGTCACTCCTGAGTGAAGGACTTACCTTTGTCCCGACCAAGAGAAGTAACTTTTTTGACTTACATGAAGACCTTTTACGCTTCTTCAGACGTGTTAGACTGAAACTATTTTTTTTTTTTGACATACCATCTCACAATAATCCTAATTGGTGTCCGTTTCATCCACCCTCCACCTTCCTCCCACCTGCCACTATCATGTCGCCTGAAAGTCTCACTGTTGAGAGGCTGGTCTTACAAGAAGTGATGGGGCTGAAACACCTCTTTGAGTATGTCCCTTACGACCTCCCTCTCATTGAAAAACAAGCCTGAACAGCCTAAAATCAAACTCAGGCTTAATAATTAAACCAGCGGACAAGGGTGGAAGCATTGTACTTATGGACCCTACAAGTACCACATGGAGAAAAAGAGACAACTCTCCAATAGAGAGCACTAAAGCACTCTCTACTTGGCATACATGTTCTGATCAGAAGGGCTACAGACCAGGCCTAAGGCCTAGGAATCATAACAGACAAAGAATATGTTATCCTCAACTATAAACATCCACGCACACCAGTACTCTACATATTACCAAAAATACATAAGGATGTAACAAATCCCCTTGGGCTCCCCATTGTTTCAGACTGTGGTTCAATTTTTTAACCAATTGGCAAATACATTGATGCCATTATCAGGGAATTTGTGCCCCAAACTGGCACCTACATGAGGGAATAGTATGGACCTCACTAGCCAAATACAGGAAAGACCATTCAAACCTGAAACAGACCTCAGGTCGATTTAGACATAGAATCATTGTACACCAACCTCCCGCAATTCGAAGGCTTACAAGTTATTCGTAACATCTTGAACACCCGCCCTAACCCGACCAAAATCCCAACTGATTTTGTAATCACACTATTGTGAATTGCTCTCAGAAACAATTATTTCCTCTAAAAGGACACTTTTTATTTGCAGAAAGAGAAGGAGTTTCTATGGGGGCATGTTTGCCCCCAATTTTGCCATCCTATACGTCAATGACCTTGAGAAAAATCTCATTTTGACACCCACAAACCGCTACTATCATCAGATGGGTTTTGGAAAAGGTATATAGACGATGTCCTCCTCCTCTGGCATGGTACCAATGATTCTCTAATACCAATCATTGATTGGCTCAACAGTTTCCAAACACACCTTAGATTTACATGAGAAGCAAAATCTGACAAATGACCTTTTTTTGACCTTACCCTTCAAACAGATGATGGAAAAATAGGCACTTCCCTCTACTGTAAACCTACGGAAAGGAATACCCTTCTTCTGTATTCAAGTGTCCACCCATGTGGACTACGAGATGATCTCTCCTACGGCCAATTTCTCTGCATACACAGAAATTGCAAGTGGAGAAAAGATTAATTCCGAGAAGCAGCTTTCTTGGCAGAGAAATGTACTATTCGGGACTATCCACAGTGCTTGGTCTCTCGCCCACTCAAAAGTGCGTGGTACTGTTCCATGGATATCCCCCTCGCCCCAAGACCCAAATGCCCCAACACATGAATACCATTTGTCTCCACTTATAGTCTTTACAGTAACAAGGCCAATAAAATTATCAGAAAAAATTGTAACTTACTACGCACCCAAACATCTTTTACGGAACCAACCCTTTTCTCCTACAAGAGAGGCAATAATTTGGCTGATCATTTCGTCCACGCTATCACTTTGGGAGATGAGCACCAACAACATGCAATCCATCACAACGGCCTGGGGTCTACCACCGGTCGTTGGGCTCTACAAATGCCAAAGCTGTGTAGTCTGCTCACTCACGCTTCTTAACACAAAAGAATTTAAAGCTGGCAATCAGATTTTTCCATTGAAACTATTTAGCAACTGTCACACCCCAGATGTCAACTACACCATCTGTTGTGCCTGTGATCTTTTGTACATAGGCCAGACCACCCAGATGGTCAAACAACGCATCATCCAGCATAAGAGCCGGATAAGATGTAACGTTGAAAACGCACCCCGGTCTCCAACTTCATGGCCATGAATCATTCAGAGACAGACTTAACCTGGCAAGTGATAGATCAACCATCCCTCCCTCCCCACGGGGACGATTTCTCACGCCTGCTACACAGATGTGAATGTAGGTGGATCACACGTTGCAACTCCGTCAATGAGGGCCTCAACACGCTTCACAAATGGAACAATACAGCTTATACATAGGGTTCTCTGTATGTTTCCATATACCTTGCTGGGAGATCTCCCCTTTCTGCATTTAAATTCTACATTAATCTATTTAACATATTCGTATATATTATTTACTACCACCAGTGCCCTCAACAATCATTCTTGAAAGTGATTTTTGTAAATGCTAGCCTTACAATGCCTATAATGTAATTAATCTTCTCTTGTGGCTCCTTTATCTAACATTCTTAACCTACTTGTATATTTGATTGACGATCACCTGTCTCCTTCCCCTAGGTTCTTGGCAATGTCTTACTCTTTAAATTTTGTTCTATTCCCATATATACCGTGTAATCAACCTCGTTGTGTGGTTCAGTTTAACTGTGTAACATCCAATTGTTGGACTTGATATTTGTAAACTTATGTCCTCATTAGTGCAATGGCGTGCCACCAGTTCTACGTGGCCACACCCGGCCGGGGTTACACTGCATTGCTTTTGGACCTCCCAGACCTATAAAGACTTATTGTTTCTTTTTCTATTTACTGTAACCCATTGCGATGGTTTATTTGATTTTTGTATTAACGATTTATGGTTTGGATCAATTTGTTCTTCCCTACAACAAATAATGTTTACAATCGGTACTTATTTCAGCCTTTCGTCCCACTCCACCCCACCCCTCTATTTCTCCCCTGTTCCTTACCCCGGGGCACCGGATTGCTCCCATGACCCGCGGTCTAACTTTTTGGCTGTGCATCCTTTTAGCTCTCTCCCAGCACGCCCCACACCACTGAGACGCATCCAGCAACAGCATTGGCAGAGCGACAATCTGCCGAGGAGTACTCTCACCTGAGAGACTCTATTCTCCGTTGCCGACAACTCAGTATATAGGTATGTTTAATCACACACTGTTCCTCTGCTTTTCACATCTCCCATACTGCGCCCTTACCACATATCATGAGAACGGGCTACGTATAACCAAGTGCCCCCCACTGACCAACCATCTAGCTCCTCCCATGCTGCGCTCTATGAGTAGCCCTCCCCCCACACTGCGCTGCACAATACTGGCTAGCCCATACCCAGCGCTCTCCCCGGGCAATTTTCCAGCCCTCATATGCCACGCTCCACTAGCCCCAGCTGGACCCTACTAAATGTTCTCCCCGGACATACATCCAGCCCTCTTTGTCGCTGACCACCCCCCCTCCCCAGCACCTTGAGACCCTCACGAGTGAGTAGTGCGCTTATAATTCCATGATTGATTGACTTTAGCTGACTAAGACATCACATTACGCCTCATAACAGCACACCGGTACTCCCGTTAGCATGCTGTGCATCAGCAGCCTGGGCACACCACCGCTGTGCTGCACTGTTTGGATCACATACACACAGCGCACTTTTATTGGACTGCTTGCAATTTACAGTTCTGAGGCCGGCATTATGGAGCTCCCCTGCCACATCTATTCATTGCCGCAGTGCTACGGCTTTAGTGTCCTCTCTTGATTGGTTTGCGGACACTTCTGGCGGTTACTCTTCCTCATCATGGCCTTTCTAGTATTAGCTAAGACTAACGAGTGCACTACTGGTCACATGCTACTTATCAATGGGCTTCAACATTCCTGGGCACAAGCCAGAGCACAACTGATCAGGCCTCACATGATTTCTGCAGGATCGTTTGTACTTGCGCTTAACCTTCTACTTGACGTCCCAGTCCTCCCTGGTCCAGCCCTAGACAGTCATTGGAGCCTACCAGATAAATACAGAAACCATAAAGCAATGTTAAAACATTTTAACCAAAAATGGTAGCCTCACACTTACTTCGATTTTCTAGGAATTCATTTTCCCAGATAAAATGAAAATTTTTGGAGGAACTATAAATTCTCCCTTGAGATAGTCATGCCTAATCCTTGTAACAAACGTAAAGGAATTACGAAAAAGGAAACAAAAGAAGAAAAACAACACTACGAATGATAGTGGTCATATAGCAGGAACAACATTCATTTTCAGACCAGACTGTGCAGGTAAGGGTGGTGGGGCAATGGGGCCCGAGTTGTTGGGGGGATTCGACAGATGACCATGAGGGAAAATTTTAAAATTAATTAATTAATTGATTTTCTCTCGTCGTCTGTCGAAATCAGCCCACCCGGCCTCTTTGCCCCACAGCTCTTACCTGCAGATAACTTCCTAGAAAATCAAAGTGTGAGGCTACCATTTTAGGTTAAAATGTTTTAACATTGCTTCATGGTTCCTGTATTTAAGTAGTAGGCTTCAATGACTATCTAGGGCTGGACCAGGGAGGACTGGGCTTGGTTCTGTCAGCTTATTCGAGCAAAAGGGGCAATATGGGTCTGTCAGCGGCTCTTCCGTGGTGACGGGATCTGTGTGTTAGACCTCGGACGAGCCCACTTCATTTCAATGGCTTTGACCACAAGACCGTCAGGAGTTCTGCATCACACCGGTCAGCCAAAGTTTACCACCACCATGCTTGTGTGGCTGAGGGACACTTCTCCCCATGTCTGTGCAGTCTTTCTTCTGTTCTACTTTATGCGTGCCTCAACAAGGATCTGCATACCCTTCTGCACGTGGCTCACCTGCTGTGATTGCCAAGGAGGTTGTGTGCTTAAGTCATAGAAGAAATCCTGCCTCTCTTGCAGTGGCGGCTGCCTCAGAACGGGGGTGGTGAAGCGGGCAAAGGATTAAAAAAATAATAATAATAATAAAACTTGCCTTCGCCGCCTCATGCCTCACCTTCGTCCTCATCTCTCAGCAGTGGCAGCTCTGGAAGCACCCAGGCTCCCGGACTCTACCAGCCAATCACGACGCTGCATGAGCAGCTTTGTGATTGTTCTGAGCGGCATAGTTGGCCGCTCAGGCAGTGCCCGTGAGTCTGGGCATGTTCTCTACCGGGCTGTGCAACACAGCAAGGTGGAGAGCATGCTAAATGCAGATGAGCGTTTGGCTGGCCCAAGAGGGTGGGCCAAAGTGCAGATGAGCGTTTGGCCGGCCCAAGAGGGTGGGCCAAATCTACCGGGCTGTGCAACACAGCAAGGTGGAGAGCATGCTAAGTGCAGATGAGCGTTTGGCCGACCCAAGAGGGTGGGCCAAACAGTCATGCACACTTAGGGAGTGCAAACTACTCCTCACTCGGGCAGCGGTGAGCCCAGCCCTGCCCGCCCCAACCTGGCTCCAGTCCTGCACAGAAAAATAAAATGATAACATCTTGTTATTATCATTATCTTTTTTGCACTGCTCAAGTAGCAGGGGGGGGGGAGAAGATCCTCCGCCCTAGCGGAGGAGCCGCCACTTCTCTCTTGCAGACTGAAATCAGAGATTCTCTGACAGAGGCTAAGCCTCAGTGTCATTCTCCAGTGCGCTCGTCCACCCTAAACAGCCTTAACCACCCTTATCCTCACCACAGTGCCTTCCTCTTCCCTCCGGCTATTTGCATCATCATGAAACACTTTGAAGAAAACATACAGCTCCCATACAGCTGAAGAAAACATACAGCTCCCCATACAGCTGAAGAAAACCTACAGCTCCCATACAGCTGAAGAAAACATACAGCTCCCATACAGCTGAAGAAAACACACAGCTCCCATACAGCTGAAGAAAACACACAGCTCCCATACAGCTGAAGAAAACATACAGCTCCCATACAGCTGAAGAAAACACACAGCTCCCATACAGCTGAAGAAAACACACAGCTCCCATACAGCTGAAGAAAACATACAGCTCCCATACAGCTGGAGAAAATATACAGGATCCAGACAGAACCTGAAAACTGCTTCCTGTAATACCCATGTCGATGTGTGAAGATAAATAAAGATTCTAGAGAAGGGTTTATTTTAAACTACGGGCCATATGCAGTCTTCGCCCAACATATTCCCCCAATGCATCACCAATGCAAGCCTCAATCCCAACCCCCCACAAAAGCAAATCCATACATTGACAGAATGTAAATATTGCACTGTTTGACTCAAATGCTTAGTGTCGAGAGGCAGAAAAGAAGAAGCCTCGCATCACATTACACATTACCTCACAACACTTCCGGTCTTTTGACAAAGTCCCCTCCCTTCCTGTGAGCCCCACTTCAATCAAAATATCTAAAGACTACTCCTAGACTGTCTCAATCAATGCAATTCTCCCACCCTAAAGGACACTGGGGCAGAAAAAGCAGAACCGAGAAATATTCGACCTGAAAAGCGGTAGTGTTTGCAAAGAAACACACATACAAGAAGAAAACACATAAAAACGGGAAAAGAAAACAAAGCTGCCACTCTAAAGCAAAGTGTGCAAGTGGCAGAATGCCAAATAAAACCAGAAGCAAATAAAGTGGGAAGTTGAAAAGGGATGTATAAAAACCACCACAACGACAAACACTAGGATAGCCAAGCGGTAAGCTTTCACATGCAGGCGCGAAGGTTATTTTAATGTGTTTTGTTGCGAGCATATGCAACAAAAATACAAAAAAATGAAAAGAAAAAGATGAAAATGTGTCGAGCATAAGCTTTCAATAATTTTAAACTTAAAATATTAATCTTCGCATCAAATTTTACTAGGACAGTAAGGCATTCGTTACGAGTTTAACTCTGCGGGGGGAGATACATTCTTTGCAATTAACAATTCTGGCCAGCATGTCCCCGTGAGATAAGGGGATCAAATCCCTGGAATGGGGAATAACATTTCTAGATTCTAGAGGAGTTTAATGTTAATGCTATTTAGCACCTGCTCGGAGCCTGTAGTAAATATTTGTTGGGGGGCGGTGGTGGTCGGGGAGTGTGCGGGTTGAGGGGGGGGGGTATGCGAGGGCATCTGGAGGGAGCGGCAGCTGTATGCTCTTTGATGGAAGCGGCAGGGCCTCTTCCCTGCAGCGCCCGTCCCTGTTTTTCAGCATGTTGATCCACACGTGTAAAAACCGCCGTGGAGTTTCTGCACCCATCAATTCCAGGTCCGGAATCACCGAACCACTCAGAGTTGCCCGGATCTTACAGCTGGCCCAAAGACCCACTATGTATGTATTTTTGTGTATTTTTTGTACTATATGAGATTGGCGAGCAGGGGCGGCTCCTCCAGGAGCGTCGCCCCACTGCTTTCTCGCAGTGCAAGAAGCAGAAACATAAAATGGTAATAAACTACCATTTTATGTTCCTGCTTCTCGCTTTGCGAGAAAGCAGCAGGGTTTGGTTGGGGGTGGGCCGGTCTGCTCTAGGGCAGGGGAGGAGTGGCTTGCCCACTGCTGAGGGCGCTGACTGGGACCGCCCAAACCAGTCATGCCCACTCTGCTCTTTCTCATGGCCTCCCCATATGCACCTGGCTGGGCACAGTCCCGACCAATCACAACGCTGCTATTGCAGCGTTGTGATTGGCTTAGGGGAGGGAGGCTACCTGCTTCCTGTTCCAACCAGAGGCAGGACAGCAGGTCAGGAGCAGAGACGACGCGGGATGCGGGAAGGTAAGTTTATTTTATTTTTTTAATTACCCCCCCGCGCTGCTTCTAGGTTTGCCTTAAAAGGCGGGTTCATCAGGGGCGGCTCCAACACTGGCAGAGGAACGTCACCCCAATGGTCAGTCAGTCGGCCGTAAAGTGAAAAATAAAATGATTGCTGACTGATTGAGCCGATGCCAGCAGTGAAGGGAGGGGCGTGGTGCGGCTAGGCATAGCAGGGAGGAGTGGTAGGCGCACTGTAAGTGCACATCAGCCGGCCAAACAGACACGTGCACTTAGGTTTCTCCAAACCAGCTGTGTTGCCGGGTTGGAGAAAAGTCACATGTGCCTGAGCACTGTCTGAGCTGCAAGCCACGCCGCTCAGACCAATCCTGGTGCTGGTCTCATAGCAGGAGCGCAGCGCCGGGACTGGCAGAGGAGCTTGTGCCCAGTGCATGCTGGGACTCAAGGAGAGCTGGAGAGGAGAACCAAGGCAGCCACATACTCAGGTAAGGTTTTTTTTTTAAAATTATTATTCCCCCGTCCTGCCCCTCACTTCAGTATTGCAGAAGCCACCACTGGGGTACATTTTGTGTCTTTGTGTACACCTGCTTTTCATGCTCTTCTACACAATCGAGTGTCTCACTGAACAAAGGTGACACTTGGGCTTGAAGTGGCGGACTCTATAGCGTTTTATGCAAAGGCTTGCATAGGGCAGCTAGCTGGTGCAAACACCGCCTGGCCCTCAGCTGCTGAGGCCTACGTCTGTCTCCACTTTACCCCGGAAGCATTCTGACAGGATCTCAGATGACACCAGCTTGGACTAATTGCTGTCCTAGATATGAAAAACGGAGGCATAAACTGGATCAGGGCGCGCAGAATTTCCGATAATGCATTTAAAGGAGGCGCAATAAGTTAATTGTTATTCATTAAACTACAATCAACTTAGTGGGACAGACAAAAACTAATCAAAAATGCAAACCCGCTTACTGGCAACGCTGTGCGGAGTGCTGCAGCTGGCCCAGTATTTACAACTAGGCTTTTAAAAAAGCAATGAAACCGAATAACAATGATATTACAGATATAACACTTTGGTGCTTTTAGACTTTATTTCATTGTGCATTTTATCTCTGAGTCCACTTTTATTCTCTCGTCTCTGCAGCGAAGAGAACTACGAATCAGTGTAATGAAGATTACCTGTAAGTAACGGTTTCATTACCCCCTCATCTCCATCCTCCTCGTCTCAGTCCTCACACATTGGGGTGTCTCCGCAACGAGAATGACTACGAAAGAGTGAACTGAAGATTACCAGTAACTAGCAGGCTCATTACACCCTCATCTTCATCTTCCTCGTCCCAGTCCTTACAGATTGAGGTCAGCGGCGGCTCCTCCGCAATGGCGGAGGAGTGTCGCCCCACTGGCTGGCTCAAAGCCCGCAAATGAAAAATAAAACGATGTTCTAGCATCGTTTTGTTTTTAATTTGCAGTCTCTGAGCCAAAACTGTAGGGAGGGGTGGGCCGAGGCATGGAAGGGGGGGGAGGAGAAGTGCTATGTTCACTCCCTAAGTGTGCATATGTGTTTGGCCGGCAGTCTCAGGCTGGCCAAAACACACATGCACACTTCGATTTCTGAACAGCCAGGCTGGAGAAACCCCACAGACTCCCTGATCTGAGCAGAGCGTCTTTCCAGCCCGCTCCACCCAATTCCTGCACTGTTTCTCTGCAGCACGGGACCGGATGGGGGTCTGTCCCAGGGGCCGGAGGGACCAGGAAGACGCGGGAGGCGACCAGCGGCTTCAGGTACATTGTTTTTCTTTTTTATTACTAACCCCCCCTGCGTGTCCCCCCCACCGCGTGACCCTCCCCACCGCGTGACCCTCCCCACCGCGTGACCCTCCCCACCGCGTGACCCTCCCCACCGCGTGACCCTCCCCACCGCGTGACCCTCCCCACTGCGTGACCCCTCCTGCATTCCCTCCACCTGCCTCGCCACCCTTTGTTTGTGGCGGCCGCCACTGATCGAGGTGTCTCCGCAACAAGGAGGACTACGAATTAGTGTAATGAAGATTACCCAAAAGTAACAGGTTCACTCCCTCCTCATTTCCGTACTCCTTGTCCCAGTCCTTACAGATTGAGGCGTTTCCGCAACAAGGACTACGAATCAGTGTAATGAAGATTACAGGTAACTAACGGGTTCATTACCCACCTCATCTGCATCCTCCTTCTTCCAGTCCTTACAGATTGAGGCGTTTCCGCAACAAGGACTATGAATCAGTGTAATGAAGATTTCCTGTTAGTAACTGGTTCATTACCCTCTCATCTCCATCCTTTTCGTCCCAGTCATTACAGATTGAGGTGTCTTCGCAACAAGGAAGCCTACGAATCAGTGTAATGAAGATTACCGGTAAGTAGTGAAGATTACAGGTAAGTAACAGGTTCATTACCCTGTCATCTCTGTCCTTCTCGTCCCAGCCCTTACAGATTGAGGCAACTCTGCAAGGAGTATGGCTATGAATCAGTGTAATGAAGATTACCGGTAAGTAATGAAGATTAGCAGTAACTAACAGGTTTATTACCCTGTCATCTCTGTCCTGCTCGTCCCAGTCCTTACAGATTGAGGCATCTCTGCAAGGAGTATGGCTATGAATCAGTGTCATGAAGATTACAGGTAAGTAACGGGTTCATTACCCTCTCATCTCCATTCTTTTCATCCCAGTCATTACAGATTGTGGCGTTCCCGCAACGAGGAAGACTACGAATCAGTGTAATGAAGATTACCGGTAAGTAACGGGTTCATTACTCCCTCATCCCTCATCTCTAGTCCTTACAGATTGAGGTGTCTTCGCAACGAGGAAGCCTACGAATCAGTGTAATGAAGATTACCGGTAAGTAGTGAAGATTACAGGTAAGTAACAGGTTCATTACCCTGTCATCTCTGTCCTTCTCGTCCCAGTCCTTACAGACTGAGGCATCTCTGCAAGGAGTATGGCTCTGAATCAGTGTAATGAAGATTACCGGTAAGTAACGGGTTCATTACCCTCTCATCTCCGTCCTTTTCGTCCCAGTCATTACAGATTGTGGCGTTTCCGCATTGAGGAAGACTACGAATCAGTGTAATGAAGATTACCGGTGAGCAACAGGTTCATTAGCCTTCCATCGCCGTCCTCTTTGTCCCAGCCCTTACAGATTGTAGCATCTCCGCAACAAGAAGGATTACGAATCAGTGTAATGACGATTACCAGTAAGTAATTAAATCATTTTCTCTGCTTGAATTGTGCAGGTTTTACCTGGTGAAAAATGTTGTTTTGAAAAACTGGCAGGGTATGACGATTATGGCATATCTTGAAAAACTAATAAATAGGCTCGGACTCGACAGAAAATAAGCCGGGAGCCAGAATAAAAGTAGCCCCCGTTAGCAAAACAGATAGCTAAAAAAAAGTGGCCCACATGTGTAAATCCGAGCACTTTTCGCTTGTAAAGACACACGGTATAGGTGATTTGCAAGAGATGGGAGACTGCATACATTTGCACATACTGCAAACAATGTTTGCTGTAATATCAGGGCAATCAACAGTAAAAATCGGCCCAAGAGGCCATAAAACAGGCCCATAAATAGCCCAAAAAAACTTGAACACATATGTCAAGCCAGCCTCTTTTAGCATTATCTGTAGGCAAGGCAAATGGAATTACGCGACAGGGGAGCATCAAATTATGTGGCTGGGTTGACTAAATTATGTGGCAAGAAAAGGCAAATTATGCTGCTATAATACAGCAGATTTTCTGATAGTGTTACTTCATTATTTTGTACATTTTACACATGATACTTCTGTCTAGGCAAAGATTTCACCTCATTAGTATCAGTTTAACAACCAAATCCAGAAATAGGCAACTGAAATTTGGCCAGTTAACCTTTGCGAAGGGCTCTGAACTGTGGGGAAACACGTCACCGCCTTTTTAGTTCACTTTTGATTTGTTGAAATAGACTCAAATCAAATGCTATTGTTGTTAAAATCTGCAGATTATTGATCAGATGATGGATTATGTGTCAAATGCAAAATTCTGCGAAAATAGCCGCGACCTCAGAATCGCATAATTCCAATGGCCATGCCTATGCCGGCAACAGCAAAACATCACAACAGCTGCTGAACATGATTTACCGCGCAGTTCCCGTTTGCTCGGCACGTGCTGGCGCGGCTGAACGGCCACTGAACATAACTGCTGGCCAGCACCTCAGGACAATCCCGCTACATTGTACCCCTAATCCTTTTAGGGTTCCGGAGTAGCATGCTACTCGCCGAAAAGCGCTTCGACGCCTCGTCAGGGGTATAAGCACTATATAAGTGCACTCACAATTACAATACGATGTTGCTATCAGCATTAGTGTAGCGCCTTTCCATCTACTATATGGCCTTGCAGCACTCTGAGAATTCTGGCTGCCCTTTCCGCCTGGTTCTAGGCCTTGTGACTGACCAGCCCTGGTCAAGCGCCAAACTATGCGGCTGGCATACTTGACACGCCGTCCTTGCTGTTGTGACTGCTGACTGCCAAGAGATGTACTTACTCCTTTCAGAACTCACTCTCTTTGAGCTCGTGACCTTGTTCTAAAGCGTGTAAACTCCACCTGGCATTTGATTACCCCGAGTGAGGCCATAGCCCTATTTATAACCCGGACGAGCTTCTGTTATTTTATTTTCAGGTAAGGGGGGGGGGGGGGTGGGGGGGGCAGGTTGAGATCAGGGGGAGCTAATAAGCGAGGCCACTGACTGCAAACCTCGATGTAGTTCGAAGAAACTGGCAAACGATAATTTTTGGGTGTCGGGGTTGCCTTTTTAGTTCGTTACGAGTAGAGATGTAGCTGGTGGATTTTGGGGAGGGGGAGATTTGAGTTTTCTTCAGGAGACGGACTCCGAGCTGCCTGATAAGTGGGGGTGTGCAGTGCTGTAGGGTGAGAGCAAGTAATCTGCTGGAATTCTGAGGGCTGCTGGGCTGCTGTAGGGTCGGCCTGAAGGGAAAGGACCCCTGACGGATGAGATGTTAGAAGCAGAGGGTTTCAGCGGGTGGTAAATGAGAGGGTTAACCCCCATGGAGTAGGGAAAAATGTGCAGAATTCAACAATGTATTTCCGTGTCTGTACAGTTATTCCCCATTCTAAGTTGTATAGTTCATAATAGCCGAAAGTTCACGCGGACATACTGGCCAGTAATGTATTTTTTTCGTGTTGGATGTTGGGATATTCGGTACCCAATCAAAATAGAAGTCTCCATTTAGTGATGCCGCGCAGCATGTTTACATACAAGTGAGTGTAGTGCCGCACGGCAGGTTTACAAGTGAGTGTAGTGCCGCACAGCAGGGGAGTGTAGTGCCGCACGGCAGGTTTACAAGTGAGTGTAGTGCCGCACAGCAGGGGAGTGTAGTGCCATGGCAGGTTTACAAGTGAGTGTAGTGCCGCACGGCAGGTTTACAAGTGAGTGTAGTGCCGCACAGCAGGGGAGTGTAGTGCCATGGCAGGTTTACAAGTGATTGTGGTGCCACACAGCAGGTTTACAAGTGAGTGTAGTGCCGCACAGCAGGGGAGTGTAGTGCCGCATGGCAGGTTTACAAGTGAGTGTAGTGCCGCACAACAGGTTTACAAGTGAGTCCAGTGCCACACAGCAGGATTACAAGTGAGTGTAGTGCCACATAGTAGGATTACAAGTAAGTGCAGTGCAGCATAGAACGTTTACAAGTGAGTGTAGTGCCTCACAGCAGCCTTACAAGTGAATGTAGTGCTGCACATCAGGTTTACAAGTGAGTGTAGTGCCGCACAGCGGGTTTACAAGTGAGTGTAGTGCCGCACAGCGGGTTTACAAGTGAGTGTAGTGCCGCACAGCAGGGCTACAAGTGAGTGTAGTGCCGCACAGCAGGGCTACAAGTGAGTGTAGTGTCGCACAGCAGCTTTACAAGTGAGTGTAGTGTCGCACAGCAGCTTTACAAGTGAGTGTAGTGCCACACAGCAGGTTTAGGACAGAGTGTAGTGCCGCACAGCAGGGTTACAAGTGAGTGTAGTGTCGCACAGCAGTTTACAAGTGAGTGTAGTGCCACACAGCAGGTTTACAACTGAGTGTAGTGCCACACAGCAGGTTTACAACTGAGTGTATTGCCACACAGCAGCTTTAAAAGTGAGTGTATTGCCACACAGCAGCTTTAAAAGTGAGTGTATTGCCACACAGCAGCTTTAAAAGTGAGTGTAGTGCCGCACAGCAGCTTTACAAGTGAGTGTAGTGCCGCACAGCAGCTTTACAAGTGAGTGTAGTGCCGCACAGCAGGTTTACGACTGAGTGTATTGCCGCATAGCAGGTTTACGACTGAGTGTATTGCCGCACAGCAGCTTTAAAAGTGAGTGTATTGCCACACAGCAGCTTTAAAAGTGAGTGTAGTGCCGCACAGCAGGGTTACAAGTGAGTGTAGTGCCGCACAGCAGGGTTACAAGTGAGTGTAGTGCCGCACAGCAGCTTTACTGAGGGGTAGAGGATGCATTACTTTAATGCAAAGCAGGGAAATGTTTAAATGCCACTTGTGTGAGAAGGAGCAGGTTCTCTCTTACGCACATACAAGTGGCTTGCTTGTTCCTTTTTGGTTGCCTTAAGGAGATGGCAAACCGCTGGAGGAAAAGGGGAAGGACATTTGAATAAACTGGTGGTAAAAAAAATCACTTGCTAAATAGCATTTATATTTGATTAAAATGTTCCAATGCATTTTTCTTTGAAGGGAAAAGTATGGGAAGAAAAGTATGGAAATGGCTTTCTGTGTTGTATCTATGTGAAACACTGTACAGAGAGCATTGATGAAAAAAGGCACCCTCAGCAGAGAGGCCTAGGTTTGGATGGGCGCACTAACTTGACTTGCCTCTCACCTTTTGTGGACTGGGTGGGAGGGTGAGCGGAGGCCCTTGGGTAGACATGGTCGCAATCCCACCTCAACACAAGTTTAGCCTTCTCAACCGGACTCTGCGTGGGATCAATTCCACTCTTCCCAACTTGACCATATTGTCTCAGTTTGTGTGAATAACCATCTCACCCAGCCTCATTTCCCTCGTCTGCGAGCTCTTGAGGCAACAGTCTGCCTCGTGCACCAGAAAATTCATTCACAGGATTATTTTTAGGCACTTGTTGCAGCGCCAGTTCGGGGTGGGGGCAGTGGGAATCTATGCAGTGCAGCAGGAGCTGTGGCGCTGTTCAGAAAGCAATGACAGATGTTGTGTGGGAAAAGGAACACGTGATTGGGACGTGACTGCACAGCACCGTGCACTGTTGTGCTTCCCACGGTGAAACATGTTCACAACCCCAGGCGCAGAGAGAGTTTTTGGTCACGTGCTGAAGCTAGGCTTAGAAACCAGGTTACTTAATTCAAAAGTGGTAAGTGGAAACAAGTTCATCAACTCGAACCACTGCTAGCTACTCTCCGCACATTCCATTCCACTGTTTGAAGCTCATCCGCAACATTGCAGACCGTGGCCCACCAAATGCACAGTAATAGAAAACCTGTTCTAAAAGGGCCCCAGCCCAAGGCCCAACCCTGTCAGCAAGTTCCACAATTAAATACTGAACATCCTTACATTAGCAGCCCAGACAGAAACGAGCATAAAAAAACAACATGAAGGGGAAAGGGGGGGGGGGCATGGCCCCTTCTCCACACTTAACAATGGTAATAAATAGCATATTACACTCTGCACATCTGCATATATATATACCATATAATGAGATTTGGTATATGAGGGCCAGCAAACATACATTCACTAGTTTAAATGAAAGTCCATGGTATTGCCCTAGTACATCACATTAATAATGTCAATAGCCTGGCATGACGTCATGACCAGGTCCACGGAAAGTGTGATTGTGCTGCGTTCAAAGTCATTAAGCATTTACTGCACTCGTCACATAATCCATCTGCTGCATATTTTGGAGATTTTGATAAAAAATGGTTACTAGCTCAAATGGATTAAAAGTTATTAAAAAAAATGGTTAATTGGTCACCTTTCAGTTACTGGTCGCTGTATTCTGGTTTTAACCTAACGAAGTGAAACTTTTGAACTTTTACCCCAACAGTATTAATGGGTGTTCAAACTAAAAAGTGAAAAAATACTGCTACAGAACGGGTCACATTGTGCTGCATAATTTGCATTTTCTTTCTGAATAACTTCCGGTCTGCTTTCGAGTTTAGCAGAGAGGGTTCTCCATCACAACGAGGAAGAAAAACCCTCGCGGCCAAACTGAAGTCCTGCCTGCCTCATTTAGAACAAGAGGAACTTAAGAATACTCTGTTTCCATCACGGACATACTCATTCGATGGTCCAAATGGAATGAGTTACTTTTAATGGGGAAGCAACTACTACTTGCAGTGCTCCGGAACATCTATGGGCAATTGTGCCGCACCAACGTATGCGAATCTCTTCATGTACAGATTCGAATTGGATCACATCTTAGAGAAAGATGAATGGAAACAACACTTGCTTCTGTATAAGAGATATATTGACGATATATTCATATTATGGCAAGGATCTTCTATAGCTCTCCAGAACTTAATCGATGACCTTAACCAAGTTGATGAACACATTCAATTTACATCAACCATCAGCAAAAATTGCATTTCCTTTTTGGCTATCACCATAAACAACAACGAAATTCTCACGACACAAGTTCATGTCAAAACCACAGATCACAACAACTTATTGCATTTTCACAGTTCATCAACCTTCCCTCAAAGAATATCTACCATACTCAGTTATTGCGATTAAAAAGAATTTCCAGTACCGATCAGTTGTATACAGAAAGTAGAGATATATGCATTGATAAGTTCAGAAGACGCAAATATCCAGAGCAAATCCTAAGTAACACATGTACAAAAGCAGACAAAATCACACGACCTGCGTTATTAACCATTAAACCCAAAAAATCTACGGACAACAGAAGCGTGTTCATATCCAAATACTCATCTCAGAGTTACAGCATCAAAAAACGATTCTAAGATATTGGCCCATGTTGGCAACTGAAATAGATTTCAAACATATCTTCGATGCACCCCCAATATTTGCATACCAAAGATCAAGAAACCTTAAACAAATACTCACCACTACTAAAAGTTCTACTGAATTTCATTATAAAGGAACTATCCCATGCCTGAACTGTGGCAACTGTAACTCAATCATAAAGGGTAATACGATCCAACACCCCCAAAAAAGGATATAACATCAAACTGAGAGTGACGGCTACCTGTAACAGTCAAAACGTTATTTACCTGTTGAAATGCCCTTGTGGATTAGTATACATTGGCAAGACTGAACGGAAAATACGTACTAGATTAAACGAACATAAAAGCAACATTCGAACAAAAAATTTCAAGTCTTCCATAGCTCATCACTTTCACGCCTCGAATCACAACATCAGTCAACTACGATTCTTAATTCGTGAACAAGTACCCGTCTTGAAAGGTCGAAACAAAACTCAACATCTGTTGCAAAGAGAGATGTACTGGATCGATAAAATGGATTCTATCAGCCCAAAAGGACTCAATGAACGGTGTGATTTAAGCTGCTTTTTGTAAAACATACCCCTATGATTCTGATTGCATTTTGTATTGAAACCATAAGTACGTATTACCATTGAGTTGTTATGCCTCATGGCATAAATGTTAAGCATAGAGGCATTACCTCCACATTCCTATCCACACTTCTTTTGATTTGTAGTAACCCCACCGATCTATTTTGTTTACCCCGATTATCCAATAAAACTTTTTTTCCACGGCATGTTCTACATTTGTACACCAATAGGGAGATCGCAGATATACTCGTTCGGTACCACGCGTGGTTTAATCTTCCAACTCGTTTTCACACTCAACTACTAGTCCATTTTTTACAGTTGACAGCTTTTAACCAGTTTGTTAAGCATCACGCCACTGACCTTGGCGCCTAAAAGACATACATTCGAGTTTGTCATCACAATCACGAACTTTTACTTAAATGACATTTATTAAAACATTTTAGGCTTATTCTCTCAATATTCATTTTTACGTTCACTTCCGGTCTCATTCGACTTCACTTTCGCAGTACCGGCACTACTTCAAACTACGAGTCTTTTTTCTTTGTAGTTCTATGCGCACCAGACGCATACACCGCTTTCACCCTTGCCTTACTAAACCATTTAACTTTAGATGACATTCATTAGAATATTTGTTGAGATTCATCCTTTTAATTTCTATTCTTTATATTCGGTTTAAATCATCTCCACTTAACTTTATTTTCGTAATACCGACACTATTTTGAAATACAAGTCTTTCTTCTCTACAGTTCTGCGTGGACCAGACGCACACTTTTTTCACTTCCGTGTTACGGCATGATTTCCTTTCAGGCACCGATAGCGGTAGTTTGAACGAACCTTTTGAAGAGGATTCGACAGAGGAAACCACGCATTATTATCTCAGTAAGTCATTGCTTACTTCAGAAATTTACAGGCATAGACTCGTAACAACACGAATCGATAGCTTACAATATGTAATCTTTTGCAGATACTGGTCATCTTCAAATTTACCAACGCGAGTTTAGTCTTTAAGAATCGTTTTTGTAAGTACGTTCTTCAGCATATATCGGCTAAACCGCGTGTATGTGGATTACTTTTGTATCCGTAGAGCATGTTTTTCCACCCACCAATCCCACCGCTATTAATCACGTACACTGACGGCATTATTAGGTTTGAGTGTTCACAGAACCACAACCACAGCCTTTTGATTTTGGCACGAAACAGCAATATAACCTTCACAACTTAATCACGAAATATTCGATAAACATATTTTTTTAAATTCTTTATTTCACATGACACATGTGTTTAACACCAGTTTATGTGCATATTACATGTTAGTTTCAGTGTGCTGATACCTTATTTCCCCATTTACAGTATGTCATCCCCTGATGAAGGGCTCCTAAGTCCGAAATGCATTGGGCATTAAAAAATCTTGAATGAAGAGCAATTCAAAGGATTTCCTCGTGTGTTTCTATGAACCACATTGACCAATGATGAACTTTGTGAATTAAAATAAATGAAATTAACATTAAAACCTAATATCATTTGAAGACTCATTTACAGTTATATCAACTTTTTGAATATTACGCCCGAGTGCACATGGGAGACACTCTTTAAGGTTTAGAGAGTGCTATTACAGTTTATGATATCCTCATACTCAGGAGGACTTAACCAAGTGCACCACTTATCGATTTAGCTCATCAACCATCCTATTTTACCCAGGAGTGCGCTACCCTGATCATTCAACACTCAATGGAATGAAGGCCATCAGAGCTTTGGTCATTTGTCTGCCCGACCTTTTTAGAATGGGAAGACAAATGGTCAGTTTTTACTTTCACACATCACCATCTAAAATGTGGCGTTTAGTTAAAGTAAAACATTTTTACCCACCCCCAGGTTATGAGAAAACACTTCCATGGTGAGTTTTTTTTAGATTTTTTAATTATTTTTGAAAAGAAAATCCTGTTTTGGGATTTTGCTTATGAAAGTAAAAAAAAGATAATGAAAGTGTGATGTACGCCACCATCATGTTGACGGAGGTTCACAGCACACCTTCAATGCATTGACCAGATCAAATATATTGAGTATATATAGTAAATGTAAATATATACAAGTCTTTGATGAAAATAAACTAATCTGTGATCAAATTCCTGGAGTGCTGGCTCGTTCTTTGTTGGGATTTTCATCAAAGACTTTGTTCTTATTTAAAACTGCTCTGGCTCGAAAGGTGGATGTAGTCGGAAACAGCAGGGAAGCTGTTTGGATATGGATAGAAGGATATACAGACAGAAAGACAGATCATTTTATAGCTCAAAATACAGTGGTATAAAATATATTTTACAGGGACTCACGAAATATGGAAAATATTTCACATGTCTAGGGTCCATGTGAAATATGGTTTAGATTATCATAATGACTGTCCTAAACCATTCTGCAGAGCTTTAACATTGCCCATGGTTTAATCAGCATTGTATTCATGATCATTCTAAGTCTGTTCAGTGCCAATTGCTAGCTGTACCTTGCAAAGGCGAGCTTCGACAATCTCTCCCTTCTCCAGAAAGAGCAGGTCATATACTCCTACACTGCCTTCTTGAAGGTAATCTCTGCTTTTGGTCAAGTGATACATGTGATGTCACCAGAACCCCTTCATGGCAATGTAAAGCCATCTTACAAACTGCATCAAAGTTATTAGCAAATCAAAATTGGTTTTCCTGTTGACTAATAGGTGTGTATATGTAGCAGGGGAAAAGTGGCCCGTGGGTAGTATGGTCGCACGCAAGCACCCACACAGACGTATCTGAAAGATGCATTCATATGAAAATATCTCTATTTACAAAAGGCAAGGTGTATGTTGAGAGTGCATTATTCACTTACATGTGAGCACAAGCACAGCATAGTATGACTGTTCAACACAGTAACATGCTTGAAACGTGGACGTTTTATAAACAAGGCTGACAGTTTTCGTTTTTACTGATTTTTACAGATATGTAAACAAATCAGGTTTTCTTCATCTGCATTTATTTTTAAATGTGGAAGAACTAGAATATACCTGTTCTTTTGCTTTCTTTTTAATGCAGTCGATTATAACCTCCAGGCAATGGCCAGGCAGACAGACAGACAGGGGAGTTTAAATAGTTTTGCAATGAACCTTTATTTTTCTGCAAATGTACATGTGTTTATGCTACAATTCTAATGTTTTCCTATGATTGCATATGAGGGATGCATGGCATATGTCTTCATATGCACTAGAAGCAATCAAGCATGAAGTGCGAGTGCACTCCGATGCAGTTCAATAAAAGTGGAACAATACTAGCTGCAGCTTTGCGGTTTCATAAAACACAAAATAAATATGGATACACAGAGGTAAAATTTAAAAAAATAAAAATGGATTAACAGAAAATGGAAATGTCTAAAAAATAAATACGGTTAACTGGAAGCCCCAGTCGTGAAGCACAGTATGGTGGAGACAGAGAGGTGGCCTATTCGCAGCCCTAAAGCATAGTATGGTGGCGACTCAGAGGTGGCCTATGCGCAGTCGTAAAGCATAGTATGGTGGTGACAGAGGTGGCCTATTCACATTCCTGAAGCACAGTATGGTGGAGACAGAGAGGTGGCCTATTCACATTCCTGAAGCACAGTATGGTGGAGATAGAGAGGTGGCCTATTCACAGTCGTAAAGCACTGTGTGGTGGAGACAGAGAGGTGGCTTATTAGCAGTCGAGAAGCACAGTATAATGGAGACAGAGAGGTGGCCTATTTGCAGTCCTAAAGCACAGTATGGTGGAGATAGAGAGGTGGCCTATTTGCAGTCCTAAAGCACAGTATGGTGGAGATAGAGAGGTGGCCTATTCACAGTCCTAAAGCACAGTATGGTGGCGACAGAGAGGTGGCCTATTCGCAGCCCTAAAGCACAGTATGGTGGAGACAGAGAGGTGGCCTATTCACAGCCCTAAAGCACAGTATGGTGGAGACAGAGAGGTGGCCTATTCGCAGCCCTAAAGCACAGTATGGTGGCGACAGAGAGGTGGCCTATGCGCAGTCGTAAAGCACAGTATAGTGAAGACAGAGAGGTGGCCAATTCACATTCCTGAAGCACAGTATGGTGGAGACAGAGAGGTGGCCTATTCGCAGTCCTAAAGCACAGAATGGTGGAGCTAGAGAGGTGGCCCATTCACAGTCATAAAGCACAGTATGGTGGAGACAGAGAGGTGGCCTATTCACAGTCGTAAAGCACTGTGTGGTGGAGACAGAGAGGTGGCCTATTAGCAGTCCTAAAGCACATTATGATGGAGACAGAGGTGGCCTATTGGCAGTCCTAAAGCACAGTATGGTGGAGATAGAGAGGTGGCATATTCACAGTATGTACACAATCACAAGTAATAAAAGCCAACCTTTCTTGTTAACAGGCGATTTAGGAATCAAGAAAGCTGAGGTGGTTTTTTAAGTACATCACGTTGTAAACCAAATATATATTACCTGGCTGCCTATGAATATATTTGAATAATATTATATTAAACACTGCAGCGTCACTTCCGGGCACACAGTGCCTCTTGTCACAGGCAGCTGAATGTAGAAGCTCGTCTTAAGAATGAAACTGTGTCAGGATGCTCAGCATGATGTCTCCACCCATAAACTGCATGCAAAGGGCTCGTCCAAGCATCTAGCTTTGCACCCCGAAGTAACCAAGGGCATGGAATGGGGGTGATAGGGGTTTGAGTGCAAGCGCTCTGGCTACTGCCACCACGGGCATGCAAAGAGGGGGGGGGGTCGCACACTTGCACCACGGGAGATATACAGACCCAGAGGAAAGATAGGGACTCAACGAGCAAAGTGGAGCCCAGTTGAACCTGCAGCCTCCCCTCTCCCAGCGCCTTGAGGCTCTCATGGATGAGTAGTCATGCTTAATTACTGATTGGTTGATTGAGTGGATTTTTGTGCCTCCTGGGCATCCGACCCCAAGAAGAGAGGCCTGGGTACTGTCTGTAGTCCAATTACCAGCCGTTCCATTCTCCAAATGACATGGATAGAGGCATGTGGTGGCAGGATAGAGGCGACATTTGCCCCTTGGTGCCAACTGCTAGAGGAACAGCAGTACAGAGGTCATAAACCAGAAGGAGGCCTTCCAGCGTTAGGGAAAGGATGGGGCAGCGAGAATAGCAGAGGTGTCCAGGGCAACTCTGCACCTAGGGAAGGGGAGAATGGGATGGGGCGGCCCAGGGCAACTCTGCACCTAGGGAGGGGGAGAGAGGAGTAACTGCAGCCTAGTACGTGCTGATATCCCAACTAGTCAAATCACAGAAAAAGAATAATGCTGGAGGGTCTGACGGAGGCAAGGAGTGCCTAGCATCCTGGAGCTTCCACGCTCTGGGAAGGGCCTGTACTGCCCCTGATGTAGGTGAAATCTCTTTTAAAAATTGTAGAGGTGCATTATAATCACACAGGTAAAGCGCACCCGAGTATAATCCTTTGTTTTATTAATATGACGTGTTAGAATTTGAAATGTATGAATGCAAAACGTGGTGTGCTTAGGCCTTTCAAAAGTAACAAGGAGAATTAACGTAGGAAGTGAATGTAACCAGCAGAAGACAATGACGTGAAGACCTAATGTTGTGAACTGATAATTATTCATGAATTAAACCCGTTTATTTAGTGTGTCGTTTTAATTGTAGGTAAATTCATTATTTGAATGTGCCTTATTCTTCCATGCAGTTCGTAAAAGCTCATGTGGTGTTTCTTATGTTAGCTGAATCTTGTAGGCCTGAAATACAGTTCCCTAGAAACTCTGGCTTTAGAATTAATAGCTGAGTTTCATGTGTGCTGTGCAATTTGTTCTTTCTCATGTTTTGTGTTGAAGGTGAAAGAAGCACATTTGTTAGCTACAATAATGTCTTTGTTTTACTAGTCAGGCAAGGAGAAAAGAAGCTACATCGTATAGCTTGAGTCGATGAAGGAAGGTTGTTGTGCTTCACACAGGAGAATGCCTGGGAGCCACGAACAAATTGTTGCGAAAGAGGAACACTGTTGTCCATGGAAAACTACCTTTAGGACTGTACCCAGAGCAGATGGCGTGACCCAAAATGAATCTTGGGAAAGGTACTTGCAATAATGTACTGTTGGGAGTAGCGAATGTGCCCACTTCTGCCTTCGGAGAGAGAGCATCTTAGAACAAGCTCAGTCTCTGTAGCTTTATGCTACATGACCCACTGACTGTGGGGAGACTTCATAGGAAGACTCCACAGGCTGACACCTTTTATTTCTCCTTTCTGAGGATTCTTAAGTAGCGAGGTCACTTCAGTGTTAGTGTAGGGATAGATTAGTGCTTTTTACTTATCAACCCCCGATGCAGGGAAACTTGTGCTCATGTTTTCTGATACTTTACATTCTGTTTCTGGAATTAATTGTTTTGTTTATGCTACATCGTCTCATTTGGGTATGCAGATTTGGCTTTATGCTAATTCCGATGTACTTTTACATTCTCGTCTTGAGGTGTCTTTAATGTCCAATTATTTTTGGCTTTATAATAAATTAAAAAACCTTACGTAGTTGTCTGTGGTTACTATGCGTCTGAAGGATTTCTTGTTAATTAAGCAGCAAAAATGGCTAGTCCCCCCCCCCCCCCCACGCTTTCATGCTGCTAAAAAGAACCACCGGATTGTGTCTCTAGAACAGGTCCAGAACATTTGTGCCCAACCCTTTCAGTTGGTGGCACAGTAGGATGGTTAGCACATGAAGCGAGGTGAGAATACAGAATCAGACTAAAACAGTGGAACCTAGAACCCCAAAGTTCCAGAATAGAACTCAATGACTGAGAATGGAGCTGTAAAAAAGTAGCTCCGTATATACTGTTCCCAAATAGGTACAGTGTGCACAGAGTCCACAGTCCCCAGAGGTTTGTCAGAGGCTAAAGTTAGATATAACCTTACTCTCTAAAGTGGTAGCTTGGTCGAGCAGTAAGGCAGTATCAGAGGTCAGTGTAAAGCATTTATTGTACACACTCAGTCAGCAAATGGTCTCACACACAAGAACTGAACTCTAGGCCAATGGTTTTCGTATAAAATAATATGGTTGTTTTATTTTAGAACCAACAATAGGTATCAAAATATACTTTCTCAGAATGAGATGCTTTAGTTAAATACTTTTCAATAGGCAATAGACTTTTGAATGCAATAGGTACAGTTGTTGCAATAGGCAATTCAATCACAATTATACATTGAGCTTAATGGGAATTTCTAAGTAAATGCAATTAGTTACTTTTTGGATTACTTTTTTAACCACAGGACTGGATCCTAGATTCAGTCTTGGGACATTTCCGGTAAACAGTTGAAAGAAATCGTTTTTGTTACACAGGCGATTTTTAAGGAATATTTGTAAGTTTCAAAAATCGACAGAAGAATTTCTGGCAAAAACCAGGCAATGTTCTCCTATGGAGAAAAATCAAGTTATTGGTAAGTACGGCTGCAATTACTTTTCAGGGTCAGTGCTGGGCACCAAGATCCAGCACTGGGATCTCTCCTGATAACAGGCGAGTAATTTCATTTTTCGGCTGATTTTAGGTAAATATTTTAAAGTTTCAAAACTCGACACTTAGAGGAATCTCCAAGTGAAACCAGTCAATGTTACCCTATGGAAGAAAAGTGAGTTATCGACTTTTGGGTAACTACTCGACTGGCAGAGTTAAGGTTCTGGGCATAGACTTAGGGGTCTCCCAGGGTCATGTAAGCACAGTTGTTACACCCTCAGCGGCAGAGGGGCAGCCGGGTGAAGAGAGAGTTAGGCCCAATGTTAGGCCCAATGTTAGCCTGCCTGTCTGACCGAAGAATTGAGGAGTTGTCATGAGACGTCATCAGTAGTTCCACCTAAGACAGGGAACTTTGTGTGCATGGGACGTATGGGAATCGGTTGATAAAACCTTGTGTACAGAGGTGAGCTATACTGATTCAGGTGACCAGCGCAGGTCAAGGGTTACCGCATGTGAATGTTCTTGGATGAACTGAATTCTATTGATCTTTTAGATGGCAGACAATTACGGAGTTTAAGACGATTGTGTGAGTGAATGTGTACATAGACATTGTGAAACAGGGTGAGCCACTGCGAGGAGTCATGGTGACATCAGAGAGTGCCGTGCTGCGATAGGTCGGTTGTTGTAACGCCGCACTGGGATTGGTTGGTTGTCATCGGAAAGTTGTGGTTGAAGAGAATACTGTTCTGTCGTAAAATTGAACAAGTTGCAATTGAGATCATGCGTTGTTTTAGGGTGCTGTGGGATCTTTACAGAGGTGATCAAGGGGTTGTGACACAAGTGGGTGAAGGGGCGCCACCCGAGAATAATCTAGCACACTATATGGCGACAAAAGTAGGGCTCCATACTATAATTTGGCTTCAAAATTAGCATAAAATCACCGAAAAGAAGGGTGGATTGTCATTTCCATGTTTTGGTTCATCCTAGTTGGATGTACTGCACCAGTTGAGAGGAGTAATGTTTGCACTGCGACCTTTGCCTAGACCAACACAGTTTGAGGCGTTCGACGCATGGGTGCATGCAGCACATGCTAAGCAGAGAGAAAAATATTAAGGGGAGATGAGAAAAACTTTGAGGGCATGTCAGGATGCACAATGGGACGCTCAGCTTAAGAAATGGAGAGAGGATACTATTCAGGGAGAAAGGATGTATATACCCAATGTTGGTAGGAGAAGGAGACTCTCAGAACAGGAGCAGAAAGGCAAATGGAAACGATGGTAGTGACACTGCCAACAGCTTGTTGGATGGGTTGTTATCTGAGCGTCCGTTACCTTACAAACCACAATCAGGAGATGGGGGGACGAGACTCAGCTAGTGTAGGAAATGCTGAAAGCGCATCTGCTCAAGTGGGTCTTGGTACAGGAGGAGTGGGGAGGATACCAGCAGGAGTAGGGGGCAGGAGTGTCCACCTTAGGAGGTATGGAACAGAACAGAGTTAGCACTGCTTCACGGTTGCTGGAAGCTCTTAAGGTACCGGTCACTATTGGTCCTGTGGTTCCTGTGTATGACCCAAGTTTAGTGGGAATCCTCAGTCAGTGACAGTCTATACAGGTTGAAGGAACTGAATTGGGAAGAGTAGGGAGCACACGCTGGATTTGTCCATCTCTAGTGCCTAGGGAATCTAGTATCCATTTAGAAGCTACTGCCGATCTTTCGGGGGCCCACATTGGTTGAAGTACTATACGGTCATTACCTACAGCAAGCACTAGTTCAGACCTATGGATGTGGGAAACTCAAGTGAGACAGTTGGTGCGATCTCGAAAGCAAGTACAAGTCAGGGAGCCGCAGGTAATCAGCATGTTTGAGACGTTTCAGATTTGGATTCCTGGTTGAGAGATCACAATAACAAGGAGGGTCAGAATAACATGTCAGGTCATGGTTCCATCAAGGCTGCAGTGAAGGCAAAACTATTGAATGTGGTGAGGCTGAAGGCTGAGTTAGATGAGATAATCGGTGGAAATTTACCTGTGGAAAGGATAGAGAACTATGAGCCAGATGATCTGTTGCTTGTAGCCAAGGATGTCACCCGCAGGTCGAGACGAGCACATGAGAAGTTGTCAGAGTTAGCTCAGAGGTAAAGAGTAGACTTGTCTCGAAAGAAAATGTTACTGGGAAATCATAGGCTTAATTACAGTGACCAGGAGCTGGAGGAAAAGAGAGTGACGGGATTGAATACACATATCCGAGAGTTGGTTATAGGAATAAGGGCGTGGAGTATGGTGGATAAGCAGGAGGAAAGGTGGTCTAAGAAGCAGAGAATGAGAAAGGTGACAAGAGAAACGCCACCTCCAGGAGGGGGAACACAAGTGGTTGAGGCATACCTACTATGGGAGGTGCAGAGTGGTCGGGTATGTGCATGTTCCTTGGAGTATGGGTGGCCTAGCTGCAATTACACATGATTTCCCCAGGTTGAGGGAGAAACCTGCTGAATGGTACAAGCAAGTTGATCGCATTGTTAAGATCTCAAAGGTGTTGTGTATTGACTTAAATACCTTTGTCGAAATTGTGGTTCCTAGTGATCTGTGGTCTGCATGTAAAATAGCTATTGAGTGGCCTGCTGCTGAGCCAGTGAGGGATTTAGTAAGTCATGGTCCTTCGCCGTTGGTTATGAAAAAGTACTATCAAGTGATCACATGGTTGCAGTCCAAAATAGCCCCTCAAGATTTTGGTACGGTTAAGATAGATCGAATGACCCAGGAGCCTAAAGAGTCAGTGCATGCTTATTATGAAAGGCTATTACAAGCCTTTAAAACAGTACAGCGGGTTAGACACACTCAACCCTAAAGACATCGGCCAATTTGTCTCTAAGTTTGTGACAGGACTGAGGACGGAGGTTAGCCTCATGATCCAGCAACATTTGATCTGCTGGCAAAAAAAGTCTGCAACAAAATTCTGCGGTATGCCATGTATTGAGGTGATGAGGTAGATTCCAAGCATAGAAGGTTAAAGGAGAAGTTAATGCTGGTTCAAATGCGAAATGCACAGAATGGAAAGCAGGTATAGGCAACAGGAGGAACAGTAGTTTACAATCAAGGGAATGTTCCAGGAGGTGTTCAAGTTACATCAGTTGCAGGACAGAAGGGACAGGGAAGAGGAAGAGGTGTCCCTATAGATCCCAAAACAGGAATACACGTTGCGACTCTGAAAAAGATCACTGCTTGTCATTTTTGTCACAAGATTGGGCATTGGAAGCGCGAGTGTCGTCTGAATCCTGCGTATAAGGTGCAGGAAGGAGAACTCGTGCAAGTGAAAGATGTGGTAAATCAGTTACCTAAAGTGACTAGACCGAGGTCTCTTAGGGCCATATGTATGAAAGTTTGGTTTTGTGATTCTCAAATAGCGATTTTTTGCGAATCGCTATTTGAGAATCGCAAAACGCTAGGTATGTAGGATTTGCAAATAATTTTGCGAATCCTACATATTCCTTGATTGCGATTTGCAATTCGCAATTAAGGAATACCTCCCCATTCATTCCTATGGGCCAGAGGCCCATAGGAATGAATGGAAAGACATTCTCAATTTGCGATTCTCAATTAGAGAATTGCAAATTGAGAATGCAATTTCAAGGGTGCCAGGGTGTCAAAAGGACACCCTGTTACATCCCTGAAATGTGCATGTGTGCACATGTGGCACACATACATGCCGAGGGCATGTATGTGCGTCACATGGCCCTTTGAAAAATGCACAAAAGTGCATTTTTCAGAGAAATCACAAATTAACACCAACTTGAAGTAGGTGGTAATTTGCGATTCCTTAAGCCCAAATTGCACTTCCGCAAAATAAGGAATCGCAAAATGTGCGATTCCTTATTTTGCGAGGCAGTTTTACCTTAATACATCCCACTTACCTAAATTGCGATCGCAATTATGAATGATACATATGGCCCTTAATACGGGAGGAAATCAGAACCAATTAGTGCAAGTTCCTCAACCTCTGAGAATCTCGCAGGGCAATCACACTTATCATCAGATGCCTGTAATGGAAGTGCTGGATGGATTTGATCGGAACCATCCTTATGACGGTACCTGAGGGGGAGGAAGACTGTACACTTGGCGCTGTCTTAGAGGTAGACCAGAGTGGACCATACGCAGAAGCAGACGTAGATGGTCATTTCATTATATTATTGATTGATACTGGCACTACCCGTTCTACTGTGAGATCTACAGTAGTCCCAAACCTACCCTCTCGAGAAAAATCGATCCAAGTTATAGGAGTTGCTAACAAAATAATGACCAACCCTTTGACAGAAAAGGAACAGGTGAAAATCGGAACCTTTCAGGATCACAATCAGTTTGTGGTGTGTGATTCGAGTCCAATCTATTTGCTAGGGCATGATATTTTATGCAAATTGAATTGTACCATCTATGGCACGCCAAAGGTAATTGAATTGCAGACTAATGATGAACACATTGCTTTCAAGTTGGCTACTCAGAACCATTAGAGAGCCATGTTTCCCTTGCTGACTGTAGAGGACATGCCGCTGGACTTGAGAGACACTGTCTCTCCAGTGATGTGAGACTTCATAGGAGAGGAAACTGGACTGATTCCAGGAGTTGAGCCAGTCCGCATACAGATCAAACCTAATACAAAATTCCAGATTACACCTCAGTACAACCTGACCCCAGAAACAGTGGCAGGGATTACACCTGTAATTGAGTGCATGATTGCACAAGGCATTCTAAAGGAGATCATAGGACGCACGTGCAATTCGCCTATCATGGGTTTGCAGAAACCAAGCGGGAAATATCACATTGTACAGGACCTTAGAAAGGTGAATGACATTGTGATTCCATGTTGTCCCGTCGTACCGAATCCATCTGTGTTCCTAGATCAGATTCCTTGTGAGGCTGCATGGTTCACAGTGATTGCCCACTGTCAGGCGTTTTCTCCATCCCATTATAGGAGGAAAGTCAATTTTTATTTGCTTTCCGTCTGGTGAATTGTGTCTTACCGTGGTGTCGTATCCCTCGAGGGTATACTGAAAGTCCATCCATATTCAACCAAGTACTGAAAATTAACCTTGAGAACTTGATTTTGCTCCAAAACCCAGTGCTAGTCCAGTACATAGATGACCTCCTCATTGTTTCTGAAACACAGGAGGCTAGTAAAGATGATACTATCGCCTTACTGAACCATCCAGCTGACAATGGGCATAAGGTGTCTCCGAGCAAACTTCAGTACCGTCTGAAAAAACTTTAGTATTTGGGTCATCGAATTGAGAGAGGCAAGAGAACGGTGTCACCAGAACGAGTGAAGGCAATCATGAAAATGAATCCACCTACCACCCAGAAAGAGGTCAGGGTGTTTATGGGAATGGTTGGCAACTGTTGACAATGGATCCCTAATTTCTCCTTGATGCTGACCCACAAGGATGTGTGTGATCTGGTAACTTGGGATAACAACTATTTGCTTGCTTTCCTGGAGTTGAGAGAGAACCTATGTGGCGCTCCAGCATTAGGTATGCCTGATTGCAACAAAGCATTCTCATTATTCTGTTATGAGGGTTGTGCTCTTTCTGTTCTCACCCACACACATGGAGGTGCCCGTAGACCAGTGGTCTACTCAGCTACTTTAGAACCTGTAGCTTCAGCGCTGCCTGGATGTCTCAAATCTGTTGCTGCAACAGGTGTCAGTATTGAACGATGTGAGAACATTGTGATGGGTCATCCACTTACTGTATATGTACCACATTCAGTAGAGCTCCTGATGACGAGGACTAAAACACAGCATTTGACTAATAACAGGCTGACAAGATATGAACAGGTGTTGCTTGTAGCAGAGAATGTCACTCTGAAGCGTTGTTCTGTGTTAAATCCAGCTACCTTGTTACCTGTTCCAAATGCTGATGGGGAAGATTGTGAAGACCATGTCACATCACTGGGGCCCCCCCCCGGCCCCCACAGACCACGCACGCAACCTGGGAGTCATCCTCGAATCGACTCTCCATGACCAAACAAGTCAACGCAGTCTCCTCCACCTGTTTCAACACCCTCCGCATGCTCCGAAAGATCTACAGATGGATCCCGACAAACACGAGGAAAACAGTCACCCAGGCCCTAGTCAGCAGCAGACTCGACTACGGAATCGCCCTCTACGCCGGAGCCTCGTTCAAGCTCATCAACAGACTAGAGAGAATCCAGAACGCCTCTGCACGCCTGATCCTCGATGTCCCACGCCGCGACCACATCACCCCCCACCCGAGGAACCTGCACTTACTCCCCGTCGACAAAAGGATCTCCTTCAAGCTCCTGATCCACGCACACAAGGCACTCCACAAAACCGGCCCAGCCTATCTCAACAGTCGACTCTTCTTCTACGTACCCAACAGGAAACTCCGCTCCGCTGACCACGCCCTGGCCACGGTCCCACGCATCCGGAGAACTACTTCCGGAGGCAGATCCTTCTCCCATCGCGCCGCCAGGACCTGGAACACCCTCCCCCTCTACCTGCGACAAACCGAAGACCTGCTGACCTTCAGGAGACAACTCAAGACCTGGCTCTTCGACCGATAGCAGCAGCACCCCCCCTCCCCCCCAGCGCCTTGAAACCCTCACGGGTATGTAGTGCGCTTTACAAATTATGTGATCGATTGATTGACTGTTTGGACGTTACTGAGCTTTGCACCAGCCGAGACCTGACATTGTCGATGAACCACTGCCTGATCCCAATCAAGTTCTTTTTGTTGATGGTTCATGCTTATGAGACAATGAAGGTAATTTGAGAGTAGTGTTTGCTGTATGTACCATCTCTGGAGTGGTGGAAGCTGCTGGTTTACAGGGAATACTCTCCGCATAGGTAGCCGAAATCATTGCTTTGACCCGTGCATGTCTTGCTCTGAGCAGATCCGAGTCACCATCTATACCGATAGCCAGTACGGTTTTGGTGTGGTTCATGACCTTGGACAGCTATGGTCGCAGAGAGGATTCCTAACGTCATCAGGTTCTCCCATTAGGAATGGGGAATATGTGAGACAATTGCTGGAAGCATTGCAGTTACCATGGGAAGTGGTTGTTACAACAGGGTGCCGATGAAGTTGCTCGTTTTTGTGCTACACATGCATGTATTTTTGATGGGGAATATGTTGGTGAGAGTACAGAGAAGGCCATACACAGCATGCTGCTATCTGTTGCAGACACAGGGGATAAAATCAGCCGTTTGCAAACCGAAGCCACAGATCAAGAACAAGCTGGTTGGATCAGAGCAGGTTGTGTGAAGGGAGAAAGTAACCTATGGGTCTCAACTGATGGCAGGACAGTGTTACCGGAGTGCCAGTTAAACCCAATGGCCATGCAGATTAACCGTGCAGCTCACATAGGAAGATATGCAATGGTGAGATTGTGCAGGCAGACGGTTCAATCCAAGGTTTTGTATGATTGCAGAAGCAATGTGTTATTGGTGTTTCACATGCCAACAGATAAATGCTGGAAAGAGGACATTTGTTGCTCCAAGTCACATTGGCAGGTCAGGGGGTCCTTTCAATCGGATCCAATTGGACTTTGTTGAGATGCCTGTGTGTAATGGATTGCCATGCATCTTAGTTGTAGTGTGCATCTTTTCTTAATGGGTGGAAGCTTTACCGACTAGAAGGTGTGATAGTCTCACAGTAGCAAAGTTATTGGTGAGGAGACTCATTCCTAGATTCGGATTTCCAACTACATTGGAGTCGGATAGAGGAACACACTTCCATAGCGAAGTCATGAAATTGCTGTTTACAGCCTTGAGTGTGGATCAAAGACTGCATTGTAGCTACAGGCCGGAAGCATCAGGTATAGTGGAGCAAATTAATTGGACTTTAAAGGCAAGGCTGGCTAAAGCGTGTGCTTCAATATCTTTGAAATGGCCTGATGTATTTTCCTTGGTTCTGATGAGTTTGCGCAGCATTCCTGACAGGAGAACTGAATTATCTCTGCATTAAATCTTGATGAGGAGGGCAACACTCTTGCCTGCTGTAACAGCCACTGCATTGATTAATATCACAGATGACTTGATCCTCGACTACTGTAAAGAATTGGCTGATATGGTTTGTTCTGTGTCTCATCAGGTTGAAGCAACAACTGCACCGACTTCGAAGGACCTCTGCCACGACCTGAGCCCAGGTGACTGGGTGCTTGTCTAAAAGCATGTAAGGAAAAACTGTCTTGACTCTTGGTAGCATGGACCATATCAGGTGATATTGATGACCAAAACTGCTGTGAAGTGCGGTCGGGGGGAGGGGGGTTGGGCGTTGGGAAGGGAGGGGGGGGGGGTTTCTTGATGGATGCCATATGAATAGCTCTCCATTGTTCCTCTATACGACAAAATGTCAAGTGTTGTTGCTATTTACTATGTGGCAGTTTCCCCTTGTTTGTCAGGGGCCTGCAGCCCTTGCCTACTTGATCAATAAAAAGTGTTGTTAAAAAAAAAACTGCTGTGAAGTGTGGAGGAGTACCGAACTAGATCCATGCTCCACATACCCAAAGAGGCACAGGTCCCTCTGATGATGGAGGAGTACCGAACTGGATCCATGCTCCACATACCCGAAGAGGCACAGGTCCCTCTGATGAAACAGCTCCTCTCCCAGAAGTAATCTCAGCAGTGACCGAGGGGTCACCGGAGAGGGCAAGCCAAGCTGTTGAGGTTCCTGAAGAGGCTGGATACCCACCAGAGCATAAACAAGACCCTGGTATAGACTCGGAGGTAACCAGTAACATTGTGAATTATACAGAGTCTGACTCAGCAGAAGTGTCTGGTGTGGAAATTAGACGTGTGCAGTCAAAGAAGAAGGATGCCGCAGATGAACCGTGGCCCGTGAGACAGAAAAGAAGGAACCTGAAACTTGCGTTTGAAAGATACCTTGCTCCAAAAAGCGAATCTTCCGAGTCTGACCAGAGTGAGTCGGAGCAAGCCACAGGAAGTGTAAGGAGGTATAGGAGAGCAAGAGTACCATGTCGGAGATATTTCTCTCCCGAGTGGACTTATCTGGTCTCCCCGGTCTCGGATTCCTGGTGCAACACTTTGGCATCTTTCTTCAGGGACAAAATCATTAGCATCCAGGAGACTTTTCGGCCTCTAATGAAGTCGGCTAGTTCTGAACAGGTCTCCACCCCGCCTAGAGCTTTACCGACCAGCTGCCTCTCAGAGTTTTGTCCGATAGATTTGTCCAGCTCCCTTAAAATCCTAAAAGCCCTCAAGTCGGGCTCACCGACCGATCCGTGCGCTGCCAGATTACTCTCAGACGTGGCAGTTACCGTCAACACTGAGGTCAACTTCCTGGTCAATCAATCACTAAGGGAAGCTCTCGTGCCCTCAGCATGGAAACATGCCTTAATTTTGCCACTTCTAAAAAAACCATCCCTTGATCCACTGCTTCCAGAAAATTATCGCCCCATCTCGCTTTTGCCCAGTTTGGCAAAAGTTTGCGAGAAGGCGGTCACGTACCAATTGACGAATTTCGTCGAGGTGGCTGGGGTTCTCCATCCGGCGCAGTCTGGCTTCCGGGCCTCCTACAGTACCGAATCCACTCTGTTGGAGGTCTCGGAGTCCATTCGAGAATGTTTGGACGCCGGTGGGAAAGCAGCCTTAATACTGCTTGATCTCTCGGCGGCGTTCGATACGGTGCCTCATGCCATGCTCCTTGACCGCCTCTCCGATATCGGAGTATCTGGTAAAGCTTTGCTCTGGGTCAGTTCTTTTCTGGATGGTAGGATGCAGCAGGTTTGGCTTCCTCCGTGTGCCGCGGTCCCTTTGAGTGTTACCACAGGAGTACCGCAAGGGTCGTCACTTAGCCCTCTGCTTTTTAACATCTATATGACTCCGCTGATTTATCTGGCGGAGTCGCTGGGGGCTAAAGTGATGGCCTACGCGGATGATACCCAACTGCTGTTCACTTGGAATAAGGGGGACGACTCGATGACTAGACCGCATCAGTGTTTGTCCTCTGTCTTTCAGTGGCTAGCCAAGGCTCAGCTGAAATGTAACGAGGCAAAGTCAGAAGTCCTGCTGTTTGGCTCTTTTTCCTCAGAGTTTAGATCAAGACTCTGGCCTTCCGGCTTCCCTTGTCCCCCGGTAAACAAGGGAGCCGTTAAAAATCTCGGCGTTTGGTTCGTCGAAAACCTGAACTTTGCCTCGCATATAAAAAAACTGGCTGGCACCTGCTTTGGGCTCTTGAGGAGCCTTAAGAAGTTTCTACCCCTGCTTCCAGCTAGGGATAGAGAGACGGTGGTGCGTGCTCTGCTTCTCTCCCGCCTCGACTACGCAAATGCCCTCTTGGTAGGTTGCCCTGGCTACCTTCTAATGAAACTTCAGGTAGTCCAAAACTCGGCAGCCAGACTCCTGGGCGGTTTGTCCCCGTGGCAAAGTGCGCGGGCTCAACTTCGGGCACTCCACTGGCTCCCTGTTGAATCTCGGCTTAAATTCAAAATGCTGTCTATTGTTCAACAGGCCCTTTATGGTCGAGGCCCTAAATATCTGCAGGCCAGATTCTCCTTTTACATTCCTAGGAGACAGCTGAGATCATCCTCATTGCTGCTCATGGAGACCACTAAATTTAGGCGTGTTCGTATGGGGGGCAATTCGTTCGCCCGCAGAGCCTGCATTGCTTGGAATTCCCTTCCTTTACCATTAAGGGCTATCTGCGATCCACACTTGTTCCGAAAATCCCTGAAGACTCTGCTGTTTTAAATGGATTTCGGTAGCTTGGCAGCCTTTCTTCTGTTGTTAGCGCCGGGACACTTCCGAGTAGCTGTGCGCTCAATAAAATTAAAATAACATAACATAACATAACAAATGCCGGGAGGGAGAGGTCAGAGTTCTCAATACTGATTGTCGAGATATTGCTGAGAGTTCCTGGAATCGAGGCTAATGCAATTCTATCACTGACTGTGCCTTTTCCGCCAAGGTTGAGTGGTTTGCGAACTCTGATTCTGAAAGACATTGATTACCCAAGCTTCGGAGCTCCACTGTTTTCTCAAGAGATTGCAGCTTTGAGAGCTGAACGCTTACAAAGAGTCATTGAGGAGATTGGCTCTGATCTCATAAGGTATGTAAATTGAACTCTAACTGTAAATAAAATTGCTTGAAAGAAGATAACCTAGGCCCGAGTGGAAAAAAAATAAATATAGGGACTTTTTTGTCATTTAGAAGTAGAAAGAGGGCTTGGGAAGTCTTCCAAGCTGTGTAAATATTTTGACCAAGACTGTTAAAAACGTTTTTTCCAAGATCCTTGAGGAGTTGCTCAAAGACTTTAGTTGCATGAGAACAAGAGAAGGAGAAAAGAGACTGTGTTGATCTACAATCCGAGCCACCTTGAAAATGTAGTCTGGAAATTCGAATCGCATGCACAAATGTATTATAGGTAGACTCATTGTAGGAGTTATCATAGAAATAGCTGTAGTCATTATTGAGTCCATTTTAAGCACACACAAGGTTGAGGACCAGGGAGGGGGGAGTGGGAGAACATGGGACATCCACACCTGCCACTGCTACCTTAAATGAGAGTACACTAGGATCTGATAAAGGCGTAATAGAACAAACTAGTTCCTTTCTTTATGTAGATTTGTCTAAAGGTGATTATAGGCTGAACGCTTATGCTAAGTTGCTTTACAATTATGTGAATACTATGGATGTGAGTGACTGTTATGTGTGTATGCAACTGCCTGCTTCAGTTGAGGAGGGGATTAGGTATCATCACTTGCCCCTGATGTATGATATTAGTTGTAGTTTTCTCCTTAGCATGTTTTATGTAACTGGTCATTAAGAGTACTATTTCTCAAATTACCATGTGGTGCTCTCAGAAGTACCAGTCTACAAACACCTGAACAAATATGACTATTACAAGCAAGAAAAGAGGATGGGAAAGTATTTTGTACCCACAATAACATTAGATTCTGCTTACGCACATAGACACAATTTAACCTGCATGTTGACAGAGATAGAAAAGAAATTTGTAGATCAAGTAGAGGATAGACACAAAGGTTTAACCGTTAAGCTTAATAATAGGGAAGGAAAGTTTGAATGGACCAAGGAGGAGTTAGCTCACAAGGCTAAAGGAAGCTATGGTCCTATAGCTCTAGATTGGGAACAACGATTCAAGCTTTGCATATGACAGGTTCAGAGTCATTATGACACTTTTTTTGAGGAACAGAGTTTGTGTGATCACATCTTTCTAATCGATGGTTCTTTGAAGACATTTTTGCAAGAAATAGTACAATTGGTGCCAGGGGTATATTTTGTGTGCGGGAAGAGAAGAACGCATATGTTCAGCTTCAGAACAACTGATATGATACTTGTTATGTGGCAGTTGTGTTCCCAAAGATATATCATGTGGGGGATTTGGAAGGAAAATCGAACCATAGAGAAAAGCGTGGACTGAGTGCTGGTGAAGTTGTGGGAGACATATTTAGAGCGATTATACCAAGTTTAGGTGTGGTGCTAAATGACATAAAGATCAGGAAGTTGTCTATCATTGTGGATAAGTTGTCGGTTAACACAGCTCAGTCATTGTTACTCACAGATGGAGAAATAGTTTCAATAAGGGCGGTGGTGATGCAAAACCGTCTTGTGTTAGATGTGTTATTAGCAGAAAAGGGTGGAGTCTGCCGGATGCTGAAGGTCCAACAGTGTTGTACTTATTTCCCTGATAAAAGTAAAGATCTGAGGGGATATATAAGTAACATCACAGAGATAAATCATGAGATACATGATCTGGCATCTGAGAGAGTTTGGGGTGAGATTGCAAAGGGATTTGGAGTAGTTGGAAGTTGGCTTGCTAACCTAGAGAAGGGAATTCTTGGACATATCTTGAAGCCAGTCATAATTGTTGAAGTCTGTGTTATCATCTTCGTAGATATGATATGGGCATACAAATGGCACAAGGCGAGACAAATGGAGGATTCCTTTCGAGAGAGAAAGGTGGAAAGACTGCAGGACAGTCATTATGAGAATTTGAAGTGGTTGGAGGAGTTCAGACAGAGGAGACTAGCTACGACATCTGTTTAGATCGGTCTACTCTACGGTGATAAAAGTGTTTTGTGATGACTCAACATCTTCAGAGTGGAGAACTGATGTAGCGGAAATCACATTTAAATTGTAGGGGAGCATTATAATCACACGTGTAGAGCACATCCGCATATAATCCTTGGTTGTATTAACATGACGTGTTAGAATTTGAAATGTATTAACTGGAAACGTGGTGTGCTTAGGCCTTTGAAAAGTAACATGGAGAATTAACATAGAAAGTAAATGTAACTAGCAGAAGACATTAACATGAAGAACTTGTGTTGTGAACTGATAATTATTCATGTATTAAACATGTTTATTTAGTTGTGTCGTTTTAATTGTAGGTAAATGCATGAGTTGAATGTACCTTATTCTTCCATGCAGTTCGTAAAAGCTCATGTGGTGTTTCTTATGTTAGCTGATTCTTGTAGGCCTGAAATACAGTCCCCTAGAAACTCTGGCTTTAGAATTAATAGCTGAATTTCATGTGTGCTGTGCAATTTTTTCTCTCTCATGTTTTGTGTTGCAGGTGAAAGAAGCACTTTTGTCAGCTACAATAATGTCTTTGTTTTACTAGTCAGGCAATGAGAGAAGAAGTTATACCGTATAGCTTGAGTCGATGAAGAAAGGTCAATTTGCTTCAAACAGGAGAAGGCCTGGGAACCAAGGAAAAATTGTTGCGAAAGAAAAACACTCTTGTCCCATGGAAAACTACCTTTAGGATTGTACCTAGAGCAGATGGCGTGACCCGAAATGAATCCTGGCAAAGATACTTGCAATAATGTTCAGTTGGGAGTAGGGAAAGTGTCCAATTCTTCTTCTGCCTTTGGAGAGGGAGCATCTTAGAACGAGCTCCATTGCGGTAGCTTTAAGACCCATTGACTGTGGAGAGACTTCTTAGGAAGACTTCCCATGCTGACACCTTTTATTCCTCCTTTCTGAAGCTGCTTAAGTAGGGATGTCACTTCAGTTTTAGTGTAGGGGTTGATGGATGCTTTTTACTTATCAACCCTCAATGCAGGAAAACTTAGACTCATGCTTTCTGATACTTTGCATTCTGTTTCTTTAATTAATTGTTTTGTTTATGTTACATCGTCTTAATTGGATATGCAGATTTGGCTTTATTCTAATTCCGAAGTACTTTTACACTCTTGTCTTGAGGTGTCTTTATGTCCAATTATTTTTGACTTTGTAATAAACTAAATAACCTTACGTAGTTGTCTGTGGTTACTATATGTCAAAGGGATTTCTTGTTAATTAATTGGCAATAATGACAAGTTTCCTCCCTTCTACGCTTTCACGCTGCTAAAAAGAACCATGGCATTGTGTTTCTAGACCGGTCCAGAACTTATGGGCCCGGCCCTTTCACCCCTAATGAAATCCCCTGTTGCCATATGCCTACACTACAAGGCAAAGTCCTAGCATCAGTAGGAGACAAGAGAGGGGAGCATTGGGGAGAGAACGTTAATGTCTGAAATTCGGAGCACATGTCCTCCCAAGGAGGGGGTGCAATAGGACTCTGTACCCCACCCGCACAGGTACATAAGGACTGAACAAGAAAAGGGAGCTGAGGGGCGGGCAGCCATGCACATCGGAAGTTAAGAAGAACATCTACCCTCCTAAAGGAGAGATGAACTTTCACTTCCCGTCAAGCCCTGCCTCTTCTCTGCTCTGTACACAAGCATTGGAACTTAGGAGAGGTGGCAGTGAGTGATATCCTGTACCCATTATACATCATAAGTGGAAGAGGAAAGGGTGGCAGTGAAAGAAAGAGGAAAGATGGGCAGTGAGAGATAAAGAGGAAAGGAAAGGGTGGCATGAGAGATGCCCAGCACCCATTATACTCCATAGGGTGAAGAGGAAAGGGTGGAGGTAAAAGAGGAAAGGGTGGCAGTGAGAGATGAAGAGGAAAGGGTGGCAGTGAGAGATGAAGAGGAAAGAGTGGCAGTGAGAGAGAAAAGGGTGGCAGCACGAGATAAAGAGGAAAGGGTGGCAGGAGAGATGTCCTGCACCCATTATACCTCATAAGGTGAAGAGGAAAGGTCACTGCAATCAAAACTAACATTCCCTATCAATTTACACACAAGCAGGTGCACATCATGAGTGGGGTGGAGTTGGGGGTTCTGCCACTTTTGCATTTTGCCAGTGCGCTGCAGACCAGAGCACCGCTTTCAGACCTAGATGGACTGACATGACCCAACCATGAAAGCATCACCACCCCAGTCGGAGCCTCCTACAGAGCAGGGATAGCTTAGTTCGAACATTTTTGCCAGGGCTGAGTTTGGTCCCCATGCTATCCATGGGGGGGGGGGCGGATGTGAAGGTAGAGTGCTAGAGAAGATACTCCATGGATAAAAATGGCATCGGGTGTGAGAAACGCACTCTAGTCACACCCCTCATCTCAGACTCACCCAGAATCCCTAGGGTCAGAAGTCCTCTACCCACTACTACGGGCTCATGGTGGCGAGAGGTGAATCCCCAAAATCTCGAGGCAATGGCCCGCAGGCCCAGGGGTACGTACCCAGCACTGAAGCTCTATAGTAGCCGCCCCCCTCTTCCCAGTAATAACAGCGCGAGATGCATCCACAAATTGCTCACCGAGACAGCGCCAGGACTGGGTGGGTTCACCCTATAGCCAGCAAGGACCACTGCACAGCAATACCCCCGGCCCCCACTGCGCCGGCGATATGGTATGCCCCTAATAAAACACGCTCCGAGTCCTCTCCAATGCACGTATTCCAACCCAATTTACCACATTACTCAGGCATAGCATCCCCTCCAACCTCCAGGAATCCGACCATGGACAGCTACCCCCTTGAAAAGAATCCCCACCCCCCTAGACACGATCTCGCTCCCCACGTACGTATGCACGGCACGCGCAGGTGCAACATCCCGCCATACAGCGGCATACCCTCCTCCTACACTGAACCTCGATGGGGTGTTCCCTGAACACAGCGTCCCCACACCCATTACCCTCATGAACACCCATTAGTGTTTGCACAGTACGTCACACACAGGTATTTACCACGGACAGCTCCCCTCTTCCCTTGTGTTCCACATACACACCCAGCTTCCCCATAAACAGAGCCCTTACAAAAATCAACTCGCCCGCCCCATTGGCAGGATGTAACGCTCCATACATACTGCCCAACCTCAAAATCACTCCTGTATAGCAGCTACCCCCTTACAAGACCCACCGATGCACCTTTCACAGAACCCACACACAGAGAAACATCCGTGCACCGTATCCCTCGCCCCATATACAGTATCTGTAATGCACAGCACTTCCCGTATACATCGTCCCATATTCACAGCATCCCTCTCACCAACCTTCGGCCCAGAATAACGATTTAGGCGCCCCCTCCTCCTCATGTACAGCATTACCCACTGATCTCCCCATAAAAACACACCTCTTATCTACCCAGAGTCCAATGTACATCCTGCACAGTACCCTCTATCTACAGTACGGCCGTGGTATTCTGGACGCACAGTACCATATTCTTCACTACCTTTCTCCGCAGCCTACGAATGCATATCGCCATCCAATGCCATGGCCCGCTCCCCATGCACAACACCCTGCCCTCTTGTAAAAGCCAACCATGCACCTCCACCTTTCCCCCAACAAATCTTCTCCCCTTACCCAAGAGGTGACCCTGAGGATGGTCTGCGGCTCCCGCAGGAACTCCATGGGCTGAAAGGCACTGCCTGCCCGGCCGGCACCGAAGGAGGCTCCGTCCATGTCTGCTGCTGCCGCCACCGCCCGCCCGCCCGGTGCTGCGCCCGCTGCTGCTGTCTGCGCTAAGAGGGTTAGAGGCACCGGAGAAGAGGAGAGCGGAGCAGACTGCGGGCAGCTCGGCGCGCGCACCGGTCCTGACAGCAGCGCGCGCTCCCCGTCAGACAGCGCGCGCAGCCACCCAGCAACACACGCCACCGCCTGCTTAGTATGCACGCTCTCCCCTTCACACCTTAAAAAAAGCTAAACTGCGCATGGGCGGAGCTAGTCCTCCGGGGACGGCCATTTTTAGACAAGGCAACAGCCGCGAGTTTTCATTGTTCGGAGTTCATAAAACCGTGATTTCTCGCCTGGTCCTAACATGTCTTGTGTTTGGAAGTGGCCACGCCCACAAGCAAGCTTCAGCCTCTCAAATGTGACAGCGGTGTCTCCCTGCTTAGACATTACGTGAATGCCTGAGAATAAACACACCGTGTCTGCTAAAAGGGAAAGGCAAACATTTGTACAAGTGAGAACCTTTGTCTTATTTTTTTTTTTTTTTTAAATATAACAGTCTTCTTCTTGTCTATCCACGCGTAAATTCGGCAGCTCAGCATTGTCATGGCACAGGGGTCTCCAACCTTTTCTATAGTGAGAGCTCAGCTACCATACATGGCAACAGACCCGATTTAGGCGAGAGGCTCAGGATTTTGAAGCTTAAAATGGCTTATGTTTTTTAGCTGTGTCCTGCCTGAAATTGCCTATGGTTCAATGTAAGTTAATGGGATAAATGCAGTCTCCTGATTGTTTTTCAAAACCTCCCACTTTTCAGTTTTTAAATTTTGGCATGTCTGAGCTACGTCCCTATATGCCAATATTTTAGAAGAGAAAAGTGTGAGACTTAAAAAAAAAAAAGAATCAGTAGAATGTATTTCCCCTATTACAGCAGCAGCAGGTGCAGATAAGCGTGGCGGGACAGGGTGGGGCGCTGAAATAGATGGTTTCGTCTCATAAATGAAGTAAATCCAATGAAGACAAGTAGAAGTAGTTTTGTGGGTTTATTGAAGATAAAGTGATGACACCACTGGAGTGCGTCCTTCCTCTCCGAAGTCCAAACGGAATCTGTTAAGCGAGACCGTTAATACTTCAGGGAGGAGGTTGAACGCACGGGAATGCTTATTTAACAAATGCCTATTTAAATCATAATCACACAGCATGCGCACATAACAGGAACTGCGCGCATGCAACTAACAGAATGTTACTACAGACACAAGCTCATGATGAGAATGAGAGCTCGTGAAGATAGTATGCAGCACGTGAAAAGAATAAAGTCTAATCATGTCACAGTAGAAATGTAAAAATCCTTGTATCTTGAAGGAAATGTGCAATTACGAGTAGGTCTTACTGAAACAGGGTCAGGAGTCATGGGATCAACAATATGTTGAGACTCATTGGCTAACAAAGAGTTTGACACAGAATCAGTAAGGTCTTGCACTGTAAAATCATTTCTGCATGAGATCAATGAATCATCTGAGGTATGAAGTATGAACAATGTAAATCATCTTGATGAACATTCTTTTTCAAAATTCCACTGGCTTGATCTGGTGTTAATTTGATCAACATTCTCTTGCTCCACCAACCTTTATGACCCAGAAACAAAGAACCTTTAGACAATTTAAGAATTTGTACTGGAAGGGATAGTTTTGAAAGTCCCTTCTTAACCTTCTTTGGAGATTTAATCATAACCCAATCCCCAATTTTAAAATCATGAGTATCATTGCAACCTTTAGTATCAAACTTTTTCTTTTGTATAGATTGTTGAACTGCAACATTTATAAGCATGTTTTGTTTATCTTTGCAAACCAAACATGAATTATCATTAGTTCTCAACATTTTAATCCAAGAAGGACAAAGTGTTCCATTTGGATCTCTCTTCTTGAGTAGTCTAAAGGGAGAAACCCCATTTGAAGAGTGAGGAGTAGTAAGATATGACCAGATCTGTTTTTTTTAGAAACATGTCCACAGATATATTAACAGCTAAAGCCGATTGAATGCCTTCTTTTATAAACCTATTCATTCGTTCCACCAAACCATTGGCCGAAGGAGAATATAAAGCAACTTTTAAATGTTTAATGGCATGAGCGGACAACAAATTCTCCATTAGATTTGAAGTAAAATGGGAACAATTATCTGTGACCAACTCTCTTGGAAATCCTTCTGAAAGAAAAACTCTAGAGAGAAAATCAATCACAGATGATGTGCTGGGAGAAGAACAAAATTCAAACTCCACCCATTTTGAATAATAATCTACTAATACTAATATGTATTTCTTATCATTAGAAAGTACTTCAAACGGCCCTGCAAAATCCAGAGCTAGTTTTGTCCAAGCCTCTTCTGGAACTGGAACATTATGTAAAGGTGTTTTCATGGTTTTCCAGTGTTTATCAGATACGAGCGCTGTGAGGGGGATGTCGATAGATGACGGAATATGAGTTATTTTTTTATGTAATTTGCCCTATTCCGTCATCTGTCGACATCCCCACGCAGCTCCCCGCCTCACCACGGTTATCTGCACCAGCCGCTGCTGCCCTTTTGACTTCTATTGAAGCAGAGACAATTTCAGACGGGAGACAGCCAAAATTAAGCCATTTTTGGCTTAAAAAGTCAAGAGTCTCCAGTCTGGAACGGTTCTAGGTACGTTTGATCATTGAAAACTGCTGTGAGCTACTCCGTAACAGAGGGATTCGATAAATGTGCAGAGAGGCCAAATAACTTAAACACTCCCTAGAGTACCTGAATCCTGCTCCAGGGAGTGTGCAGTATTAATGGCAGATTAATAGTAGAGGAGCTGTATTGCAAAAGGTTTATATTTGGTGTCTCTGAGGATCCGTTTTGTCCATTTCCTTTTGAAACAGTGAAATGGAGAAATAAAAAGAGAGTGAGAAAGAGAGACAGAGAACGCGAGAGAAAAAGGAGAGGAAGAGAGAAGAGAAAGAGTAAAAAAGGAAAGAATGGCAGAACAAGAGAAAAAGGCAAGATAAATGAAGGAAAATAAGAAAGAAAGAAGAAGAGAAAGACAAGGAAAGAAAGAACAAAAGGAGAAAAAGAATGAGAAAAATGAACACAAAGGGACAAAAGAAAGAAGATGCAGGAAGAATGAGAGAAATTAAGAAGAAAATGAAAGAGAAAGAACAAAGAAAGTAAAGGAAAGGAAAACAATGAAAGGAGAAGAAGAAAGATTGACAAAGTAAGAAATAGAAAAAGAAAGGAGGAAGAGTATGAAAGAGAGAGAGAGAAAAGAAAAGGCAAGAGAAAGAAAAAGAAAAAGTAAACAAGAAAAGGATGGAAAGGAAGGAAGGGGAAAATGAGACAAACAATAGGTAAGAAAGAGTAGAAGAAAAAGAAAACAAGAAACAGAAAGGAAGAGGTATGAAATAAAGGATAACAATGGAGGAAGAAATTAGATAATGAAAGGAAAAAGTACAATAAGTAAAACCAACAAGAAAGAGAGAAAGAATAACAAAGGAGGAACGAGGAAGACAGAAAACGAAGATATGACTGAAAGAAAGGAAGAAAGGAGGAAAGGAAAAAGAGAAAACAGCACAAAAAGAAAGACACAGGACAGAAGAAAGGTAGTAGAGAACTAGTGAAATACAGAAAGATGGGAGAAAGGAAAAACAAATGGAGAAACATAGAAAGGGGAAGAGAAAAGAAAAGAAAGAATGAAAGAACATAGGAAATAATTATTGAGAGAAAAAGTTGAAGAAAGAATAGAGAAAAAAAGCAAAGCCAAGAAAAAGAGGAGAAATAAATAGAATGTAAAAAGAGTAAGAAAGAAACAAAGGGGAAAATGGATGAAAATGAAAAGAATCGAGGTAGAAATGAGAGAAAAAAGAAAAAAGTAGAGAAAACAGCAAGAGTAAAATATAGACAAGAAGAAAAAGGAAGGAAACTGGAAAATAATGCACAACGAAGAATGAGGGAAAGAAAGAAAGAAGTTGTAATAAAAGAGATGAAGAAAGGGGGAAAGAAACAGGAAAACCAAGAAAGAGGGGATAAAATACATTGAGAAAGGAAAGAAAGACTTGAAAGACAAGGAAAATAGCAGAAGGAAGGAGAGGCTAGTAAAAAGGAGAACAAGAAGTAAAGAAATAATTTTTCAGAAGAGGACAAGCTGCAATATCCTATCATCCTGCATTGTCCGCTTTTGAGCATCACAGAAACGGGCATTGTGTTTTAAATACCTGCCTTATCAGTTGGGCAGCTATGTAATCTCAAGCCTGCTGACAGGCAATTATAATGTGCGATCTACTCAGTGGAAGCCTGTGAGCTACTGGGAGCTCACATTCAACCTGTTGCAGACCCCTGGTATAGCATGTATCCTGTGAAACAGTGAGCAAAGAACTCACAGGTGGGCATACCTATGGCCATTTAGAGTGTTACAATAAACATATGAAAGGTGATGGGAGAAATGCTTGGAAATTCTCTACCACTGGAAACTGCCCTGGGTAGCATTCCAATCCCATAATTTTTCACCCACTATGCCATCCCAGACAGAGGTCTCCCTCAGTGTGATGCTCTAATTGCAGCGGGTGTGCATAGACATGGATCCCATGCTCACTGTGCCACTGGAACCAAGATGTGACGTACAGGCAAGGCCCACATAGGTCAAAACTGGTCTGAGGTTGCTTGTGTTCCAGTTCAGAGAGGACTTGGCATGGCAGTTCCTGGCTGCACTGTTCTAGATGGAGCATGACGAAGGCTGATTTACATATTGCTGGTTTCTGTCTGAGAAGGCATAATGGGCAAACAAAACAATAGTCTGAAACAAGGGAGTAGCTATAAAAATAAAATACCCCAACTTTGAACCGTATCTAAAAAGGCACTGAGTGGGTGGGCGAGGCAAGCAGTTACTGGCAGCATTGCTTCCTCTGAGAGAATTCTGAATGTCTGAAAATCCCTTCCATCCTTCTCATGCTGCTTCTTTAAGTCATTTATCTTTCCTTCCTTCTAACCATCTTTCTTTCTGATGGCTTTCCACCTTGCTTTTTTTCCTTCTTTCCATCTTTTTGTACTTTTATTCATCCATCCATCATTCTGTCTTTTTACTTCCATCCATCCTTTTTACCATCCTTTCTTCTTTTTTTATTCATCTGTCCTTCTTTTCTCTATCCTTGAATTTCCCTTCCTTCCTCCACCCTTCCTTCTCCCCATGTATCCATATATCCTGACTTTTCCCATCCATTCGGACATACTTCCCTCTATTATCTTCCATCCTTCCATACTTCACTCAATTCATCCTTTTTTTGCTGACCATCCACTCTTCCTTGCATTCATCTCTCCATCATCTGCCATCCTTTTTTCCATCTTTCACTCCATTCATATTCACTCCCAGGGTCGGCTTTAGAGCGGTGCAACTGGTGCGACTGCACTGGGCGCTGACCTCGGGGGCGGGGCGGGGGGGAGCACTGAGTTTTACAATAACTTAACTTTTACAGAGTTCCTTGCGGGTCCAGCTTTCAAGCAGCAATAAAAAATGTCAAGATAACTCTTGTGATTAATTTTCCTGCTAGAGAGAGAGATCGGAGTTTTTTGTCTAGTGGCAGTTTTGCCTCGCAATAAAGTAGCACAGAGGGTGAATATGCCTGCTGCAAAGAACAGATCTGCATTTCATGTGGATAGCTGAGTGGATTAGTAAAGCCAGCCTTTACCAGCACTTTAAAACAATAGAAATGTGTGTGAGAGAGGGGCTATCAAGAGATGAGGGGCACTTTGACTGATTGGAAGTGAGGGAATTAGAGAAGTAGGTAATGGGGAGGGTGCGAAAAAAGATTGTCGTCCCGGGCACCACCAGTGCTAAAGTCGGCCCTATTCACTCCATTCATTTTTTTCTCAACCCTCCACTCTTCTTTGCAATAATATATCCATCAAACCTTTCTTAATACATCCTTCTCGCCATTCATCCCATCAATCTCTTCATCCATGCACTCATCTCTTGATCTGTACATCCATCTATTCTCTCTTAATCCTTCTTAACACTACCACTTCTCTACATACATCCTTCTCTCCATTTCTAACAACCACCAGCCCTCCCTTCCATCCACTACTCGTGCAGGTATTTATGAGCTTTTAATCAGCCAAAGGGGCAATAAAAACAATTTGAATGTTTCAGTTTACACACAACTACCCTCTGGCACGCAAGCCCCGCTGAAGCTGCTAAAATGGGTGGTTCATGACACTCCTGGTATAGACTGTGGCTCTGAACAATTGTAATTGGGTGAGATTAATTCAAGCTTTCCACCCATCAGTTTTTTGTTTTCCTCAAAAATATTTTACAGCACAATTTTATAAATGCATGTATTTGGTAACACTGAAGAGGGTGAGGTGGAAAACATCAGGAGAGATTACTTTCCCCTTTATCTTGCACTGGAATCAAGCACATTTTAAGTCAGCTAAAGCTAAAAAAATATATTTTTTGCTGAAAAATCCCCAATTATCTGGCTTAATCTGAACGTTGGCTTGTAAGTAACTGTCAGAACAAGTTGTCTAACAAGCCACAGGCTTTACACTCTGTGCTCTCTTTATTCTTGGTGTTGACAGTAAATATTTAGTTTCTGACCTTAGGGCTCTATTTGGGCGGTACAGATGGATAAGGGACTGCATATCCAAGGATCCCTTACCTGCAAGAACCCTGTAGGCTATGCATAATGCCTTAAAATGAATGCGCTCACGGGTAGGGAGCCAGTGTAGAGATGCCAAAGCTGGTTTAGCGGAAGAACGCTTTGGGATGTTCATGAGCATACGCGCCACGCAGTTTTGAACAACTTGTAACTTTTGTATCGAGGAGCAAGGAGCTCCCAAGATAAAGTGCATTAGCATAGTGAGCACGGGACAGGATGAGAGCCTGAACTAGGACTCTTCTTGCTGGAAAAGGGAGTAGTGGGAGCACTTTACGGCCCATTCGTACGATCCCAAAGCAGCTTGTAGCTATTTTTTGCCCTTGCTCTCTAAAATCAAGGTTCTGGTCGAGCCAAACACCCAGACTTTTGATTTGGTCTTTAGGGGAGGGGGCAGGACCAAAAGAGCTAGGCCAGAGTAGCCCAAGATTTGTCTTTTCTTTATTCCCTAGGAGCATTAGTTCAGTTTTTGATCCATTGAGTTTCAAAAATGAATCTTCCATCCACCTTGATACTTTGTCCAGACAAAGGGCAAGGCCAAATGATGGAAGGGTCCAGTTGGTTGAAAGAAACAACCAACTGGGTGTCATCAGCATACGTGACGATCTGGATCCCGAAAGGTAGCACCACCTCTGTCAGAGGCCTCAAATAAACATTAAAAAGTGTGGGGCTCAGGGAAGACCCCTGGGGGACCCCACAGTTAAGAGGTATGGGCTTTGAGGAAATGCCTTCTTCAAGAACTTCGAAGGATCGGGCTTCTAGAAACGACTGCAGCCAACTGAGCATGGTCCCGGCAATTCCGACCTCGCTTAGCCTTTTTATCAACAGCCGGTGATTGACCGTATCGAAGGCTGCGCTTAAATCTAAAAGAATGATGGCCGCGCAGCCTCCAGCGTCTGGGATTTTTCTAGACTCTCCCACTACCACCAGGAGAGCCGTCTCGGTGCCCTGTTGAGGTCTGAAACCCATCTGGGAGGGATGGAGAAGGTTATTGTTCTCCAAGAAGGCGGACAATACCGAGTTCACATATTTCTCAGCGATCTTGCTGATAGCTGGCAGCAGGGAGATGGGGCGGTAATTGCTCCAGACTTCCGAGTCCAGAGTTGTTGTTTTCAGTAAGGCTTTAACCATAGCCCGTTTCCACAGAGGGGGGGGTCCATCCCTGAGGAAAAAGAGGCATTAATCAGGTCAAGGATTACTGGAGAAAGAGTTTTAGAGGCCAAATTTAAGATGTTAGGAGGAGCAGGGTCAGTGGGGGAGCCAGATTTCAATTTACTCATGATGTCTAGCAACATGGACGGGGTAAGTGGAGGGATTTCCTTAATTAGACCAACTCTCCCTTTGTCCAAGTTCTCCTGCTCTCCAAAATGTAGTTGAGATGTTATTTGAGGAAAGGAGGAATAAATGGTTTAGATTTTACTGGAGAAGAAATCTGCTATGGCGTTACATCGCGCAGAAGTATCTTCCGATACAGTAGGGGGAGAGGGGATGGTAAGTAAGCCCTTAGCAATGCGAAAGATTTTGCGAGGGGAATTTGCAGCTGCTAGAATTCTATTTTCGTAGTATAGAGTTTGGGCCAATTAAATTTCAGTTTTATAGGTTTTTTATGGCCTCTCTATAAGTTTGTTTTTGACTGGCAGAAAAGTCCTTCCTCCATTTCCTTTCGGCTCTCTTGCAAATCTTCTTAAGTTCACAAAGTTTCGGGGAATACCACGGATTACGCTTGGTTTCTGCCTTGTTAAATGTCGTTTAATTAGAAAGGACAGAATTCAGTGATGATTCCACCCAATTGTTAAATTTGTTGTACGCAATGACAGGATCAGGGTCGGAGGTGGGTCTGGAATTTGACTTAATTTGGTTGGATGAGAGGCAATATATAGAAAATAAACATTTAGGCCCATACGAATATGTAAACACAGGCAATTACAGATGAATGAATTTAGGGATGCCTTTATTCTCTGTTGTGCTTCACAAGGTATAAACAGCCAACGCGTTTCGCCCAAACATGGGCTTATTCAGGGCAGTATAATATGTAAGGAAAGGCGTATCCGATAGCGCATTTATCCAAGAAGGACGATTTGTGATGAATCCTAATGCATTTACTATAAGCTCGTGGTAGAGCGAGAAAGAAGACCAGACTAAAGTATAGCTGGCACTCCAATGTTCAGTCCACATTGGGTTCAGTATTTCTAGCGCGGTAGTTGCCAGTGACCGGATAACAATAAACTACGATTTTGAAGGCGGCATTCACCGCATGTTGAAACCCCGCGCCTGGTCCATTGGTGACGTCAGTGGGCCAGGGCATTTCCTACTTCCCATGGTCGCTGTGGAAATAGCTTGCGGAACCCAAGTAAAAGGAATTAAAAAATGGTCGGACCACGGCAGCCTAATGGGGTCTCTAACTAAAAGATTCTCCAAATTGGAGAAAATGGGGTCCAGTAAGTGGCCTTTGGTGTGAGTCGGGCCAGCTACTTTTTGTGTGAATTGGAATACGGCTAGCTCATCAGTTAGGTCGCGCACATCTGATTGTAGGACTTTCTCAAAATGGAGATTTAGGTCCCCAAGCAGCGTGAAGTTAGTACTAGCACTAGCCAGATTGGCTGCTGTCTCAAGGAGCTCTTTATTACATTGATTAAGGGGTCCTGGGGGTCTATAGATCAGAATCCCCGAAAATGTGCAAACGTGGGATATATGAATTGCGAAGGCAAGGCTTTCGCAATCCGTTAGCGGGCTTGCGGTGGTGCGCCAGTCAAATTCAGTTTTATAAATAATCGCAAGACCACCACCCCTTCCTGTGCCCCTGTCGAGCCTCTGAATAACATAGCCAGACGGGAGTGCTTGGACAATAGAGAATTTAGCCTCATTGTTAAACCAGGTTTCTGTTAGAAACAGCATCTCTGGGCTTTCTTCCTCAAGCAGTAGGTGAATTTCTAAGGCATGCTTCTGCATAGATCGACAATTAAGTAAGAACATTTTGAGCCCCATATTGTGGGTGATGACTGTAAGAGGCCTAATCCTCGGGCAGAATCTAAATAAGCAGTGGGGACAGTGGCTAGAATTGCTATCGGGCAACATATGATGTAGGCACTTACTCAGGGGTGCGCCCATCCCTTTTAGCTGTTCGGAGGTGTAGGAGCGTGAATGGTGGCATTGTTTGTCTAAATTAGAGAGGAACATAACAACAGTTGTTTATTAATTCAATATGCATTAAAATTGACTAATACTTGCTGCCCACAGAATTCTTATAATTTTAGAGGCACCGAATAGTCTGAATTCTTAGACTTATAGGATTTGATGTTTAGTAGTTGTGTTGGTTCTGTCATTGGCAGCGCTAGCAGGGGCAAGGGGCCTCCTATCAAGTTAAGCACTGGACAAGCACACCTGGAAAAGTGTTCTGCAAAGGGAGTATCCAACAATAGAGGAGGGAAAACAGTCGGAACACCGCAGGCAGAGCCACGCATGTTCCAACTTTGCAAGCACTGCCATGCTTGCCTTTACAACACATATGTCTTTACCACACATAAGTGTGGTTAAGACAGTGTGTGGTCTAGTTGCTGGCTGGGGGAAGCAGGAAGGATCGGGAGTGGATGGGACACAGTGAGGTAAGTGGGGCTGAGGCCAGGTTACGGAGGGAGTGGAGAGTCGTTTCTATGGGCTTGGGGTAGTTTTCAGGGCTGTGCGGTTGGGGTAGTTTTCAGGGCTGGAGGGGTTCAGGGTAGTTTTCAGGGCTGAGTGGGGTTCGGGGTAGTTTTCAGGGCTGGTGGGGTCGGAGTAGTTTTCAGGGATGTCGGTAGTTTTCAGAGCTGGGGGAGGTTTTTTTTTTAGGAGGGAGGGGGTAGTTTTAGGTGTCAGGGCAGGGGCTTGGGGGTCATGCTAGGGCTCAGAGTGGGAGGCAGGAATCGTAATAATTTTTAGGGCTTAGGGGGGCAGGGTCGTTTTTACGGCTGGGGGTTGGGCAGGTTTTAGGGCTTAGGGTATGGCAGAGTAGATTTTAGGGCTGGGGGGTCAAGGTAGTTTTTAGGGCTTAGGGGAGGGCAGTGTAGTTTTTAGGACTGGGGCAGGGAAGTTTTTAGGGCTCGGAGAGAGCGGTTGATTTACAGACTGGAGGGGAGTAGTTTTAGGACACAGGGTGGGGGCCGGGGTCTTAACTGTAAAGTCTTAACCACAGATCTATCTTTACCATACTTGCCTTAACAAAGCATAATTCGCTGTAAAGGCTTGCGTGGTAAAGGGATAGGTGTGGTTAAGACTTACGTTGTTGAGACTGCATGGAACTGGCATGCGTGGTAAACCCATGCGTGGTTTAATCATACAACCCTTTTTTATTTAGTCGCATGGCTTCTGTAAATATACAGCCATAGAAACATTGCCTGCCATTTACCCAAGGCTGATTTCCTGGCTTGATGGGCTACGATTTCCTCAGCCCATCCGGCCCTGGTAGCAGCCTGCTGTCCATCATTCTACCAAGGGAATTTATTGTGTTTCATATGCAGTAAGTAATGCCGCCACTTAATTTAGTGGACGGGCTTCATTTAAAGCCATATTTAAAAAAGAATATAAAGGCATGAGCTCTGAATAAATATGAGTTGGCACATTCAATGCTGCTGTTGAAAGTTTCTTTTTGTACCCTGCATAACCTATTTCTGCTAATGCTTTTCAGAAATGGAAACCAAAGATGGAAATTAATGTGGCAGGATGGCACATACCACTGGAATAAACAAAAACTTTCGGCACCAGCACTGTCTCATCGCTTCATACCACAATAATCACATTTTATCACTGAGTCTTTAAAAAAAGAATCAGCCAAGGCATAGTTTGCATTATGTCAAGCAATTCATTTTACACATATTCCATTTTATTAAGTATAATGTTAGCTTACTTGAAGCACTTGTGCAGACAATAACAACAAATCACTTGCAATAGCAGCAGTAGGACACACAGAACATGGGGCGTAACTTTCGGACGCCCAAAAGGTGCACCAACACAGTACAAAAGGGCACACGTGGACTACTGAAGTACAACTGGGTCTATCCTATACGACCCAATAGGGAACTCTTTTCCTATTTTACCGCTTGTTAAAATTTTCCTTATTTACCCCTTTAAAAAAAATAAAAAATAAAAAAATAGAATAGGGACGACCCAGATCCTTTTTGAGGAAGGTGGTGTCTGTTAGGACTCAGGTCAGGTTTTACACCCATCTTTGAGAGATGCCAATGGAGGAAGTGGACAGTGCCAGTGGTAGGAGTGGGCGGCGGCCTTTTAAGAAAATGTGGGTACCTGCACTTATTTCTGTACAATCTAAACACTGCACTTAAGGCAAGCTGAGGGATTGGGTCATGCTTAAAATGTATATGCACCCCTGAAAAAGTGTAACTTGCACGGGTGTAATTTAAACTTGAGCTACATAGAGGGAAAAATAAGTAAATGTATTTTATGGCTAAAGATGACCACACATGTTTTGGCACATCCAAATTTTAGGAGACAAATCAAACTTTAAGGTCGTGCTGAAAACTGTGTAAAAGTTAAATACTTAGGTCAGTTGCCACACAAAATATGTTGGCAGAAAATACGTATTGGTTGTGAGATGTTGGCCTGGTATATGCTGTCCACTAGTTAAAGTGGGCACCTTGCACCAGTCCAAACGACCTTTATTGATGATTAGGTTAAAGACAACCTTTATTGAAAGCTATCCTAGTGGTAGCTATGGAGAGCAGCCTTCAGGCTAAGTCTCGAAGGAATGTAAAGCAGCTTGGTTTACCAGAATATAACCTCCTGAATAACCAAATGAAAGCAGAACCACACATGGTATGTATAGAAAGGAGTGCCATTAAACTCCGAAACGCGTCGGACCTGGTGTTGAAATAAACACATACTTTGATTGTGGCTGCGGCTCCCGTGTTCTTTAGTCCTGTGATGGGAAAGTGAGACGCAGTGGATTGAGTGGTATATATATATATATATATATATATATATATATATATATATATATATATATATATTACCTACTGGCGGTCGCCAGTAGGTAGTTATAGTTAGGACCACGTTTCCATAGGAAATCCGCAACATTCTATTTTGAATAACTTTGGCGCCGGTTGACGAATCCTCGCAAATTTTTCGAAATAGGTGGGGCGCTACGCTCCGCTCCTACCCTGAAAGTCTCGGGGGGATTCGTCAAGCGGGGGCTGAGATAAAAGGGGGTCTCAAAACGCGTTTTTCCCATGCATTTTTCCATAGGACCTTTAGACACAGCTACAGCCCGAACGGCTGAACAGAATTACTTGAAATTTGGCAGAGAGGTAGTCCTCAGGTCAAGGAAGTGCCTTTTGTAGGTTTGGTGTAAATCTGTTCAGTAGATTCAGAGAAAATAGCCTTCAAATCAATATATATATCTGAGCCAGCGTATGGTGCGCTTACGGTGCGCTTACCGTACGCGTACGGTGGCGTGCGCGAGCGCGATTTTGATTGGCTGTTAGATCTTAGTAAACATTCGAATCGGTCGAAACCAGGAAGCGGCGGCCCCCATTTTCTCTCTCGCTCTCTGAGTTGGGCAGCAAAAACGATGCCAAAAAATGAGGCAGTTTCTTGAGATCCTAACCACCCAGCATTGATATATGGGTCCCCAAACAACCCCCAAGCCCAAATAAAAAAAAAAGAAATTTTTCGGAAGATCGCCGATTACGCTTACCGTACGCGTACGGTAAAAATTTAAAAAGCAAAAAATTATCCACACCCTCCCCACCCCGTGTGCAAATGGTGCCCGAAGGGCACCATTTGTGCATGGCTTATTACGGATAAGAAATAAACAAAGAATAAATTTCACAAAGATGCACATAATATGTCCCCCATGTGCGCACGGTGCGCGAAGCGCATTGTGCGTACATGGCCCATCCCGCATAACGTGGGCACGCGGTGCGCGCAGCGCACCGCGTGACCACGGTGCGTGCACGGCACTAACTGCGTAAAGTGTGAGCGCGGTGCGCGAAGTGCACCGCGTGCTCATTGTGCGCGCACTGTGCGCGAAGCGCACCGTGCGCGCACGGAACGAACTGCGTTAACTGGGCGCGCACTCCACGAATGGCGTAAAGTATATATATATTCACTGAAAAAACCATAGGTTTCACACATGTTATAGTTAGCTGGACATTTTACTCATAAAAAACCAATGAAATTCCCCCGTTATAGTTAGTGCAGGCAACTATAACTCACGCGACCGCAACCCTCTGCTGATGCTAATACTGTATTTAGACACTTATTTGCCCATGTCTTCTTCCATTAAATTTTAGCTATACATATATTACAAATATTTTTTTTTCATAAAGACACATATGTCATCAGCAGAGGATTGCGGTCGCGTGAGTTATAGTTGCCTGCACTAACTATAATGGGGGAATTTCATTGGTTTAATTATGAGTAAAATGTCCAGCTAACTATAACATGTGTGAAACCTATGGTTTTTTCAGTGAATATATATATATATATCATGTATAAACAGTCATTGTATGAAGCATATATTACATGAGTAGCCCACTTGGGCTCGATTATCATTAAATATCACGTTGACCCACTGGGGTATATATTGCACAAACACCTAAATGAGTTCGAAGCTCAATTGAGGTTGGGCTACATTAATTGTCAGTTTATCATTCAATATTTTTTTATACAGTTGTTGGGGGTACCACATCGTATTTAATTTAACCCACTTGGGTATTATTTGTTTTCTGACAAATTAAGAGGACTATTTTTATGTGTTGGCACAAAAATGATATATATTTTGGCAGAACATTTGATTTATGGAATTGTACCTCATTAATTCATCAATGTTTCAATTTTTGCCTGCACATGGCGAGTTTCTCTTTATTAATGACATTGAGCTTCACAACTAGTACATTTGAATGTGTTTTACTAACCATTTCAATATGGTGGTGTGTGTAACCACAAACCTCGAGGCACACCGTAGTCCTTTGTTTGTTATTATTATTATGTTTTGCACTATATCACATGCTGCACGTAAAATGTCTTACGACCCGTGATCAAGGAACTGCGGTTCTGAAACGCGTCGGGGATATTGTTTGTCCTTGCTTTAATTAATAAAGCACGCTTTGAAAGGAAAATTGGGGCTCGGCGCAATTCTTGGAATGAAGAAGGATTGTTTATGTTCTGGATATTGAGGGGTCGCGACCCTGCCGGTAGCCCGCCATCACGTAAGTGGCAGAGATTAACCGCGAACTAAAGTTTGGAGCATTTAATTATTTCTCTGCCCACTTGAACGTATCGCTACGTATCCACAGAGGGAAGGGTGTATTTCAAAGAAAATTAAGGAGCTGTGATGGACACGTATGGGAGGTCGGCTGACTTCTCTAATTGTGATCTGCAATTCCTATGTGAATAACTAGTACAAACCCGTTTTTCCTCGACTGACCGTTAGCTGATTTGAAGTTTAAGCTGGTGGAATCAAAACGTGACGGGCGCGTCACGTTTTTTCAAGCGTGTAAAGAGATTACATCTTACGGAACTGGTCATATGACTCGTTCCATACTATTCAAGCAAGATGTTGGCAAACAGGGATGTGATACGACGAGAAGCAGCGGAGCTGCTATTCATACCCACCAAAGATGGTCAAGATGGTGCGTTCAATGGATTAAGTGCAATTACGAATGAATCACGAAATAAAAAAGAACTATGGGATAAACTTTGGAAGACAGCCAAAATGGAACAGGCAAAATGGTGGGAGGCAACTGCCCTCCAAAAGTATGTGGATTTTGGAAGAGTGCCAAGAGGTTTACGAATCTTTATCACCCCTACCTTCCAAGATCCTGATCCTAACTTGATTGAGGGATGGATGACCAACAATCATGAATGTTCCACAGTAATGCTAAAATTGTTGATTAAATATGCACTAAGAGACACAGAACATTTGGCATTGGAAATAGAAAAGCTATCTGAAGTATTGAAAAGCAAATGCACAACCAACGAATTATAGACAGAAATGGAGAAATTGAAAATACGCTTAGCAAAAGCGGAGGAAGAAATTAAAATAAAAAAACAGCGGAAATTTTACCGCGATGAAATGGATTATAAACTAGGTCAAATCCTGACTTTTGGCAAGAAATTCGACCATTTACGTGAGAAAACAGCATCAAATACTGGCCAAGCACGTGAAATCACTGTTACTGAAGTAGTCAGTGATATAGTTCAAACCAATGCGACAACATCATTACAGCTACAAGAAGCAGAACTCCCAGAAGTGGTACAAGGCAAAACCCCGGAGGGAGTAAAATCCAGCATTTTAAGGGAGTACGACATCATTGCCAGGGGAAGACAAGAATCAGCAAGTCCCCAGGCATCAAGAGGTCGAGGTCGAGGTCGCGGCGCCAGAGGAGGCAAGCGGGGCGCAAAGCAACAACAAAATATACAAAGCCTTATGGGAATGGTGACAAGGGGCAAAACGGCCACACCATGAAGAACACCCTCACGGTATTGAACCTCTCTAATTGTTTGTTAACTAACGAACAAATTGATGTACTTTCTCTAGGATTGACTTTTTGTCCAACTGTGAAGTTCAATTACACCACAAGTAGGATTGACTTATTCTTTTTCACACGCAAATTGAAATTAAAAAAATGGCATGAGAACAAAGTTAAACCTATATTGTATACAACCCATGCTAAAGAACCCATATTATCCATTGGTGATATAGAAGATTTGCACACAATAAGAGAATTGGTGGATGATAATTGGGTAGATGACCCTTTGTATAGCCTAGCTCAGGAGGAAGTATTGATTGACCTTTCATGTAAAAGCGGATTTAAACCTAAATCTGTTTTTTTACCTCAGATTTATAATGATTCAATAGAGGTATTCGAAAAAGGTGTACTTAATGAATTTAAGAAATTGGCCAAAAGTAAAGTCCGACACAACAATAATCTCACTAGGCAACAACAAATAGCTATCATGGAACTACAAAACAACAGACAGATAGTTATTAAGAAAGCAGATAAAGGTGGAAATGTTGTTGTCTGGCCACTTACTATGTATTTAGAGGAGGGTAGACGTCAACTTAATGATGTGAACAGTTACACTAAAAGTGACAGAAAATGTTATGAAAGTAGTAACGAAATATATGCAAATGAATTGGAAAAATGGAGAAATGACAATCTAATTTCCATTGACGAGTACAAATTCCTATGTCACAAATTTCCTAGATTAGCAGCTATGTACTTATTACCCAAAGTACATAAAAACAAAGATGTTCCTCCAGGACGCCCTATTGTTTCCTCCATTGGAAGCATGTTTGAAAATACTTCTAAATACATTGATTACTTTCTGAGACCATTTGTACAGGCTTTACCCTCGTACATTAAAGATACAGAGCATTTTTTGAAGATGATTGATAAGGTAACATGGGAATCCAACTACCTTTTGTTAACATTGGACGTAAACAGTCTTTATACCTGCATACCACATGATTTGGGATTAGAAGCTTGCAGGTATTTCTTAAAAGATCGTCCAATTTGTTATCTAATGCACACTGAGATGATATTAAGCATGATGTCAACATGTCTGAAAAACAATTTCTTCATCTTTGATCATGTGATATATCGTCAAGCCCGAGGTACGGCGATGGGAACCTGCTTTGCCCCCAGTTATGCAGGACTTTTCCTCGGCTGGTGGGAGGAGCAGGTGGCGAGCAACAACACAGCCTTTAACCATCAGGTCGTCCTCTGGGCTAGATATATCGACGATATTTTTTGCATTTGGCAAGGAGAGGAAAATGAGGCAGAGGCTTTTGTAGAGTCTCTTAATGATAATTATTTAAATCTCAAATTTACCAGCACAATGAACAGGAACGTGATTGAGTTCTTGGATGTAGAAGTCAAGGCAGTGGAAAACCGCTTGGAAAGTCAATTATTCCGCAAAGCAACGGCTGGAAACAGCATTTTGCATGCGGGAAGTTGTCATCCAGTGAATCTCATTAACAGTATACCCTATGGGGAATTACTAAGAGCTAGAAGAAATTGTAGCTCAGGAACCGCATTTGCACATGAGATGAACACAATGAAAGAAAGATTTGAGGAAAGAGATTATTCCCAAAAAGTTATCAAAAAAGCCTGTGAAAAAGTTATGAAAATAAAAAGAGAAGACTTACTTGAAACCAAGACCAATATAGAAGTAGAAGATGAAACAATAAGATTCATCACCACGTTCAGTAATCAGGCAAATGATGTGAGAAAATGTCTGAATAAATTTTGGAAGGTGCTAAAAATTGATGAAACCTTAAAACAATACTTAGATGATTTTCCCAAAATCACTTTTCGCAGATGTCCTGCCTTAAAAGATGTCCTTTGCAAAAATACTTTACTGGAGGCAGACAGCAGACCCAAGATTCAGGGATTTTTTACTTGAACTACATGCAAGGCATGTAAAAACAGTACTAATTGTAAACAGATACATTTATCTAAAACCATGAAACCATTCATAATTAGAAAATATCTGAGTTGCAAGTCTGACTTCTGTGTAAATGCATTGATATGCCCGTGTCAATTGATTTACATAGGCAGCACCATCAACAAAGTAAAACTGCGAGTTTTGGAACATATGAGAGCGATAACCAATGAGGACAGGCAGTACCCTATTGCTAGACATTTCAAAGAATGTCATAACAAAGATATCAGTCTATTAAGGTATTGCGCCCTTGACAGAATTGAGATCTCTGAAAGAGGAGGAAACAGAACGCAAGAATTGCGCAGATTAGAATCACGACTGATAATCAAATATGGAACTATGTCCCCTGATGGGATCAATAAAGATGAAGAATTATCAGTCCATCTTGGTTAAATAGCAGTAGGTTCTAATATTTCCATTATAATTGAAACTCAAGAATAGCAGATTTGTTCTGATCATCTCTGATGGTGTTATTTTAATTTTAAAAGAAAAAATTCTTTTAACTGTATGTATCTCGTCATTTCATTCTGTTTGTATGATATTTGTGGTGCTTTTAACAGGTCTATGAGAACCATTGTATTGATTAGTGCATTTTGGTTTATTTTAAATAGGAGACGGAGTGTATGCCTGATGGAGATGAATTACAATGCGACACTTCAGTAATCAATATCACTGTTTGAAGCATAAACTAAATAAGTAGCCCACTTGGGCTTTGTTATTACCAGCATTATGTCGACCCACTGGGGTAACACTGTATAAACAGTCATTGTATGAAGCATATATTACATGAGTAGCCCACTTGGGCTCGATTATCATTAAATATCACGTTGACCCACTGGGGTATATATTGCACAAACACCTAAATGAGTTCGAAGCTCAATTGAGGTTGGGCTATATTAATTGTCAGTTTATCATTCAATATTTTTTTATACAGTTGTTGGTGGTACCACATCGTATTTAATTTAACCCACTTGGGTATTATTTGTTTTCTGGCAAATTAAGAGGACTATTTTTATGTGTTGGCACAAAAATGATATATATTTTGGCAGAACATTTGATTTATGGAATTGTACCTCATTAATTCATCAATGTTTCAATTTTTGCCTGCACATGGCGAGTTTCTGTTTATTAATGAGATTGAGCTTCACAACTAGTACATTTGAATGTGTTTTACTAACCATTTCAATATAGTGGCGTGTGTAACCACAAACCTCGAGGCACACCGTAGTCCTTTGTTTGTTATTATTATTATGTTTTGCACTATATCACATGCTGCACGTAAAATGTCTTACGACCCGTGATCAAGGAACTGCGGTTCTGAAACGCGTCGGGGATATTGTTTGTCCTTGCTTTAATTAATAAAGCACGCTTTGAAAGGAAAATTGGGGCTCGGCGCAATTCTTGGAATGAAGGATTGTTTATGTTCTGGATATTGAGGGGTCGCGACCCTGCCGGTAGCCCGCCATCACGTAAGTGGCAGAGATTAACCGCGAACTAAAGTTTGGAGCATATATATATATATATATATATATTATCTACTGGCGGTCACTAGTAGATAGTTATAGTTAGGACCGTGTTTCCATAGGAAATCTGAAAATTCTATTTTGAATAACTTTGGCGCCGGTTGACGAATCTTCATGAAATTTCAAAACTAATGGGGCGCTCCGCTCAGCTCCTACCCTGAGAGTCTCGGGGGGATTCGTCAAGCGGGGGCCGAGAAAAAAGGGGGGTCCCAAAACGCGTTTTCCCCTATACATTTTCCCATAGGACCTTTAGTCGAAGGTACAGCCCGAACGGCTGAACAGAATTACTTGAAATTTGGCAGAGAGGTAGTCCTCAGGTCAGGGATGTGCCTTTTGCATATATGGAGTCAATCTGTTCAGTGGTTCCTGAGAAAATTGCAGTTAAAAGCACATACATATCTTTAGCCGCGCACCGTGCGCGCACCGTGCGAGCACCGTGCGAGCACCCTAACGTGCGCGAGCGTAATTCTGATTGGTGGTTACATGTTAGTCAACGTACGAATCGGTCGAAATCAGGAAGTGTCGGCCGCCATTTTGTTTGTTTTCAGTGCGAGAGTGAAAAAGGAAGGTGGCGAACGTGAAAAGGGGGCAGGGTAGAGAGTTCCTGACCCCCTAGCCTTTGCCAGGGGGTCCCTGAAGGACCCCGAAGGCAGAAAAAAACATTTGAATTATTTTTTTTTTAAATCGCGGGGGTGCATACAAAACGTACAAATTCACTGAAAAAACCATAGGTTTCACACACGTTATAGTTAGGAATTAGCATTTAAAAAACCTTGCAAATTCACTTAAAAAACCATAGGTTTCACACATGTTATAGTTAGGTGGATATTTCCCTCGTAAAAAACCAATGAAATTCCCCCGTTATAGTTAGTTCAGATAACTATAACTCGCGCGACCGCCACTCTATCACAAGGATGATGTCATCAGTGATGTCATGAGTGATGCAACTGACCATGTCATGAGTGATTTAATATGTGACGTCATGAGCAGGATTGCGGGCGCGTGAGTTATAGTTATCTGAACTAACAATGCATAACGTATACACCCATAGGGTTAGGGTTTGAAATATAGCTCTGCTGAGAATTGTTAGAAATGGGTCATTAAACACATAATAGCACCTTTGAGAATTTTTGGGACTTTTCTAATTAGTGTATGTGAGCACTGCGGAGTATTGTAGGCACTGTCCATGAAAAGTATAGCAGCACAGCTGGAAGTACTGATATTGTTGAATACAAATCTGACATCACTGCTGAGAAGTACTATTCCAGTAGTAATAAGTTATGGCAGTCCTGAGAAATTCTGCTACCCCCCGCCCCCCCAAAAAGAATAGTAGTCCTGCTGAGGAGTTTTATTATTACTCAATACAAGTTTAAATGCCCTGCTGAGAAATGTAGATGATCTCACTGAAAAATGCTTGTCTGATGCGTGCTGTGACTGCAAGCTACTACTTTTGGAACTGATGCCGATTTTGGGTTTTCTGGCACATTTAGTGATTTATATTGAACTTAGCTCTTGATGAGGCCCTGGGCAACAATTATATTTTGGTTCTGATGTTGAACAATTTGTGACAGACCTTTTCTGGTTACAGTAGTCTGACGTGCCCGTGCTGAGGAGGCCCACTGATTTGTTACCTCACAGGGCCAAAATGTCAACTGTGACCATTTGAATCATTGACATTTGTTAGACCTGGCATCTTTTGGCGTGGTTTCCCTTGTCTTTTTGCTTCTGACCTCCTGTATTTATGTGCTGAATTTCATTTTTGTTTTTTTGTTGTCTTTAGGATTCAGGGCACTTTACCACTGCTGACTAGTGCTAAGGTGCAAGTGCTCTGTGTCTAAAACCTTAAAGTAATAGGTTTCTCCATGATTGACATATTTGATTTACTAGTAAGTCCCTTGTACAGGGCACCAGGTGTGCCCAGGGCCTGTGAATCAAATGCTACTAGTGGGCCTGCAGCACTGATAGTTGTTTTAAACTGCCATGCCGACCTGGCAAGTCCACCTACTTGCCAGGCCTAACCCTTCCCTTTTATTACATGTAAGGCACCCCCTGGGAAGGGTGCAGTGTATTTAAAAGTGAGGACATGTGATTTTAAGTTTTGCATGTCCTAGTAGTGAAAAACTGATAAATTCGTTTTTCACTACAGCAAGGCCTATCCATCCCATAGGTTAGCATTGGAGCTGTCTTGTAACACCTTAGAAGTGTATCTTCCAATTGGGAGACAATAGAAAATTGGAGTTTCGTGTCTCTGGACTCACAATTTAAAAACACCTGTTAATGAAGTTGGTTTTTAAATTGCAGGTCTGAAAATACTACTTTTAGAAAGTTGGCATTTTCCTTAGCTAACCATTCGGTGCCTCTGCCTGTCCCTTGAATACACATCTGGGTTGGATGACAGTGGGCTTTGTGAATTTACTCTAGATAGTCACACACAAAGGGAGGTGTGCCCTGCATATCATGATGACCCATCACCAGGCTGATGAGCCTTCCTGAGCTAGAGTGGTGGGAGGAGCTGATACTTGCTCCTGCATAGGGTTGTGCCTGTCCCCACACAAAGAAGTCTCCACTCCCTGTAGTGTGTCTGGAGCCAGGGTAAGGAAGGGCAGGGTCTTATGCATCACGAAGACCTTTCTTTGAAGTTTACCTACTTCAAAGGCCAAAACGGGCATAAGTGCTGGACCTCTAAGACCCTATATTCGGAACACTTCTGGACTGAGGACATTCTGCCAGGAAGAAGAGCTGTTGTGCTGCCAGGAGGGACTGCCACATTGCTGTTTGTTTAGCTGTGTTGACCTGCTGCACCTGTCCTGGGAGTGAAAGGACTTGACTTGGCACCTACATCCTGCTTTCTAAAGTTTCTCCAATGGCTTGAGTTGAGCCTGCCTCCTGTTGGAATTCTCAGGGCCATCAAAGACTTTACCTATAACACCTTGGTCCTTCTGCTGAGAGCCCTACTTGCCAAATCCTGTTTCTGGACCCTTGGAAGTTAGCTCCAGTGCTACCAGAAGATCCCAATGTCAAACAAATTTGAAATCGGCACCTGTCTGCAACTTTGATGCCATTCCGCTGTCTGCACCGGGGTCATGGTCCCCGCTTGACGCAACAACCGTAACTTACAATGCAGGACCCGACAAGGTCACGGCGCCTCTAAAGAACCACCATTGCAGGAGTCCCGAGCACCGCGTCACCAACGTCTAAGACGTACCACTCTGAGCCCAATGCTGCAGCTGTGGCCTAATGGTTTGACCTCAACTCCGCAAAACCAAGACCTCGCGGCTTGACTGACAACTTCATCATCTATACCGAACAGCAGTAAGGAACTGAGGTATCGCACCTGCAACCAACGCATCACCTCACCAGCGCCTCGCATCATCCCCCGGCATTAGCGGCTCACCGACCCTGCACCGCTTCCAGGAACTGACACCTCACTTGCTACAGTGACCCCTCACTTCCTTTGCGTAACGCACCGTCCCCGATCGCCAACTTGCCAACGACCCTGCCCAGCAGTAAGAAACCGAAACATCACCTGCTTTTGCTATGCCTCATCTCCCCTGCGCCTCGCATGATCTTTGATTTTGAATTTGTGGATTTGCTATTGGAGCTATTGTTTTCTAAGAACTAGAACTTTATTTAGATTGAAAACTACGTAACCTGATTTGTGTATGTTGGATTTTTGTTGTGTGGGCCTTAGTTTACTTAGATAAAAATTAGCTATTTTTCTAGGCTGATGTGGAGCACTTTTCTTGTGTTTTCAATGTATTACTGTGTGTGTGTGCAAATACTATACACATTGCCTCTGGAGAAAAGCCAGACTGCTCTAGCCAAGCTAACAAGGGGGTGAGCACAGGTCATTCTTAGTGTGTAACTTACTTACTCTGATTAAGATTGTGGGTCCCTACTTGGACAGGGTTCAAACCACTGTCAACTAGAGACCCCACTTCTAACATTGGTGGCAGCAGTGGGATGGCACTTGAATTTGTGCATTACATACAGTGATTGGTGTACACTACTGCCATATTTCAGACCACTACGTGTCAGCATACTGTTGCTTTTAATTTTTGTTACAACCTTCTGAGTTTTGTGCAATCATGTCTCATTCTGGAGAGCCATCAGTTGTCCCAGAAGATTTGGAGTTTGAGTAGGAGAGGTTGGAAACCTATATGGTACCTCAGCTCAAAAAGTTCTGCAGGGATTTCAAGTGCTCTTTTAAAGGCCTCACTAGAAAGAAGGAGCTGCAAAAGGCACTGAGGGCCTGGTTGGCAGCCAGGGAGGCAGCTGGACACCCAGAGGAAGGGAATGAGGTTGTGGATATGGAGGAACAGAGTCTGCATTTCGATTTACTTGAGCATCAGGATCTGCCTGGGGGATGGCGGCCTCCGGGGCAGGGAGCAGTGTTTCTTCTACAAGCCTGTCCTCAGCAGAGTTGAGGGACAAGCGGGAATAAAGGAAGCTCAAGTTGGTACTTGCCAAACTAAAAACGGATTTGGAAAGATATAAATTGGCAATGGAGGAGAGAAAAATGCTTTTGGCTCAAGAGCTGAGCTTAAAGGAGCAGGATTTGAAGGCCAAGTCCACCACAGATAGTGGAAGTATATCTTCAATGCAGTCTGAATGAAAGGTACACATACTCAAGAGTGTGGTGAATTATTATCAAGAGGGAGAGGACATTGATCAGTGGTTTCAGGGCTATGAGGCAACTTTACAAATGCACAGGAGCCCTGGTAGATATAGGGGGGAAGGTTGGTGGAAGCATTTTGCAGTGGAGGGGAGGGACACGTTGTTGTCATTGGGAGAACCCCCTCCTGATGAAGTACCCCAACATGAAGGCAGCCCTGATCAGGAGAGATGGAGATATGGTCTTGTCTCAGATGCCTACTGACAGAAGTTTAGGGCCAGTACTAAACTTGATTCCTAGACATGGCTTGAGTGTGTTGATTCCTTTTGCAGATCACCGGATGGGTGGGTACAGGCAGTGAGGTAACAGACTACTATGGGGCTGTACAATTTGATTGCATGGGAGCACTTTTCTAGTCTTTGTTTTCCAGAGCTGCACCAGCACTTGAGTGACAATAAGCTTACTGATCCCAGGAAGCTTGCTAAGTAGGCGGCCTATGACTCAGCATGAGGGTCCACAGGATCTGTATGTGGGTGACTCAAGCAAAGGTGGGCAGGGTCCCCAGCAGAAGAAGGAGGGGAGGACAAAAATTATTAGAGTAAGGAGTTCTCTAAAGGGCCCCAAACTAGTTCCCAGCTTATGGATTCCCAACCCCCTATTAAGAAGAAGAGTTGATTTCCTTCATGAAATCCCGCAAGGACTGGACCCCTGAAGTGTTTTGTCTGAAATTAGGAAGGGCACTTCAAGGGGGATCTCTAGTGTCCCAAGCGGACACAGCCCCCATCGTTGGGTAGTCACTGGGGATGTTGAGTGTAGCACTTGGGAAGGAATTGGTCCTTGTTAGAGGTGGCGAGCCGACTGAGATGACCCTTGTCTCCCTATGTGACAGTGAGATGGTCCAGCAAACCCTCATGCCTGACAACGCTAAGAAGTACAGGCAATATGTAACAATCAATGGAAGGAGGTTGGAGGCTCAGAGAGACACAGGAGCCAGTATGACAACTGTCCGGTGTCAGCTGGTGTCTGAAGAGCAGGTAGTCCCTAATGTGGTCCACCAAGTAGTTGCTTTAGACAATAGTGAGCTCCAATGTGTGGTGGCTCGGGTTTTCTTTGAATGATGGAGGGTCTCAGGTTCCTTGAAGGTAGCTGCGAGTCCATCCATGCCTGTTGATTGTCTGCTGGGCAATAGCCTGCAGCATACTGCCTGGAAGGAGATGGAACTCAGGTGTACTTGGAGATGTTGGGATTTGCAGAATGGGTGTGCCTGACCACACGGTCCACGGCAGCCAGAGAGGGTGATCAGAAGGACCTGGAGCCTGAAACTGTGGCCCAGGTGCCTGCCAGGAAGAGGAGGGTCAAGGGGCATGGGAAACCAGCTCCTGAAATTCTCATGGTCTGGTACAAGGCTGAACCTGAGGTGGACGCCCAAGAACCTACAGAGGACGATGTGGCCGAACTGGGGGACCTGCCAGAGCTGACCCATTGGAAGCAGGAAGGAGGCCCCATCAGGGAGGAATTCTGCACGGCACACAAAGAATGCCCCATTCTTGTGGGTCTTCAGAAACAGGCCGAGGACCAGGCAGCTGGTAAGGCCTTAGGATATCACCTGATCTATTGAGAGAATGATCTCCTGTATAGCGACCCTAAGTTTGCTGAGCCTGAGGCAGCACATGTGCTGGTGGTACCCCGTGCTTCGGAGCCTTTCTACTGGGTTTGGTTCATGATGTGCCTCTGGCAGAATTGTCACCCATTTATATTGGCCCCAAATGAGATGCGTTCTGTTAGTCCAGTCCTACTTGCCAAGTGAGTGGCAAATTTGGGTGGAGATGCAAGGCTTCCCTACAACAGTTTCCTGTCTTGATCACCCCTTTTGAGCGGGTGGGCATTGACATTGTGGGGCCTCTGGATCCCATGACTGCCATGGGCAACAGGTTTCTCCTGGTCTTGGTGGACCATGGCACCGGTATTTGGAAGCTATCCCTCTAAGAATGGTGACTGCATCCACCGTGGCCAGGGCACTGATGGGGATCTTTACCCATGTGGGTCTCCACAAGGAGGTGGTATCTGACCATGACACCAACTTCATGTCCTTGTATATGAAGGCCACGTGGAAGGCGTGTGGTTTAACCTACAAGTTCACCACTCCTCACCACCACTAAAGCAATGGGTTGGTTGAACGGTTCAACCATACCCTGAAGAGCATGATTATGGGTCTCTTAGACTCCATGAGGCATAAGTGGGATGCCTTACCATGCCTTCTGTTTGCTTATAGGGAGGTACTGCAGAAGGTTGAGCCCTTTCGAACTTCTGTATGGGCACCCTGTGAGAGGGCCTCTCAGTTTGGTTAAGGAGAGCTGCAGCAAGCTCCTAGGAATCCATCCAGGATGTATTCACTTACATGCAGGCCTTTTGAAACCAGACCACCGCCTTCCAGAAACTCACCCAGCAGAATCTGGAAGCTAGCCAGTAGGATATGAAATTATGGCATGACCAGAATACCACTCTGGTTGAGTTTCAGCCTGGTCAGAAGGTGTGGGTGATGGTGCCAGTAGAACCCCGTGCTCTACAAGACTGCTGGTCTGGGTCATTTGAGGTGAAGGAGCGCCATAGTGATGTCACCTAACTGGTGGACATGCAGACTCCTAGGAACCCTTTGAGGGTCCTACACGCCAACTGCCTCAAACCACATTTTGAGAGGTCTGAGTTGACCATGCTCTTGGTCACTGATGGTGGAATGGAAGAAGAGAGTGAACCTTTCCCGACCTTCCAAAGAGCAGGATGGGTCAGTATAGGGTGTGATCCTCTCCCATACTCTGAACCTAGAACAGCAGAGGGACTGTCGCCTGCTGCTGCAACAGTTTGTCTCTCTGTTCTGACTCATCCTAGGAGTCACCCAATAGTGCACCCACGATATTGACACTTGGTACAGGCTGCCTGTTTAGCAGAAGTCAGTTCAGTTCAGTTCAAAAAAGCTTTATTCGGCTTGTATATACAGCCATATAGCAACCACAAAAAATAAACATACAACAATCATACAATAAAACTATAAAAAGGCAGAATGTAGACCGATTGCATGGGTATGTACAGGACAAAATAATTATGATACTATCCCCATAAAAACCAGTGCATAATGAGGTAATCAGTATAAAAACAGATTAAGATGATTCTAATAAACTTAATAATTTGTATATCTTAAAGGCTAACGCGCCAGTTAATGTGCAAAATATGCAATGTAAAGTGCAATTCTCATTTCAGGACATATACAGGGCATCGCGGGAAAAACCACTACGATGCTTGACAAAGTGACAGTGCAACTTGCTGAAATTCTAGAAGATTACATAACAATGGATTTTCTGGCGCTCATACATTTTAGGATATAGGTAGCTATATAAAAACATATATCTGCACTTTCCAGATTAAACATTAACTGCATTGCACTCCTGGTAGACCGTACATTGTATTTTAAAAAGATAGGTTTTAAAAAGTATCGTCTTAAAAACGTATAAAATTTACAAAACAGCATAAAATGACAGCAACTCTGTTTGGATAAGTCATCACAGGGGCACAAAGTATTACTATACTGCCTAGTGATGGGGAAGGACACAAGGTGGTGTACTATACCCAGCCTTATGCGAGTAAGAACAAAACGGTGAGATCTTCTTGTAACTTCTGTTAAGTATAGCTGGAAACCTTCACTCAAATTATTTTCGCAATAAAAAACAGAGATGCATTGTTTGGCACAGACAAGATCTCTAGATTGTCTTGAATGACATAAAAAAGACACCTTAAGATCTAATTTAGATATACTGGCAGCTTCCTCCGGTGTTAAGAAAGGATCCAAATTAAAAAGGAGCTTATACCAGTAATAAATATGTCTGAGCCAAGGGATATGCAAACCATGGTCCAGGAATCACTGACACAATATCGAAAGACAAAAAATCGACCTACAACTATATCGATACAAAATTATCGATCACATTATTATCGACATCACATACTTATTTAAAACATTACACAAATATCGAACACACAATATCGAACTACATAAATATAGGTACACAAAATATCGCAAACACAGTTATCGAAATCCTGAAATCTCGACGCTCAGTAACATACATATACTTCATTACAAAATATCGTAAACTAAAATATCGACCACTAAAATATCTCCATTTTACTAATATCGACTATATAACATTCAATTAAAACCTAAAATCAAACAACATAAACACCAAATAATGTCTTTTAACTCTACACAAAATTAAAATTAAACTATTATATATTTACTACATTTAAAAATCGATTAAAAAAATTAACTACTTACTAAAACATTATTAACAACCTTCCTACATTAAACAACTATATTATTAAATTATACTTTATCAATTCATGCATACAATACATAATATAATGTTTACAAAAATACATATAGAATAATACACCACAAAACGACTAATTAGCGTTTTCCTTATTAGGAAACTAACTACCAGAATAAAAAAAAAACAAATTCGAACTAACCAATAAAAACACTCCTAATTCAAACTAACCAATAAAACACAGATTACAACATCCAAAGCACTATAAAAAGAAGTTCAACTTCATTCACAGTCCAGAACCAAAAAAACGAAATTGAATGAAGAAGAAAATCTACTGGATTGCAACTACAGATATAATGAAATCAACATAGAGGAAATATTTAAAACTATCAAAAGTAAGTTAACTATATTATACTCATTAAGACTCTAATCTAATAAATTGTAATTACAATATACATACACTATAAATAAATAAATGTCTTCTTTCTATTTCATGTTTTCACTACAGGAAACTCCAAAAGAAATTAAGAAAATACAGAACAGCACCAAAAAAGATACAACTAAAAAGTAAGGTGCCGATCACGATCCGGTAAAAACCGGGTACGAACCGTCGGTCGGAGCGTTTTCCCCGTTCGACTCGTACCCGGTCGTAAAACTTTACAAACATGGAATTACGATTCGCACGGAAACACCATTTCCGTACGAATCGTAAAAAACACCGACCGACGAAAATATACATACGAATGTGATCCGGGAATGCTGCGACGTGACGCTTTCAGGCAGCGTTTCACGACCCAGGAATTACGATTCGAACCGACAGCAGTCCGGACGGCAATATTTTCACGGCACCCAAAAAGTGCCGCAAAAGCGAAGTACGGCGCGAATCGACCAGAGTAGGTGGCCCGGTACGCACCGTACCCCCCCCGCCCCCGTAGGTACGCGCTGACCCCCCCCAGCCCCCGTAGGTACACGCTGAACCCCCCTGTATGTACACCCGTGTACGTGTCGAACCCCCCCGTGTACGTTCGAGTCGAACCCCCCCATGTACGTTCGAGTCGTACCCCCACCCGTGTATGTACGGTGCGTACCCCCCGTGTATGTATGGTGCGTACCCCCGTGTATGTACGGTGCGTACCCCCCGTGTACGTTCGAGTCGAACCTCCCCATGTACGTTCGAGTCGAACCCCCCCATGTACGTTCGAGTCGTACCCCCACCCGTGTATGTACGGTGCGTACCCCCGTGTACGTTCGAGTCGAACCCCCCGTGTACGTTCGAGTCGAACCCCCCGTGTACGTTCGAGTCGTACCCCCACCCGTGTATGTACGGTGCGTACCCCCCGTGTATGTACGGTGCGTACCCCCCGTGTACGTTCGAGTCGAACCCCCCATGTACGTTCGAGTCGTACCCCCACCCGTGTATGTACGGTGCATACCCCCCGTGTATGTACGGTGCGTACCCCCGTGTACGTCCGAGTCGAACCCCCCCCGTGTACGTTCGAGTCGAACCCCCCCGTGTACGTTCGAGTCGAACCCCCCGTGTACGTTCGAGTCGTACCCCCACCCGTGTACGTTCGAGTCGAACCCCCCGTGTACGTTCGAGTCGAACCCCCCCGTGTACGTTCGAGTTGAACCCCCCCCGTGTACGTTCGAGTCGAACCCCCCCGTGTACGTTCGAGTCGAACCCCGTGTACGTTCGAGTCAAACCCCCCCGTGTACGTTCGAGTCGAACCCCCATGTACGTTCGAGTCGAACCCCCCCGTGTACGTTCGAGTCGTACCCCCACCCGTGTACGTTCGAGTCAAACCCCCCCGTGTACGTTCGAGTCGACCCCAATGGCTACGCACCGTACATACACGGGTGGGGGTACGACTCGAACGTACACGGGGGGGTTCGACTCGAACGTACATGGGGGGGTTCGACTCGAACGTACACGGGGGGTTTGACTCGAACGTACACGGGTGGGGGTACGACTCGAACGTACACGGGGGGGTTCGACTCGAACGTACACGGGGGGGTTCGACTCGAACGTACACGGGGTTCGACTCGAACGTACACGGGGGGTTCGACTCGAACGTACACGGGGGTTCGACTCGAATGTACACGGGGGGGTTCGACTCGAACGTACACAGGGGGGTTCGACTCGAACGTACACGGGGGGGTTCGACTCGAACGTACACGGGGGGTACGCACCGTACATACACGGGGGGGTTCGACACGTACACGGGTGTACATACAGGGGGGGTCGGCGCGTACCTACGGGGGCTGGGGGGGGGTCGGCACGTACCTACGGGGGCTGGGGGGGGGTCGGCGCATACCTACGGGGGCTGGGGGGGTCGGCGCGTACCTACGGGGGCTGGGGGCGCGTATGCGGGCACGGCTCCATGGTTGCTATGGGAGTTCGGTGCGGACGGTGATTTTTCCATCCGGTTGTAACCTCGGACGCACGGGATGGATCGTGATTCCTCGGTCGGACTTCACCTTTCACGTTTGTACGGTAAATCGTCCGAGGACGTGTCGGACACATTTTCCGACCCGAGGACGTGTGGGGAATGATTCCCAATGCGGTTCGTATGGACTTTTTACCATGCGAATCGTGATTGCCAGTTCGTACGGCACTTGTACGATTCGTACGGTAAAAAGACCGGATACGAGTCGCACGGGGATATTTGTTACCGGATCGTGATCGGCACCTAAGTATTTCACAACCAAAAATCAACTAATAGATTAAAATACCACCCTAATTAAATCCCAATGACAAATCCCCTAACCATTCCCTATAAAAATATATAAACAATTATTAAAACAAATGTACTTTTCTTTTCCAGAGGAAGAAAATACTAGAAGAAAATTCCACAAATAAAGAATAAAAAGCATTCTACTCAAACACATCAAAACCAACTTTGTAAGTATATAGTAACTAAATATTGTTTTTTTTCTACAGAAAATTAATACAAAAGCATATATAATAACTATAATATATATTTTTCATAGATAAAGCTACATCAAAATGACTGAAGGAGCTGAATTCATAACAAGCCAGAAGGGAAAAATGTTACTATGCTATATGGGATACACTTACACACAGGAAAAAGTGTATGGTTTAAAAGTTAACTGGAAATGCACTAAATACTACTCTAATAAGTGCTATGGGCATGCTACAACACGACAAACAACAGTACTGTACACTAGAGAACATAACCACCCACCAAACATTACTGAAATAGAAGTCAGATCTGCTTTAGAAACTATAAAGGAAGCTAGCACAAGTTCTCAAAAACCTACAAGTGTAATTTTAAAAGAGCAGCTTCCCAAAATTCCTAAAACTGCTACTACACAAATGCCATCTGTAACTTCACTCAAAAGAACTATAGCACGTACTAAAAAAACCACTACTACTTCAACCCCAATTCCTCATACATAGAGGTGCCGATCACGATCCGGTAAAAACCGGGTACGAACCGTCGGACGGAGCATATTCTCCGTCCGACGCGTACCCGGTCGTCAAAATATACAAACATGGAATTACGATTCGCACGGGTACACCATTACCGTACGATTCGTAAAAAAGCCCGACCGAACAAAAAACACCTACCAATGCGATCCGGGAAAGCGCCGACCTGACGTGGGGACGCACGCAGCCAGCCATTCACGACCCAGGAATCACGATTCGCACCGACGTCACCCCGCACGGGGAATATTTTGCGGCAGCCAAAAACTGCCGGGAAATCAGGACGACGCGAACAAGGACCACCAGTACGCGACGGACAGACGACGACGCGAACAAGGAGGACCAGTACGTGACGGACAGACATGGACCCGAACCTACGAGTCATCCCTGCCCTCATAGCAGTCCACCTCCTCTACAGGTTACGACGCAGACGCCGCAGAAGGTCAGAATAACTAAGGGAGGGGGGAAAGTGGGGTGGGGTGGGGGTGGCACTACCAGGGCAGGCCACAAAACAACCACATGAGTGACACACTACACATGGCCTGGACATACCTGACTCCCATGCCCTGGTCACCACGAGGGGGTGGGGGCGTGTCCTGATAATCCAGCGACCGCCACAACGGAAGTCCGTCACCACGCGAACCGGCAACACAACCAGACAGGTACGTCCCGTACCCACGCCTGAAGAGCGTGGGTACGAGTCGGACCACGCCCACACACGTCACCCCAACAATGGCGGGACGGATCGCACCCACGTGGCAAAGGCCTGGGTACGGGCCGCACAAACATCACATAGCGTGGGGACGGATATGTACGGACCCTACCCCCACCCCGTATGCAAGGAGCGTACCCCCCACCCCAACAGTGAAAGTACGACCCGTACCCCCACCCGCGTATGCATGGAGCGTACCCCCCATGCCAACAGTGTAAGTACGACTCGAACCCCCACCCACGAATGCAAGGAGCGTACCCCCCAGCCCAACAGTGTAAGTACGACCCGTACCCCCACCCACGAATGCAAGGAGCGTACCCCCCACCCCAACAGTGTAAGTACGACCCGTACCCCCACCCGCGAATGCAAGGAGCGTACCCCCCTGCCCAACAGTGTAAGTACGACCCGTACCCCCACCCACGAATGCAAGGAGCGTACCCCCCACCCCAACAGTGTAAGTACGACCCGTACCCCCACCCGCGAATGCAAGGAGCGTACCCCCACCACACCAGTGTAAGTACGACCCGTACCCCCACCCGCGGACGTACGGAGCGTACCCCCAGCCCAACAGTGTAAGTACGACCCGTACCCCCACCCGCGGACGTACGGAGCGTACCCCCAGCCCAACAGTGTAAGTACGACCCGTACCCCCACCCGCGGACGTACGGAGCGTACCCCCAGCCCAACAGTGTAAGTACGACCCGTACCCCCACCCGCGGACGTACGGAGCGTACCCCCAGCCCAACAGTGTAAGTACGACCCGTACCCCCACCCGCGGACGTACGGAGCGTACCCCCAGCCCAACAGTGTAAGTACGACCCGTACCCCCACCCGCGAATGCAAGGAGCGTACCCCCCTGCCCAACAGTGTAAGTACGACCCGTACCCCCACCCGCGTATGCATGGAGCGTACCCCCCATGCCAACAGTGTAAGTACGACTCGAACCCCCACCCACGAATGCAAGGAGCGTACCCCCCAGCCCAACAGTGTAAGTACGACCCGTACCCCCACCCGCGAATGCAAGGAGCGTACCCCCCTGCCCAACAGTGTAAGTACGACCCGTACCCCCACCCGCGTATGCATGGAGCGTACCCCCATGCCAACAGTGTAAGTACGACTCGAACCCCCACCCACGAATGCAAGGAGCGTACCCCCCTGCCCAACAGTGTAAGTACGACCCGTACCCACACCCGCGGACGTACGGAGCGTACCCCCACCACACCAGTGTCAGTAGACTCGTACCCTCACCTCTAATGCAGTGTGCGTACCCCCACCGTGTATGTGCCAAGCGCACATATCCAGAAATCGGAGGTGTGTGTGCAGAGTCCACCCAGCAGTGCCCTGAGACAGGAGTGGTGGGTGTGGAGTCCTCCCAGCAGTGCCCAGACACAGGAGGGGTGGGTGTGGAGTCCTCCCAGCAGTGCCCTGACACAGGAGGGGTGGGTGTGGAGTCCTCCCAGCAGTGCCCTGACACAGGAGGGGTGGGTGTGGAGTCCTCCCAGCAGTGCCCTGAGACAGGAGGCATGGGTGTGGAGTCCTCCCAGCAGTGCCCTGAGACAGGAGGGGTGGGTGCAGAGTCCTCCCAGCAGTGCCCTGAGACAGGAGGGGTGGGTGTGGAGTCCTCCCAGCAGTGCCCTGACACAGGAGGGGTGGGTGCCCATCACTCCCAGCAGTGCCCAGAGACAGGAGGTGTGTGTGCAGAGTCCTCCCAGCAGTGCCCTGAGACAGGAGGGGTGTGTGCAGAGTCCTCCCAGCAGTGCCCAGAGACAGGAGGTGTGTGTGCAGAGTCCTCCCAGCAGTGCCCTGAGACAGGAGGGGTGTGTGCAGAGTCCTCCCAGCAGTGCCCTGAGACAGGAGGGGTGTGTGCAGAGTCCTCCCAGCAGTGCCCTGAGACAGGAGGGGTGGGTGCCCATCACTCCCAGCAGTGCCCAGAGACAGGAGGGGTGTGTGCAGAGTCCTCCCAGCAGTGCCCTGAGACAGGAGGGGTGGGTGTGGAGTCCTCCCAGCAGTGCCCTGACACAGGAGGGGTGGGTGTGGAGTCCTCCCAGCAGTGCCCTGAGACAGGAGGGGTGTGTGCAGAGTCCTCCCAGCAGTGCCCTGAGACTGGAGGGGTGTAACACATGTGTGTGAGGCCAGAATTATCCACATGCATACTGGCTACAAGGGAACATGTCCCCATGAACTCATGTCAACAGACTCCACACACAAGTACAGTGATCACCAAGGATGCCACGATTGTCGCAGGTGGAGACATGGCCCTGCATGCATGGCCAAAGTAGAAGGGCTCCGTCACACACACAGCTCATGTAGACACAGCTCTGCGCTAAACATTGGGAACACCCTGCAGGGAAGAAAGCTGGGTACACAGAGGAAGGAATACACCCTTGGACAAGTGCACCATGCAGTAACTGCCTACATGAACAAAGAAAGTTAGCCAACACCTTGTGATGGCACACAGATCACAGGGTCCCACCAATGAGCAGTACACTACTACATATCCCACACACCCAAACCCTTACACACCACCCAAAACCATGTAGCAGCCCCACCAACACCAATACCAGCATAGCAGTAGTGTGATAATGAAAACAAAATTAAGCTTTATTCAGCAGGAGCACAATGTCCGTGGATCGCAGGCAGTTCAATCTTCACAAACCCCATAGGGCAGTCAATGATTCTCAGCTGGATGGGGGACACAGTGGGATGCGTGTCCCCTACCTTGCCTGCACAGTCAAATGGCATCGTCTTCCACACTGGTGAGGGCATCAGGGGGGGGGGAGCAACAGGCACCGCAGGGACATCAGGGCAAAGGGGCGGCGTTGTGGGTGCAGGGATGGAGGAGTCCACCACAGGGGGTGGGTCAGTGCCAAAGGCGGAGGCCAGGATGGCACTACACACCTTTGCAAGGTCATCCAGGGAGTCCCCTGCACCCGAAGGGACCTCAGGCCCCAAGGAGGGGGGGGGTCAGAGGGATGGGTCGCAGCGCCACCGGGGGAGGGTGGAGACAGGGGGGGAGACTCAACCACCCTGACCGGGGACCTCCGTGACCGCTTGCGTGGTGGTGTAACTGTGGGGCTCAGGGACAGAGCGGCCATGAAGGAGTCCTTGGGGGAGATGTGGCCAGGAGAGCTGAGGGGAGGGGATTTGGAGGGAGTGGACTGGGTGGAATGCGGACTCCCACTATGGCTGCGTGTCACACGTTTGCCCCCCGACCCAGTGGGTGTGCCTACCTCACCCTGTGTGTGCGTGTCAGGAGGAGTGCGGTGGACCTTCCCTGCTGGTGTGGTGCCCGTGTCCGTTGATGTGGGTGCATGCCGACGTCTGGGTGTACGTGTGACAGGCATGGGAGTGGGAAGTGTGGATGGGGCAGGGGTAGGTGGGGGGAGGTCGCGCTGCAGGAGACCCACTGCTGCAGTCAGTGTGGAGTCGATGGACCTCAGCAAGTTGCGTTGGTCAGCCTGCGATGAATGAATGCCCTCCAAGAAAGCCTCGATGTTGGTGAGGGTTTTGCCGTGGGCATGGAGGACATTAAGGATCGCAGCCTGACCAACCTGCAGTTGCCGCTGGATGTCCACAGACTCTGCATTGGCGGCAGCAGTGGAGACAGGGGCAGGGGGCGCGGTGCCTGGCAGGAAGGAGACATGCTGTGACCGGGCACGCTGGGAAGGGACACGAGCAAGTGGGAGGCGGCTGGTGGAAACTGAGGGGGCGGTGCGAGGTGTTGTTCCGCTGTCAGCTGCTGGTGCAGCCTCCGCCCACTCGGCGACATCGTCCCCGGACCTGTCAGCTTCGTAGTCTGATGTGCCAGTCGACAGGTCCTCGGCCACACTCTCCTCCGCCTCTGTCCCACTCGATGTGCCAGACCCGATGTCACGGCTGGCACTGGTGCTCGGTCCCTCCGCCTGGTCTGTGTCCATGTCTCCCTCTGTGTCCCCCGACGATGCTGTGTGCAGGGTGGAGAGACAGAAATTATTCAGACACCTGTACACATCTGTCACATGAGTCCAATCTACATAGGTAACATTGCATGGCCTGAAAAGGAAGATCCCTAACATCTACTGAACAGGGTACCGATGTAGGGCATGCAACACACAGTTGGTTGAGCCACCATGCCACTGAAATACCATGGAGAGCATGAGACAATAGCTAAACACAGGAAAAGGAGTCTGACATAGCACCCAGGTCCTGGGGACAATCCAGCACTGCATCTGCACCACACAGCGTTTGCGAAAATACCGATGACCAGGGACCATATCCATGAACTTGAGACACATGCTGCATAGGTAATGCTGAAAACATGCACAACATGACTCGGTCACTGCACATTGCGTGTGTGTCCAGGCACATCACACACTGCCCAGACCCAGCAAGTGGTAATCAGGATTTAACACATAGGCATTGCCCGCCCCAACAAGACCCTACACGAGGCAAATTGTGGAGACACAGGTGGCACCAACATCTCATGGTCTGGGTGATACACACAGGGGCAGGCAAAAAGCAAGATTGGACGCCAAACAGCCAAGGTGCGCCTGTACAACTAATGAGGTACCAGTGCCCATCCTCAGATGAGTATAACAAGACACACAGGCACTGGCAACTGTGAGTATGAAGAAGGACAATCAGGTCAGGCTGCACAGTGGACACCTGTACAAATTAGCACGTCTATATACATGGTGACAGGGGACAATGGCACAGAGCACAACTTACGCTGTAGACACTGACAGTGGCCACGTTCATGATGACACATACACCACTGAGGAAAAGGTGCCCCAGGGGACAGTAGTGGGCACGCAACTACATGCTACTGAATGGTAATGACAGCAACACACGTCACCATCCCTGCACTATGTGTATCGCACAGTCATGCACATCATGTCACAGGCCACTACATAGGACATGCGCGCTGTAAGGCATGACACATGAGAGACCAACTCCCATGTCTGGAGTCAGCATCAGTGCCAACTGACATGGAACCCACATGCAGTGAACTTGACAGTGCACAGGCAAGGTCCCACAACCTGTTACACACCACCCCCACACATGATGCTACAGACATTGTTCCCGTGGACAAAGCGCCAGCCCACATTACCCTGTGAAGGAGTGACTACACACAGACCAGGGAACACATTGCAAGGAGGGGAAGGGTGGCAGGGGCACAGCGCTATACTGGGGCAAACAGGATCTGCACAGCACCTTTAAACCCTGCCAGTGGATTCATGCTACTGTGCCCTTACAAATGCCGGTGACACACAACAAACACACATGTACCTACCCCCTTCCGGCTGCTGCATCGCCTGTAAGCGCCTCTCAAGGTCTGGAAAGACCACCGGCAGCACACGCCTGTGGAGGTGGCTCAGACGGCGGCGGCCGCGGTTCTTGTGGCTCTCAGGTGAGTCCCCCAGCAGGAGCCGTGCAATCCTCCGCGTCCAGCACCGGATATCCTGCCAGCGTTTCCTCACCTGGGCCAGGCGCCGCCTCCGACCATCCACACCCCTCACGGCACTGACGGCGGTCAGCCAGATCTGCTCCTTGGCAGTGGCGCCTACCTGTGAGGAGGAACAAGTGACACCACATCAATACACCAGCCACATGTCACAGAGAGACATATGGGTACAAATTAGCTGGTAACAACAAGGCATGTCATGCAGCCAACGCATTGCACCTTTGTCATAGGGACATCATCCCCTGGTGAGGGAAAAAGCAGTACGTGCCACAGTGGGTACACAGGTGGAATGATGGCAATGTCACAATCAATGATCTAGGCTCACACTGTGCATCACACCCACCCCTCCTGGCTCAGGGCACTGCTGTGAGGACTCCACACCCACCCCTCCTGTCTCAGGGCACTGCTGTGAGTGATAGGCCCCCACCCCTCCTGTCTCAGGGCACTGCTGTGAGGACTCCACACCCACCCCTCCTGTCTCAGGGCACTGCTGTGAGTGATAGGCCCCCACCCCTCCTGTCTCAGGGCACTGCTGTGAGGACTCCGCACCCACCCCTCCTGTCTCAGGGCACTGCTGTGAGTGATAGGCCCCCACCCCTCCTGTCTCAGGGCACTGCTGTGAGGACTCCACACCCACCCCTCCTGTCTCAGGGCACTGCTGTGAGTGATAGGCCCCCACCCCTCCTGTCTCAGGGCACTGCTGTGAGGACTCCGCACCCACCCCTCCTGTCTCAGGGCACTGCTGGGAGGACTCTGCACACACCCCTCCTGTCTCAGGGCACTGCTGGGAGGACTCTGCACCCACCCCTCCTGTCTCAGGGCACTGCTGGGAGGACTCTGCACACACCCCTCCTGTCTCAGGGCACTGCTGTGAGTGATAGGCCCCCACCCCTCCTGTCTCAGGGCACTGCTGGGAGACATCAGGCACCCCCCCCCCTGGGACCCCCCCGACAGTACATGGCATGTGTGTTACACCTGGACGCAATGGCAGAAGTCACAGTCACCACATAGGGACAGTCTGTGGCAGTGGCCTATGCACTCACCTGATAACCTGGTCGCCCATACAGCATGGAGTACTGTGGGAGGATCACATCCAGCAGAGCCATGTTCTCCTCCAGGGTGAATGGCTGTGTCCTCTCCACAGCCCTTGACATGGTTCCAGGGAATCAGTAGCAGCAGCTGGGTCGACGAATGCAAAGATGTGCAGGCAAGTGCTCCCTCATGGGACCTGGCTGCCTTATATGTGCCCTTCTGCCCAGTCTCATGCACAGGAGTACAGAGAGATTGGTCACTCACATTTGCATCCTATGTTTCCACCAATCCCTTCAAACCTAGCAGTCTGTGGGTTCTCTATCGGTTTCATTCTCCTGCATGATGTCAGCCCCACAAACACATTGCAACAAAGTAGACAAATCCCAACTGACTTCTGCTGTGCACCTTCCAGAACAATTTCGAATTTTGAACTTGGTCTCCATGACAACCAGCATGCCTGTAGGCCTTAATACTTGTCCCCTATGTAATTTGGACCATCACACACAGGTACGGTGCGTGTGGGGGCCCTAGGGCACCCCAAATGCATGGCAACGGCCCGTACATGCATGCCTACGCTCTCCATCACTTTTGGTCTGCACGCGTATGCGTACTCGTAGTGGTACGGACCGAACACTCGCATCTACGCTCACTATCACTACGGGTACGCATACGCGTGCAGACCCATAGTGATAGTGAGCGTAGATGCGAGTGTACGGTCCGTACCACTACGGGTACGCATACGCGTGCAGACCCATAGTGATAGTGAGCGTAGATGCGAGTGTACGGTCCGTACCACTACGGGTACGCATACGCGTGCAGACCCATAGTGATAGAGAGCGTAGATGCGAGTGTACGGCCCTATCACTATGGGTCTGCACGCGTATGCGTACCCGTAGTGGTACGGACCGTACACTCGCATCTACGCTCACTATCACTATGGGTCTGCACGCGTATGCGTACCCGTAGTGGTACGGACCGTACACTCGCATCTACGCTCACTATCACTATGGGTCTGCACGCGTATGCGTACCCGTAGTGGTACGGACCGTACACTCGCATCTACGCTCACTATCACTATGGGTCTGCACGCGTATGCGTACCCGTAGTGGTACGGACCGTACACTCGCATCTACGCTCACTATCACGATGGGTACACATACGGCAGCACTCCCACAGTGATTTGGGAACATGCACAGGCCCTCTCAGCAGCAGTACGGCGGATTTTACACATCACTGTGGTGATAGGCGACACACATGTCGGAATAGGGCGGACATACTTGTCCATGGATGGACATACTTGTCCAGGAATGGACACCAAGGCATCGTCTGTGCATTACCACATGTGTGGGGCACAGGTGTCACAGGCTGTGATGTGGAACATGCCTCCTGAGTGGAGAAGGCACCAGATGTATGATGAGATGTGTACATGTGTACTGTGTGAGGGTGCAATGTGTGCCAGGCATGCCCTTGACTCCTTTGACATGTGTGCATGTGGGACTGCGCACTTGGGGTGAGCGTCACTGGCATGGCACGGACACCAACACACGGAAGTGTCCCATGATGCCCGGTACAGGGGTCATGACACATGACTCATCACTACCCACAGTGCACAATGTGACTATGCCATATATGTGTCCGGGATTTACATCGGGTTGATGTTGTAGCACCCTCAAAAGCTGCAGCCGTTGCAGCAACCAACATGTGGCTGTGTGTAGATTGTCATTGCACACTGTTCCCAACACCATGCCACATGTGTTACCGGATGTGAGGTGCACATGTATGCAAGGGACACGGAGTAGCGTGACAAGGCCATGTCAGCAAACTCACAAGGAATGTGTGGGGAGTCATGACATGTGCACCTTCATGGCAAGGTGTGTGGGCTGGACTAGTGTAATGTCATGTGACCTGTGGCTCAAGTGTTCCGCTGCCAGTCTCTGCAATCAGCATCACACTTCTGCTGATGTGTGGGTGTATGTCACTCCTGTCTTGCGTCGGGCAGTGCACTTGCACTGGGACACAGCTATTCCCATGGCGTGGCATGGGGAGGTTCTCAATCACCGTGTGTAGCTGGGTCTTGGAAGGAGTGTCACCTTGCATCCATACGTGTCCTGGGCATGTAGCACATGCCTGACTCCCTATGTGGCATGTGTGTATTGCCAGATTTACATGTGCTCAGTAGACATGAGTTGTTCTCGTAGTGCACTCACTCTTCCTTGTCACTTCCACATTACTGCAGAGCGCCTCCTGTTGCCCGAAGAATTCCAGACTTGGCCACCATGCAGGAGAATGACAGGATCCGGCTCTACCGCTTCACCCAACCGTTGATTCTGGAGCTGACGGCGAGACTGGCACCACACCTGCAACCGCAGCACAGGTATCCTACGGCACTGACACCCCAGCTGAAGGTAATGGCTGCCCTACATTTCCTTGCCACGGGTACCTTCCAATATACCATAGCTCATGTTGGTGGCATGTCCCAGAGCATGTTCAGCGGTGTGCTGCATGATTTCTTGGAGGCCATGTTGATTCACCTGGATGACTTCATCAAGTTCCCAACCCCTGAACAGATGACTGAGGTCAAGCGTGGTTTCTATGCCCTGGGAGGGATGCCCCATGTCATTGGGTCCATAGATGGGACACATGTAGGTTTGGTACCACCACACGCACGGGAGGTGGCGTACCGCAATCGGAAGCACTACCACTCCATCAATGCCCTTGTGGTGTGTCTGTCCAACATGGTGATTTCACATGTCTGTGCTCGTTTCCCAGGATCAGCACACGATGCCTACATCATGAGGCGTAGCGGGATGCCTGATATGATGATGCAGCTGCGCAACGAACGTGCATGTGTTGTTGGTGGGTACAGTCTGTCTGTCCTGTATTCTGTTTGGCCGAGCAGCACTACCGCTTCGCCAGTTCTAACGATATCCATGTGCTTTCCATTTAGGGGACGCTGGCTATCCCAACATGCCTTGGCTGCTGACACCTCTCCGCAACCCCATCACGCCGGCCCAGCTCCGCTACAACACCGCCCATGGCCGGACAAGGCGAGTGATAGAGAGGACGTTTGGCATGCTGAAGAGCCGATTCCGGTGCCTCCACAAGACCGGCGGCGCACTCCCATATGCCCCGGCGAAGGTCTGCAAGATCTTCATGGTCTGCTGCATGCTGCACAACATGGCAGTTGAAAGAGCTGTGCCCCTCATCCTGGATCAAGATGACGAGGACCATCCACACGTGGAGGACGAAGGGCTTGGCAATGGGGCTAGTGATGTGGAGGATGTGGAGCCGCAAGAGGACATCCGGACTCGGCTCATACGCGACTTCTTTGCTTAGTGGTGAGTACCAGGGTCTGAGTGTGCACGCATTGGTCCCCGTGTGGCATGCGTTGTGATGTGTGTCTCCACCTGCATGTATGGCACGTGGGTCAGAGGTGTGTGTGGGTGTGTCACTGGAGTGATGGTGGCAGTGATGGTAGTATTTCCCCAGGCATAATTGTGACCTAGCATGTTGTCATACATACATGTGTCGAGTAAATGCACATGCAAGTGGCTGTGCTTCTTGTGGCTGACTTCTTGTGTGTCTCTCTTCCCCAGGTACCTGCGCATGCCGTTTGCTGGTTGCATTGTTGTGGCACTGCTATTCCTCATGGACATGGCATCGTGGGCTGACTCAGCGTTACAGGCACGGACACGTTTGGAAGTCTCCATGGGGTAAGGGATGCATCTGGGGTGTATTGGGTGTGGCAGTTGTTCACGATGTGTGCACACTGCCCCGGTCGGGGTTTGGGTCCTCTGCAGACATGTGGCATCCCCATGGGACACGACATGCAGCTGGGTACACCTGAATAGATGGGCTGCCTGGTTGTCAGTCATCAGTGATGGGATAGTGGATTGTGATGAAGGCATCAATGTGTGTGACACTGCCCTCGGACACATACGGTTAACATTGTCTTGACATGGCGTGGGACTTCCACATCAGCGGATGTATGGTGTATGGCAGTCTCTCCGTGAGCAGCTGTGGGTATTTAGCTGTTATCCGACACTTGTGTGCCAGTTCCATGGCTATCACGCATTTGTGCTGCAGAAGGGGGGTGCCAGTGTTGGAGCCACATGTTACTCCACATGATGTGTTCATGTGTACTTCAAGTTGCCTCTGCAATCCCAAACACATGACTATTAAAGGTGTCCCTATGCCTCCAAGGTGCCTCTTCTCAGTCAATGCTGGTGTGTTGCCACGGTGCATCCTGCATGTCTGGCATGGTATTCCCTGATTGTGGCTATGTGTCAATGTGTCGAGTGGCAAGATGCAAGCTGTGTGTGTGTGCTGAGACTGTGTAATGGGCATGATGTCCATGACTGTGTGGGTATTGTGACATGTGCCATCCCCATGCATCCAACGTTGTCCATGACCCCATTCTCTGCATCCACCGGACTCAAGCTTGCAGGACATGGTTCTGCCACCTGTCTACACGTACCTGGGTGCCCCCCAGGACACGGGCCAGGATCCCTGACCTCTGCGCATGACTGTTGCTGTACTCAATGTGTCTGTCAGCACGGTTGTTCGGCCACCCCCTCAGCTGGTTCTGACCATCACGGGTGTGTATGGTGCTCCATGTCTGTCTTGCCTAGAAAACTGTGACCCATGTGTCCTGTGCCAGACTCAGGCCCCAGGGTGTGGATGGTTGAAGTGAACAGATGACTCAGGCATGTTTAGACTGTACAAGACACATGTTAGGTAATAATGCTACCAGCAGGCATCTACTCTTAATAGTGTGATTTATTATTGGGGGGGGGGGGCCAAGTGAGGGCCTTTCCGGGATTAGGGAATCCAAAGTTCAGTAGGGGAGTTGGTGTCCTTGCCATTGGAAATCCTCAGAGTCCATGCCACAGTCTTTGTCAACATTGGTCAGCCAGTGACCAGCAGGGCCATGTGGCAGAGAATGTCTCTTGATGCTGTGATGCTGTTGCTCCAGTGGGCCAGGTGCCAGGCCAGGTGTCCTGGGAGATGGTGATGTAGCAGCCACCCTCACGGTCCTTTCCGTGGACGACCCGGCTTCCTGCGGGGAACCTCAGCAGCAGGCCGTGACGACGTCTGGGATGCTCCGTCGGATGTTTCCTCCTCCTCCTCATGATCCCTCCCTGTGGGTGGTGATGTTCTCCGCCTTCTGGCACAGGGAGGGTCGGCCATGGTGTCGGCCATCCGACGGAGTTCAGCGTGAATCCCCTGGGACGCCGTCACTTGCTGAGCCTGTCTGTCCTCCATCCTCCGTTGGTGTAGCTGTAGACAGGCTATTAGCTCCGCATGTTGCTGGGCCTGCTGGACCTTGATCCCCTCGAGGACGGACACAACCTGGGCCATGCCCGTGGTGTCCTGCCGGTATGAGTCCAGGATGTTACGGACATGGGAAAATACCGGATCCCCAGCCAACTGGTCAGGCTCGCGCCTCCGCCGTTCTCCACTCCCACCACCCCTGCCCACTTGCGTCTGGCCTGCACTTGTGGGCACATGGGGTCTCCGGGACCCCTGAGGGGTGGCATTGGCGTTGTCGCCTGCCTCCTCCTGGGTGCCCGGGACACCGTGTCCCTCCTGGCGAGCCTGGCTGCATTGTGGTGTTGGGGCAGGGATCCTGGGTGTCTCCTGGGATGTGGCAGGAGTGGGGGTGGTGGTTGGCACGGTTGTACCTGACGCAGGTGCTGCAGGTGGTTGGACACCAGAGGGGCCAGGTCGGTCGGGGTCGTCCGCAGAGTGGTGAGAGTGGTCGCTGCCGGTGGGATCGGTCTCCTGCAGATCCGGGTCCTGTGAGTGTTCCCCCCCAGTGTTGGGGGGTGCAGCACGACGTTGACCTGTGTGTGAGAGAGACAATGTTAATTTTGATCCATGCAACATCCATGTTTCATCCGTTACAAAGTTGGCACATTTCCTCTTGGAATTAGGATCTGTCTTGCATTCCACTCACAGTGCACTTGTGCATGTGTGTGTCCCTTGGGCACCAATTTGGCCCCTTTAACTATGTGTGGCACAGTCTTACTTGCTGCGTCAAGTGTGACTGCAGTCAGCAGTGGAGTGTGCATGTGTGCCGAGCTATGCATTTGCGCCTTCCTTGTAGCACTGTACATGTGCACATGGAGTGGATCCACACACTCATATGATGCAGGTGGCTGTCCTTGTGCTCGTGTACAGGTTGTAACATGGCCCTGCGTTTTGCCATGATGAAGAGGGGGGGTTCTGGCACTGGCCACCCTTGTCTACATGCACGCAGTCCACCTGCTGACGAGCAGACATTCCCACACACCAAAGGACTGATTTGCTCTCCCTGTGTCTCCCTCCTTCTCTGTCCCCCTCTCCCTCCCTCTCTGTCCCCCTCTCCCTCCCTCCGTGTGTCAGCCTCCTCCCTCTGTCCGTCTCCCTCCCTCTCAGTCCCCCTCTCCCTCCCTCTCTGTCCCCCTCTCCCTCCCTCTCTGTCCCCCTCTCCCTCCCTCTGTGTCCCCCTCTCCCTCCCTCTCTGTCCCCCTCTCCCTCCCTCTCTGTCCCCCTCTCCCTCCCTCTCTGTCCCCCTCTCCCTCCCTCCGTGTGTCAGCCTCCTCCCTCTGTCCGTCTCCCTCCCTCTCTGTCCCCCTCTCCCTCCCTCTCTGTCCCCCTCTCCCTCCCTCTGTGTCCCCCTCTCCCTCCCTCTCTGTCCCCCTCTCCCTCCCTCTCTGTCCCCCTCTCCCTCCCTCTCTGTCCCCCTCTCCCTCCCTCTCTGTCCCCCTCTCCCTTCCTCTGTGTGTCAGCCTCCTCCCTCTGTCCGTCTCCCTCCCTCTCAGTCCCCCTCTCCCTCCCTCTCTGTCCCCCTCTCCCACCCTCTGTGTCCCCCTCTCCCTCCCTCCGTGTGTCAGCCTCCTCCCTCTGTCCGTCTCCCTCCCTCTCAGTCCCCCTCTCCCTCCCTCTCTGTCCCCCTCTCCCTCCCTCTGTGTCCCCCTCTCCCTCCCTCCGTGTGTCAGCCTCCTCCCTCTGTCCGTCTCCCTCCCTCTCTGTCCCCCTCTCCCTCCCTCTCTGTCCCCCTCTCCCTCCCTCTGTGTCCCCCTCTCCCTCCCTCCGTGTGTCACCCTCTGTCACCTTGGCCCAGCTTCCTGGGCACACACTGTTAGCAGATCTTTGAGTGGCCCTTGGCCTGTTGATGTGAGTTTGTTTCTGATCTCCAGGCACCCATTTTGTCTGCTGTGTGTCTGTGCGCTGCTGCTGTGGTGGTGTGTGCTGCCACTCTTTCACACTGTTGGCTGTTCATTAGCTGCTGGCATGTGCAAAACAGTGCCTTCACCCCCATGTGTTGATGCAAGGCGTCCGCCATTTGCTGGCAAGTCATTCCTGTGTTGGGACACAGTGTTTGTCTGGCTGTGACCTAGGCCATATGGGCAGAGGGCATTGTTGTCTGCTTTGGAGTCGCACTATGTGATTCTTGGTGCCCAGCCTCCCGCCATCCGGGTTACCGTGTCATGTGTTGTTGTCTTCTGTGGCCTGTGACTTGACATTGTCCAGCTGGGTGCATGGGGCATGGTGGCAGCAGTGGCATGTGCCTGCTCATGGAGTGTGGTTGAGTAATGCGATGGCTTGTGGTGGTTGCGTGCCTGTTATTAATTTTGGTTGTGGTTGCAGTTCCCCCCATGTGAGGTGCGTTGTTTGTGTACTCACCCGGGTCTCGGAGTCCTTCTACTCCTTCAACTGCCTCCACCGGCAGTATGGCCATCACCCTCTCCTCCCAGGGATGGTACTGTACGGCTCTGCGGGAGGGCCCTCCTCCGGTGGCGTTGGCCTGGTCGTGTTCCTCCTGCCTCTTGGCTCTGACCCTCCTCCGCAGATCGTACCACCTGTTCTGGCAATCCTGCTTGGTCCTCCTGGTGTCCGCAACAGCATTCACAGCATCGACGATGGTCTGCCACATGGCTGTTTTGGCTGCCTGGCTGGTGCTTCTGACCAATGTTCCAAAGATCTGTGGCTCGACTCTGAGGATTTGATCAACAAGGACCTCCAACTCTCGGTGACTGAACTTTGGATTCTTGGTAGTGGGCATGGTGAGGGGTGTGGGTGGGGATGGTGTGGGTGTGGGGGGGGGGTGTGGATGTTGGGGGGGGGTGTGGATGGTTGTGTGTGTGTGTGAATGTGATGAGAGGGTGTTTGTGAGGGTGGTCGTTTGAAGGTGTGCAAGTGTAAGGTGTGGTGTAGCTTGTAGTCTGGTTCTGTGGTGTCTGGCAGCAGTGAGTCTGTTTGAAAGGCTCATGGTTTGTGTGTGTGGGCCCTTTTTATTGGTCCATGGGTGGGTGTGGCAGTTTTTGAATTTTGGGTGGGTGTGTTATAAGGAGTGGTGGTGTATTGGGCCTCTGTTTGTTTTTGGCAGTTGCAGGTCAGTGATTGTGTTATTTAAGTGGTTGTTGGCCATGTTTAGTGGCTGTGTGCCTTTCGACTGGTGTATTCTTGTGTTGTTTTATTTTGTCCTGGTTGTGTACGTGCGTTTTGAGCGTGTGTGCGGTGTGTACATGGGCCATTTGGTTGTACGATTTTGTCCTTGTGTGTGGCTTTGTAAGACTCGTACATGCGGTTGTGATGTTGGGGCATGGGGTGCGCTCCGTACTTAGGAGGTTGTGTTGGGGGTGCGCCAGGAACGTACTGGGGTGGGGGTACGACTCGAACGTACTTGGGTGTAGGTACACGGGGGGTACGACACGTACAGGGGTGGGGGGTGTACATTGACGGTGGTACGACACGTCCTGGGGTGGGGGTACGACTGGAACGTACTGGGGTGTAGGTTCACGGTGGTACGACACGTCCTGGGGTGGGGGTACGACTGGAACGTACTGGGGTGTAGGTTCACGGTGGTACGACACGTCCAGGGGTGGGGGTACGACTGGAACGTACTGGGGTGTAGGTTCACGGTGGTACGACACGTCCAGGGGTGGGGGTACGACTGGAACGTACTTGGGTGTAGGTACACGGGGGGGTACGACACGTCCTGGGGTGGGGGTACGACTCGAACGTACTTGGGTGTAGGTACACGGGGGGTACGACACGTACAGGGGTGGGGGGTGTACATTGACGGTGGTACGACACGTACTGGGGTGGGGGTACGACTGGAACGTACTGGGGTGTAGGTACACGGGGGGTACGACACGTCCAGGGGTGGGGGTACGACTGGAACGTACTGGGGTGTAGGTTCACGGTGGTACGACACGTCCAGGGGTGGGGGTACGACTGGAACGTACTTGGGTGTAGGTACACGGGGGGTACGACACGTACAGGGGTGGGGGGTGTACATTGACGGTGGTACGACACGTACTGGGGTGGGGGTACGACTGGAACGTACTGGGGTGTAGGTACACGGGGGGTACGACACGTCCAGGGGTGGGGGTACGACTGGAACGTACTTGGGTGTAGGTACACGGGGGGTATGACACGTACTGGGGTGGGGGGGTGTACATTGACGGTGGTACGACACGTACAGGGGTGGGGGGTGTACATTGACGGTGGTACGACACGTACTGGGGTGGGGGGTGTACATTGACGGTGGTACGACACGTACTGGGGTGGGGGTACGACTGGAACGTACTGGGGTGTAGGTACACGGGGGGTACGACACGTACAGGGGTGGGGGGTGTACATTGACGGTGGTACGACACGTCCTGGGGTGGGGGTACGACTGGAACGTACTGGGGTGTAGGTTCACGGTGGTACGACACGTCCAGGGGTGGGGGTACGACTGGAACGTACTGGGGTGTAGGTTCACGGTGGTACGACACGTCCAGGGGTGGGGGTACGACTGGAACGTACTTGGGTGTAGGTACACGGGGGGGGTACGACACGTCCTGGGGTGGGGGTACGACTCGAACGTACTTGGGTGTAGGTACACGGGGGGTACGACACGTACAGGGGTGGGGGGTGTACATTGACGGTGGTACGACACGTACTGGGGTGGGGGTACGACTGGAACGTACTGGGGTGTAGGTACACGGGGGGTACGACACGTCCAGGGGTGGGGGTACGACTGGAACGTACTTGGGTGTAGGTACACGGGGGTACGACACGTACTGGGGTGGGGGGGTGTACATTGACGGTGGTACGACACGTACAGGGGTGGGGGGTGTACATTGACGGTGGTACGACACGTACTGGGGTGGGGGTACGACTGGAACGTACTGGGGTGTACCTAGACGGGTGGGGGTATACATACACGGGGGGTACGTGTCGGACGTACGGGGGCTGGGGGGAGTGTTGGGCGCGTATGCGGGCACATGTCTCCATGGTTGCTATGGGTGTTCGGTGCGGACGGTGTTTTTTCCATACGGTTGTACGCTCGGACGCACGGGATGGATCGTGATTCCTCGGTCGGACTTGGATTTTTACGTTTGTAAGGTAAATCGTCCGAGGACGTGTCGGACACATTTTCCGACCCGAGGACGTGTGGGGAATGATTCCCAGTGCGGTTCGTATGGACTTTTTACCATGCGAATCGTGATTGCCAGTTCGTACGGCACTTGTACGATTCGTACGGTAAAAGGACCCGATACGAGTCGCACGGGGGAAATTTTTACCGGATTGTGATCGGCACCATAGTGAAGTTATTCTAAGTCCAGAACAAAGTATAACTTTAAACAAAGAACCATTTGTCATTTTTGATAATAAAAACAATGACAAAAGAATAATAATATTTGGAACAGCTAATAATCTCTGTAAACTACAAGAATCACAGAACTGGATGATGGATGGGACTTTTACCATATGTCCCAAACCCTTTTTCCAACTATATACAATACATGTCCTATATCACAATTGCAATATCCCATTAATTTACACATTATTACCAAACAAACATAACTCCACATACACTGAACTATTAAATACAATAAAACAAAAAACAAATAACTTTTCCCCACAAAAAATAATCCTAGATTTTGAACATGCAATGATTAATACTATATTAAAAACACACCCCCATACCTCCATACAAGGCTGTTACTATCATTTTAATCAATGCCTATGGAGACACATGCAAAAATCAGCCCTAAGCATTGAATATGCAACTAATTCAGCTTTTGCATATCAAATAAAAAAACTCATAGCACTAGCTTATGTACCTGACACAGACGTAACAGAACATTACAACATTTTAATAGACAGCGCCTTCTACAAACAAAATGAAGAAAAACTAAGTTCACTATTGGACTATTTTGAAGATACATGGGTCGGCAGACTACATAGATCTGGCCACAGAAGAAACCCTAAATTCTTAATTCCCTGGTGGAATGTATACAGAAGCACATTAAATGGAGAATCCAAAACTAATAACGCAGTTGAAGGATGGCATAACGCCTTCCTACAATCAACAGGCAGAACAAAACCAACACTAGAAAGATTTATATCATGCCTACAAAAAGAACAGAGTTATCAAGAGTTCCGAATGGAACAATCCATAACTCAGCTAACTCCAAAAACCTCAAAACAAACTAAACAAATGTATAAATATCTAGAGCAACAAGTAAAATTGTACCCTACTACCAAAGGCCTAGAATACTTAAACATCATAGCTAAAACACTTCTTTAAAAGACCAATACAACTAAATGACTAATTACTCTTTTTCAATAATATCAAACACATAAAATACATTTATCTTATTACAAAAATAATTACTGTGTGTAACATATTTATACATATTGTCAAAAATATATTAACACACATTAATAATATTTGTAATAAAATAAAAATAAACAATAATATTAAACAATACCCACCCACAAGAAATAATAATAAATTAACTTACCAAGTTTATTCCAAACTCTAAAAAATCCATTTCCTGCTTACACAATCCAAACATAAAAAAAAAGGGTTCCCAAAAAAAATGCAAAAATCCAACTGTCGATTAAATCCATAATCCATTCACCAAATATCCTTCGAAAAACCATGAAAAACCCGAAAATAGTTAAAAATATTAAAAAACGATCCATGAAAACCGAAACATTTAAAGAAGTGTAAAAAACATATTGTTCAATAAAACGAACACACACTTCTTTAAAAAAAAACGACTCCATCCGAAACGAAGAACCTAGAAAAGAAAGTATAAAAACAAAGCAACATACATTCCCACCCACATAAAACAACACATAAACACTTACTAACAATAATACTAGATTTAAAACAGTTCTAAATATACATTAAACACCTTAAACCTAACTCTCAAAACATGCCTACACAACGTTAAAAACACGTAAAAACACAACACGCAACTCTAACACATAACATTTCCAAATATAACTAATATATATACAGCTACACTAAACATTATCTAACTAGGCTCAAAATAAAGTTTTAAACCATCTAAAACATATAAAACAAACCTTACCTTTCACGACGCGAAGTAACTCCCAACCGAGAGCTTCCCTTCAAACCAAATGACCCAAAACAACATTACCGGGTTACAAAATAGAGTGCCCAAAACATAATAAAACATTTAACTATACCAAAAAACCCTCATTAAATCAGGTAAAAATTAAATTCACACACAAATATTTTATATTATTTAGCAAAAATACACCTATTTTTTTCATGTACCTACAAATTGTCAACAAATGTTCCTAATGTGTAAAATTATAAAAATAAATATTACAAAATATAAAATATTTATTATTATAATTTCTAAAAAGAAAATACTACAAAACAATGTATGAAAAATTCTTACAAATATTTTGCATGAATGCTAACATTTTATTTATGTTAAAAATATGTTTGTTTTGAAAAAATTGTAAAAAAAAATAATATTAATATTTTACATATTAATATTAATAAAAAACGTATAACATGTTTGTACTACAAATATTAAAATGTTTATATATGAAAATATTTGCCAAAAGTTTTGTATAAAGATTTACAAAACCTATTGCTATGTTAAATTTAATTTAAAACACTAAATTCTACAACATTATTAATAATAATTTTAATTTACTAAAAAATTGTAGAAAATATAGTAAATGTACATAACATTTGTTCTGACCTATATTCAATATGTTTGAATTTAATTACAATGTAAATAATAATATTTCTGAATGATCTTACTCAAATGAATAAACAATAAAAAATTTGAAAATGTACAATAAAAACCATGTTCTTGTCTTATTAATTGTGGTTCTCTGATTATTAATATTTACCTTCTATTATGAATATTTAACACATAGAAAAAATTGTTTTTACAAAAATAAAAATCAATAAATATAATAAAATTACAGAATGCCATTACCCATTATTCCAATACAAAATATTCATATTTTTTCCTACTAATAATATTAAATATATCAATAAACATATCACATTAAAACTTTAAATGTATTTATTATCCTAAACTATAAATATTGAATTAATTAGTACAAATCCAATATATAATAATAAAATACAATTAATATACACTAAAATATATTTTTACTATTGCTATATCAATGTAATGTAATTTCATGAAATACCAGACAGTAAACCTCAAAATATACTATAACCACTGCACTTAACAATAATCACAGTACATGTTCCAAAGTAAAAATAACTAATTCTACACTTCCAATGCTATTTAAATTAATTAAATCAATAATAACAAATATACACAATTTATATACTATTATAACTACAAACTATAACAAAACATGATAAATACTTAAAACACTAAACATAAACTATTACCTATTTCCACTCTAATCTACAATAAATTGTAGTAGCTAGATGCTGGCCAGTAAACATTAATAATTTCCTATTACCACTCCACTGTACAATAGGATACAGTAGCTGCTGCTCAGTAAACATAAACAATTTACTATTCCCACTCCCATCTATAATAAATTAAAGTAGGTGCTGGACAGTGACCATAAATAATTTACTATTCCCACTCCAGTCTATAATATATTAGAATAGGTGCTGGACAGTGACCATAAATAATTTACTATTCCCACTCCAGTCTATAATAAACTAGAGTAGGTGCTAGACAGTGACCATAAATCATTTACTATTTCCACTCCAGTCTATTATAAATTAGAGTAGGTGCTGGACAGTGACCATAACTAATTTACTATTCCCACTCCAGTCTATAATAAATTAGAGTACGTGCTGGACAGTGACCATAACTAATTTACTATTCCCACTCCAGTCTATAATAAATTAGAGTAGGTGCTGGACACTGACCATAAATAATTTACTATTCCCACTCCAGTCTATAATAAATTACAGTAGATGCTTGACACTGACCATAAATAATTTACTATTCCCACTCCATTCTACAATAAATTAGAGTAGGTGCTGGACACTGACCATAAATAATTTACTATTCCCACTCCAGTCTATAATAAATTAGAGTAGGTGCTGGACACTGACCATAAATAATTTACTATTCCCACTCCAGTGTATAATAAATTAGAGTAGGTGCTTGACACTGACCATAAATAATTTACTATTCCAACCCCAGTCTATAATAAATTAGAGTAGGTGCTTGACACTGACCATAAATAATTTACTATTCCCACTCCATTCTACAATAAGTTAGAGTAGATGCTGGACGCTGACCATAAATAATTTACTATTCCCACTCCAGTCTATAATAAATTAGAGTAGGTGCTGGACACTGACCATAAATAATTTACTATTCCCACTCCAGTCTATAATAAATTAGAGTAGGTGCTGGACACTGACCATAAATAATGTACTATTCCCACTCCAGTCTATAATAAATTAAAGTAGATGCTGGACACTGACCATAAATAATTTACTATTCCCACTCCAGTCTATAATAAATTAGAGTAGGTGCTTGACACTGACCATAAATTATTTACTATTCCCACTCCATTCTACAATAAATTAGAGTAGATGCTGGACACTGACCATAAATAATTAACTATTCCCACTCGAGTCTATAATAAATTAGAGTAGGTGCTGGACACTGACCATAAATAATTTTCTATTCCCACTCCAATCTATATTGAATTAGGGTTACTATATTTTTTAGATTTTTTAAACTAATTACTAATTTCTAAACACTACCCACCCTTATCCCCTATAAATCCTACATCCCTCTTATTAAATTAATTATCTTCTTAAAATTGTTACATTTTTATTCAAAGAACATTTCTAAATGTAAATTTTTTAAAATAAATATTACATTTTATATATATTTCTAAAACACTCCCCACCCTTATCCCCTATAACCCCTAAATCCCACTTATTACATTTATTTTATTATTAGAATTATTAAATTTAACTTTTAATACCAAAATTGAATTTTCCATTTTTTGTTTTAAATATAAAATATTACATAGATTTCTAAAACACTCCCCACCCTTATCCCCTATAACCCCCAAATCCCAATTATTACATTTATTTTATTAAACATTTTAAATTTAAATTTTAATACCAAAATTGAAATTTCAATTTTTGTTATAAAATATTAAATATATTTCTAAAACACTCCCCACCCTTATCCCCTATAACCCCAAAATCCCACTTATTAAATGTATTTTATTATTAAAATTTTTAAAATTAAATTTTAATACCAAAATTGAAATTTCCATTTTTTTATATAAAATATTAAATATTAAATATATTTCTAAAACACTCCCCACCCTTATCCCCTATAACCCCAAAATCCCACTTATTACATTTAATTAATTATTAAAATGTTAAAATTTCAAATTTATTCCAAAATGTATTTATAAAATTAGATCATAAATTTTAAAATTTAATTTTTATTTCCAAAACACTCCCCACCCTTAACCCCTATATACACAACATCCCACTAATAAAAATATTTTCCTAATTAAAATGTAAATATTGCAATTTTGTTCAAAATTTAAATTCAAATTGTACAAAAATTGATTAAAATATTTTATTTCAAATATATATTTTTAAAACACTCCCCACCCTTATCCCCTATAAACCCAACATCCCGCTCCTAAAATTATATATCAAAATTAAAAATATTATATTAATAGAAACAAAATTATTATTTTTAATACACTTAAATAAACATTTTCTAACACTTCTAAACAATAATTTTTAACAAATCACAAAATTACAAAATACTATCCTTTTTCGATATTTTTACAACACGATATTATGTCTTTCGATATACTATACCTCGATATTTTACTACACATAACAATCTCGACATTTTTTACATCGATATTAATAACAGAGATATATTGTTCCATCGATATTTTAACTTCGATATTTCTGTATATCGATATTACATTTCCGATATTTTGGCTACTCACCATGGTCCAGCCTTAGACAGTCTCTAATTACTTTTTGGGTAAATATGGTTTCGGTTTTAGACCAGATGGATCGCCATAAAGCCAATGGACGAAGAGCTATGAGATCTTTAATATAATCTAAGCCCACCTCCCTATGGATTAGCTCTGTGGAGGCTGATGCAGGGGTGCTCAATAGACGCCTCAAAAATGAGTTTTCGTTGAGTTGAATACGGTTACCACAAAGGGAATAGTGCCCCCATACACCAGCCCCATATAAAGTGGATGATAAACATCTGGCTTTGTAAATCGAAATCATATCCTTGATTCTACTATTCCCAAGCTTAGAGGCAAATCTAAATACACCGTTAGTATTTTTTACCATTTTAAGGCGCACATTTTCACATTCATTGTCCCATCTCCCGTCACCAGAGAATGTGACACCAAGATAACAGAAACTAGTCACGGATTGAATTTTAGTCTCATCCAGGAAGAAAGGCCTTTTAACCCCTTTCTTCTTCCCGCAGGTCATTACATAAGTTTTTTCTTTATTAATTAGCAGTTTCCTACTGTCAATAAACCTACAGAAGCTGCTAATTAGGCGTTGGAGGCCAATTTGGGTACAAGACAGGAGGACGGCGTCATCCGCATATAGCAGTATTGGGATAGAATCGCCATCTACTCGGGGGGCATCAGCAGGAACTTGTCTAAGGGTTGTATCAATTTGATTAACAAATAAAGAAAAAAGCAAAGGGGCTAAAACACAACCCTGCCTGATGCCTCTAGTCACTCTAAAAAAAGGAGTGGATTCCCCATCGGGCCCAAAACGCACTTTACAAGAAAGCCTTTCATATAGTCTGGCCAAGAAATATACAATATCTTTTGGTGCACCCATTTCCAAAAGTATGGGCCATAAAATAGAATGTTCGACCAGATCAAAAGCACTGCTGAGATCGGCGAAACATAAAAACAAGTTCCCTTTTTTGACCGTAACGTATTTATTTATGATGAGGTCGAGGTTCAGGCACTGTTCCATCGTACCTATTCCCCTCCTGAACCCATACTGAACTGGTGATAAAATAGTATTTTCTTCTGCCCATATCTCCAGTCTATTAAGGAGTATTCTACTCAGAATTTTAATCGATGAGTCCAGGAGGGAGATAGGGCGGTAGTTCTGTGCCTCGGACCTGGACCCCTTCTTGAATAAGGGGACAATAATAGATTGTCCCCAGGTCAAAGGAAGATTGCCTTCTATGGCAGCATTAAAAATACGGGTTAAAATTGGTGCCCATAAATTCATCTCCTGCTTGTACAAATCCACAGGAACACCATCTGGGCCCGGAGCTTTACCCCCTTTACTTTTTGACAGCCCCAAATAAACCTCATCCAGGCTAATGGATAAAGGTGACGATAACCATACGGAGTTGTGATTTGCTAAAAAATCTAAAACCAGCCTATCAGGATTAAAAATATTAGAAAAATGATCAATCCAGTCGTTGCAGTTTACATATGACGTTAATTCGGGGATGGTATCAGTCTTAAGAAAAGGGCAGTTAATTGTCTCCCAAAATAAACCATTGTTGTTCGTGTTAGCTGCTAAATTGAGTTTATGCCATAACTCCTCCTGTATTTCTTTTTTCCGAACTTCCATAGAAATTTTATAATTATGGCGTTCAGCTTTAATAAGAGTATTATCCCTGGGTTTAGTGACCAGGGCATTTTTCAATTTCGACAAGGCCTGGATACAATTTTTGTCAAACCAACCAGCGAGCCTGGTTTTCGATGGCCTGCTCCTACCTGTCAATAAACCTTTAATAACAGTATTAATTTTATAGAATTTGGTAAGCAGTATGGCAGGTACTATCTCATTGCTTAGGCAGTAGTCAATTTCTGTTATACATTTAGTTATAACTTCTCCCAGGAGTTTAACAGAATTGACGTTGGCCCACTTAATTCTCACCCCATTTGGTCTCTCTGCAACTATATCTCTAACAGAACTGACGGGGTCTGAATGTACGTTTCCCCACGTCAGTAATGTTACAGAGATGCTATTATGATCACTTACTGCTTGCTCTGTTATCCATAAATCGGTATACGCAGTATTGCAGGAGACAAGAATGTGGTCAATGTTAGAGTGGGCACCCCTGCCTGTGAAGGTTGGGCATATGATATTGCCCTTTTTCAGGGAGCAGTCGAGTAACTCTAGGTCCAATTTAGCTATCAAATTATTAAGAGAGGTTCCATAATCGTCGTGGGGGAAATGGATATGTGGAGGGCTAACATTATCATCTGTTTCCCCCAGGAAGCCGCATGTCCTTTGGTTTGCATATGGCCAAGCCTGTATATTAAAATCTCCTGTCCAAAGTAAAATCGGTTGGTTCCTAGAACCAGCCAGCAACTTGTCTATCTCTCTACCTATTTCATGCACAATGGGAGCCCTGCGTGCATCAAAGGTATTGTTATAGTAATTAATAACAAATAAGTCCTTGCCAGTGGCATGCGCCAAACGTAATAACTGAGCGTAAGGGTCCACCTCATAATAGGTATTAGGCTTAAACTTAATTAATTTAGTTGAGACCAAAATTAGGAGGCCACCCTTCGCCCTTCCTACTGCCGAGTTCACAGCCAATACCCAGTGTGATGTATAACCTTCCACGTAAATGGCTTCTTTATACCAAGTCTCTTGGAGACATATAATGTCGAACCCTTGTGCAATAAAATCATTCCAGAAAGGAGTATTTAACTTTGCACTAAGACCAGCTATATTCCAGGACATGATGTTAAGTCCTGCCTCTGGTAATATAGCATTTGTAAATGTTGTTGGACTAGTTGTTGGTTTAACGGCACCTTCCTCAGAGATATTTTTTACTTCCACTGGAATCCTCGGGTGTACTACAATTGACTTCTCCACATATGGCTTACCAAATACGGCACTTGATCTGGCCCCCGGTAATACTTCCATATTAGTAATACGACTGTTATGGACATCTATTACCCTCAAAAGAGTGGATATATCATCGGATGAACGGCAACCTGGGGAGAGCATGGAATTATTTAATGTCATTCCTCCGCCCCTAAGTCAGTCAACGGTCTCCAGGCTGCTGAACCGATTTTGCAGAGAAATAGGATCTAGGGAAAAGGGGGGTCTAAGCCAATGCCCTTGTGGCAGGCCCCTCCCATTTCTGTGCACAGTTTTCCATCCATCCGATTTTATGGCAAAGTGGCCAGGAGGGTAGAAATAAGTCAAAGGAAAGGCCTTAATAGATGCACCTATTTTAGAATCATTCCAATTGCAGATATAATCAACTATAGTGGGGTCATCAAAGTTGATTAAGATACAATCCCCCTCTATGTTTTTTGCCAAGTGGCCAACCCATGGCACCCTCCTAACCATGATAATCTTGCAGGCTTTGTGCAATGGAAGTGGTCTGTTTTTATTAAGCCAGTGTACAACCCTGTTTCTCAAGGTTGTGGGGGGTTCAACCTCGTGTTTACCCAAGGCGGGAACCCCTGTTAAGATGACAACAAATGGGGCAGCTTCAGGAGGTAAATTTGGAATGTTTTTTCCCCTAGGAGTCTCGAGTAAAGGCAGCCTGGCATCATATTTGTGTTGGAGTGCTTTGCATTGGGCGGATTGTTCATTATCGGGCACAACTATAGACTTGTTAATTACGGTTAGGTCCTGGTTAATTGGGGGTAATCCTGGCAGGTTTTGGGAAGCAGACGATGCAATTTCTACTCTAGTGCTATCCAACGATGTACGAACCCCAGGTTGCTTAGTGTTGCTTCTAGAATCGATATAACCCCGGAGCCCTTGTTCGATCCTGGATAAATGATGCTCAATCTTATATATTCTGTCCTCCTTGGGACGGAGGAGAGATCTAATTGAGTCATAAATGTTAGACAAATCAGGGCACATTCCCTCGTCCCTAACTATGGCATTTGTCCCCCCGCTTGCACCCTGCATAGTAGATGATGGAAGAACTGGTGGTGTATTTTTGTTTACAGGTGCAGCCAATGTATGCTGCTCCGGATGGGCATTAGGCATTCTGGAACTTCTCGGATGGTTCACAGGCTTTATTTTTTTACTTCCTTTTTTGGCCTTTCCACCAATTGTAGGGATATGCCCTTGTTTGGTTTTGGGGACAGCCCCTAGGTACCTGTCACGCAATTGTCTAGTGCATGGCTCTGTGATTACACTGTGTGTGGATGGTAGTAGGCGAGGTGAGCTCAACAATGATTCGGAGACCGTGGACTGTTCACCCGTTGATACTGCAACTGTTCCACTGGGTAGCAAGTCCAGAGTCGAGATGTCAGTATCAGAGCATGGGGTTATAAGGCTTGTAGTAGTTTGTTGGACAGGGGTACCAACATTGGCAATGTGGCCCATCGAGGACCTCCTAGCCGCCGCGAGATCCAGCGATACGCGGCTTCCAGCAGCGTAATTTCCTGAACGATTACGCAATTGACCTTAGTGATGAATTGGTCCATAGTTCCAGAAAATTGGACTTTGGGCGCTAACCCTTTTGTATCTTTAGCTGGCATGGTAATAGCAAAAAGACACGATAACTAATTGTGGCGCTATGGGCTTCACTGGTCGTGCAAGATTATACAGGAAGTATGAGGTCAATAAATTATTCAGTTACCACGCTATATCCCTATCACAACACTCTCCAACAAGCAGGAGGAAATAGGCAATATCAATAGTACCTGAAGGCATCTACTAGGGATACGTCCTTAGGGGGGTTGCCCAGTCCAGTCTCCGGGCGCTGCCCGCGCGCGTCCCGCGCTGCGGTGACACTTGGCGGCCTAAGTAGTAGTCCGGCGCTGCCAGGTGTCGTCACCGCAAGCGCCGCTCCCCAAGGATGCTGGGAAATTGAGTTCCGGTATGCCATTCCCCTCACGGCGGTAGCGGGAGCGTCCGCAGCAGGGCGAGGAAAAAGGCAAACATGTATCCCCACTGAAGTAGCCGTTCCCCTCACGGCAGGTAGGTAATTAGGGCAGCAGGCAGGTCTCAGACAAAGCGTCCCGCGCTGCGGTGACACCTGGCGGCCTAAGTAGTAGTCCGGCGCTGCCAGGTGTCGTCACCGCAAGCGCCGCTCCCCAAGGATGCTGGGAAATTGAGTTCCGGTATGCCGTTCCCCTCACGGCGGTAGCGGGAGCGTCCGCAGCAGGGCGAGGAAAAAGGCAAAAAAGTATCCCCACTGAAGTAGCCGTTCCCCTCACGGCAGGTAGGTAATTAGGGCAGCAGGCAGGTCTCAGACAAAGCAGAAGTCTTACAGGTTGTCTGACAGAGTGAGGAACAGCTTCAACAATGAAGCCTCTAAGATGCTGGAGCAGTGGGTTATTGAGCCCTCCAGCAATCCTTGGTCCAGGCTGGTGGTTTTGGTTCCCAAGACTGCCCCATCCGGTGTCACGCCTGAATTACAGTTCTATATTGACTACTGTGGGCTGAGTGCCATCACCAAGAATGACAAGAACCCCATCCCTCGAGCTGATGAGCTTGTTGATCGGCTTGGAGCTGCCAAGTTCCTCAGCATGTTTGACCTAATGCCTGGGTACTGGCAGATTGCCTTGACTGAGGGGACACAATAGAGGTCAGTGTTCTCAACACCAAAGGGGTACTACCAGTTCAGGTCATGTCTTTTGGGTTGAAAAATACCCTTGCCACATTCCAGAGGCTGGTCACCCAGGTCCTAGCTGGGTTGGAGAACTTCAGTGCCACCTACCTCGACAACATTGCAGTCTTCAGGTCCATTTGAGAGGACCATTTGTACCAACACCAGGAGGTGTTGTCGGCCCTGCAAAGGACAGGCCTCACTATCAAGGCCAGTAAGTACCAGATAGGGCAAGGCTCTCCTGTGTAATTAGGACACCAGGTAGGGAGCAGCAAGGTGCAGCCCCTACAGCCAAAGATTTAGACCATTCAGGCTTGGCACCCCCCAAGACCCAGACAGAAGTGAGAGTCTTTTTAGGTATCACTGGTCACTACAAGAGATTCATCAAGGGATACGTCACCATTGTTGCCCCCTTGACAGACGTGACTTCCAAGAAGCAGCACCATTAGGTGATCTGGACAGGAGCATGCCAGACCGCTTTTGACACCCTGAAGGAAACCATGTGCATGGCACCCATGCTACTGGCTTCTGACTTCTCCAAGGAATTAGTGGTGCAGACTGATGCCTCAGAGCATGGTGTGGGAGCCTTGTTTTCACAGCTAAACGAAGAGGGCCAAGATAAACCAGTAGCCTTCATTAGTAGGAGGTTACTTCCCAGGGAACAGAGGTGGAAGCCAAAAGAAAGGGAAGCTTTTGCTGTGGTCTGGGCGCTGAAGAAGCTAAGACTCTACTTGTTTGGGACTCACTTCCGTATTTCAGACAGACCACAGGCCTACGGATGGTTAATGCAGATGAGGGTTGAGAATCCTAAACAGCTGAGGTGTGATCCATCTCCCTACAGGGAATGGACTTTACGGTGAAACACCACCCTGGAATAGAACATGCCAATGCTGATGGTCTTTCCAGGTTCTTCAGCCTTAGTGATGAGAACTCCGAAGAGGTTGGGTTGCTCTGCTCACTTTCAGTTGGGGGGGGGGACACGTGTTACACCTGGCATTTTTTGGTGTGGTTTCCTGTCTTTTTTCTTCTGACCTCCTGTTTTTGACAGTATGCTGGATTTTGTTTATGCTAGCTTTATTACACTCTGGGCATTTTACCACTGCTGACCCGTGTGCTAAAGTGCAAGTGCTCTGTGTCTAAAACCTGATGGTAATCGGTTTCTCCATGATTGGCATATTTGATTTACTAGTAAGTCCCTCGTACAGTGCACCAGGCGTGCCTAGGGCCTGTAAATCAAATGATACTAGTGGGCTTGCAGCACTGATTGTGGCACCCCATGAGTAGCCCTGCAAACAGTTCTGAGGCCTGCCACGGTAGAGCCTGTGTGTGCAGTTTTAAACTACAATATAGGCCTTGCAAGTCCACCTACTTGCCAGGCCCAAACCTGCCCTTTTATTACATGTAAGGCACATCTAAGGTAGGCCCTAGGTAGCCCCATGGGCAGGGTGCAGTGTATTTAAAAGGTAGAACATGTGCTTTTAAGTATTACATGTCATAGTAGTGAAAACTGCAAAGTTCTTTTTTCACTACAGCAAGGCCTATCTCTTTCATAGGTTAGAACTGGAGCTGCCTGGTAACACCTTACAAGTGTATCTTTCAATTGGGAGCTGCTGGGGTTTGGTGTCTCTGGACTCATAATTTAAAAACACATCTATTAGTGAAGTTGGTTTTTAAATTGCAGGTCTGAAAATGCCACTTTTAGTAAGTTTGAAAAAGATAAGGACCTGGTAATCTTTAGTCTTTTATGCCAACTATTTCGAGCAAAGTCAAAAAGAAAATAATTCAATTTGATCTGGTTATTTATTAAACCTTTTTTCTTTTTTTAACAATTTTTTATATATTTTTGTACATGCTTAAATGTGTGAATAGGAATGTAGCCTATTCATTCCAGAGAGCCATACAAAGGTGATACGTACATTTAGGGAAAACATCAACAATAATCCACATATATATTACAACGTAGAACACAAATCATACATGAATTTCTCTACCAATATCATTTTTTTTTTTTTTTTTTTTTTTTTTTTTAAAAACCTTTATTCGGATATTTCAGATACACAGCTATTCAGCCGACAACCCGGAGGTTCGGCAGCTCGTCAAACAACATATGTAGTCTGCTATAGCTGTCATGCAGGAGAGAAAAAAGGTTTCAATTTTTAAAGAAAAAAAAAAACATATAACAAGCAAGGCAATACACATCATGCGTTCGCGTCAGATCCCACCGATGAGGCGGCCCCATATCCACCATCAGATCAGCCCTCAAGTGTGGAGGGGAGGAAGAGGCAGAGGCACTAACTTTCTATCAGATTTCATCCGCAAAACTCAAGTCGGAAGTGGGGCTAGGGGGAGAGGTGCTCCTCTGGTGGGTCAGTGGCAGGAGGCAGGCAGATGTACCCCCTATACTGGTTCCACCCCCCCCACACCTTGTGCCATTTCTTGGGCCTCCCCCGTGCACAATACACTGTTTTCTCCCGAAACATGCACCAGTCCATGTTATCCTTCCATGCATCCAGGGTGGGCGGGCTAGGGGATCCCCACAATCGTGCAATATCCCGCTTGGCCACCATATTACCAAGGGTCACCCATTGAGTCTGTGCAGCATCGTAGTCTGTAGGGCCCCACACGTTCAAGAGACAGCGCCGCGCCTCTGAGTGCAACACAATACCCGTGACCTCCTGCATCACAACATGAGTCTGCTTCCACAATTCCGCAATCACACCACACTCCCATATAATGTGCAGAAAGGTGCCCACCATCCCGCAGCCCCTCTTACACAGCCCGTCCTCGGAGAAACCCATGTGGACCAACCGGGGGCCAGTGACATAGACTCTGTGGAGTATCTTAAGCTGGACCAGCCGCAGCCTGGCGGGGATGGCAACCTCTTTCGGGGAGGAGACAGCGCACTGCCAGTCCTCATCGTCCAGCTCAAGACCGTCTCTAGTCCACTGGCCCCGCACCCCCAGGAGGAGATCGGTACGGACGTTCACCAGCTTCTTGTAAATGAGAGAGATTGTGCTCTCCGGCACATGGCCGTCCAAGATCCGGTCCTCCAACGGAGAGGATTCAGGCACCTTCTCCCCCTCAACGAGGACCGATCGCAGCGCATGACGTACCTGCGCGTACCGGAAGTATTCCGTGCCCTCTAGCGCATATTCCGTCTGCAGCTCTGTTACCAATATCATTTTAACAATTGACAGACCCTTCACATTTCTTCTAGCCAAATGGGGAAACTGTCAAACGCTGGGAGCAGTTTACGTAAAGCAAACAAGAATGAATGGAGGGATCACACTTTCAATTCATCTCCCTCACGTTGTACATAAACCCATGAATTATGATTCCTCAGTGTTAAATGAAATGCCGACGCGTTTCGAGACCCCGTGAAACTCCAGGGTCTCTCATCAGGGCTTCTGATTTACGAACATTGGTGTGATCTAAAAAAACAAATGAGAATGTGTAACTAATTTTAAACTACTCTCTTATTCTCTGAACTCATGGATCAATGGCAAAACATATTACCTGATGGAAGGAGTTTCCTCCATCAAGGATGCTCTTGTTTATTAAACGGCGGATAGTCCTGCCAGCCTTGTTTGAAAACACCGCTTTTATCGAAGACTTGTATGCTTAGTTTCGATACACGAATATGCACGCAAGCTAAACAACGCCTACCTTCACTTGCGGGTATTGTTCTCTTCCAAAGTCAACAGAAATTGTCAGCCCAGCTTTTATAATAAAGTCTGAAAACAAAGGATATACATGTAAAGAGGGTCTCACACATTGAGGCCAGCACGCTAATGGTATTAAAGCAGTGCTGCCCATTAAGGTTTTGAACTGTACCTTTGAGTATTTATTCTTTTAATTATCAACCATAACTCAGTGTAAATCCAAGTTCTGGAAGGTATCGGCGTTTTCTGCAATATAAAATGCGATGCAATTACTAATCAGACATCTCCCGCATTGGAGAAGACTTACAATATAGCGTGAACAATTAGCTGTTCGCTAGACATTTTCAACATACCTTTAGTGATAACTCTTTAGTTTTTAGGCGTTACTCGACTCCATCCCGACTTTGGGAATATTCCGGCGTTTGTGAAAGGAAACGCGAGATGAGTTGTCGCTACAACTTGCGCGTGTGAGACAGTTTTCTTTTAAAAAACTTCGCAGCGAAAGCTTACAGATTTACTTGTATCTAGTCGGGCTTTTTGTGTCAGTGTTCCTTTCTCAGTATGGACCTTCGCATGAGCAACAACAGAGGCACTTCCTGTTGGAATACCTTTAACTACTCGAAGTGACATGGTGATTCATGGGACTTGTAGTCTAATGAGAGCCTCCCAACGCAACTGAGGCTCATTCTATACTTGCACATTTTCTTTGCTGTGCCTTATGGACCTCGTAGTACAGATGTTAAAACTAATAAACTGAATACAAATTAATTAAATACACTTGCATGAGCATGAGGTGGAGGCGTAACTGAACCTTCCCCCATCAGCGCGTTTCAACACAGACTATATCAATTGAAAAGGTGCCGCTCGTAGGCTAGGACATCGCTTTTAACTTTATTCTTCCTGAAACTGCCCTGGAGGAGCTGACCGGCTATTGCTCAGGCACGACTGCGTTTTTAAAGGAACAATTACCGTTGGGACTGCGAGGACCAGTGTGCTTTGCCCAATCATCACTCACTGCACCTGGGTCCTCTTCCCGACTCCACCCCACGTTCATTTAAGACACGCTCACTCTCGCGTGAGCGGGACGCGTGCGGGGCGTAGTCCGGGGCGAAGCCCGGGCAAAGGGCGGGCCCGTTTAAGCCCGTTCAAGCACGGACAAGACCGGACCGGGCCTTGCCCTTTGGCCCTTGTTGCGTTTACAATGCCATCAATGGTCACGCGGAAGAAAACTTTGCCGTTATCTCCAATGGTCCCAGGTACTTTGGATAATTTTCTTATTAGGGCTAATTCTGTGGTCAACAACGAGTTAAATATATTAGAAAGACGCCTTTCAGAGGGTATCGAAAGTACCAGAAGATCTTCTCTAGGTCTACTTGCATCTGCTAGATCTCCAGAGGATATGAACAATTCAAATATTGCCCTAATGGACAGCATTGATCAAACGATTGACTCGGTCTTGCAGGAGCTTAGGATTAGCATATCCTCACGGCGAGACTCGCTGCAGCCTATTCCTGAGTGTTCATCTGCCCTTTTATCTGAAGTTGTTTCAGTTGGGGGGAGTGAAGTTAAGTCAGTAGCCATGCGAGGTGTACGGGAGGGGGCTGTACCTAAAAGGAAATGTGTAAGGAAGCATAAGGGGGGGAAAAAGGCTAAAATAGATAGTACTCGTGATGCTTTAGTCGAAATCGTACCTGTAGCGGATACAAGGCTAACCGAAATTCCTAATGTAATACCCACCCCAATCCGTGAACAATCACTTTCCCAACTGCAGCCTCCCTCCTCTATTTCTGGGGAGGGGATGGGAGGAGTGAAGGATTGCTTAACTAACACTCTTATAAATGTTCTGAAAGATTTCTTTGACCCTTTAATGGTTAGATTTGACACCCTTAGGTGCCGATCACGATCCGGTAAAAAATTCCCCCGTGCGACTCGTATCGGGTCTTTTTACCGTACGAATCGTACAAGTGCCGTACGAACTGGCAATCACGATTCGCATGGTAAAAAGTCCATACGAACCGCACTGGGAATCATTCCCCACACGTCCTCGGGTCGGAAAATGTGTCCGACACGTCCTCGGACGATTTACCGTACAAACGTGAAAATCCAAGTCCGACCGAGGAATCACGATCCATCCCGTGCGTCCGAGGTTACAACCGTATGGAAAAAACACCGTCCGCACCGAACTCCTACAGCAACCATGGAGACATGTGCCCGCATACGCGCCCAACACTCCCCCCAGCCCCCGTACGTCCGACACGTACCCCCCGTATATGTATACCCCCACCCGTCTAGGTACACCCCAGTACGTTCCAGTCGAACCCCCACCCCAGTACGTGTCATAGCCCCGTCTACCTACACCCCAGTACGTTCCAGTCGTACCCCCACCCCAGTACGTGTCGTACCCCCGTGTACCTACACCCCAGTACGTTCGAGCCACACCCCCACCCCAGTACGTGTCATAGCCCCGTCCACCCACACCCCAGTACGTTCCAGTCGTACCCCCACCCCAGTACGTGTCGTACCCCCCGTGTACCTACACCCCAGTACGTTCGAGCCACACCCCCACCCCAGTACGTGTCATAGCCCCGTCTACCCACACCCCAGTATGTTCCAGTCGTACCCCCACCCCAGTACGTGTCGTACCACCGTCAATGTACACCCCCCCACCCCTGTACGTGTCGTACCACCGTCTATGTACACCCCAGTACGTTCCAGTCGTACCCCCACCCCAGTACGTGTAGTACCACCGTGAACCTACACCCCAGTACGTTCGAGCCCCACCCCCACCCCAGTACGTGTCATACCCCCCGTGTACCTACACCCCAGTACGTTCCAGTCGTACCCCCACCCCTGGACGTGTCGTACCACCATGAACCTACACCCCAGTACGTTCGAGTCGTACCCCCACCCCAGTACGTGTCGTACCACCGTCAATGTACACCCCCCCACCCCAGTACGTGTCGTACCACCGTCAATGTACACCCCCCACCCCTGTACGTGTCGTACCACCGTCCATGTACACCCCAGTACGTTCCAGTCGTACCCCCACCCCAGTACGTGTCGTACCCCCCGTGTACCTACACCCCAGTACGTTCGAGCAACACCCCCACCCCAGTACGTGTCATAGCCCCGTCCACCCACACCCCAGTACGTTCCAGTCGTACCCCCACCCCAGTACGTGTCGTACCCCCCGTGTACCTACACCCCAGTACGTTCGAGCCACACCCCCACCCCAGTACGTGTCATAGCCCCGTCTACCCACACCCCAGTACGTTCCAGTCGTACCCCCACCCCAGTACGTGTCGTACCACCGTCAATGTACACCCCCCCACCCCTGTACGTGTCGTATCACCGTCTATGTACACCCCAGTACGTTCCAGTCGTACCCCCACCCCAGTACGTGTCGTACCACCGTGAACCTACACCCCAGTACGTTCGAGCCCCACCCCAGTACGTGTCATACCCCCCGTGTACCTACACCCCAGTACGTTCCAGTCGTACCCCCACCCCTGGACGTGTCGTACCACCGTCAATGTACACCCCCCCACCCCAGTACGTGCCGTACCACCGTCAATGTACACCCCCCCACCCCAGTACGTGTCGTACCACCGTCAATGTACACCCCCCCACCCCAGTACGTGTCGTACCACCGTGAACCTACACCCCAGTACGTGCGAGCCACACCCCCACCCCAGGACGTGTCATAGCCCCGTCTACCCACACCCCAGTACGTTCCAGTCGTACCCCCACCCCAGTACGTGTCGTACCACCGTCAATGTACACCCCCCCACCCCAGTACGTGCCGTACCACCGTCAATGTACACCCCCCCACCCCAGTACGTGTCGTACCACCGTCCATGTACACCCCCCCACCCCAGTACGTGTCGTACCCCCCGTGTACCTACACCCCAGTACGTGCGAGCCACACCCCCACCCCAGGACGTGTCATAGCCCCGTCTACCCACACCCCAGTACGTTCCAGTCGTACCCCCACCCCAGTACGTGTCGTACCACCGTCAATGTACACCCCCCCACCCCAGTACGTGCCGTACCACCGTCAATGTACACCCCCCACCCCAGTACGTGTCGTACCACCGTCCATGTACACCCCCCCACCCCAGTACGTGTCGTACCCCCCGTGTACCTACACCCCAGTACGTGCGAGCCACACCCCCACCCCAGGACGTGTCATAGCCCCGTCTACCCACACCCCAGTACGTTCCAGTCGTACCCCCACCCCAGTACGTTCCTGGCGCACCCCCAACACAACCTCCTAAGTACGGAGCGCACCCCATGCCCCAACATCACAACCGCATGTACGAGTCTTACAAAGCCACACACAAGGACAAAATCGTACAACCAAATGGCCCATGTACACACCGTACACACGCTCAAAACGCACGTACACAACAAGGACAAAACAAAACAACTCAACAATACACCATTCGAAAGGCACACAGCCACTAAACATGGCCAACAACCACTAAAATAACACAATCACTGACCTGCAACTGTCAAAAACAAACAGAGGCCCAATACACCACCACTCCTTATAACACACCCACCCAAAATTCAAACACTGCCACACCCACCCATGGACCAATGAAAAGGGCCCACACACACAAACCATGAGCCTTTGCAACAGACCCACTGCTGCCAGACACCACAGAACCAGACTACAAGCGACACCACATCTTACACTTGCACACCTTCACACGACCACCCTCACAAACACCCTCTCATCACATTCACACACACACACAACCATCCACACCCCCCCCCAACATCCACACCCCCCCCACACCCACACCATCCCCACCCATACCCCTCACCATGCCCACTACCAAGAATCCAAAGTTCAGTCACCGAGAGTTGGAGGTCCTTGTTGATCAAATCCTCAGAGTCGAGCCACAGATCTTTGGAACATTGGTCAGAAGCACCAGCCAGGCAGCCAAAACAGCCATGTGGCAGACCATCGTCGATGCTGTGAATGCTGTTGCGGACACCAGGAGGACCAAGCAGGATTGCCAGAACAGGTGGTACGATCTGCGGAGGAGGGTCAGAGCCAAGAGACAGGAGGAACACGACCAGGCCAACGCCACCGGAGGAGGGCCCTCCCGCAGAGCCGTACAGTACCATCCCTGGGAGGAGAGGGTGATGGCCATACTGCCGGTGGAGGCAGTTGAAGGAGTAGAAGGACTCCGAGACCCGGGTGAGTACACAAACAACGCACCTCACATGGGGGGAACTGCAACCACAACCAAAATTAATAACAGGCACGCAACCACCACAAGCCATCGCATTACTCAACCACACTCCATGAGCAGGCACATGCCACTGCTGCCACCATGCCCCATGCACCCAGCTGGACAATGTCAAGTCACAGGCCACAGAAGACAACAACACATGACACGGTAACCCGGATGGCGGGAGGCTGGGCACCAAGAATCACATAGTGCGACTCCAAAGCAGACAACAATGCCCTCTGCCCATATGGCCTAGGTCACAGCCAGACAAACACTGTGTCCCAACACAGGAATGACTTGCCAGCAAATGGCGGACGCCTTGCATCAACACATGGGGGTGAAGGCACTGTTTTGCACATGCCAGCAGCTAATGAACAGCCAACAGTGTGAAAGAGTGGCAGCACACACCACCACAGCAGCAGCGCACAGACACACAGCAGACAAAATGGGTGCCTGGAGATCAGAAACAAACTCACATCAACAGGCCAAGGGCCACTCAAAGATCTGCTAACAGTGTGTGCCCAGGAAGCTGGGCCAAGGTGACAGAGGGTGACACACGGAGGGAGGGAGAGGGGGACAGAGAGGGAGGGAGAGGGGGACTGAGAGGGAGGGAGACGGACAGAGGGAGGAGGCTGACACACAGAGGGAGGGAGAGGGGGACACAGAGGGAGGGAGAGTGGGACTGAGAGGGAGGGAGACGGACAGAGGGACGAGGCTGACACACGGAGGGAGGGAGAGGGGGACACAGAGGGTGGGAGAGGGGGACAGAGAGGGAGGGAGAGGGGGACTGAGAGGGAGGGAGACGGACAGAGGGAGGAGGCTGACACACAGAGGGAGGGAGAGGGGGACACAGAGGGTGGGAGAGGGGGACAGAGAGGGAGGGAGAGGGGGACTGAGAGGGAGGGAGACGGACAGAGGGAGGAGGCTGACACACAGAGGGAGGGAGAGGGGGACACAGAGGGAGGGAGAGTGGGACTGAGAGGGAGGGAGACGGACAGAGGGAGGAGGCTGACACACGGAGGGAGGGAGAGGGGGACACAGAGGGTGGGAGAGGGGGACAGAGAGGGAGGGAGAGGGGGACTGAGAGGGAGGGAGACGGACAGAGGGAGGAGGCTGACACACGGAGGGAGGGAGAGGGGGACACAGAGGGTGGGAGAGGGGGACAGAGAGGGAGGGAGAGGGGGACTGAGAGGGAGGGAGACGGACAGAGGGAGGAGGCTGACACACAGAGGGAGGGAGAGGGGGACAGAGAGGGAGGGAGAGGGGGACAGAGAGGGAGGGAGACACAGGAAGATGGACACAGGGAGGAGGCTGACACACAGAGGGAGGGAGAGGGGGACAGAGAGGGAGGGAGAGGGGGACAGAGAAGGAGGGAGACACAGGGAGAGCAAATCAGTCCTTTGGTGTGTGGGAATGTCTGCTCGTCAGCAGGTGGACTGCGTGCATGTAGACAAGGGTGGCCAGTGCCAGAACCCCCCCTCTTCATCATGGCAAAACGCAGGGCCATGTTACAACCTGTACACGAGCACAAGGACAGCCACCTGCATCATATAAGTGTGTGGATCCACTCCATGTGCACATGTACAGTGCTACAAGGAAGGCGCAAATGCATAGCTCGGCACACATGCACACTCCACTGCTGACTGCAGTCACACTTGACGCAGCAAGTAAGACTGTGCCACACATAGTTAAAGGGGCCAAATTGGTGCCCAAGGGACACACACATGCACAAGTGCACTGTGAGTGGAATGCAAGACAGATCCTAATTCCAAGAGGAAATGTGCCAACTTTGTAACGGATGAAACATGGATGTTGCATGGATCAAAATTAACATTGTCTCTCTCACACACAGGTCAACGTCGTGCTGCACCCCCCAACACTGGGGGGGAACACTCACAGGACCCGGATCTGCAGGAGACCGATCCCACCGGCAGCGACCACTCTCACCACTCTGCGGACGACCCCGACCGACCTGGCCCCTCTGGTGTCCAACCACCTGCAGCACCTGCGTCAGGTACAACCGTGCCAACCACCACCCCCACTCCTGCCACATCCCAGGAGACACCCAGGATCCCTGCCCCAACACCACAATGCAGCCAGGCTCGCCAGGAGGGACACGGTGTCCCGGGCACCCAGGAGGAGGCAGGCGACAACGCCAATGCCACCCCTCAGGGGTCCCGGAGACCCGATGTGCCCACAAGTGCAGGCCAGACGCAAGTGGGCAGGGGTGGTGGGAGTGGAGGACGGCGGAGGCGCGAGCCTGACCAGTTGGCTGGGGATCCGGTATTTTCCCATGTCCGTAACATCCTGGACTCATACCGGCAGGACACCACGGGCATGGCCCAGGTTGTGTCCGTCCTCGAGGGGATCAAGGTCCAGCAGGCCCAGCAACATGCGGAGCTAATAGCCTGTCTACAGCTACACCAACGGAGGATGGAGGACAGACAGGCTGAGCAAGTGACGGCGTCCCAGGGGATTCACGCTGAACTCCGTCGGATGGCCGACACCATGGCCGACCCTCCCTGTGCCAGAAGGCGGAGAACATCACCACCCACAGGGAGGGATCATGAGGAGGAGGAGGAAACATCCGACGGAGCATCCCAGACGTCGTCACGGCCTGCTGCTGAGGTTCCCCGCAGGAAGCCGGGTCGTCCACGGAAAGGACCGTGAGGGTGGCTGCTACATCACCATCTCCCAGGACACCTGGCCTGGCACCTGGCCCACTGGAGCAACAGCATCACAGCATCAAGAGACATTCTCTGCCACATGGCCCTGCTGGTCACTGGCTGACCAATGTTGACAAAGACTGTGGCATGGACTCTGAGGATTTCCAATGGCAAGGACACCAACTCCCCTACTGAACTTTGGATTCCCTAATCCCGGAAAGCCCCTCACTTTGCCCCCCCCCCCCAATAATAAATCACACTATTAAGAGTAGATGCCTGCTGGTAGCATTATTACCTAACATGTGTCTTGTACAGTCTAAACATGCCTGAGTCATCTGTTCACTTCAACCATCCACACCCTGGGGCCTGAGTCTGGCACAGGACACATGGGTCACAGTTTTCTAGGCAAGACAGACATGGAGCACCATACACACCCGTGATGGTCAGAACCAGCTGAGGGGGTGGCCGAACAACCGTGCTGACAGACACATTGAGTACAGCAACAGTCATGCGCAGAGGTCAGGGATCCTGGCCCGTGTCCTGGGGGGCACCCAGGTACGTGTAGACAGGTGGCAGAACCATGTCCTGCAAGCTTGAGTCCGGTGGATGCAGAGAATGGGGTCATGGACAACGTTGGATGCATGGGGATGGCACATGTCACAATACCCACACAGTCATGGACATCATGCCCAATACACAGTCTCAGCACACACACACAGCTTGCATCTTGCCACTCGACACATTGACACATAGCCACAATCAGGGAATACCATGCCAGACATGCAGGATGCACCGTGCCAACACACCAGCATTGACTGAGAAGAGGCACCTTGGAGGCATAGGGACACCTTTAATAGTCATGTTTTTGGGATTGCAGAGGCAACTTGAAGTACACATGAACACATCATGTGGAGTAACATGTGGCTCCAACACTGGCACCCCCCTTCTGCAGCACAAATGCGTGATAGCCATGGAACTGGCACACAAGTGTCGGCTAACAGCTAAATACCCACAGCTGCTCACGGAGAGACTGCCATACACCATACATCCGCTGATGTGGAAGTCCCACGCCATGTCAAGACAATGTTAACCGTATGTGTCCGAGGGCAGTGTCACACACATTGATGCCTTCATCACAATCCACTATCCCATCACTGATGACTGACAACCAGGCAGCCCATCTATTCAGGTGTACCCAGCTGCATGTCGTGTCCCATGGGGATGCCACATGTCTGCAGAGGAACCAAACCCCGACCGGGGCAGTGTGCACACATCGTGAACAACTGCCACACCCAATACACCCCAGATGCATCCCTTACCCCATGGAGACTTCCAAACGTGTCCGTGCCTGTAACGCTGAGTCAGCCCACGATGCCATGTCCATGAGGAATAGCAGTGCCACAACAATGCAACCAGAAGACGGCATGCGCAGGTACCTGGGGAAGAGAGACACACAAGAAGTCAGCCACAAAAAGCACAGCCACTTGCATGTGCATTGACTCGACACATGTATGGATGACAACATGCTAGGTCACAATTATGAGTGGGGAAATACTACCATCACTGCCACCATCACTCCAGTGACACACCCACACACACCTCTGACTCACGTGCCATACATGCAGGTGGAGACACGCATCACAACACATGCCACACGGGGACCAAGGCGTGCACACTCAGACACTGGTACTCACCACTAAGCAAAGAAGTCGCGTATGAGCCGAGTCCGGATGTCCTCTTGCGGCTCCACATCCTCCACATCACTAGCCCCATTGCCAAGCCCTTCGTCCTCCACGGGTGGATGGTCCTCGTCATGTTGATTCAGGATGAGTGGCACAGCTCTTTCAACTGCCATGTTGTGCAGCATGCAGCAGACCATGAAGATCTTGCAGACCTTCGCCGGGGCATATGGGAGTGCGCCGCCGGTCTTGTGGAGGCACCTGAATCGGCTCTTCAGCATGCCAAACGTCCTCTCTATCACTCGCCTTGTCCGGCCATGGGCGGTGTTGTAGCGGAGCTGGGCCGGCGTGATGGGGTTGCGGAGAGGTGTCAGCAGCCAAGGCATGTTGGGATAGCCAACGTCCCCTAAATGGAAAGCACATGGATATCGTTAGAACTGGCGAAGCGGTAGTGCTGCTCGGCCAAACAGAATACAGGACAGACAGACTGTACCCACCAACAACACATGCCCGTTCGTTGCGCAGCTGCATCATCATATCAGGCATCCCGCTACGCCTCATGATGTAGGCATCGTGTGCTGATCCTGGAAAACGAGCACAGACATGTGAAATCACCATGTTGGACAGACACACCACAAGGGCATTGATGGAGTGGTAGTGCTTCCGATTGCGGTACGCCACCTCCCGTGCGTGTGGTGGTACCAAACCTACATGTGTCCCATCTATGGACCCAATGACATGGGGCATCCCTCCCAGGGCATAGAAACCACGCTTGACCTCAGTCATCTGTTCAGGGGTTGGGAACTTGATGAAGTCATCCAGGTGAATCAACATGGCCTCCAAGAAATCATGCAGCACACCGCTGAACATGCTCTGGGACATGCCACCAACATGAGCTATGGTATTTTGGAAGGTACCCGTGGCAAGGAAATGTAGGGCAGCCATTACCTTCAGCTGGGGTGTCAGTGCCGTAGGATACCTGTGCTGCGGTTGCAGGTGTGGTGCCAGTCTCGCCGTCAGCTCCAGAATCAACGGTTGGGTGAAGCGGTAGAGCCGGATCCTGTCATTCTCCTGCATGGTGGCCAAGTCTGGAATTCTTCGGGCAACAGGAGGCGCTCTGCAGTAATTTGGAAGTGACAAGGAAGAGTGAGTGCACTACGAGAACAACTCATGTCTACTGAGCACATGTAAATCTGGCAATACACACATGCCACATAGGGAGTCAGGCATGTGCTACATGCCCAGGACACGTATGGATGCAAGGTGACACTCCTTCCAAGACCCAGCTACACACGGTGATTGAGAACCTCCCCATGCCACGCCATGGAAATAGCTGTGTCCCAGTGCAAGTGCACTGCCCGACGCAAGACAGGAGTGACATACACCCACACATCAGCAGAAGTGTGATGCCGACTGCAGAGACTGGCAGCGGAACACTTGAGCCACAGGTCACATGACATTACACTAGTCCAGCCCACACACCTTGCCATGAAGGTGCACATGTCATGACTCCCCACACATTCCTTGTGAGTTTGCTGACATGGCCTTGTCACGCTACTCCGTGTCCCTTGCATACATGTGCACCTCACATCCGATAACACATGTGGCATGGTGTTGGGAACAGTGTGCAATGACAATCTACACACAGCCACATGTTGGTTGCTGCAACGGCTGCAGCTTTTGAGGGTGCTACAACATCAACCTGATGTAAATCCCGGACACATATATGGCATAGTCACATTGTGCACTGTGGGTAGTGATAAGTCATGTGTCATGACCCCTGTACCGGGCATCATGGGACACTTCCGTGTGTTGGTGTCCGTGCCATGCCAGTGACGCTCACCCCAAGTGCGCAGTCCCACATGCACACATGTCAAAGGAGTCAAGGGCATGCCTGGCACACATTGCACCCTCACACAGTACACATGTACACATCTCATCATACATCTGGTGCCTTCTCCACTCAGGAGGCATGTTCCACATCACAGCCTGTGACACCTGTGCCCCACACATGTGGTAATGCACAGACGATGCCTTGATGTCCATTCCTGGACAAGTATGTCCATCCATGGACAAGTATGTCCGCCCTATTCCTACATGTGTGTCGCCTATCACCACAGTGATGTGTAAAATCCGCCGTACTGCTGCTGAGAGGGCCTGTGCATGTTCCCAAATCACTGTGGGAGTGCTGCCGTATGTGTACCCATCGTGATGGCGAGCGTAGATGCGAGTGTACGGTCCGTACCACTACGAGTACGCATACGCGTGCAGACCCATAGTGATAGAGAGCGTAGATGCGAGTGTACGGCCCTATCACTATGGGTCTGCACGCGTATGCGTACCCGTAGTGGTACGGACCGAACACTCGCATCTACGCTCACCATCACTATGGGTCTGCACGCGTATGCGTACTCGTAGTGATAGTGAGCGTAGATGCGAGTGTACGGTCCGTACCACTACGGGTACGCATACGCGTGCAGACCCATAGTGATAGAGAGCGTAGATGCGAGTGTACGGTCCGTACCACTACGGGTACGCATACGCGTGCAGACCCATAGTGATAGAGAGCGTAGATGCGAGTGTACGGTCCGTACCACTACGGGTACGCATACGCGTGCAGACCAAAAGTGATGGAGAGCGTAGGCATGCATGTACGGGCCGTTGCCATGCATTTGGGGTGCCCTAGGGCCCCCACACGCACCGTACCTGTGTGTGATGCTCCAAATTACATAGGGGACAAGTATTAAGGCCTACATGCATGCTGGTTGTCATGGAGACCAAGTTCAAAATTAGAAATTGTTCTGGAAGGTGCACAGCAGAAGTCAGTTGGGATTTGTCTACTTTGTTGCAATGTGTTTGTGGGGCTGACATCATGCAGGAGAATGAAACCGATAGAGAACCCACAGACTGCTAGGTTTGAAGGGATTGGTGGAAACATAGGATGCAAATGTGAGTGACCAATCTCTCTGTACTCCTGTGCATGAGACTGGGCAGAAGGGCACATATAAGGCAGCCAGGTCCCATGAGGGAGCACTTGCCTGCACATCTTTGCATTCGTCGACCCAGCTGCTGCTACTGATTCCCTGGAACCATGTCAAGGGCTGTGGAGAGGACACAGCCATTCACCCTGGAGGAGAACATGGCTCTGCTGGATGTGATCCTCCCACAGTACTCCATGCTGTATGGGCGACCAGGTTATCAGGTGAGTGCATAGGCCACTGCCACAGACTGTCCCTATGTGGTGACTGTGACTTCTGCCATTGCGTCCAGGTGTAACACACATGCCATGTACTGTCGGGGGGGTCCCAGGGGGGGGGTGCCTGATGTCTCCCAGCAGTGCCCTGAGACAGGTGGGGTGGGTGCCCATCACTCCCAGCAGTGCCCTGAGACAGGAGGGGTGGGTGTGGAGTCCTCCCAGCATTGCCCTGAGACAGGAGGGGTGGGTGTGGAGTCCTCCCAGCAGTGCCCTGAGACAGGAGGGGTGGGTGTGGAGTCCTCCCAGCAGTGCCCTGACACAGGAGGGGTGGGTGCAGAGTCCTCCCAGCAGTGCCCTGAGACAGGAGGGGTGGGTGTGGAGTCCTCCCAGCAGTGCCCTGACACAGGAGGGGTGGGTGCAGAGTCCTCCCAGCAGTGCCCTGAGACAGGAGGGGTGGGTGCAGAGTCCTCCCAGCAGTGCCCTGAGCCAGGAGGGGTGTGTGCAGAGTCCTCCCAGCATTGCCCTGAGACAGGAGGGGTGGGTGTGGAGTCCTCCCAGCAGTGCCCTGAGACAGGTGGGGTGGGTGCCCATCACTCCCAGCAGTGCCCTGAGACAGGAGGGGTGGGTGTGGAGTCCTCCCAGCAGTGCCCTGACACAGGAGGGGTGGGTGCAGAGTCCTCCCAGCAGTGCCCTGAGACAGGAGGGGTGGGTGTGGAGTCCTCCCAGCAGTGCCCTGAGCCAGGAGGGGTGGGTGTGATGCACAGTGTGAGCCTTGATCATTGATTGTGACATTGCCATCATTCCACCTGTGTACCCACTGTGGCACGTAGTGCTTTTTCCCTCACCAGGGGATGATGTCCCTATGACAAAGGTGCAATGCGTTGGCTGCATGACATGCCTTGTTGTAACCAGCTAATTTGTACCCATATGTCTCTCTGTGACATGTGGCTGGTGTATTGATGTGGTGTCACTTGTTCCTCCTCACAGGTAGGCGCCACTGCCAAGGAGCAGATCTGGCTGACCGCCGTCAGTGCCGTGAGGGGTGTGGATGGTCGGAGGCGGAGCCTGCCCCAGGTGAGGAAACGCTGGCAGGATATCCGGTGCTGGATGCGGAGGATTGCACGGCTCCTGCTGGGGGACTCACCTGAGAGCCACAAGAACCGCGGCCGCCGCCGTCTGAGCCACCTCCACAGGCGTGTGCTGCCGGTGGTCTTTCCAGACCTGGAGAGGCGCTTACAGGCGATGCAGCAGCCGGAAGGGGGTAGGTACATGTGTGTTTGTTGTGTGTCACCGGCATTTGTAAGGGCACAGTAGCATGAATCCACTGGCAGGGTTTAAAGGTGCTGTGCAGATCCTGTTTGCCCCAGTATAGCGCTGTGCCCCTGCCACCCTTCCCCTCCTTGCAATGTGTTCCCTGGTCTGTGTGTAGTCACTCCTTCACAGGGTAATGTAGGCTGGCGCTTTGTCCACGGGAACAATGTCTGTAGCATCATGTGTGGGGGTGGTGTGTAACAGGTTGTGGGACCTTGCCTGTGCACTGTCAAGTTCACTGCATGTGGGTTCCATGTCAGTTGGCACTGATGCTGACTCCAGACATGGGAGTTGGTCTCTCATGTGTCATGCCTTACAGCGCGCATGTCCTATGTAGTGGCCTGTGACATGATGTGCATGAGTGTGCGATACACATAGTGCAGGGATGGTGACGTGTGTTGCAGTCATTACCATTCAGTAGCATGTAGTTGCGTGCCCACTACTGTCCCCTGGGGCACCTTTTCCTCAGTGGTGTATGTGTCATCATAAACGTGGCCACTGTCAGTGTCTACAGCGTAAGTTGTGCTCTGTGCCATTGTCCCCTGTCACCATGTATATAGACGTGCTAATTTGTACAGGTGTCCACTGTGCAGCCTGACCTGATTGTCCTTCTTCATACTCACAGTTGCCAGTGCCTGTGTGTCTTGTTATACTCATCTGAGGATGGGCACTGGTACCTCATTATTTGTACAGGCGCACCTTGGCTGTTTGGCGTCCAATCTTGCTTTTTGCCTGCCCCTGTGTGTATCACCCAGACTATGAGATGTTGGTGCCACCTGTGTCTCAACAATTTGCCTCGTGTAGGGTCTTGTTGGGGCGGGCAATGCCTATGTGTTAAATCCTGATTACCACTTGCTGGGTCTGGGCAGTGTGTGATGTGCCTGGACACACACGCAATGTGCAGTGACCGAGTCATGTTGTGCATGTTTTCAGCATTACCTATGCAGCATGTGTCTCAAGTTCATGGATATGGTCCCTGGTCATCGGTATTTTCGCCAACGCTGTGTGGTGCAGATGCAGTGCTGGATTGTCCCCAGGGCCTGGGTGCTATGTCAGACTCCTTTTCCTGTGTTTAGCTATTGTCTCATGCTCTCCATGGTATTTCAGTGGCATGGTGGCTCAACCAACTGTGTGTTTCATGCCCTACATCGGTACCCTGTTCAGTAGATGTTAGGGATCTTCCTTTTCAGGCCATGCAATGTTACCTATGTAGATTGGACTCATGTGACAGATGTGTACAGGTGTCTGAATAATTTCTGTCTCTCCACCCTGCCCACAGCATCGTCGGGGGACACAGAGGGAGACATGGACACAGACCAGGCGGAGGGACCGAGCACCAGTGCCAGCCGTGACATCGGGTCTGGCACATCGAGTGGTACAGAGGCGGAGGAGAGTGTGGCCGAGGACCTGTCGACTGGCACATCAGACTACGAAGCTGACAGGTCCGGGGACGATGTCTCCGAGTGGGCGGAGGCTGCACCAGCAGCTGACAGCGGAACAACACCTCGCACCGCCCCCTCAGTTTCCACCAGCCGCCTCCCACTTGCTCGTGTCCCTTCCCAGCGTGCCCGGTCACAGCATGTCTCCTTCCTGCCAGGCACCGCACCCCCTGCCCCTGTCTCCACTGCTGCCGCCAATGCAGAGTCTGTGGACATCCAGCGGCAACTGCAGGTTGGTCAGGCTGCGATCCTTAATGTCCTCCATGCCCACGGCAAAACCCTCACCAACATCGAGGCTTTCTTGGAGGGCATTCATTCATCGCAGGCTGACCAACGCAACTTGCTGAGGTCCATCGACTCCACACTGACTGCAGCAGTGGGTCTCCTGCAGCGCGACCTCCCCCCACCTACCCCTGCCCCATCCACACTTCCCACTCCCATGCCTGTCACACGTACACCCAGACGTCGGCATGCACCCACATCAACGGACACGGGCACCACACCAGCAGGGAAGGTCCACCGCACTCCTCCTGACACGCACACACAGGGTGAGGTAGGCACACCCACTGGGTCGGGGGGCAAACGTGTGACACGCAGCCATAGTGGGAGTCCGCATTCCACCCAGTCCACTCCCTCCAAATCCCCTCCCCTCAGCTCTCCTGGCCACATCTCCCCCAAGGACTCCTTCATGGCCGCTCTGTCCCTGAGCCCCACAGTTACACCACCACGCAAGCGGTCAAGGAGGTCCCCGGTCAGGGTGGTTGAGTCTCCCCCCCTGTCTCCACCCTCCCCCGGTGGCGCTGCGACCCATCCCTCTGACCCCCCCCCCTCCTTGGGGCCTGAGGTCCCTTCGGGTGCAGGGGACTCCCTGGAGGACCTTGCAAAGGTGTGTAGTGCCATCCTGGCCTCCGCCTTTGGCACTGACCCACCCCCTGTGGTGGAGTCCTCCATCCCTGCACCCACAACGCCGCCCCTTTGCCCTGATGTCCCTGCGGTGCCTGTTGCTTCCCCCCCCCTGATGCCCTCACCAGTGTGGAAGACGATGCCATTTGACTGTGCAGCCAAGGTAGGGGACACGCATCCCACTGTGTCCCCCATCCAGCTGAGAATCATTGACTGCCCTATGGGCTTTGTGAAGATTGAACTGCCTGCGATCCACGGACATTGTGCTCCTGCTGAATAAAGCTTAATTTTGTTTTCATTATCACACTACTGCTATGCTGGTATTGGTGTTGGTGGGGCTGCTACATGGTTTTGGGTGGTGTGTAAGGGTTTGGGTGTGTGGGATATGTAGTAGTGTACTGCTCATTGGTGGGACCCTGTGATCTGTGTGCCATCACAAGGTGTTGGCTAACTTTCTTTGTTCATGTAGGCAGTTACTGCATGGTGCACTTGTCCCAGGGTGTATTCCTTCCTCTGTGTACCCAGCTTTCTTCCCTGCAGGGTGTTCCCAATGTTTAGCGCAGAGCTGTGTCTACATGAGCTGTGTGTGTGACGGAGCCCTTCTACTTTGGCCATGCATGCAGGGCCATGTCTCCACCTGCGACAATCGTGGCATCCTTGGTGATCACTGTACTTGTGTGTGGAGTCTGTTGACATGAGTTCATGGGGACATGTTCCCTTGTAGCCAGTATGCATGTGGATAATTCTGGCCTGTATCTCACAAAAAGTGATGAAATGCTAATGTCCTAAAAGGGAGATATGTATGTATGAGGAAGGGAGGCAAAGAAAATAATTCTTTTAAAGACGAGAACCCTCACTCACCCGAGGGTGACATGCTTCATCATTGGGTCCCCTCTTGCACACTGTAACCGCAAGGTATACAGTGTGGGCTACAACTCTCAAAAAAGGGACAAGAGAGGAGCGTGAGGTGTTTTGATGGGGGTATCCAAAGTGACAGGGGGAGTAAGGGGCAGAGTGTGAAATAAAACAGTGTGTAGGTAAATAAAACTAGCTACAGGGTAACAAAGTCAAATTTAATAGTAGTTCCCATCAGCTAGGATTAAAATGAGGTGATCTAGGATTAACAAAATATCCTAGTAATTGGTGGTCGACATGTTTCTGCCAGATGACTTAATTGTTCGCGGCATTCATCAGGACCTCTCAATATATCACTCTGCTCGTGTAATCAAAATAAATGAATTACAGACCATACTCGTTGGTAGGTTGTAAATGACAAAAGGACCAGCTGCAGTCCGGTACAATGTCTGAAAAAAGATTATTAATTAATTCAGTGTCATTTATACCAACTTAGAAGGTCAACCTCCACATACCAAAAGAAACACCACACACGTGATATGTGTTGCACACGTGATAAAAACACAAATCATTCTGGTGAGTGAGTATATTCTGGGAACTCACCTAGGGGTAATATTAATTTACCTCTACCTTGCGACGAATGATGCTAAAGAGCACAGATTACTAGAAAGATAAAAGACTGGTTCAGAATGGTTTTCACATGTTGCACGATAAAAACATATAGACTAATAGATTAGTATTGCTGTCATTCGATATAGTATGGCAAGCACAATCTATAATTCACACAATCAGCAGTATTGCTAATCAAAACTAAATTGTTCTCATGTCCCAAAAGAGAGGAAAAAGGGAGGGTGAAGGGGTGTGACTCGCAGTCACTTCACACCACGTGTCGCATGTTGATGTATGGGACGGACTGTATGCCAAATTAAAGTCGTCTGTATGTAGTATAACACACATAAAACTCAATATTCCCAAAGAATGGGTCCAGAGCGTCACTCGCCCGCTACCAGCCCTTAGAATCATGGAGTTTGAGATCGACAATACAAGTTAAGTCAGTGAAAACTGCACCGACCCGATTGAAGAAGCACACGATATCTCCGACACCCATAACATTACCGGTTACCCACACTCACTCCCTTCGTTAATTCTGGCCTCACACACATGTGTTACACCCCTCCAGTCTCAGGGCACTGCTGGGAGTGATGGGCACCCACCCCTCCTGTCTCAGGGCACTGCTGGGAGGACTCTGCACACACCCCTCCTGTCTCTGGGCACTGCTGGGAGGACTCCACACCCACCCCTCCTGTGTCAGGGCACTGCTGGGAGGACTCCACACCCACCCCTCCTGTCTCCGGGCACTGCTGGGAGTGATAGGCACCCACCCCTCCTGTGTCAGGGCACTGCTGGGAGGACTCTGCACCCACCCCTCCTGTCTCAGGGCACTGCTGGGAGGACTCCACACCCACCACTCCTGTCTCAGGGCACTGCTGGGTGGACTCTGCACACACACCTCCGATTTCTGGATATGTGCGCTTGGCACATACACGGTGGGGGTACGCACAATGCATTCGAGGTGAGGGTACGAGTCTACTGACACTGGTGTGGTGGGGGTACGCTCCGTACGTCCGCGGGTGTGGGTACGGGTCGTACTGACACTGTTGGCATGGGGGGTACGCTCCATGCATACGCGGGTGAGGGTACGGGTCGAACTTACACTGTTGGGGTGGGGGTACGCTCCGTACGTCCGCGGGTGGGGGTACGGGTCGTACTGACACTGTTGGCATGGGGGGTACGCTCCTTGCATACGCGGGTGAGGGTACGGGTCGTACTGACACTGTTGGGGTGGGGGTACGCTCCGTATGTCCGCGGGTGGGGGTACGGGTCGTTCTTACACTGTTGGCATGGGGGGTACGCTCCTTGCATACGCGGGTGGGGGTACGGGTCGTACTTGCACTGTTGGGCTGGGGGGTACGCTCCTTGCATTCGCGGGTGGGGGTACGGGTCGTACTTACACTGTTGGGCTGGGGGGTACGCTCCTTGCATTCGCGGGTGGGGGTACGGGTCGTACTTACACTGTTGGGCTGGGGGGTACGCTCCTTGCATTCGCGGGTGGGGGTACGGGTCGTACTTACACTGTTGGGCTGGGGGGTACGCTCCTTGCATTTGCGGGTGGGGGTACGGGTCGTACTTACACTGTTGGGCTGGGGGGTACGCTCCTTGCATTTGCGGGTGGGGGTACGGGTCGTACTTACACTGTTGGGCTGGGGGGTACGCTCCTTGCATTCGCGGGTGGGGGTACGGGTCGGACTTACACTGTTGGGCTGGGGGGTACGCTCCTTGCATTTGCGGGTGGGGGTACGGGTCGTACTTACACTGTTGGGCTGGGGGGTACGCTCCTTGCATTCGTGGGTGGGGGTTCGAGTCGTACTTACACTGTTGGCATGGGGGGTACGCTCCATGCATACGCGGGTGAGGGTACGGGTCGGACTTACACTGTTGGGGTGGGGGTACGCTCCGTACGTCCGCGGGTGGGGGTACGGGTCGTACTGACACTGTTGGCATGGGGGGTACGCTCCTTGCATACGCGGGTGGGGGTACGGGTCGTACTTACACTGTTGGGCTGGGGGGTACGCTCCTTGCATTCGTGGGTGGGGGTTCGAGTCGTACTTACACTGTTGGCATGGGGGGTACGCTCCATGCATACGCGGGTGAGGGTACGGGTCGGACTTACACTGTTGGGGTGGGGGTACGCTCCGTACGTCCGCGGGTGGGGGTACGGGTCGTACTGACACTGTTGGCATGGGGGGTACGCTCCTTGCATACGCGGGTGGGGGTACGGGTCGTACTTACACTGTTGGGCTGGGGGGTACGCTCCTTGCATTCGTGGGTGGGGGTTCGAGTCGTACTTACACTGTTGGCATGGGGGTACGCTGCATGCATACGCGGGTGAGGGTACGGGTCGAACTTACACTGTTGGGGTGGGGGTACGCTCCATGCATACGCGGGTGGGGGTACGGGTCGTACTTTCACTGTTGGGGTGGGGGGTACGCTCCTTGCATTCGTGGGTGGGGGTTCGAGTCGTACTTACACTGTTGGCATGGGGGGTACGCTCCTTGCATTCGCGGGTGGGGGTACGGGTCGTACTTACACTGTTGGGCTGGGGGGTACGCTCCTTGCATTCGCGGGTGGGGGTACGGGTCGTACTTACACTGTTGGCATGGGGGGTACGCTCCTTGCATACGCGGGTGGGGGTACGGGTCGTACTTACACTGTTGGGCTGGGGGGTACGCTCCTTGCATTCGTGGGTGGGGGTTCGAGTCGTACTTACACTGTTGGCATGGGGGGTACGCTGCATGCATACGCGGGTGAGGGTACGGGTCGAACTTACACTGTTGGGGTGGGGGTACGCTCCATGCATACGCGGGTGGGGGTACGGGTCGTACTTTCACTGTTGGGGTGGGGGGTACGCTCCTTGCATACGGGGTGGGGGTAGGGTCCATACATATCCGTCCCCACGCTATGTGATGTTTGTGCGGCCCGTACCCAGGCCTTTGCCACGTGGGTGCGATCCGTCCCGCCATTGTTGGGGTGACGTGTGTGGGCGTGGTCCGACTCGTACCCACGCTCTTCAGGCGTGGGTACGGGACGTACCTGTCTGGTTGTGTTGCCGGTTCGCGTGGTGACGGACTTCCGTTGTGGCGGTCGCTGGCTTATCAGGACACGCCCCCACCCCCTCGTGGTGACCAGGGCATGGGAGTCAGGTATGTCCAGGCCATGTGTGGTGTGTGACTTATGTGGTTGTTTTGTGGCCTGCCCTGGTCGTGCCACCCCCACCCCACCCCACTTTCCCCCCTCCCTTAGTTATTCTGACCTTCTGCGGCGTCTGCGTCGTAACCTGTAGAGGAGGTGTACTGCTATGAGGGCAGGGATGACTCGTAGGTTCGGGTCCATGTCTGTCCGTCGCGTACTGGTCCTCCTTGTTCGCGGCGTCGTCTGTCCGTCGCGTACTGGTGGTCCTTGTTCGCGTCGTCCTGATTTCCCGGCAGTTTTTGGCTGCCGCAAAATATTCACCGTGCGGGGTGACGTCGGTGCGAATCGTGATTCCTGGGTCGTGAATGGCTGGCTGCGTGCGTCCCGACGTCAGGTCGGCGCTTTCCCGGATCGCATTGGTAGGTGTTTTTTGTTCGGTCGGGCTTTTTTACGAATCGTACGGTAATGGTGTACCCGTGCGAATCGTAATTCCTTGTTTGTGAAAATTGACGACCGGGTACGCGTCGGGCGGAGATTATGCTCCGTCCGACGGTTCGTACCCGGTTTTTGCCGGATCGTGATCGGCACCTTAATGTTAGACTAAAAGAAATAGAAATGGCTACTGGGGTTATTGTCAACTGTTTGAGGACTAATGGTACGATTCAAAGTGCACCACAAGTGAATTTGGTCGAATCCCTGTTGCCGATTACTACTAACTCTGCTGGTCTGCCAAAATCTACAGTAGCAACCCAAACGATACCAATAGGCGTACCCCTACTACCCCCAAACTTACTACCCCCCACTGCCGTTATGTCTCCAACACCACAGAATCAATCATCCCTCCCTGCAAGGTCTTCTAATCTCGTACCTAAACCAAATTCAACTAAAGCAGGGAATACCCCTAAAGAGAATAGGGGTATTGGCAATCAAGATCTGGGTAACTTAAGATGGAAAAATGTTGTGAACCTCCCTCCCGAGGCAGCTCCTTATGTAATAGTTTTGAGTGGAGTGCCAGAGCTTGCTAATCCTGACCTGGAAACCCACGATTCTTTAAAAAATAAAGTCACTAGTTGGTTGAATACCCACAGGCCTCTCCCTCCACCTATGAGAGCTGATGTCCTGATGGTTAGGAGGATTAGCTGGCTGGGAAATACCATGAAGCAAAGTAAGGGTGATTGCGTCTTGGTGAATTTTAGAAACCCACAGATTGTTTCATATATTTTCAATTGGAGGGGGAACAAGGGAGGTTCATCTATTCAACCTCTTCCATTATCCTTCTTCTACCCACCATGTAATACTGATCCTCACCCAGGGAATGCTGAAGATTGGATAAGGGTCGGAACCACTTCCCAAAGTAGAAGACACAGCAACATTAGGTACAATCAGCCCACTTTGGATGACTATTACTGTTACAATAGGTTTAGTTGCCTCGAGGAGGTCGATTGACTGCAATGTGAGAATGGCTCCAGCGGGGAAGAGGGAGAGCTTTACTGTGCACATCCGCAGTTGGTGGTTTCCTCCCCTGATAGCGGCCATTCCAGACAAATCCCGATCTTAATTGATGAAGTTTCTTCTGAAAATTCCCCTGATACTCTTAGTGGCCGACCTTCATTAAAAATTCTTCCTTAGAATATAGCTGGTCTTTTTAATAAGCTCAACTGTTTTGAATGGGGCTCATTCATAGACCTTCATGATATATGCTATTTCCAGGAGACATGGGCCAGGGAAGATCATTTTCGTGCGGGGTTTGCTTCATTTTCTGTCCCAACTAGGTGGGGAGGAAGGGGCCGACCGTCAGGGGGTTTAACAATCTGGGTCGCCACTTATCTGGGCTGCAGTGCCACTGTTTTAGATACAGGGTCCGATGATGTGCAGTGTGTACTCCTGAACTGGCGGCCTGGCTTACAACTGGCCTTGATTAATGTATACTCAAGACCGGTTAGTCTCTCTGCAGAGTCAGGGGTCATTGAAGTGTTATCCACTGTACTGACTAAAATCCCTGAGGGTACTCTGTTAGTGGTGGGTGGAGATCTTAACTCTCATTTTGAACCACTTGAGGGGTCGCTGGATGCCATTGTAACGCCCTGAACGTCTCAGGATCGTTTAACAGACACGACAATGAGGACGCAACCACTTGTGAAGGGTTAGTTCTTTTAATGAAGGCAAATAAAATACAAAGAACAAACAAAAGTTATAGTCACTGGAATCCTCCAGGCTAAGTACGTTACCAGCCCACAGCACGGATGGTCCTAACCGTCCTCTGCATATACGCCGATCCCGGCGTATGCCAACAGAGGGCAGAAATGAAATGGCCGACAATGCCAATCGGTAGGCTGTGAGGGGCACGAAGAGTGTTGGGGAGAATCGAGGAGTCAGGGAAACACCCAGCCGGGGTCTCTACCTGAAGGGAGCAGCCGCTCAACCTCTTCCTCAGACTGCACCGGGACGCGGAGTCACCTCCTGGTGATGCGTCACCGATACCCCAATCACAAGCAAGAAGACTGAACCGAGAGCAGCCGCTCGATCGATCCTGTGGACTTCCGAGTCTGTAACGCGGCAAACACCTCCTGGTGTGCGTTACAGCTGGCAGTCCCTGTGTCTCTGGTCGGGCTGGGAGTTACGACTCCAACCAGCAAAAGCGCCACTGCGCTTGGACTCAGCCGAGTCAAAAAGCGAAGCTCAATGGTTGACCGGTAGAGCTTCCGGGTCCTTCACAGGTGACGATGGGGCAAGACACGGCCCAGGGAGTAACGACTCGACCTACCTCCGTTCTTGCCTTACTGGAGCACCACTCCGGAACACTGCTCTTCACGAAGCAGGTACGTCGGTGTAAACACAATATCCGACAGCCTTGTACCTCCCGGTTCCTCCCTTTATAGGGTGTGTTTTCCTTGAGTTATGTAACAGCTCTCCTGTTTACATAAGGGCGTGTTTCCCTTGAGTTATGTAACAGCTCTCCTGTTTACATAAGGGCGTGTTTCCCTTGAGTTATGTAACAGCTCTCCTGTTTACATAAGGGCGTGTTTCCCTTGAGTTATGTAACAGCTCTCCTGTTTACATAAGGGCGTGTTTCCCTTGTATGACAGGAATTCTTGACAGTACATCCTCCCTCTCAGCGGCTCCCCACGGGTCTAGCGCTGGCAGGAAAACGCCGATGGAACAAGGAGACCAAGCGCGGAGCATGAACCCCTTCAGCCGGTTCCCATGAATGCTCCTCCGGGCCATAGCCTTTCCACGCAACCAGGTACCACAGCTTCCCCCTGCGCCATTTGGACGCCCGTATGCCCGACACTTCATACTCCACCTCCGACTCCACGCATACCGGCCTAGGTGTCCCAGACGGCTTGGAGGGTGCTGGTTTGAGCAATGATACATGAAAGACAGGGTGTATCCGCAATGACTGGGGCAAGCACACCTTCACGTTCACGGGACCCATACACTTGGTAATTCGATAGGGGCCCATGTACTTGGGATGGAACACACTGTTCTTTCGAAACCTCATGTTTCTTGTGGATATCCAGACGTAGTCTCCAGTGCGGTACAGTGGCCCGGGCCTTCTCTTCCTATCTGCCGCAGCCTTGTATCTTCTCTTGGCCTCTATTAGGACAGCCCTTGAGCGCATCAACGTGTCTTTTATGTGTGCCACCCTGTCCGCTGTGGCGGGAATCCTGTCCTCTCTGAACGGATGTAGAAATGGCAAGAACCTGGGATGTTGGCCATAGTTGCTATAGAACGGAGATGACTGTGTGGAGCTGTGAGTGGCGTTGTTATAGGCTATCTCTGCAACCCATAGCAAGTCGACCCATTCTTCCCTGCCCTGGTCCACAAAACATCGCAGATACTGTTTGAGCGTTTGGTTCAGGCGCTCGGTTTGGCCGTCCGTTTGAGGGTGGTAGCTGGTGGACAGGGCGGTCTTAACATGCAGCGCAGTGCACCAAGTCTTCCAGAATTGCGCAGTAAACTGCGACCCCCGGTCCGACACGATCACCCCAGGTAATCCATGCAGTCGTACCACATTCTTTAGGAGTAGTGACGCCAATTCCCCGGCCGTAGGGACTCTCTTGCAGGGGATGAAGTGCCCCATTTTCGTCAAGTAATCCACCACCACCAGTATTGCCGTCATCCCCTGGTCTACCGGTAGGCCCACCACGAAGTCCAGTGATATGCTATCCCATGGTCTATCCGGGGTCGGAAGTGGATGTAAGAGCCCTTGGGTTCGGCCATGGTCGGCCTTCATGGTAGCACACGTAGGACACTCCTGTCCCCACCTCCTGACATCCACTCTCATGGTTGGCCACCAGAAATGCCGTCCCATGCTAGCCACCGTTTTTTCAAAGCCCAAATGACCTGCGCATGGAGAGTCATGGCACCAGATGAATGCTTGTTTCCTTAGCCTAGGCGTGGGTATCAATAGGCACCTGCCCTTCAGGGGTATCCCGTCCTTCAGCTGCCATTCTCTGTGACTGAGGAGCCACCTCCGCCATGCGAATGACCTGATCCCTCTCTTTATTCCCCTCAGGAAAGTATCCGGTTGGATAACCCCCAATACCATCCTCGGGGAAATGATGGAACGCTCGGTTGCAGGCAATGGTTCCTTAACTGCAGATTGACGGGACAGGGCGTCCGCCTTCCGGTTTTCCGTCCCCGGCCGATATGTGATGCGGAAGTTGAACCCCGCAAAGAAGATCATCCACCGCAGCTGCCTGGGAGAAAGGTGTCTAGTGGCCGTCATGAACTGTAGGTTCCGATGGTCCGTGTACACCGATACCACATGTCTTGCCCCCATCAACCAATGCCTCCATTCGGTGAAGGCGTCCTTGATTGCGAGAAGCTCCTTCTCCGCAATATGGTAGTTGCGTTCGGCGTCGTTGAGTTTGCGGGACATGTACGCAACGGGATGAAGCACCCCTGTGTCGTGGTTGCGTTGGGACAAGATAGCCCCCAGCGCCACATCCGACGCGTCCGCTTCCACCACGTAGGGGAGATCCGGATCGGGGTGAGCCAACACCGGCGCCTTACCAAAGGCGCTTTTCAGGGCCTCAAAGGCTTTGTTCGCTTCAGGGGACCAGACAAACTCCTTGGACTTCCTCAGTAGCTGTGTGATTGGGGCCACCACTCCTGAAAATCCATCTATAAACCGCCTGTAAAAGTTGGCGAAGCCAATGAAACTTTGGACGTCCTTCACGCTTTGGGGCACCGGCCATTCTTTCACCGCCTTGATCTTTCGTTCTGCCATCTCCTGTCCCTCTGGACTCAGCATCACTCCGAGGAATTCCACGGATGTGACGTGGAAGTCACACTTGCTGAGTTTACAAAACAGCATGTTTTCCCTCAGCTTTTGGAGCACAGCTTTGACGTGGTGTACGTGCTCCTCCACACTGGACGAATAGATGAGGATGTCGTCGATATATACGACCACGTAGATATCCAACTCCTCTCTGAATACCTCATTCAAAAAGTACTGAAAGGCTGCCGGGGCGTTGCACAGACCGAACGGCATGACGAGGTACTCAAAAAGGCCGAACCTGGTCTTAAAGGCGGTCTTCCACTCGTCTCCGTCCCTCATGCGCACCAGATGGTATGCCCCTTTCAAATCCAACTTGGTGTAGATACGAGCTTTCTTGACCTGTTCCAGAAGTACACTGATGAGAGGCAAGGGGTACCGATTTTTTATGGTTATCGCATTCAATGCCCTAAAGTCCACACAGGCTCTCAGCTCCCCATTAGCCTTCGGGATGAAGAAGAGTGGCGAGGCGGCCGGAGACTTGGACGGGCGGATGAATCCTAGCTTGAGGAGTTTATCCAGGTACCCCCGGAGATGCACGTTTTCAGGCTCCGTCAGGGCATACAGCCTGCCGCTGGGAACGCTGGCCCCTGGCACCAGGTCGATCTGGCAGTCAAACTGTCTATGTGGTGGTAGCACTTCCGCCTTCACCTCATCAAATACATCCTCAAAACTGTGATAAGCCTGGGGGAGAGCCACATCTTTTTCTGCCGCTGTAGCCACCGTCTGACTCCCGCTCTCATCTGCGTCAAGGGATTCCGTTCTTATTCCACAATGCAGGATGCAATACGGTGACGTCATTTCGATGCGATGTGTTGGCCAATCCACAAAGGGGTTGTGTTTCTGTAGCCACGGCAATCCCAATATGACGCCATATTGGGGCGCTCGGATGATGTTAAAATCGATTTGTTCCAAATGGTTCCTCCCATATCTCATCGGAAGGACCCCCGTGTGCTGTCCGATGGGCCCCGTCACCTATCGCCTTCCGTCTACCGCATAGACGTCTTCGGGTACTGCTTTGGGAAGAAGCACTAGCCCTAGCCTGCATGCCTCGTTGTGGTCCATAAACATGCCAGTGGCCCCTGAATCCACCATGGCCACAACGGGTATCCACTGGTCATGCACTCCCACGTGCACCGTGATAAACAGGTGTCGTTGTCCCTTAGTGACCGAGTTGGAAAGTGAAGGGATGGATGAGTGACTCCGAGATGCCCCTTCTCTGGTCTTGGAGTCCTCTAGTTTTCCGCCGGTATGTCCACCACGGCTGTTACCGACCGGTTGGCCCGATAACGTGACGTCTTCGGTTTGGCAGGGCATTCACGTACGTAGTGGCCTTTTTTGCCACAATATAGGCACAATCCTTGTTTACGGCGTGACTCTTTCTCCGTGGCTGTGAGGCTCGCTCGTATTGCGCTGATGTCCATGGGTTCTCCCTTGGATGCGGTGGAAGTTTCAGGACTTCCCACCGTCACATAGGATGGAAGGGATTTTCCTTTTCTCCCATGATCCCCCTTTCTTTCACTTAGCCTATGTTCCAGCCGTAATACCAGGTTGATAAGGCCCTCACATGTCTTGGGTTGAGGGTCAATATGAGCCACGGCGTCCTTGAGCTCATCGCACAGCCCTTGATGGAAGAGCGCCGTCTGTTTAGCAACAGGCCACTTGGTTTCCGCAACCAGCCTTCGGAACGCGTTGAGATACTGCACCAGGTCGTTGGATCCCTGTCTCAACTCAAGCATTTCACGGTCCGCCGTGTACGAGTCAGCCCTTCTGTCGAATACCTTCAGGAATTCCTCGCGAAAAGCACCCCAATCACATAAGAGGGGGTCGTCCCTGCTCACCAGAGGTACGGCCCATTGTGCCGCGTTTCCAGCCAAATAGGATATAAGGAAAGCCACACGAGCCTGACTCGTGGGGAACGCCTTTGGTTTGCACGATAAATGTAGCGCCACTTGTGTGAGGAATACCTGCACTGTGTTAGGATCCCCACTGTACCTCTCTGGTGTTGCCAAGGGGATGGCTACCGGCATTTCCACTACTACCGCAGGGGTCTGGTTCGTGAGGGAGGTGCTGGGCGTGAGCGGGTCCAATTGGATAGCATCCAGTCTGGCTTTTACATCGGCTGTTTCTTGCCTAGAGGCAGCCACTTCAACTTGCATGGCCGCTAAAGCAGCCAGCACATCATCAAGTGTTGCCATGTCTGTTATCGACCGGGAGACAGTTAGTGTTATTAAGGTCGGATATTTTGTAACGCCCTGAACGTCTCAGGATCGTTTAACAGACACGACAATGAGGACGCAACCACTTGTGAAGGGTTAGTTCTTTTAATGAAGGCAAATAAAATACAAAGAACAAACAAAAGTTATAGTCACTGGAATCCTCCAGGCTAAGTACGTTACCAGCCCACAGCACGGATGGTCCTAACCGTCCTCTGCATATACGCCGATCCCGGCGTATGCCAACAGAGGGCAGAAATGAAATGGCCGACAATGCCAATCGGTAGGCTGTGAGGGGCACGAAGAGTGTTGGGGAGAATCGAGGAGTCAGGGAAACACCCAGCCGGGGTCTCTACCTGAAGGGAGCAGCCGCTCAACCTCTTCCTCAGACTGCACCGGGACGCGGAGTCACCTCCTGGTGATGCGTCACCGATACCCCAATCACAAGCAAGAAGACTGAACCGAGAGCAGCCGCTCGATCGATCCTGTGGACTTCCGAGTCTGTAACGCGGCAAACACCTCCTGGTGTGCGTTACAGCTGGCAGTCCCTGTGTCTCTGGTCGGGCTGGGAGTTACGACTCCAACCAGCAAAAGCGCCACTGCGCTTGGACTCAGCCGAGTCAAAAAGCGAAGCTCAATGGTTGACCGGTAGAGCTTCCGGGTCCTTCACAGGTGACGATGGGGCAAGACACGGCCCAGGGAGTAACGACTCGACCTACCTCCGTTCTTGCCTTACTGGAGCACCACTCCGGAACACTGCTCTTCACGAAGCAGGTACGTCGGTGTAAACACAATATCCGACAGCCTTGTACCTCCCGGTTCCTCCCTTTATAGGGTGTGTTTTCCTTGAGTTATGTAACAGCTCTCCTGTTTACATAAGGGCGTGTTTCCCTTGAGTTATGTAACAGCTCTCCTGTTTACATAAGGGCGTGTTTCCCTTGAGTTATGTAACAGCTCTCCTGTTTACATAAGGGCGTGTTTCCCTTGAGTTATGTAACAGCTCTCCTGTTTACATAAGGGCGTGTTTCCCTTGTATGACAGGAATTCTTGACAGCCATAAACCAGGAGGAGGATGACCTATGGAAAATCCCATCTGTGGCAGGCCCTATTGTAAGATCTTGGGCTCCTCTGGCTGTCCAAATTACCTCCCTAGTATTGGCTCACTCTATTAGAGCATGTAATGGACGAACAAAATCCGACAACCCTTCCAAGCCTACCTTTAATAAATCTGGTAGGGAGTCCCGACTTGATTATATCTTTGTCCAATGTAAGTAATGGAATCGAGTCCAGGATTTCAGGGTGCTCCCAAGGGGTGAGAGCGACCATAATCCCCTGATCTTGGATTTTCTATTACCAGGTTTGTGCAAGGATGAATCTTTATTGCAATCCGACAAAATTAATAGTCTTATTCTCTCTAATAATAGACGCAGGGTAAAATGGGCCAAATTGGCTAGTAACCCAGATGACTTATCTAAAGTCTATGCTAGCGTATGCCCAGTTTTGGAAGATATGGCTGTTCTTATTGAGCATCAACCCTTGTCTGATTCTAACGGAAAAATGGCCGAACTTAATAAGGCATTATTTTTTAGCTTAATAGACATTTTAAATCCTCCAGCTCCCTGCAGGAGAAGGCCACGAAGAAAGCACCCCTGGTACAACAGGGCATGTAGATTAGCAAAGACTGAATTGTTGAACGCACTAAAAGATAATGCTAACAGGGATGTTATTAAGCAAAGGAGACGAGCTTACCGTCATCTCATTCACCACGCTAAGCTTGAGTGGGGAAATGAGAACTGGGTTACCCTAACAACTGCTCTAGCGGATAGGGACCCGCGGAGGTTCTGGCAGATTGTGACTACTGGATCAGTTGAACCGGATCCAGCCGTCAACCCGAACATTGCTCCAGAAGTTTGGGAAGACCACTTTAGCCTACTGTACAAGGGGGATTTTCCCTGTATGGAGGCTCTATTGTGTGAATTGGTGATGAGTGATGCTCCTGATACAGATTCGATTAGTTTTACTCTGGCTGAGGTCCAGGCTGCTATATCTGCGCTTCCTGCTGGTAAAGCTCCAGGGCTCGATAGTGTCCCCGGAGATTTATATAAACATGAACCCAGAGTATGGGCGCCCTATCTTTTAATAATATTCAATGCAATTTCTGCGGGCATGCTGGTTCCTCACACTTGGTTGGGTGCGGAGGTAGTCCCTATTTTTAAGAAGGGGTCGCCCCTCCTCCCAGCCAATTATAGGCCTATCAGCCTAATAGATGTAGCCCAGAAACTCTTTGCCAGGTTGATTTTAGATCGCCTTTTGGATTGGATGGAGGAATTTGAGATCTTGAGCCATTACCAGGCAGGTTTTAGAAAGAGTGTATCGACTACTGATCAGATTTTTAGACTGAATATGCTATTCTGGAAGACGGTTAAGGTGGAGGGTGGCTCCCTTTCTACCGTCTTTGTAGATCTGCGTGCGGCTTTTGATCTGGTCCCACGCATGAAGCTTTGGGTTGTTTTACGGGACTTAGGAATTCCACCCCCCTTATTGGATATTATAATACGACTTCATACTCACAACTTTGCTAAGGTCAGGTGTGGGAGAGAAGGAAATCTGTCATCTAGCTTCCCCGTTAATAGGGGGGTCAGGCAGGGTTGTGTCTTGGCACCAACCCTGTTCTGTCTCTATGTAAATGGAGTTATCTCCCATTTGAATGTGGTCCCTAACAGAGACGCAGCAAAGCTGGCTGGTACAGGGATATCTGCGATTATGTTCGCTGATGATACCCTGTTACTTGCTAAGTCCCCAATGGGTATCCAGCGAGTTCTAGACGGTTTTGTCTCTTTTTGTCATGATCGGGGGTTGGAAATAAACACGGCTAAAACAAAGTTTATGATTTTTAATCCCCCAAAGACATCTCGCCCAAATCCGGTTATAGACGGTGTCAGCTTGGAAAGAGTTCAGATGTTTGAGTATTTGGGACTGACCCTGAATGAAAATTTGGTTTGGACCCAACATCAGATTAAATCTCAACTAAAGCTAATGCAAAAAGCGGGGGGGGATTATTAAACTTTGGAATAAAACTCATATAAAACCTATTGGACCGCCACTTGAGATTTACAAAATGCAGGCTAGAGGGGCAGTAACTTATGGCGCCGAGTTGTGGGGACACATTTGTGCCCCTGCAATCGTTGCCACGGAAAATAAATTCCTTAGGAATTTACTATCCCTTCCTATCAGTTCTCCCCTTCTTCCTCTCAGGCTTGACCTAGGAATTAGATCTATAAAGGAGGAACTAGGTCTAAAGCCCCTAACTTTTTGGAGGCGTTTATGGGTAACACCTGAACTTAGTACCTATAGGCAAGAATTTTTGGAACTATTAAAATATCCAACCGTTCAGAAACTCCCATGGTTAAAATATATAAAGGATGAGTTTGATAGGTTGGGGTGTTCTATTCTATGGATAAATCCAGAAGAGGCTTGCAGAACTATATCCCGTAAAGACCTGGTCAGTATGTATTATGATAGCAATTTGTCTGCATGGTCAGTGAGTGATAAAGTGGGCTCAATGACAAGTTCATTTTTATTAATGAAAGATTATTATAAGTTGGAGACAGTGTTGAATGATATTAAACCTATCGGTCTCAGGAAACTATTTCTCCAATGGAGACATAATTCCCTTCCAATTAGAGCTCTTACGAGTAGATGGCACCCACCAACTACTATAAATTGTCCCGCCTGTATTGAGAAGCCAGAAAATGATACTCATGTAATGTTTTTCTGTCCTTCGTATATGAAGCCCAGGAAAAAGTGGATTGTTCCCCTATGTAAAAAATGGGGGTTTAGGAAACATATGGATGCTTATTGATTACTAAAATCTGATTTATCTCCACTAACTGTCTTTGCTGTTAATAAATTCCTAGCTGCAATGTGGAATATCAGAAGAAGTTTAATGGTATAATGAGAGCATCCCCGCTGCACACGATTAATCAAATGTTGTATGAGTTTCTTAGCTGATACTCTCTTCAGGCAACAATGATAATTTTAATCTCTTTGCTTAATATTGTTTTTAAAGATGTATTTTTTATATTGGAAATCCGATAATGCTTTGTATGAAATTGTATGCATCTCTTTTGTGACTTTGTGTAGTCGAAATAAAGATAATGAATGAATAAAAGGTAAAGCTTAAGTTTTTGATAGCTCAGTCATTTAGTTCAATCCCGTGGTGGCACTGTTAAATTAAAAAATTAAATAAGCCTCTTTCTGCAAGAGTGCTGCGTCAGTCTCCTGCATTCATTTTGTTGTATTAAGGACTGCCAACACAGTCCACTTAAAATCTTTCTCAGTATATGCGTTTGCCAAGAAGTGCTCAACCATAGGGGCAGCTACCACTTTCTTCTTAATTCTGTAACGGTGCTGCATGATCCGCTGATTTATTTGTTGGTTGGTTTTCCCAATATAGATCTTAGTACATGGGCACACCACGGCGTAAACAACATTTTTTGTCTTACAATTTGTAGATGCTGTGTGTCTCCATTTGATGGCTTGGTGAACAAACTCAGTTCCTTCTATTGTAGAGTCACAAGCTGCACAATTATAACATTTGTGGTGGCCTTCTATGGGTTTGAGTTTCCACTGTGTGCGTTGATCTGCCTTTTGTTGGGGTTGGAATATGTCAGCCCTGAAAATTTCTTGTCCAATGCTTCTATTCTTTTTAATGGCAAACAACGGCATTGGAAAAGGACATTGCCATTTTTTTAGCAAATGTCAGTTGATTAGAATAATTTGTCTGAATTTATTGGTATCGGGTCCAAACGTAGAAACACAAACCAGTCGTTCAAAAGCGGGTTTATCTTTCTTTTGCAAGAGAACCTCACGAGGTGTATACCAGGCTCTCTTTGTTGCATGTTTTAACATTTTCTTGGGATAACCCCTCTTAGTCATCTGCTCGCAGAAGGATGCTGCATGTCGCTCAAAATCTTTCTTCAAAGAGCAATTCCTTCGGATCCGCAATAGCTGACGGTAAGGAAGATTATCTTTTACATTTCTCGGGTGTGAGCTACTATGGTGTAAAATCGTATTTTTGTCAGTTGCTTTCCGTTACAATGAGATTGTAAGTCTATTCTCATAAGGGAGCACTTCTACATCTAGAAAGGTCAAGTTGGTTTTACTTTTACTACAGCTGAACTTAATGTCAGCATGTCTAGTATTTAGCCAACCATGACATTTCTCCAGATCCTCATCCGTGCCTTTCCACAGGCACCAAATATTGTCAATATAATGAAGCCACTGAATGATGTTACTTTTGAAAGGATTGTTTTGGAAGATGAACTTGTCTTCATACTTAGCCATAAAGCGGACCGCCATTTCTGGGGCGAACGGACAACCCATGGCGGTCCCCTTAGTCTGAATATAAAACATCTCTTCAAACTTGAAATAGTTCTTTTTCAAGGCAACCTCAGCCAGTTGTAGAATGAGCCCCGTGGGGACTCTGTGGGGCCTAGGTCTACTTTCCAGGTAAATTTCAATGACCTGAAGGGCCTCATCTTGCGGTATCCGTGTATACAACGAGGTGAAGTCAAAGGACACCATCAACTGTGTATGGTCGTCAAAGGGTTGGCCTCCCACTTTAGTAATAAAATCAGTAGTGTCCACATACTTAGAAATGGGCCCTAAAAGAGAATCACAGCCAGAAACGATCGGTCGCCCTGGTGGATCACTGAGTCTTTTATGGATCTTTGGCAAGAAATAGATAACTAGAATCCTTGGATATTTCTTTAATAGGAAATCATATTCTCTTGGTCCCAATAATCCCCAAAATCCAAGGGAATATGATTTTGAAATGACTGAGCTATCAAACACTTAAGCTTTACCTTTTCAATTGATATAGTCTGTGTTGAGACGTGCTGATGGGGGAAGGTTCATTTACGCCTCCACCTCGTGCTCATGCAAGTGTATTTAATTCATTTGTATTCCGTTTATTAGTTTTAACATCTGTACTACAAGATCCATAAGGCACAGCAAAGAAAATTTGCAAGTATAGAAGGAGCCTCAGTTGCGTTGGGAGGCTCTCATTAGACTACAAGTCCCGTGAATCACCATGTCACACCGAGTTAAAGGTATTCCAACAGGAAGTGCCTCTGTTGTTGCTCACGCAAAGGTCCATACTGAGAAAGGAACACTGACACAGAAAGCCCGACTAGATACAAGTAAGAAAATTCGAACAGTGGTATGCTATTAAGGTAAACTGGAGCCACTAAGAATGGCACATCAAAAATATCTAGAAGTGACTTATTTCAGTGACGGTGCTGCAAGGTGAGGAGAACCACCAGCCTCCCCAAAATTCAGGCCTGAGCCAACAGAATGCAATGACACTCCCCAGCACACGTCAAATATGTGTACAACTTTTTATTTAGCAGTGCACAATATCAACACAATTTATACACAATAATCAAGATTCTTTTCTTCTTTTGTCTTTTTATTTTGTTGATCTTCAGACAGCCGGCATGTGTTTCGTCGCATACAGGGGGAATTATCCAGTTACTTTTTCAAGGCTGTATAGGTACAAACAAATAAAACCAACCAATGTACTACCTTATAGACCAGGAGTACATGAAATCAATACATCTCAATTCGTGAGAGTTTACTCAAGGTGAAACCAATTAACATGCACAAGATGGAAAAGCCTCTTAAAACTAGAAGGATGTCCCAATCAAAAGAGAATAATGAAAAAAATGATAATAACTATAACCCAAAGGAAGATGGAAGAAAGAAAACTAACTATACACCGTAAAGTTAAATCGCGCTTTAAAATCTCCATGTAAGTGATTATGAAAATAGTAATGTGGGTCCCGAGACATCGTAAAAGTGAATCTGAAAATATGGTTATATTGGGTGAGGCTACCAAATCCTCTCCCCTGTAGTGTCGGTGGAAAGATTTGTGTGTAATCCCTATATAGCCCATGAAGTATGAACGAGCCATAAATACCTATGTCTTTTCTGTAAAAACCTCTGTAAATAAAGAAGTATAAATTGCAAATGAGCATTTCATCTACCTAAGAATTGCACTCTAAATTATTCTCAGTGCAAATCCAAACCGGATACCTACTCAATTTGTGGTGATATTTCCAACCCACAAAGGGCTTCAGTCTTTAGCGACGTCCTTAAAAACGGTTGCTAAACATCCAGGGATCCTGAAATGTCCCATTAACAAAGGCTGTAAGACAATCAAAAAAACGGAATATCTCAACAAATGTCTTAGTAAAGTAACTATGATGCATAGATTCATACCCAACACTATCTCTTACACCCATTGTGCTCATTGTCAATCCAGCAACTATTCACATTCCAAATTGTCTGAGTTTTTTCTTCAAAACGCCATAAAAGTTTAGCACCATCACCAATTCATATGACACATAAACCTACGTTTTAGTGGTCACGTAATTACTTTAAGAGTGACTTTGAATTCAGCCAAGCGGTCTGTGTGTAATGATATTATGGCGTCCTCGTTCGCTTCTCATCTCTATCCAAACCCCTTTGTATATCGTAACTAATGCCGGAAAACAATATCCAACCAGCATAGAAGTGTGCGGAAACAAAACGACCAGTACAGTTAAATTGGAGGAAGTCTCACTGCCGGATTGCAGAAAGAAATATCGCCAGAATGCACCACCCGCTGCTACCTGATATAAACGAGCGTGGTAGTGAATGTAAAACTGCCTCTAAGGCATCATCAAAACAAAACACAGTCCGTCTATCATTTACCGGACATCAGATATCATCAGCCATAACCTCCCTACATACATCCGGGCACACACTACCAAAACATCTCATTGCCATACTATATCTATTCAATATCTTCTCTCACCTTACGCCGGAATTCATTGCCCAGGATGCCACTACTCATGTGATACAGAGTTCGGTAACACAAGTGTTTCTGAAAATGCCCCGCTTATGTTGGATAAGCTCCTCCTCACCAACGTCATACGAATCGACTAATCACCGACTCCGCTTCAACAGTACATAGTAAACATAATCGAAGGACTGTGAATATGTCACTTCCAAAGCGGTGGCCATCTAGGAAAGTGAGTGTCTCCAGTGTTACTCATGCACTATTCTTGGCTGGCTTAAAGCCATATCCACGATAGAATGGGTTCACGGAACTTGTGAGGGTGGTAAGTTCCATCAATATTTAAATAACCGCTTCTATTACTGATTTGTCAAGATAAGAGTGATAAATTCCATTACTAATTTGACATACGATTATATAGGTGATTCGCCCATACTAAGAATGAGTGCACACTATGTGGGGGCGTGATTCCTTTCAAAGGAATCTTTCTCCATCCCCCTTTCGTACATATTACAACTGGAATACGATTGGGAGATATAAAATATCAGACATTAAAATGCATAGATATTAAACGATATGGTACAGCTCCCAGAAACCAGGAAGGATAACAACCACCTGATGTAAACATAGATTAATCCATTCTCATTATCATCCATATGTGACATCAATACTAGAGGTTCAGCAAATAATGTGGCAAACCTCAGCATTTTATCGCCCCAGGAAATAATGTCGTTCATGGTCAATATTTAATCCAGTCTCACTACTCCGCAGTCTCAAAATCCACAAAGCCTCCCTCCTACGTAAGGCTAATTCCCTGTTTCCATCTCTAGGATGTCGTAGTATATGTTCAATCCCATAAAACTCAAAGCGTCTGTTCATGGTTTGAGCGGAACATAGTTCCATGTGAGCGGCAAGAGAAAACCTTGTGTCTCCTTCCATAACCGCTCGCATGTGTTCTCCAATTCTCTCGCGTAGCGTCCTTATCGTGCTACCCATATACCTCTGTTTGCATCTGCACTCAATGATGTATACAACAAATTTAGTAAGGCAATTGATGTTGGACAGAATGTTGTAAGTCCTATCTCCCGATCTCAAATATTTTGTCTTTTTGATGCATGCCCATTTACACGCACTACAGTGTCCACAGCCAAAAATGCCCCTTGTGTGTCTGCTCATCCAAATGTCTTGCATGTCTACTTTGGGGTAACTTGGGCTAAGTATGTTCCTAAGGGATACCCCCCATCTGTACGTGATGTTGGGTCTGTCCGTAATGTAATCAGTGAGGGATTTGTCCACCTTAAGCAGGTGCCAATGTCTGTTCAAGCTTCGCATCAGTACACCAGACCAGTTGTTATATCCCGTGATCATCCTTATTTTGTCATCAGTCCTACGAGGTTCTATGCGTTCCCTTAGTGTGTCCTTCCGTTTGATTTTGTTAATTCGTTGTTCAGCTTTCATCAATGTCTTCTTGTCATAACCCCTATACTCAACCCGTGTCAAAACACCCTTCTTGCAATCTTCAAACTCTGGGTCAAAGCTACAATTACGTCTCACTCTTACAAGTTCGCCATAGGTAATGGAGTGGATTTGGTGAGAAGGATGTGCACTAGATGCATGCAATAATGAGTTGCACGCTGTCTTTTTACGAAAGAGTCTACTCTGAATATGATTCTCTCTTATGTAAAATTCGACATCCAGAAAGGAAATTCTATTCTTGCTATGTTCAAACGTAAATTGAATGTTGTGTTCATTACTATTCAGGTATTCAAAAAACTCAGTCAGCTTGGTAAGAGAGCCGGTCCATATCATCAGACAGTCATCAATTTATCTGCCCCAATATAGCATAGAGTCATTCCATTTGGATCCCATCGGGCCCCAGATTCTCATCTCCTCGAACAACTCATAAATCGGCTGTCTGAAGATCAACAAAATAAAAGGACAAAAGAAGAAAAGAATCTTGGTTATTGTGTATAAATTGTGCTGATATTGTGCACTGCTAAACAAAAAGTTTTACACATATTCGACGTGTGCTGGAAAGTGTCATTGCTAGATACAAGTAAGTGTGTAAGCTTTGGCTGCAAACTTTTTTTAAGAAAACGCTCTCACACGCGTAAGTTGTAGTGACAACTCGTCTCGCGTTTCCTTTCAGAAATGCCGAAATACTCCCGAAGTCGGGATGGAGTTGAGTAACGCCTAAAACCTAAAGAGTTACCGCTAAAGGTATGTTGAAAATGTATAGCGAACAGCTAATTGTTCACACTATATTGTAAGTCTTCTCCCATGCGGGTGATGGTTGATTAGTAATTGCATCACGTTTTATATTGCAGAAAACGTTGATACCTTCTCAAACTTGGATTTGCACCGAGTTATGGTTGATAATTAAGGCTCCCTGTTTTCCGTTTTTACTGAGTTTTACAGATAAATACAAAGAGAAAAACATTTATTTTCCTGTCTGTATCTATTTTTTTTTTTTGTATTCTTTTTATTAAACTGTAGGAATCAAAATCCCAAGGCAAAATACAGTACATTCTCATTTCTTATCATGACAAGGCTCTCACTCAGATAATAGTGCACAATATAGTGACAATTGGTAACTTGTCTGTATCTATTTTTAAATGTGGATAAAAACGGAAATTGGGTTGTTTCTGAGTGATTCTAAATTATGTCAGTCATGACTGCCAGGCCAATAACTGTGCGGATTGACAGGCAAGGGGATTACAAAAATAAAGGAAATTTAATAAAGAGCCTTAGACAGCAGCAGATTTGTATAACCTTGATACTAACATATGCATGATTTCTTATATGTGCATATTTTATTATCTGAGTGTGTATATATCATTGAAACCTGTCAGGCGTTCAGGCACGAGTGTACGTTAACTGATTAAATAAAAGCAGAAATATACACATTTCAGCTTCATTTTTCGCAAAACCTCAAATAAATATGGATAAATACTGGTAAAGTTAGCAAAAATGAAATATGGATAAATACAAACGGAAATGACAAAAATATAAATACCATAAAACCGGGAGCCCTATCGATAATTAAAAGAATAATACTCGAAGGTACAGTTAATGCTTTAATAACATTAGCGTGCTGGCCTCAATGTGTGAGACCCTCTTTACATGTATATCCCTTGTTTTCAGACTTTATTATAAAAGCTGGGCTGACAAATTTTGTTGACTTTGGAAGAGAACAATACTCTAAAGCCCCGCAAGTGAAGGTAGGCGGCGTTGTGCAGTTTGCGTGCATATTGGTGTATCGAAACTAAGCATACAAATCTTTGACAACAGCGTGTTTTTTAAACAGGGCTGGCAGGGCTATACGCCGTTTAATAAACAAGAGCATCCTTGATGGAGGAAACTCCTTCCATCAGGTTATATGTTTTGTCATTGATCCATGCGTTCGGAGAATTAGGGGCATATCAGCAACAACCGGCGATAATTATCGTTCAGCGCTCTTAACGTGAGGATAATTATCGCCGGGTAATGTGGATTTTTATCGCTGAGATAGCGTGCTATTAGCAACGCTTATCTCCTCAGCGATAAAAATCCTCACGCTAACTGCCTAACGTGAGATTATCGCTGGAAACCCAGCGATAATTTCACGTAGTGTAGCGTTAGCTTGCTGATAGGGACTCACAAACTTAGCCATGATATCCACCTTCCATAGGATATCATGGCTAAGTCAGTCCTGAAGCAAGCGTAAGGAAAGTAGCGATAACAGGGGTTATCGCTACTTTTCCTGCCGCTATGCTTCATAGCGTGGGGCTTGATGATAGGAGAAATGTCGCTTAGCGACATTTCTCCTGTCATGTTAGGTCAGAAACGCCCACTTTGCATCTCATTAGAGATGCAAAGCTGGGCGTTAGGAATCCCCACGCTAAAGCAAGGTTTCACGCGTTAGCGTGGCCTTGCTAATTAGGCGATAAAATTATCGCCGCTTTTCGGCCAAAAACGGCCACAAAAGCGGCGATAATTTTTTATCGCCAGCTTGTAAATATGCCCCTAAGAGAGTAGTTTAAAATTAGTTACACATTCTCATTCGTTATTTTTAGATCACACTAATGTTTGTAAATCAGAAGCCCTGATGAGAGCCCCTGGAGTTTCACCGGGTCTCGAAACGCGTCGACATTTCATTTAACACTGAGGAATCATAATTAATGGGTTTATGTACAGCATGAGGGAGATAAATTGAAAGTGTGATCCCGCCATTCATTCTTGTTTGCTTTACGTAAACCGCTCCCAGTGTTTGACAGTTTCCCCGTTTGGTTTGAAGAAATGTGAAGGGTCTGTCAATTGTTAAAATGATATTGGTGGATGAATTCATTTATGATTTGTGTTATACGTTGTAATATATATGTGGATTATTGTTGATGTTTTCCCTAAATGTGCGTATCACTTTTGTATGGCTCTCTGGAATGAATAGGCTACATTCCTATTCACACATTTAAGAATGTACACAAATATGTAAAAAATTGTTCAAAAAAAGAAAAAAGGTTTAATAAATAATCAGATAAAATTGAATTATTTTCTTTTTGACTTTGCTGGAAATAGGTGGCATAAAAGACTAAAGATTACCAGGTCCTTATCTTTTTCATACTTAAAATACGGCCCTACCTGGTATCTGTCCTATTGGGCCTAACCCCCCTTGTTACTAACTTTTAGAAAGTTGGAATTTTCTTAGCTAACCATTTAGTGCCTCTGCCTGTCCCTCGAATACACGTCTGGGTTGGATGACAATGGGCTTTGTTAATTCACTCTAGACAGTAACACACAAAGGGAGCTGAGGTGTGCGCTGCATTTCCTGATGGCCCATCACCAGGCTGATGAGCCTTCCTGAGCCAGAGTGGTGGGAGGAGCTGACACTTGTACCTGAAAAGGGCTGTGCCTGTCCCCACACAAAGAAGTCTCCACCCCCTGTAGTGTGTCTGGAGCCAGAGCAAGGAAGGGCAGGGTCTCGTGCATTACGAAGAACTTTCTTTGAAGTCTATCTACTTCAAAGGCTAAAATGGGTACTGGACCTCTGACACCATATACTCGGAACACTTCTGGACTGAGGACATTCTGCCAGGGAGACGAGCTTTTGTGCTGCCAGGAGGGACTGTCACTTTGCTGTTTGCTTAGCTGTGTCAGCCTGCTGCTTCTGCCCTGGGAGTGAAAGGACTGGACTTGGCGCTCTACATCCTGCTTTCTAAAGTTTCTCTAACGGCTTGAGTTGAGCTTGCCTCCTGTTGGAAGTCTCAGGCCCATCAAAGACTTCACCTGTAGCCTCTCTGCAGATAGCCCTACTTGCCAAGTGGTGCCAAATCCAGGTCCTGGGTCCTTGGATGTGAGTTTCAGTTCTACCAGAAGAACACGATGTCAAGTGAGTTTGGAACCAGCGCCTGTCTGCAACTTTGACACCGTGCCGCTGCCTGCACAGAAGCCGTGGTCCCCGCTTGACGCAACAATGTGACTTACAACACAGGCCCTAACGACGTCGCAGCACCTCTGAAGAACTGCCACTGCGGGAGTCCTTAGCACCAAGCCACCGACGTCCATGACGCACCGGTCCGACTCAGATGCCACAGCTGTGGCCCAGTGGTTTGACCTTGACCCCCAGAAACCAAGACCTTGCGGCTTGACCACCAACTTCATCATCAATACCGAACAGCAGTAAAGAACCAAGGTACTGCAACTGCAAGTGACGCATCACCTTCCCTGCACCTCGCCCCGGGCGATAGCAGCTCAACGACCCTGCACTGCCTCCAGGAACCGAGGGCTCACTTGCTACAGTGACGCCTCATCTCCTTTGCACCGAGCACCGTCCCTGAGCGCCAATGTGCCAACAACCCTGCCCAGCAGTAAGGAACTAATGCATCACCTGCTATCGCTACACCTCACCTCCCCTGGGCCTCGCATCATCTTTGATTTTGGCAGTATCCAAGTTACTGCACCTGGGTCTGCATGACTCTTGTATCCGGCCGTGTTCCTTCGTGGTCGGACAGAACTTGTGGATTTGCCTTAGTTGAGCATGACCCAAAGCCCCCGTCGGAGCTATTGTTTTCTAAGAACATTATTTAAGATTGAAACTACGTTAACTTGATTTGTGTACATTGGATGTTTGCCATTTTGGTCTTGTTTTACTCAGATACATAGTAGCCATTTTTCTAAACTGGTGTGAGTACTTTTGTAGTGTTTTCACTGTATTACTGTGTGTGTGTGCAAATACTTCACACATTTCCTCTGGGGATAAGCCTGACTGCTCTTGTCAAGCTATCAAGGGGGTGAGTACGGGTTATTCTGAGCGTGTAACTTACTTACCCTGACTAGGATTGTGGCAACCTGCTTAGACAGTGTGCAAACCACTGCCAACGTGAGACCTTATTTGTAACAACATTTATTTCACCATCCTTCAAGTAACAACTCAACCTACAGCATATTTTTTGCACTTGTATTACCCAATATAGTGGCATAGCATTTCGCCGCTAACACTTCCCTCTATAGCAATAACGTATGTATTAATGTGGATTGTACATATTTATTTCAATTCATTTATGAAAATGTTTGTGCATATTTCCATTAGGTATATGAACAATTGCACTTTGGTAGCGACCAAATGTCGAGTGATAAGCATGACATGCATAATTATTTAATTAAGAAATTATTTGAATGACTCTTTACACCCATTGTTTCATATTTAGATTTTCTCAATGAAAAATACAGCAGCCTGCTGAAAATTGTTGGCACTGTCCGATGAAACCATAGTGGCTGTGCTGAAAAGGATGCCATAGAAAGCATGAGTCGTGCCCAATAGATGAATTCTAGCTTTATGTAGCCTTTGTGTACTGTCCCTACAATGATAACAATCCTCCTAGTCAAGCTTTGGTAGGATCCAATAAAAGAAAGACAGCTACCCTGAAAGGTGGACAGGATCCTATAAGACATATAGCAGCCTTGCTGAGCAGCTGTGGTCCTCTGCTTGAGAAGCACCCTTCAGTGACATGTATTAGAGCTATAATAGTGCTGCTGAGATATTTTAAGAAGGACACATACATATGTGGGGTGATATACTTTATTCCTAAAGTACCTTTCACCTAAGCATCTTTCAGCTTCCTGTAGAGGCAATCTTAACCCCTTCTCCTATATTGGTGAATTTCCATTGCCACATTTGTCAGAAATACACAAAAATCAATTATATGAATGTTTGGAGGTATAATCTCTTCCTTTGTAGGAGAGGAGGGTAATTGAACAGGTGCTATGCTAATTACCCAGAGGTTCCTACAAAGTGCAATCCTTTCAATCCTCAGACTCCACAGACATAATACTGTTTGAAGAACAGCTCCTCAACCCTGAGCTGCTTCTGCTGCTATAAAATGTGCTATTTAAAGAACTCCACTGCTCCTTACATTCAGGTTAAGTCTGTATTTCAAATACCTAATAAAACAGCAGCCACACAGGCAGGCACTCTCGTTCACAAATACACACACACATTTTGTGCAGTAGGCACCTTATCCCTCCAAGCTATCTTACCTGCATTGGAGCCTATGACCTGAAAGTTGTTGCCCACAGGTTACTGCAGCAGACACTCAAAACTGTGAGCTATTTCCCTGGGAATGGAACCTGTAAACTGCACGGGCCACAATTCCCTACAGATGACAGCTTTCTTTGCATGTGCCCAACTACCAACCTATTCCTATTATCTTTCCGTAAAACACACAATAATCAGATATATTTGAAGAGGATCAAGAATTTGAGATACTTTTCAGAATCTAGCTGCCCAGCCCCACAACCCGCTCTTGACACTCATCTGTGGTAGTTGACCCCACTGTTGAGCTGGTTGAGAAACATCAGCCTTACAAACCCCTAAACTCCCTGACTGCGCCTCGCCACTGACCCGCTCTTTGTCTTGACAGCTGTCCATGGTTGCCCACTGTTGTAAATACTTATCTGTTTGTTTTGGTAGCCCTTCCTTTGTGTCCTTTCCCCTTCTATCACTCTAGAAGCTGTAGGGTGTTCTTAGAGTGTTTATCTATTAAGCTGTATTCCATGCTTGGCAGTTATGTGTCTGGCCAGCTGGAGAGAGGTTGCTGTTTGCTGATATCTGAATAAATCCACACCTGCTTACCTGTAAACGACCTTCGTGTCTCTGAAGTCTTTGCTTACATCATTTGGCGACGATCTTAGTAGCTGGCTGGATCCTGACTCAACAGTGTTTACAGCGTGGTTCGGAATATCGTCAGGCAGTAATTTCTTTTCAAAAGCGGATTGGATCCAGCGTGCTGAGAGATATTGTTGTGGCCTCGCAGGATGTTTCCGTAATTTTCAGCGTTTTGGCTGGTTTCGCCTGTTGCCGAGAAGCGTTGTGCTCACGTCATCGACAGTAAGCCCTTCTCCACGCATGCGCCGATTCACAAGGTTGCCTGGATACCGTGGCATCAACATCGTCTCTCTACGTAGAGACGCAACCTTGTCAGCGTTCGCGTGAAGGTTTCTGCCAGCGGAAGGTTGCCTGGATACCGGGAAGTAAACATTCAGCGCTCGTAACGCTAGTGTGTTAAAGCCAAAGGAATCGTTACCTTCTACGCAATTTAGAGGGTGCGTTACATGACGTCCTGAGCTCATTCTGTGTACTACAGCAACGCGCTTAGGAGCAACCGGCGTTACGCTAGTAAGTGCATCCTGTGGCCTCATTGCAGCTCGTAATTTAAAGGGCAACAAAACTCAGGTGTGACCATTAAAGTGGTGAATTGGAAGAGTAACAGTTGGGTTTTAACCGTTGTGTGTGTACTTTAAAAAAAAAAATAATAATATTTAATAACAGTAAGCCGTAAATATGGCACAGCAAGTCACTGTTGCACTCCCACCACCCTTTTTAAAGGAAGCTGGCACGCCTGAAATTCCGTGGGAAGATTGGATAGTTATGTTTGACAACTATCTGGATGCCATGGATGGTCAAGAATTTCCAGCTAAGAGGAAAAAAGCGTTGTTGTTAAGTGCTTTAGGGAAAGAAGCACAGAGAATTTTTAAGTATCTTCCTCAAGCGCTGCAAGCTAGTGGTCAATCATCTCCAGATGTATACAAAGATGCAATGACCAGACTTGAGATTAGATTTTCAAAGGAGGAAAACTTGGTGATGAATAGGTACAAATTCTATAAAAATAAACAACGTGTTGAGGAATCGATTGATGACTTTGTGTCTCGTTTGAGAGAGTTATCTGTCAAGTGTAACTTTGGGACTATGGCAGATGAAATGATTCGGGACCAACTAATCGTTCAGTGCAACAATAAAAAAATCCAGGAGAGACTCTGGGCAGCCAAGAATCCGTCTTTGAAGGTTGCCGTGGACTTGGCTAAAGTTGTAGAACAGTCTGAAATTTGCATGAAGGAATTGCAAAAGTCAGGTGCTCAAGCACAAGTATCCGAGGTGTCTGAAAAGAATCCTATTGAGAGCGAATGTGGAGATGATGAATCTATCGCTGCGCTAAAATCGAAATCAAAATTTCCTGAGAGACAACGTCAGTTTGTAAAGGTTCCAACAAAATTTTGCTCAAGATGTGGGAGTAATGCTCACTCATCTGATGCAAAATTCTGTTTTGCGAATAACAAAGAATGTTTAAAGTGTGGGAAAATGGGACATTTTTCAAAAATGTGCAGATATAAAGGGAAAGCGAGAGTAGCGGTAGTGGAAGAAAACAATATTGAGATTAGACGAGAGAATGATAAAATTTTGATTGTAAATGAAACTGACACGGATATCAATGTAATCAATGAGATGCGTGAAAGACGCCCAAAGGCGGAATTTGATATTAATGGTCATGTGGTGACCTTGATGGTTGATACTGGTTCCAGGTACACCATAATTCCCGAACTACTGTTCAGGGAAGAATGGGTAGATAAACCTCTAAAACAATGTGATATTTGTCCCACAGGATACCAAGGTGAACGGATTGACATGTTAGGTTATTTTGATGCGACTATTAGTTTTTCAGGCAAATCTATCCAAGGCAAAGTTTACGTTGCCATGGACGGGCCCCCTATTCTTGGATGGATTCATCAATATGATCTACATATCATTGTGAACCCTAGAGCATCTTGTCAGGTGATGGTAGTAGATGAGGTGTCCATTGAGGACATAATTCAGGGAGCAAGCAGGGTGTTCAGAGAAGAGTTAGGGGAATTGAAAGGCTATGTACATAAGATTTTGTTAAAGGATAATTCACTGCCAGTCCAACACAAACTCAGAAGAGTTCCGCTTACAGTTAGAGATGAAGTCAAATCTCTGATTAATGAAATGCAACAAGGGGGAATTATTGAACCAGTAGAAGCTTCAACCTGGGTTTCTCCGGTTGTGATTTCCCGGAAATCTGATGGGAAAATTAGGTTCTGTGTGGACCTTAGATCCCTTAACAAGAATGTCATAGCAGATACCTTTCCCCTACCCAATATTGGTGAGTTGGTTTCTACCCTAAATGGTGCAAAATATTTCTCCAAACTAGATCTTAAAAGTGCATACCACCAGATTCGCTTACATGACGAATCAAAAAATTTGACTGCATTCATTACCACAGAGGGCACTTTCCAATTCACTAGGCTTCCTTTTGGATTAACCTCGGCTGCCAGTGTTTTTCAACGGATGGTAACTGAATTGTTTAAAGGTATTACGAAGGCAGTCTTCTTTCAGGATGATATCTTGATCTTCGGTGAAACCATCGAGGACCACAATTACGTTCTAAAAGAGGTGTTACACAGGGTTGAGAGTGCGGGGCTAACATTACGCAAGGAGAAGTGTTCATTTTTGGTGCAACAAATTGAATATTTAGGGTATGAGATCTCAGCACAAGGCGTTAAACCAAAAACAAATTTGTTGGAAGCGATACGTTCAGCGCCTTGTCCTGTAGATAAGGATCAACTTCGCTCCTTCATGGGACTTATTGAATTTTATTCAAAGTTTGTGGAAAATTTTTCAGACAAAACATTGACATTAAGACTTCTTTTAAAAAAAGGTGTTAAGTATGTTTGGGATAGTTCTCACACAGAGTGCTTTAACGCCATTAAGAGTGAATTGTGTGGGGCGAAAGTGTTAGCGTCTTTTGACATAAAACGCCCTTCTATTCTGATGGTTGACGCAAGTGCAACGGGTCTAGGCGCTGTTCTTTTGCAAAGGTATCCGGATGGTGACAGGACTATTGCGTTTGCCTCACGCACTTTGACAAGTTCAGAGAAAAATTACTCGGTAATTGAAAAAGAAGCTTTGGCTGCAGCATGGGGTGTGCAGTACTTCAGGACGTATCTTTGGGGTACTAGATTTAAGCTTATGACGGATCATAAACCATTGCTAAGAGTGTTATCTCCAGGTGGTGCTGGCAAAGGATCTCCTAGGTTGGCGAGACTTGCGTCCAAGCTGCAAGAATACCAGTATGATATTTCCTATATTCAAGGTTGGCGTAATATACAGGCCGATTGTTTGTCCAGGTTGAGTATTAAGGATGTGGAGTGTAATGTGGATAAGTCTGAAGACCAAGATGACGTGGCTATTGCATGGGTCCAGGATGTATTAGCTTTAGGCGAAGGTACATTTGATAGAGAGGAGTGGCTTTCCGCGATGTCTAAAGATACGGTATTGTTGAATGTTATGGACATGGTTAAATTGGGTGTTAGAAGGGAGAGCTGCGTCCAACCCTCTGTTAGGCCATATGTCAAAGTATTTGATGAATTATCAGTCTGTGGCGACCATATCCTCATGAGGGGAGACAGGTTTATTCCTCCATTTAGCTTGAGACCTAAGCTAATAAGTTTGGCCCACGAAGGCCATATGGGTCAGACATTCACCCAACGTAGAGTAAAAGCTGATTTTTGGTGGCCAGGATTGGATGCACAGGTTTCTTCTTGGGTAGAGAATTGTTCCTTTTGCAAGGATAGTGAAAAAAGATTAAAACTTGCAGCTGCCCAAGTTAAGAGTTGCATATCGATTCCTGAACAACCATGGCATAGTATTTGTTTGGATTTTATTGGTCCCATGAACGAGCTTCCTTCAGAAAAACGTTTTGCTATTGTAGTTGTTGATTTGTTTTCTAAATGGCTCACAGTAAGTTTTGTTAGAGATATCACTACTGAATGCACCATTAAGTTTCTTAAGGGCTTATTCCATGAGGAGGGGTGCCCTTCCTTTTTAATAACTGATAATGGCACTCAGCTTACCTCACATAGTATGTGCACGTTTTTATCCTCTTGCGGTGTAACACATCACCGTACTTCTCTTTACAATCCCCAAAGTAATGGGGTTTGTGAGAGAGCCAACAGGGTTGTCAAAGGAATCATTCAAATGTCGTGCACATCTGGTGGTTTTGCTGACGAAATGGTACAGGATATGGTATGGGCATATCGCACTACTTCTCATGATTCGTGTGGGAAGTCTCCTTTTGAATTAATGAGGGGTAGACGTCCTGGTACTAAGTTGAATCCTTCTTGGATCAAAAACAGGGGTGGCAACACTCAAAGTGGGAGTTGTTCTCCTTCTTCTACCGTGTCTATTTCACCTGGGGATTTGGTGAAAGTTAAACCTGGTAGAATAACTAAGGGACTCAATAACTTCAGAGGTCCCTATAGGGTTAAGGAGTCTTTTCAAAATTACGTTGTACTAGATAATGGTGAGAGGTGGAATCTGAGGAGAGTGGCATTGTATCAAAAGTCTGGTGTGGGTGATACTTCTACTAAGGGTGACTTGGACCCTGTGTCTAACTCGGGGTATATGTTATCTATTCCATGTGACATCACTCCGTCCTCTTCTTCGAGTTCTCTGCGGGAGGAGGGTGGTGGTGATGCTTTTCAGAGTGTCAACATTCAAGAATGTTCTTCGCCTGTAGAAACCAGAAATGCTAGACCTCGCAGACCTCCTGCGTATTTGAATGATTATTTGTGTTAATAGTAGTGGCTGGAACATTATATTTGGTGCTGTAGTTTAGTCATGTTTTATTTATTTTTGTTCTAGCTTTTAGTTAAATCTTTATCCAAATTCATCTGTAAGGGAGAAGATGTGTTGTAAATACTTATCTGTTTGTTTTGGTAGCCCTTCCTTTGTGTCCTTTCCCCTTCTATCACTCTAGAAGCTGTAGGGTGTTCTTAGAGTGTTTATCTATTAAGCTGTATTCCATGCTTGGCAGTTATGTGTCTGGCCAGCTGGAGAGAGGTTGCTGTTTGCTGATATCTGAATAAATCCACACCTGCTTACCTGTAAACGACCTTCGTGTCTCTGAAGTCTTTGCTTACATCACCCACTTTAATATCTCACCTTCGGATCCAGCCCCACAGCTTAAAAACTGCCAGTTCTGTGGGTCATGTCAATAGCCTCCACATATTTGCAGTGGCGGCTGGCATCTACGCGGGGGAGGGGGGCGCATCTGCAAATATTAATATTAAAAATAAAACCTATCTGATCTGACGTCCTCCGGAACTCTTCTGAGGAACTGGATGCTGCAATGCGGGCAGCAGTCCTGGGTCTGCTCTTATGCTGTGACAGCAGCGCCCTGATTGGAGGGAGCGGCCTCCCCAGCACCCTGGAGGCCTGCATTTGCTCTAACCCAGCTATCTTGAGACAGCTGGGTTAGAGGTTTGAAATTGCGCATGTCTGGCTGGCCTCTCAAGACGGCCGGCCAAGGGGACATACGCATTTTGAAAAGTGCTCAAATAGCCCACCCTCCTCCCTACTGCTGTCATTCAGGAGCGGACCCGCCCCCTTCCGGATGCTTGGGTCAGGACAGGAGGACAGAGAATAAAATGGCAAATGAATGACCATTTTATTTTCATCTTTGGGGTTAATTTAAGCAGAGCAAAGCTGCATATTTTAAGTCTCTCCTCTGGACCACTAAGGTGCCACCAAGTGCCATTCGGCCAAGGGTGGAGGTTATAATACATGTTAGACGAGGCTACTCCGACGCCTTCCTGGAGCCACAATTGTGTTTCCCCATGACAGCAAACCCAGCAAGGGGTAAAAGGAAACAAGGCAGAACTGTGGCAGGACAGTGGAAGCATAAGATCAATCAATTACAAGTCAAAACCGGTCTGGGGCTGCTTGTTTTCCTGTCAAAAGTGGATCTGCAGAGACATAGCATCAAGGGGAGTGTTTGGGGTGCTACATCACCCCGCATAAATCTATTCTCTAGTAAATAGTTGGGTACAGATGTTTCCAGTCGTGTGTGATGAGGAGTCTGTCGGATTTCACCTGGGATTATTACACACCCAATCAAAAGGACACGTACACACGGTCTCGTCTATTTTTCAAATGTATTACATTTTGTTGGTTATTTTATTAAATATTGGGGCATATCTATGAGGAAATGGCGCAGCACGGCGGCACATTTTGCAGCGCCACGCTGTGTCATTTAAAAAACGCAGTGATGCACTCTATTCACAACAATATGGCGCACACCTGTGTTTTACCTTGCGCTGGCGCCAACATGGACACCCTTGCAACTTAGTGCAAGGGTGTCTGTGTTGCAGGAAATTATTGTTTATGTGCAGGAAGGTGTCACTTCCTAAACATAAACAAGCAATAATGTTGAATTGTTACTTTTAGAAAAAGCAGAAACGAGGAGAAATAAAAGTATTGTAAAACTGTGTGGAAGGGTACCATATGTACAAAGAGACGCTAAGCTAAGTAAAGTGGCTTAACGCCACTTTGTAAATATGGTGCAGGGCATTGCGCCACAGGAGAGCTGGAAACATTTGCATTCTGGTGACGCAATCCCCTTGCAAATATGCCCCATTGTGTTTTAAATTTTCCCTTGCAACCTACACTCTGCTCCTTTTCCACCGCCTCTTAAACTTCCCTTCTGCACTGCTTCCCTTATAACGTATTTTAATATGCTATGCCAGGATGGTTGTCGGAAAACCTGAAGCTCACAGCTTACTGGCCAACTTACGCCTCTGTGGATCTGGCCTGGGTGTTCAGATTGGACTCTTCCTACTGGAACAAAACTAATTGATTTGCATCTGACTAGTCTCTGTCTAGGAGTCTAGAGTGACAAAGTGGTTAAAAAATGATGGAGTGGAATGCGTTCCGAGCAATCACCAGTGGCAGCGATTAATGTAAGCAACCCACCCGTTGTTTCAGGAGTTGCCATCATGGTTTCGTGAGTTAGTGGCCTGCAGATCTCTAAGGTTGGTTCATGTTTCGTCTTCTCTGATGTTACCCACCACCTTAGTTATTTCCATCGGTATTCTGTTGAAAGCCCTCTGCAAGCACTCTGGAGTCTCTGAAATGGCCCTCTGTCTCAGTATGTTCATGGACCTCCTAACAAGGCTGCTCTACACTGTCCGGTCTCTCTTTCATTCCAATCTGGCCACTGCCAAGACTTTTCTTGAGGCCCCAGGGAAGTTGGCTATTACTGGGCAATAACATTTAAGGGTATTGTCATTTATCATTGGTGTTCAAGGGCCACAAATTGTTGCACTCAAACTGATCAACCAAGTCGTCCTTTCAGGGTAATGGTGATGTGTATTCGAGGCGTACTACAGGAGGTGATGTGTGGTCAGAAACTCAGAAAAAGTATGACATTTTAAACAACAACTTGGGTGTTCAGGCAGTCCTCTATACCGTTCAAAAGAAACAGACTTTAAAAGCAGGTAATATCAGATCTGCAGGGAAAAAGACAAGCACCTACCACCCTGGAGGTCAGAGTTACCCACCCAAAGGTTTCTCTAACTCCTATCTGCTGAGCACTAATGCATTTTTAGGGGTGGGCAGAGCTTACGGAGTTGCACTACGCAGAATTCTGCAGAGTTGCATAAAAACTCCGTTGAATTCCGCGGAGTTCCGCAAGCGGGCAGAGTTGCACCACTCGCCCAATAGCTGCATGTAAGAAGTGTTAAAATACATTTTAAGTTGAATTAGTTGACTCGATATGCTAAATAGGGCCTATAAATTGTATTTAATCCATAGTGGACAGACGACGAGGGAAAATACAATTTGAAAAAAAAAGAAAACCACTACTCTAGCGCTCGCCGCATCACCGAGGTAGGTGGTTTTCTTTTTTTAAATTGTATTTTCCCTCGTCGTATGTCGACTCTCCCCCTCGCCCCCGCTCTTACCTGCACCGCCCACCACTGCCTGAAGGATTGGATTATATACATTTTTATTTACCGAGAAGTATTCTGAAGTTGTGTGTGATTTGAAAATTAATTTTGAACTGGGGTACTTGTCTGTCCTCTGAAGACCGTGATTATATGTTCCGCTAAAAGATCCTGTGTTAGAAGAGCACATTATATATTTATATATATATATATATATATATATATATATATATATATATATATATATATATATATATATATATATATATATATATATATATATATATATATATATATATATATATATATCGCGCTCGGTGGGGAGTGACCAAAAATTGAGTCGCACTCGAACCAAGGAAAGCTTTCCCCAAACAGCCTTTAATTTCGAATCAACCAGCACAGTTTGTCAGCAAATCATCGGCTTGAAACTGCAATCCTGACGCGTTTCGAGAGGTTCTCTTCTTCAGAGGATAGAGCAGTCGGAAAGCGTGTGGATGGCTCACCTTCAAATTTGAAGTAACATTGCATGCCCCTGATTGGCTACTCTGGATGAGTCTATGCATTGCTTCATGGGAGGTGTAGTCCTTTCTTTTTCCCCAGATGGATGCGCTTTCAACATTGATTGTAGGCTCTCACTTGAGCCTCTGGCAAATGTAACTGGTGCATTTCTTGTCCTTAGTCCCACAACGAGCCCCTCGTATACGAGCCCTGTGGCCCCCACATTCCGGAGTGGTGCAGACTCAGCGGCTGGACAGCCGCCAAAACATCGCGCTCGGTGGGGAGTGACCAAAAATTGAGTCGCACTCGAACCAAGGAAAGCTTTCCCCAAACAGCCTTTAATTTCGAATCAACCAGCACAGTTTGTCAGCAAATCATCGGCTTGAAACTGCAATCCTGACGCGTTTCGAGAGGTTCTCTTCTTCAGAGGATAGAGCAGTCGGAAAGCGTGTGGATGGCTCACCTTCAAATTTGAAGTAACATTGCATGCCCCTGATTGGCTACTCTGGATGAGTCTATGCATTGCTTCATGGGAGGTGTAGTCCTTTCTTTTTCCCCAGATGGATGCGCTTTCAACATTGATTGTAGGCTCTCACTTGAGCCTCTGGCAAATGTAACTGGTGCATTTCTTGTCCTTAGTCCCACAACGAGCCCCTCGTATACGAGCCCTGTGGCCCCCACATTCCGGAGTGGTGCAGACTCAGCGGCTGGACAGCCGCCAAAACATCGCGCTCGGTGGGGAGTGACCAAAAATTGAGTTGCACTCGAACCAAGGAAAGCTTTCCCCAAACAGCCTTTAATTTCGAATCAACCAGCACAGTTTGTCAGCAAATCATCGGCTTGAAACTGCAATCCTGACGCGTTTCGAGAGGTTCTCTTCTTCAGAGGATAGAGCAGTCGGAAAGCGTGTGGATGGCTCACCTTCAAATTTGAAGTAACATTGCATGCCCCTGATTGGCTACTCTGGATGAGTCTATGCATTGCTTCATGGGAGGTGTAGTCCTTTCTTTTTCCCCAGATGGATGCGCTTTCAACATTGATTGTAGGCTCTCACTTGAGCCTCTGGCAAATGTAACTGGTGCATTTCTTGTCCTTAGTCCCACAACGAGCCCCTCGTATACGAGCCCTGTGGCCCCCACATTCCGGAGTGGTGCAGACTCAGCGGCTGGACAGCCGCCAAAACATCGCGCTCGGTGGGGAGTGACCATAAATTGAGTCGCACTCGAACCAAGGAAAGCTTTCCCCAAACAGCCTTTAATTTCGAATCAACCAGCACAGTTTGTCAGCAAATCATCGGCTTGAAACTGCAATCCTGACGCGTTTCGAGAGGTTCTCTTCTTCAGAGGATAGAGCAGTCGGAAAGCGTGTGGATGGCTCACCTTCAAATTTGAAGTAACATTGCATGCCCCTGATTGGCTACTCTGGATGAGTCTATGCATTGCTTCATGGGAGGTGTAGTCCTTTCTTTTTCCCCAGATGGATGCGCTTTCAACATTGATTGTAGGCTCTCACTTGAGCCTCTGGCAAATGTAACTGGTGCATTTCTTGTCCTTAGTCCCACAACGAGCCCCTCGTATACGAGCCCTGTGGCCCCCACATTCCGGAGTGGTGCAGACTCAGCGGCTGGACAGCCGCCAAAACATCGCGCTCGGTGGGGAGTGACCAAAAATTGAGTCGCACTCGAACCAAGGAAAGCTTTCCCCAAACAGCCTTTAATTTCGAATCAACCAGCACAGTTTGTCAGCAAATCATCGGCTTGAAACTGCAATCCTGACGCGTTTCGAGAGGTTCTCTTCTTCAGAGGATAGAGCAGTGGGAAAGCGTGTGGATGGCTCACCTTCAAATTTGAAGTAACATTGCATGCCCCTGATTGGCTACTCTGGATGAGTCTATGCATTGCTTCATGGGAGGTGTAGTCCTTTCTTTTTCCCCAGATGGATGCGCTTTCAACATTGATTGTAGGCTCTCACTTGAGCCTCTGGCAAATGTAACTGGTGCATTTCTTGTCCTTAGTCCCACAACGAGCCCCTCGTATACGAGCCCTGTGGCCCCCACATTCCGGAGTGGTGCAGACTCAGCGGCTGGACAGCCGCCAAAACATCGCGCTCGGTGGGGAGTGACCAAAAATTGAGTCGCACTCGAACCAAGGAAAGCTTTCCCCAAACAGCCTTTAATTTCGAATCAACCAGCACAGTTTGTCAGCAAATCATCGGCTTGAAACTGCAATCCTGACGCGTTTCGAGAGGTTCTCTTCTTCAGAGGATAGAGCAGTCGGAAAGCGTGTGGATGGCTCACCTTCAAATTTGAAGTAACATTGCATGCCCCTGATTGGCTACTCTGGATGAGTCTATGCATTGCTTCATGGGAGGTGTAGTCCTTTCTTTTTCCCCAGATGGATGCGCTTTCAACATTGATTGTAGGCTCTCACTTGAGCCTCTGGCAAATGTAACTGGTGCATTTCTTGTCCTTAGTCCCACAACGAGCCCCTCGTATACGAGCCCTGTGGCCCCCACATTCCGGAGTGGTGCAGACTCAGCGGCTGGACAGCCGCCAAAACATCGCGCTCGGTGGGGAGTGACCAAAAATTGAGTCGCACTCGAACCAAGGAAAGCTTTCCCCAAACAGCCTTTAATTTCGAATCAACCAGCACAGTTTGTCAGCAAATCATCGGCTTGAAACTGCAATCCTGACGCGTTTCGAGAGGTTCTCTTCTTCAGAGGATAGAGCAGTCGGAAAGCGTGTGGATGGCTCACCTTCAAATTTGAAGTAACATTGCATGCCCCTGAGCGCGATGTTTTGGCGGCTGTCCAGCCGCTGAGTCTGCACCACTCCGGAATGTGGGGGCCACAGGGCTCGTATACGAGGGGCTCGTTGTGGGACTAAGGACAAGAAATGCACCAGTTACATTTGCCAGAGGCTCAAGTGAGAGCCTACAATCAATGTTGAAAGCGCATCCATCTGGGGAAAAAGAAAGGACTACACCTCCCATGAAGCAATGCATAGACTCATCCAGAGTAGCCAATCAGGGGCATGCAATGTTACTTCAAATTTGAAGGTGAGCCATCCACACGCTTTCCGACTGCTCTATCCTCTGAAGAAGAGAACCTCTCGAAACGCGTCAGGATTGCAGTTTCAAGCCGATGATTTGCTGACAAACTGTGCTGGTTGATTCGAAATTAAAGGCTGTTTGGGGAAAGCTTTCCTTGGTTCGAGTGCGACTCAATTTTTGGTCACTCCCCACCGAGCGCGATGTTTTGGCGGCTGTCCAGCCGCTGAGTCTGCACCACTCCGGAATGTGGGGGCCACAGGGCTCGTATACGAGGGGCTCGTTGTGGGACTAAGGACAAGAAATGCACCAGTTACATTTGCCAGAGGCTCAAGTGAGAGCCTACAATCAATGTTGAAAGCGCATCCATCTGGGGAAAAAGAAAGGACTACACCTCCCATGAAGCAATGCATAGACTCATCCAGAGTAGCCAATCAGGGGCATGCAATGTTACTTCAAATTTGAAGGTGAGCCATCCACACGCTTTCCGACTGCTCTATCCTCTGAAGAAGAGAACCTCTCGAAACGCGTCAGGATTGCAGTTTCAAGCCGATGATTTGCTGACAAACTGTGCTGGTTGATTCGAAATTAAAGGCTGTTTGGGGAAAGCTTTCCTTGGTTCGAGTGCGACTCAATTTTTGGTCACTCCCCACCGAGCGCGATGTTTTGGCGGCTGTCCAGCCGCTGAGTCTGCACCACTCCGGAATGTGGGGGCCACAGGGCTCGTATACGAGGGGCTCGTTGTGGGACTAAGGACAAGAAATGCACCAGTTACATTTGCCAGAGGCTCAAGTGAGAGCCTACAATCAATGTTGAAAGCGCATCCATCTGGGGAAAAAGAAAGGACTACACCTCCCATGAAGCAATGCATAGACTCATCCAGAGTAGCCAATCAGGGGCATGCAATGTTACTTCAAATTTGAAGGTGAGCCATCCACACGCTTTCCGACTGCTCTATCCTCTGAAGAAGAGAACCTCTCGAAACGCGTCAGGATTGCAGTTTCAAGCCGATGATTTGCTGACAAACTGTGCTGGTTGATTCGAAATTAAAGGCTGTTTGGGGAAAGCTTTCCTTGGTTCGAGTGCGACTCAATTTTTGGTCACTCCCCACCGAGCGCGATGTTTTGGCGGCTGTCCAGCCGCTGAGTCTGCACCACTCCGGAATGTGGGGGCCACAGGGCTCGTATACGAGGGGCTCGTTGTGGGACTAAGGACAAGAAATGCACCAGTTACATTTGCCAGAGGCTCAAGTGAGAGCCTACAATCAATGTTGAAAGCGCATCCATCTGGGGAAAAAGAAAGGACTACACCTCCCATGAAGCAATGCATAGACTCATCCAGAGTAGCCAATCAGGGGCATGCAATGTTACTTCAAATTTGAAGGTGAGCCATCCACACGCTTTCCGACTGCTCTATCCTCTGAAGAAGAGAACCTCTCGAAACGCGTCAGGATTGCAGTTTCAAGCCGATGATTTGCTGACAAACTGTGCTGGTTGATTCGAAATTAAAGGCTGTTTGGGGAAAGCTTTCCTTGGTTCGAGTGCGACTCAATTTTTGGTCACTCCCCACCGAGCGCGATATATATATATATATATATGTGTGTATGTATTATCTACTGGCGGTCGCCAGTAGATAGTTATAGTTAGAAACCGAGTTTCCATAGGAAATCTGAAAATTCTATTTTGAATAACTTTGGCGCCGGTTGACGAATCCTCGCGAAATTTTCAAAACTAATGGGGCGCTCCGCTCAGCTCCTACCCTGAAAGTCTCGGGGTGATTCGTCAAGCGGGGGCTGAGAAAAAAGGGGGGTCCCAAAACGCGTTTTCCCCATGCATTTTCCCATAGGACCTTTAGTTGAACGGCTGAACAGAATTACTTGAAATTTGGCAAAGAGGTAGTCCTCAGGTCAGGGATGTGCCTTTTGCATATATGGAGTCAATCTGTTCAGTAGTTCCTGAGAAAATTGCAGTTAAAAGTACATAAATATCTATAGGTGCGCACCGTGCGTGCACGGTGCGCGCACCTTAAGGTGCGCGAGCGTAATTCTGATTGGTGGTTACATGTCAGTCAACGTTCGAATCGGTCGAAATCAGGAAGTGTCGGCCGCCATTTTGTGTGTTTTGTGTGTGACAGTGAAAAAGAAAGGTGGAGAACGTGAAAAGGGGGCAGGGTAGAGAGTTCCTGACCCCCTAGTCTTTGTCAGGGGGTCCCTGAAGGACCGCGAAGGGTGAAAAAAACATTTTATTTTTTTTTCAAAAAATCGCGGGGTGCGCGCACCGTGCGCGCACGGTGAAAAACCTTAAAAAAAAAAATATATATATATATATAAAATATAATAAAACATACATAACTTAGCATTTAAAAAATCTTACAAATTCACTTAAAAAACCATAGGTTTCACACATGTTATAGTTAGGAATTAGTATTTAAAAAACCTTGCAAATTCACTTAAAAAACCATAGGTTTCACACATGTTATAGTTAGCTGGACATTTCACTGGTAAAAAACCATTGAAATTCCCCCGTTATAGTTAGTTCAGATAACTATAACTCGCGTGACCGCCACTCTATCACAAGGATGATGTCATCAGTGATGTCATGATTGATGCCACTGACCATGTCATGAGTGATGTAATATGTGACATCATGAGCAGTGGATTGCGGGCGCGCGAGTTATAGTTATCTGAACTAACTATAACGGGGGAATTTCAATGGTTGTTTACGAGTGAAATGTCCAGCTAACTATAACATGTGTGAAACCTATGGTTTTTTAAGTGAACATATATATAGAGAGAAAATAAACTGAAGCTGGATGGTAAAACTCACCCAAGTGTCGGAGTCTGATTTCGGAAGTGAAATTGGAGGTGGTTTGAATATATATATATATTACCTACTGGCGGTCGCCAGTAGGTAGTTATAGTTAGGACCACGTTTCCATAGGAAATCCGCAACATTCTATTTTGAATAACTTTGGCGCTGGTCGACAAATCCTCGCGAATTTTTCAAAATAGGTGGGGCGCTACGCTCCGCTCCTACCCTGAAAGTCTCGGGGGGATTCGTCAAGCGGGGGCTGAGATAAAAGGGGGGTCCCAAAACGCGTTTTTCCCATGCATTTTTCCATAGGACCTTTAGACAGGGCTACAGCCCGAACGGCTGAAGAGAATTACTAGAAATTTGGCAGAGAGGTAGTCCTCAGGTCAAGGAAGTGCCTTTTGTAGGTTTGGTGTAAATCTGTTCAGTAGATTCTGAGAAAATAGCCTTTAAATCAATATATATATGTGAGCCAGCTTACGGTGCGCTTACGGTACGCTTACCGTACGCGTACGGTGGCGTGCGCGAGCGCGATTCTGATTGGCTCTTAGATCTTAGTAAACATTCGAATCGGCCGAAACCAGGAAGCGGCGGCCGCCATTTTCTCTCTCGCACTGAGAGTGATTTTTAAAATATAAAGCCCAAAAACATGTAAAGGGGCTGTTTAGACAGCTCCCACACACATAGCCATGTGGAGGCAGTCTCCAAAGATCCCCCAAGGCCAAAAACTGAATTTTTATTTTTTCGGCAATTTCGCCGATTACGCGTACCGTACGCGTACGGTAAAAAATTAAAAGAAAAAAAAAATTATCCACACTCTCTCCACCCCGTGTGCAATTGGCGCCCGAAGGGCACCAATTGTGCATGGCTTATCAGTTATGAGATAAACTAAAATATTTAAAAAAATAATAATAAAAAAAAAACAAAAAAATTATCCACACTCTCTCCACCCCGTGTGCAAATGGTGCCCGAAGGGCACCATTTGTGCATGGCTTATAAAATATACGAAAAATTAAAATATTACCTTTCAAAACGAAGTGCATCATATGTCCTCCATGTGCGCACGGTGCGCGAAGCGCATCGTGCGTACATGGCCCATCTAGCGTAACGTGGGCACGCGGTGCGCGTAGCGCACCGCGTGCCCACCGTGCGTGCACGGCACTAACTGCGTAAAGTGGGCGCGCGGTGCGCGAAGCGCACCGCGTGCTCACTGTGCGCGCACGGTGCGCGAAGCGCACCGTGTGCACACGGAACGAACTGCGTTAAGTGGGCACGCACGCCACGAATGGCGTAAAGTAACTTAGCATTTAAAAAACCGTACAAATTCACTGAAAAAACCATAGGTTTCACACACGTTATAGTTAGGAATTAGCATTTAAAAAACCTTGCAAATTCACTGAAAAAACCATAGGTAGAGAAAATAGCCTTTAAATCAATATATATATCTGAGCCAGCTTACGGTGCGCTTACGGTACGCTTACCGTACGCGTACGGTGGCGTGCGCGAGCGCGATTCTGATTGGCTCTTAGATCTTAGTAAACATTCGAATCGGCCGAAACCAGGAAGCGGCGGCCGCCATTTTCTCTCTCGCACTGAGAGTGATTTTTAAAATTTAAAGCCCAAAAACATGTAAAGGGGCTGTTTAGACAGCTCCCACACACATAGCCATGTGGAGGCAGTCCCCAAAGATCCCCCAAGGCCAAAAACTGAATTTTTATTTTTTCGGCAATTTCGCCGATTACGCGTACCTTACGCGTACGGTAAAAAATTAAAAGAAAAAAAAAATGATCCACACTCTCTCCACCCCGTGTGCAATTGGCGCCCGAAGGGCACCAATTGTGCATGGCTTATCAGTTATGAGATAAACTAAAATATTTAAAAAAAATAATAATAAAAAAAAAAATTATCCACACTCTCTCCACCCCGTGTGCAAATGGTGCCCGAAGGGCACCATTTGTGCATGGCTTATAAAATATACGAAAAATTAAAATATTACCTTTCAAAACGAAGTGCATCATATGTCCTCCATGTGCGCACGGTGCGCGAAGCGCATCGTGCGTACATGGCCCATCTAGCGTAACGTGGGCACGCGGTGCGCGTAGCGCACCGCGTGCCCACCGTGCGTGCACGGCACTAACTGCGTAAAGTGGGCGCGCGGTGCGCGAAGCGCACCGCGTGCTCACTGTGCGCGCACGGTGCGCGAAGCGCACCGTGTGCACACGGAACGAACTGCGTTAAGTGGGCACGCACGCCACGAATGGCGTAAAGTAACTTAGCATTTAAAAAAACGTACAAATTCACTGAAAAAACCATAGGTTTCACACACGTTATAGTTAGGAATTAGCATTTAAAAAACCTTGCAAATTCACTGAAAAAACCATAGGTTTCACACATGTTATAGTTAGCGGAAATTTTACTGATAAAAAACCAATGAAATTCCCACGTTATAGTTGGTGCAGGCAACTATAACTCACGCGACCGCAATCTTCTGCTGATGACATATGTGTCTTTATGAAAAAAAAATATTTGTAATATATGTATAGCTAAAAATGTATGGAAGAAGACATGGGCAAATAAGTGTCTAAATACAGTATTAGCCTCAGCAGAGGATTGCGGTCGCGTGAGTTATAGTTGCCTGCACTAACTATAACGTGGGAATTTCATTGGTTTTTTATCAGTAAAATTTCCGCTAACTATAACATGTGTGAAACCTATGGTTTTTTCAGTGAATATATATATATATATATATATATATATAGAGAGAGAGAGAGAGAGAGAGAGAGAGAGAGAGAGAGAGTGTGCATTGGTAAGGTATCAGATGATTTAAATGATGTTCCTTATTTTTCAGTTCCACAAATTTCAAGTAGTAACTATACTCATGTTCCACAAATTGTGTATACCACTTGCTAGCTTCTACATAGCTAATAACGACCAGACCCTCACCCACCAGGTTTCCCATGTAGGATCCCATGACCTCCTGCAGTGTGTCTGAACTCCTGCTTACCTGCTAGTAGTGGGATGAGATAAGCCTACTTTTCTTTATAGGGGTGTCTCATTATGACTACATTAGGGCACTTGTATATCTCACTTTCTGTAATCTCTTTAATTGTCACCAAAATATTCACCTAAACCCCCCATATCTTAGGACAACCCAAAAGGATATGCAAGACTTTTGCAAATTCACTGCAACCCTTCCAACATTTGTCCGACCAGTGTGTGTATAGCGATAATCTCTCAGGGGTTAGATGACATCTTGTAGGGTGTCTCCTTACCTTACTAAGGCTAGCATGACTGTAGTTTCTAATGAGTGTTTTCTCCCACTGATCATCATCTAGGTGAAGACCCAGGTTGTTTTCCATGCCTTCCTGCAGAATGCTTTATTTCTCCCTTTGAGTTTCTGTAGGACATGGCATAGGTCAATGACCACATGTTAAATTTCAGTGTGTGATTTATGGCATTTTTCCATGGGCATTAAGCCTCTGGTATCTGCCTGCCTCATCACGGGTTGGGGGTCCCACTGTTTCACCTGTGTATACCAATACTGCCCCCCCCCCAAAAAAAGCCAAATTCTTTCCCCATGGCCTCAAAACTCGAAATTCCATCCCCTTGAAACATATCCCCCATTCTGAAGCATCATATCTCAGCCCATTTGCGAAACATACCCTTCTGTTAACCTGGGTTAAAGTAAGCATTGCCCCCATAGTGGCGTAAATAGTGATGGGTAGGTTATCAATTTACCTTTGCTATTTAATATGTCCCATGTCCTCATCACTGTAGACACTACTGGTGACCAGTATATTATCTCTGTTTCTGAGATTTGGGAATCCATGGTATCTCCTACAGGGATCTCTTGTCTAATCTAAAATCTACTGAACACCACTCTTTGACCGATTCTCCCTTCATCCACTCCACGAGATACCCGTGTTGAGATTCCTGATAGTTGGTTTCTATATTCAGTACGACCATGCCACCCTGTTTGGGGGTGCATGGTGCTCTGCATTTTCTGCATCTATGGTTTCTTGGTGTTATATATATATGTTGCCATTAGGTACTTATAATTCGGATCTAGTTTCCATAGGAAAAGCGTGTTTTGTTTTGCTAATAACACTGGTGTCGTTTGACGAATCTTCACAAAATGTTCAAAACTAAATTGACACTCACATCAGATGCTGTTTGGAACATTTTGGGGGTGAGGGACGAGAAAACGGGGGGGGGGGTGTCTCAAAATGCCTTTTCCCCATGCAATTTCCCATAGGGATTTTGAACACGACTACAGCCCGAACCGCTGAACGGAATGACACCACATTTGGCAGAAGGCTAGCTCTTGGTCCGGAAAGATCTTTTTTGGTGATTTGATGTAAATCTGTTCATTATTTTTGTATTTATTAAAGGAAAAAGATAATTGTATATTTAGAGACGTGGAGGGTTCGCTGATCAGACAGAGCTGAAGATAAGATCTGATTGGCTGCCATAACTTCAACCAGGAAGTGGTGGCATCCATATTTGAACTCGAACTCAGCCAAGTCCCAAGAATTTTTTTTTTTAAAAAGGGGGCAGTGTCTGAGCACCCTGACCCCCTAGGCCTGGTGTTTGAGTCCCACAGAGACTCTGTTTGGGGCTAAAAACATTTGTTTCCAATTTTATTGCGAATCCACCGAAGGCCATGGCTGGATTAACGTATAGTAATTAAATATTACTTTAATGTAAAAAAAAACACCTAGAAATTAACAGAAAAAAACAAAGGTTACATGGTGGTATAGTTAGGAAATACCATTAAAAAAAACTAGAAATTCACTGAAAAAAACAAAGGTTATAGGGACGTTATAGTTGGGAAATAGAATTATAAAACCTTAGTAATTCACTAAAACAGTTATAGTTAGGTTCAGATTTTACACAAAGAATTTACACAAAGCCACAGAAATTTAGCAGTTGTAGTATTACTTATCTCAATAAACTATAACTCGTGCCCTAAGGTAACTATAACGTGCACCCTCGCCGTACATTGCTAATTATCCCACATCAGTCATGACATTTTCTATGACATAATTGATAATATCACTGTAACATTTCCAGTACAATTATTGATGAGAAAACTATGCATGGCGAGGCGCGAGTTATAGTTACCTTAGGGCACGAGTTATAGTTTCTTCAGATAAGTAGAACTATAATGGCTGAATTTCCATTGTTTTGTGTGTAAAATCTGAATCTAACTATGCCATCAATGTACCCTTTATTTTTTCAGCAAATTTCTAAGATTTTCTTTAATTCTATGTCAAAACTATAACATCCCTGTACTCTTTCTTTTCAGTAAATAAATATATTATAAACATATACATACACATATATACACACACATATATACATACATACACACATATATACATATACATATATACATATATATATACACATATATATATACACACACATATATACACACATATATATATATTATCTACTGGCGGTCGCCAGTAGATAGTTATAGTTAGGACCGTGTTTCCATAGGAAATCCGCAACATTCTATTTGGAATAACTTTGGCACCGGTTGACGAATCCTCGCGAAATTTTCAAAATAGGTGGGGCGCTCCACTCCGCTCCTACCCTGAAAGTCTCGGGGGGATTCGTCAAGCGGGGGCTGAGAAAAAAGGGGGGCCCCAAAACGCGTTTTTCCCATGCAATTTTCCATAGGGACCTTTAGTCCAAGGTACAGCCCGAACGGCTGAACAGAATTACTTGAAGTTTGGCAGAGAGGTAGTCCTCAGCTCAGGGATGTGCCTTTTGCATATATGGTGTCAATCTGTTCAGAAGTTCCTGAGAAAATCAAAAGTAAAATCATATATATATGTGGGCGGAGCCTAATGACACATCTCATCCTGAGATCTGATTGGCTGTCAGCACTTCATCCAAGAAGTGTTGGCAGCCATCTTGGGACCAATATACATGATAGCACCTCATTAAAAAGCATTGCAGTTAATAGAAGGTTTTAAGACTTTAGTTACATTATAAATCATTTGTTGATGGTACCATACTCATTTTAGGAATTGTGGTATGTTCTAAGGTGATTTCACCATGTGAAAAAGCCTTCTGCTGAGATATCATGATTGAGAGAAAAATATTTTCTCATGCTTTTCCCACAGAGGTTTGGAAGGTGATCTATAAGCTAAACTGAGAGCTTATTTTCTGTAAATTCACATTATCTTTCTCAGTCATGTGAGAATGAAGTCTGACATTCTCAGTAAAACATGTACATCCAACAAGGGCAGAGACTGTCAGTTGATTCCTTTGTGTTCTACTGCAGCTTCCCAGAGTGTTCCAAAGAACAACTAGAGCGCCAACAGTCCTACTTATGATAAACGTATGGCACACCTGAAGCCATCTTGCTTGGATTAAAGTGGTAACTCTTAAAACATTTAATTTAAAAAGGAACAAAATGAGGGGGTTCATTTTTCCATAAAAAGTATGATTAGTGCTGCAGAAAGAAAAATTAGGGCACATTTTGAGTGACTTCTCAAATCCTCTTCTATTTCATTAAAAAATTCTGACATGCAGACTGAAACATGCACTTTTAATACCAGGAGCAGACTTCCATGGTGAACAGCAGTTTTACTACAGTGATCTAATGAGCAACTAGAGTGCTAACATTCAGAATTTATGGCAAATGTGTGACATATCTGAATACCTTCATGATGGAATCAAAGTAAAAAACTGAAAGCATTTCCTACTGAGGAGACTGCAGTTCATGAGGAAATTAGGAAACTTCATAACAAATAAATCTCCCAAGATGGCCACCGGAGACAAAAGAGCCCAAATGTAGCCCAAAATCACCCAGATGTAGCCCAAATATATCCCAATGACAGAGGTGTGCAAAACACTTATTATTTTGTGTTTTTGCAGTGTTATATAGTGCAGACTTGTCAGGTATTGGAGTGCTTTACATGAGCATTGGTTACATCACACAAGAACAAATTAATTTTGGTTGCAGACATGGGGAGACTAAGTGATTTGACCAGAATCACAGAATGTCGAGCTGAAGCAGAAACTCCAACCTGGTTCCCCAGTTGCAAAGTCTGCAGTTCTGGAAGTAACACCACATCCTCTCCCCTAAGTGCAACATTTAATCAAGTGATCAACTGGATAAAAAAACATAAAGATAACAAATAATTTAAAAGTGCTTTGTCGCTATTTGAAAACTCAGAAAATATGTCCTTATTTTAGTCTTTTAGAGCACTAACCATAATTTTGATGCCAATAAGATGCTCTCATATATGTAATTTCTAAAGGAAATGCTCTAGGTATTACAGTTTTGATTACATCAAGATGACATTAGGCGTTCCACACTTTTGTAATAAATATAGAATGTTAGCAATCTAGTTGTTCATTAGGATACTGTTGAGAGGCAGAGGCCAGGGGCACGGACTCTGAAAATTGAAGGCAGGTAGGAGGGTGCAAAGGCAACAATTTAACCACACTGAGCAGGCAGGAAGGGCCGTGGCAGCACAACAGACTAAGGAGGGCAGTGGAAAGGGGGGCAGGGGCAACAAACCAACAATACAGGACTTGCAAGAGAGGCTGTGGCAATGTAATAGACCATTGTGGGCAGAAGGAAGAGGCAATGGTAGTACAACCATACATGCCAACAGACCCGATTCAGCCAGGAAACGTCCAATGTTTTTAAGCTCAAATGGGCTTTATTTGATCTGTCTCCTGTCTACAATCTCCTCTTTTTCAATGTAACTCAAAGGGGAAAATCAATACCCCAGTTTTTTTTCAAAATCTCCCACTTACCAAGTTCAAAATGTTCGCAAGTATGGTACATTGGATCATGAAAGGAAATGGGGTAGGGACATGGACTTGGATAACAGAGGACAGGAGGGACATGGAGAGATGCACCAAACTGACCCTGCAGGGCAGGCATCAGGGTTTGCAGCAGCACAATATACCACACAGGGCATGCGGGACGGGAGTGCAGCACAACAATCCATAGAAAGCAAGAGGGAGGGGACAGGACCATGCACATGGACAACAGAGAACAGAGGGGCAAGAGGCAATGGTAGCTAGCTGACCATAATGGACAGACAGGAGAGAAAGCTGCAGCATAACAGACCATAAAGGGCAGGAGGGACGGATCAGGGGCATTACAATGGAACAGACAAGCCAGGAGGGAGGGAGTAGGGGTCTGCACATGTAAACAGAGGGCTGGGGGCAAGGGGGCAGGGCAGGAGCAGCAAGATAGCCATGGAGGTGAGGCAGGATGGGCACTAGAAGCAAGACACACCATGAAGAGCAACAGTGAGACTGTGATGGAATACACACAGACCATGGAGGGAAGGTGGGAGGGGGTCAGGGGCAGCTAACTGACCACACAGGGAAGGTGGGAGGGGCCATGGCAGCACAGAAGACCATGCATGGCTAGTGGGAGGGTTAGTGGCAGCACAATTGCTATGATGGGCAAGAAGGAGGGTGCAGGGGCATGCACAAAGGACGATGGAGGATAGAAGGGAGGGTCAGGACCTGTGCACAGACAAGAAAGTTCAGGGGAAGGGGCCTCACAACAGACCGCACGGGGCAGGCAGGAGGAGCAGTTGCAGCACAACAGACCAGGGAGGGCAGAAGGGTGTGGCAGTACAATGGACCATGTAGGACAGGAGGAAGAGGATAGGGGTATGGCATGTGGACAGGCAGGGTGGAGGTGGCAGGGACAGGTTACAGTCATCTGACAATGCTAGGCAGGTGGGAGGGGAGTGGCAGCTCAACAGAACACTCAGAGTAGATAGGAGTGGCAGTTCCATGGAACATGGTGGGCAAAAAGGATGGAGCAGGGGCATGCACAAAGACATCGGAGGGCAGGGGGAAGGAGAATAGGGGCAGCAAGCTAAGCACAGAGTTTAAGCAGGAGGTCAATGATGGTGCATAGAATTGGGCAATGGAGGGCAGGAGGAGTGGACTGGTACATCATACTAAATTGAGGGCAGTAGCAGCACATCAGACCATGCATGGCAGGAGGGAGGAGGCTAGTCCATGGATTCACACAACAGAGGATAGGGGGGAGGGGGATGGGGCAGCAAGCTAACTGTTCAGAGAAGACGGGTATTAGGAACTTTATTGTTTTTAAAACGTGTGTCTGTGCGAACTACTTAAAATATGAACAAGTATGCAGCATAATCTCACTTTTATTCAGGAAGAAGAGGACGTTTGTGACTGTGACTCCGGGCTCACTTGGCAGAAACACCCCCTGACCCTCCACCCCCTATCGCAAAATGTAATGCCCGTGAAAAGGGTAGGTGAACACAGTGTTATATAGAACATAGTCCTGAGAGCACGATTGAAAATGAAAACTAGATATAGTGTATGGTATAAACTATGCACCAAAAAGTGTGATATAAGATGAACCGGGCGTGAAATATAATATGCAATACATTGTGCGCAATGACAGATTCTTAGGAGAGCGCGAGATAGCACAGGCACTAGCGCGTGCTATGCGATATGCGCCTTGGAGTGTAATATGCACAGGGTAGTGTTGTGTAACCTAACTAGTCTCTAAAGTTGTAATATAAAATATGTGCTGGGGAGTGTAACGTTGCATATGCACTGTGACAAAGATATGGATCCCAGATTGTAATATGTATGGCATAGCACTGTGTGTTATAACATAGGCATCGAGGAAGGCACGTTAGATGGGGCAATATAACCCGTGCAAAGACAAGTGTGGCATGACATATTCACGGGGTGGTGTTACAGTGCACATGGGCTAGAGAGTGTCATAGCATATGCACTAGCTGGTGGAATACAACACAGAGGTGTGTGGCACTCAGCAGGCAATGGTGGGTGTAACACAGCATTGGGCTCTGCCAGGAGCGCGCTGTGACTCTCAAGTGATGTTCGTCTCCTTTCCAGAGAGTAAAATAAAAAGTATTACACATCCGGCAGTGGATGTGTGTTTTATTAACCGTGAGGGGGGTTTCTTGCATAGTTTTGGTCAATTTTTGTCGAATCCCCTTTGAATGGCTTGGTGTGCATGTGTATTAAATGTGCCCGTCAATAGCTACCCATGTTTGTATAAATAAACGACAAGGGTGTCTACCGGGATTAGGCACGGTAGGGCATCAGACATGTCAGAGCTTCACTAGTGGTGTAAATACATTCCACGTGGATTCATTGTATGCATAGTCGCCTTTTAATGAATATCACGCAAATCGTAATGGTGATAGGTACGTACGGTTTGTCAAGCATGTCCTAGGTGTGTCTATAAATATATATTTTTTTTAAATAATAAAAAACAGTGGCCGGCCCTGGGGATTGGGGTCAAAAAAATATAATTAGGAGGCAGGCCCTGGGGGATGGGGTCATCAGGGCCAATAAATTAGAATAAGAAGGGGAACCACACAGCCCCCCTTCTTAAAAAATTAAAATAAATAAAAGACTGGCATCGTGCCGGAGGCCACGCCCCCTCCTTGCAGCACTCTGCAAACGCGCCCCCTGGTGAGTTGTAAGTTGGGGAATTAATTCCTCTTCAATACTGAGGGTCCCTGAGGGCCAACTAGCCCATCAGGCATCTCCAGTATGCGCCAGGGAGCTGCGCTGCAGACAGGTGTTCTGAGGCCAAGCCCCTTTTTACACCTCTCTGCAACGCAGCTCTGTGGCGCTTACTGGAGGTACCTAGTGGTCTAGTTTGACCCTAGGGACCCTTAGGATTCAAGGGGACTTAATCTCTCAACTTAGAACAGCCACAGGGCGCGTTTACACAGTGGTGAAGGGAGGGGACGGGGCCTGAGGTGACGTGTGCAAACACGCACTATGGCACGTTTTAAATTGGGGATATAAGTTCCCTTAAATACTGAGGGCCCCTGGGGGCTAACTAGCCCACCAAGTGCTTCCAGTAAGCGCCACTGAGCTGCATTGCAGAGAGGTGGTCCAGGCCGTGCCACTTTTTACACATCTCTGCAACGCAGCTCTGTGGCACTTACTGGAGGTACCTAGTGGGCTAGTTGGACCCCAGGGACCCTCAGGATTCAAATGAACTTAATCTCCCAACTAAAAACAGACACAGGGCGTGTTTACACAGTGGTGAAGGGAGGGGACGGGGCCTGAGTTAACGTGTGCAAAAACGCCCTGTGGCCTGTTTTAAGAGGTAGTTTTAACCCCCCTGCCCTATTATATACTAGGGGCTTACAGAGGAGGTCATGCTAATGACAGGGGGACCCCAACGCATATTGTTCCCTCGTGTATGTAGGTGGTTTCACTGTATTCTAAGTGTCTTTTAACATAGCACTGGCTCTAGGACTGGTTAGTCAGACTCAGTTACCACCAGTATCCGTCTGAAAAAGTTGAGGGTACAGGATGATTTTGCAACAAGGCTTCTTTCTGCTCTTCTTTTTGTTCTTTCTGTGCATTTTTTCTTCTTTCTTCACATGTCCTATCTCTGTAGACATAGTTAGAAATTAGCATTTAAAAAACCTTTGAAATTCACAGAAAAAACCATAGGTTTCAGGCACGTTATAGTTAGGAATTAGCATTTAAAAAACCTCAGAAATTCACTGAAAAAACCATAGGTTTCAGGGGTGTTATAGTTAGCTGGACTTTTCACTTGTACAAAACCATTGAAATTGCCCCGTTATAGTTAGTTCAGCTAACTATAACTCGCGCGCCCGCAATGCACTGCTGATGACGTCACATATTACATCACTCATGACATGGTCAGTGACATCACTCATGACAGTTGATAGCTGAACTAACTATAACGGGGGAATTTCAATGGTTTTGTACAAGTGAAAAGTCCAGCTAACTATAACACCCCTGAAACCTATGGTTTTTTCAGTGAATATATATATAGATACATATATACACACACATTTTTTTTATATGTTTTTTTTATTTCCAAAACATAACAATTCAATCATTATCAGAATACGTAGGCAAGCAGGTACTCATATGACGACAATACAACCTGGTCGCACCCAGGGACAAGTGACATAGCCATAATCAACATATATTGTGTACCGCTCTTCAATACAATAGTGCCAAATGTCAATGATAAGCAAATGTATTAGTAACAACCAGTTGTCAATGAGGATAATGGAAAAAACACCCTTGTCGCACATTTAAGACTACTAAACGAATTTCCCCCCACCTTCTTATCCCTCCCCCTCCCACCTATATACAGACACGTATATATATATAAACACACACACACATATATATACACACATATATATACACACGCACAAATATACACACACATATATATACACACACATATACATACACACACATAAATATACATATACACACACATACATATATATACACACATATATAAATATAGAAGAGTTCCATCTGATGCGAAACTCGTGACAAAGAGGGGGACGCAGCAGATTCCAAACGACAAGAAGACGAAATGCATCCGGAAACCAAGACGGGGTGGCCGCACAAAGTCAAGATCTAGGTCAAGGAATCGCATGGCAAACAAGCAGCAAGAGGGGGTCCAAAAAGTAGGAGTAAATGATGATTTAACTATCGTCAATCTAACTCCGAACAAACTCACGGAAGATCAACAATCAGTACTCAAAAAAGGATTGACTTTTTGTCCAGCTAAAAGATGTGAATATACACAGACTCGGATCGATTTATACCTTTTCTCTAGGAAGTTAAAATTGAAAAAATTCTTTAAACTTAAAGGTATACAGGATAACATCAGTGATTCATCCAATACGATCTCTGCACCGCCGAATTTACCTGACTCATCAACTGCCCTTACAGGGGAAGATCTGAATACATTATGTATTTTATCTAGTCAGCAAAACTCGACAGTATCTGATGTTACCTATGATGTCTCTTGCATCCAAAGCTTTGGCATAGAACAGCGTGCCCCGAGAACAAATTTCCAACAACCATCAACTTTTGTACCAATGTCCTCTTTTGACACTATAGACATTTTTGAGGAATCCGTAAAGAGAGACCTTATGAAGTTGAGACTTAGAGAATCTAAGAATTTACATAATAATCTCATTTTGAGACAAAGGACTGCCCTTTCACAACTAATGGGTGACTCTGATCTAATTTGTAAACCTTCTGACAAGGAAGGGAATGTAGTGTTAATGACCAGAAAATGTTATGTGGATGAGGCTCTGAGACTACTCTCAGATAAGACATGTTATTGTCCAATCTCTAAACTTGAGTATATTGCAAGTATTGACAAATATCACATACTTATTCAAAAATGGTTAGATCGTCATATGCTCAACTATAATGAATTCAAGTATCTAACATGCCAGTATCCCATCACAGCCACCTTCTACCATTTGCCTAAAATACATAAAAATCCAGTCAGACCACCAGGTCGTCCTATTGTATCTTCTATAGGATCCTTCACAGAACATATGTCTCAATACATTGATTTTTTCCTGAGAGACTTTGTACAGACACTATCGTCGTACATTAAAGATACTACACATGTTATTAGAAACATTACAGACACACCATGGGAATCTGACATGCTCATGATTGTTCTTGACATTACAAGCCTTTACATAAAACATGAACACGTCGTTCATGCAGTTCAATATTTTTTGAAAGGGAGATCTCTCCAATTTACTGAACACAATGCCATGCTCATTGAATTTATCCTGTTCTGTCTCAATAACAACATTTTTCTATTCGATAAGCAACATTATCGACAGATCCAAGGGACGGCCATGGGCACCTGCTTCGCCCCCAGTTACGTGAACTTGTTCGTGGGCTGGTGGGAGAGGCAGGTGGCCTGGGCCGATACATACAATCACTGGACTAAAAGTATCATCTTATGGTACAGATATATAGATGATTTGTTTATCTTATGGAAGGGACCTAAAAGTGAGGCAGAAAAATACATTGCAGCATTGAACAATAACATCCTGAATCTCCATCTGAGTGGACAACTTAGCACGCAACAAGTTCCCTTTTTAGATCTTAAGGTCTTTGTCCAAGATGGGAGAATTTGTACAACTCTTTTTAGAAAGGAGACTGCAGGGAACTCGGTACTGGAAGCGCACAGTAGTCATCAAAGATCACTGAAAAATAGTATTCCTTACGGAGAACTATTGCGCCTGAAAAGAAACTGTTCTTGTGATGTGGACTTCCAGTATGAGGCATCTGCTGCAATTGAAAGATTTGAATCACAAGGTTATTGTTCTGATCTACTAATGAAAACCTTAACTAAAGTCAATAGAATTTCCAGGCAATCTCTATTGGGTACCCAACGTGTAAGGGAAAAGACAGAACAAGACACTTGTAGGTTTATCACGACTTTTTCTAATGAGTCTGATGCTTTGAGAAAGATCCTTTGTCAGAATTGGCACATTCTGAAATCAGATGGAGTTATTGGCGATTCCCTACCAGCTTATCCACAAATAACATTTAGGAGGAGTAAATCCCTAAAAGATAAACTGGTTCAGAGTCATTATGAACCTACACCGTTCATTCAACGAATCAGCAATTTAACCGGCTTTTTTCCTTGTCTTAAATGCAAGGCATGTAGGTACAGTAAAAAAGTGTTAACATATAATGTTCCTGGAATGAAGAAACCAAGATATATTAATAAATTCTTAACATGCAACACTCCATTTTGCGTATACTGTCTTACATGTCCCTGCCACAAGCAATATATTGGCAGTACGATTCACCCTACCAAAAAACGCAACCTAGAACATGCACGAGCTATTGAAAAACAAGATCCCACATATCCCGTGGCTAGACACTTTGCCCAATATCACAACAGTGACAGAAATTTACTATCATTTTTTTGTCTAGACCATGTTCCAATCAGTGACCGGATAGGAAATAGGGAAGTTAGATTGAGAAGATTAGAATCCCGCTTTATTGTTGATCTTCAAACTACCACTCCTTATGGCCTTAATACAGAGGAAGAACTGGCATGTCATCTAGGGTAGCGTGTAGGTATTCAGTTATTTGGGGACCCATTAACTACCATTCTAGCTATGTTGAAGCCAATAGGTTGTTCTTTCTTTTCTTTTCTTCTTTTTTTCTTTGGTATAAAGTTGATGTTCACTGGGCCTGCGTATTTGAAATTGCCCATACAGGGCTTCATTTAAGACGCGGATTTAGTGTTCACAACTTTCTGTGCCCTATCCATATGTGGCACAATGAGAATTACTAGCAAGAATATTTCGCCTGCCCATACAGGGCTCAATTGTGTTTTGGTTACTTTAAACTCTGAGGGTTGGATATTTAATTAATTAACCATATATTTGTGCAATTTTGCAAGATGAATATTCATTGCCTCAAATACGATCGATTGTTGATTATTGCATACCTTCTGTTCATGTTATCACTGATGAATTTAACCGGAAGTGAGTATATCGATCTGGATGAAATTACATGATATGTGAATGTGATTATGTGAAATTTTTCATTTTCTGTAATCGTAATTTGACTGACGAGTAATCTTTTATTTCTGTCAATGATCAGTGAACCAGAACTAGAATCAGTGATCCGGATATAAACAAACTCAAAAAACTGCACTCTGTAAATAAGTCGAAAAAGGCGCGAATGCCGAAACGCGTCCTGGTTGGTGTCATCTCGGTTATGAAATAAAGTTTTACCGAGAAAACCTTGATGAGTGCGGTCCCCTTCATTCGCTGAGTGAAGTCTTCGGAGCTGAATACATATATATATATATTAGCAAGACGACTCCTTCATGATGTCTGTTTCCACAGCAAAGAGTCACGGACCCAAGAATGATGGCTCAAACCGTATTTATTTCACCAAGCCTTATGACGCGTTTCGAGCATACAAAGTGCCCTTGATCACATGCGGAAACGCAGTCCGTTATTTGTTTTTATACTTTTGAGTGCTCAACACCTGTGATAAACATAAAGAAAATACTTTCCTACACCGCGATGGGTGAGTCAGCAGCAGAGATATATACACATTTGTTTTATATTTGATACTCATATTGCTAATCTTACTAGTTTAAATACATGTCAAAGAGTGGGCATAAAGATAAAAGTAGTGCAAACTTATTACACAATTGTTGTGTTAACCAAGACAACATCTACTTAGCAGCGTTACTATAGTCTGTGTTTGTAAAAGTATAAACATGTAATTAAAACTTGTTTATAAAATCTGGATTTGATAAAAACCTAGAATAAATATATATAAATACAAATAAATATATATAAATACATATATCAACAAATTCATTTGTTACCTGCACAAACCAAATTGTGGCTTGTGCTAGCCTATTACTGCATAAATGCTTAAAACACTAAAGACCTTAGCTGCATACAACCATGCCCATAAATACTGCATTCTTTAACCGATAAGATGTCTATTAACTCATGAGTGATAAGATTTCCAATCCCTGTATATTGCATTAAGCTAGACTCCATCGGTACAATCATTGTATTTTTATTAAAGTGCTATGTGCTAAAATGTTTAAAAAAAATGTGTGCATAAGTGCGTGGAATTAAAGTGTTTTACCTAAAAGAGAATAGATAGAAATGGAGGGAATAGCAGCTGACATTGAACTGTAATATGTCATGTTATAAATCTTCTCATAGCACCTACTAAAATTGTTAAAATTTATACACTATGATGGTCTATGAGCAGCCTACATTACATGGACTACGGTATTGTATTCTTCATACCGTATCCATTGGTGGACAGATGCGGAATTTCATGGTCAAGATCATACCAGGGGTTATTAGGGTGTTAGTTAGAACTAAACCTACAAGTATATCTAAAAATCAGTTTATGACCCTTCATGATGTGGATTACAAAAAGTTATGAAGGTCTTCTGTATTATTGAGTCCATTAGGATGTTTGCTATCCAACTCAATAATAAAACGTGATTCCACTTGTCGTAGAGAGCGTTCTCTATTACCACCTCTACGTGGTTTGGGTATTGAGCTAATGACAAAATAATTTAGGCATTTAAGATCATTGTTGTGGGTTTGTTTAAAATGCCTTGCAACAGGATAGGCATCATTATTATTAACAATAGCTCGAATGTGCTGTAATATCCTGACATGCACCTGCAACTTAGTGCTGCCTACATATCTGAACCCACATGTGCATGTCAGGACATACACAGCAAATTCAGTTTTGCAATTGTAGTTGCCTATAATTTGCTTAGGTTTAGCATCAAATGGGGTCATATAGCTAGTGGTGTTAATCCCAAATTTGCAAGCTCTGCAACTTGAACATTTAAAAAAACCTTGTTTAGGTTGTAACCACATTTTGTTGAGACTTATCTCTGGGCTGTTTCTGACCAATTGTGTCCTCATTGATGTGCCTTTCCTAAAAGTGATCGTTGGGCTGTCTGAAACAAAGGGTGCCAATACCGCATCAGTGAGGATGATGGGCCAGTTGCGCTTTACAATAGATTTGATCTTTCTCTCTTGCTGATTGTATGTGATGATCAGTCGTGGTGCCGAATCATCATTGTGTGTTGCTTCAGTGTTGTCTATTGTGGGTTCTAAAAGACCTTCACGATTTTTCAGTTTTACTTTGGCCAGTGCTTCTTGTAGGACAGCCTCATTATAGCCTCTCTCTCTGAATCTTGAAATAGCTTCATTGGTGCATTGCTCTAAATCTTGCTCATGGCTACAGATTCTTTTAATACGTAAAAGTTCCCCAAACGGAATACTTCGTACTAGATGTTTAGGATGATTGCTAGAGGCATGGAGGGTTGAGTTACCTGCTGTAGTTTTTCTATGCAGTGTTGTAGTGATTTGCTCATTTTTGATAAGGACCTCAACATCAAGAAATTCAATTCTTTCTGCGTTTATATTAGATGTAAACTTCAGATTGACATTATTATCATTGATGGTATTAATAAACATTTGTGCATTATCTACATTGCCCTGCCACACCACAAAAACATCATCTATATATCTAAACCAATACTTAACATGTTGGTTGTATATTTCCGCGTGGGTGCCCCTGAGAACCTGCTCCTCCCACCAGCCTACCATCAAACAGGCATAGCTGGGAGAGAAGCAGGATCCCATAGCCACACCACGCAACTGTTTATATACATCTGTGCCAAAGAGAAAGAAGTTATTATTGAGACACCAACATATACAATCCAGTAGCATGTTGTTGTGATCGTAGGATTCAATAGCTCTTGAATTTAGAAAATGTCTGATAGCTTGTAATCCTGTCTCATGTTTTATGCACGTATACAAGGATTCAATATCCAATGTCATAAGAATCATGTCTTTATCCCATTTGATCTTTTTGATTTTCCTTAAAAAATCTCCCGTGTCTTTTACATACGTTGGTAATTTTTTAACTAGTTCTTGTAAAAAGAAGTCAATGTATTGGGATAAGTGTTCGCTCATGCTATTTATGGCTGATATTATTGGGCGCCCAGGGATAGGTACAGTTTTCTTATGGATTTTGGGAATGAAATAAATTATTGGAATCACTGGATGTGTTATCTGTAAAAACTTGAATTCTTCCAGTGAGATCATTCCTTCTCTTTTAAACTGGTGTAGTTTTTTGTCCAAAGAGTCTTTCGCTTTATTGTACTCTTTCCAGTTAGATTTTGCATAGCAAGTAGAATCCTGTAATTGTCTTTGTGCTTCTTGGATGTATTCAGTTTTGGGCCAGATGATGATATTACCTCCCTTATCACTCTTAGTGATTACCACTTCATGATTTTTTCGCAATTTATTAATCAATGCTTGATATTGTAACTCGTTGTAATTCTTTTTACGCCTTTTCTTGTTCAGCTGAAGATTGAGTTTTTTCAATTCTTCCGTCACTGTCTCATGGAAGATATCTATGGCATCTTTGGGCATTATTGGTATAAATGTTGACTTAGATTTGAAAGGGCTGCTCCCAGCCCCTTGTTGCCTGATATCCATATTTGAAAGTTGATGTTGTGTGGACATTTGCAATGCAGTGTCCTCTGTGTGTAAAATCGTCCCTTCTTTCAATTCATGTACAGTACGCAGCAGTGGGATATCTGTGATTTGGAGACCCGATTTGTTGCTGGGATTGTTCTTGTGTTGTTCTTTTAAGCCATTTTTTATAGCAAAAAACTTTTTTAGCTTGAGTTTGCGGATATATCCAAATATATCTATCCTAGTTTGAACATAGTTGAATTCATTGGGTGGACAATACGACAAACCTAGGCCAAGTATTTTTTTCTCCGCTGTTGTTAGAACTATTGATGATAGATTGACAATAGTTTTCTCATCTAGATTCTCTACTTGCGCCAAAAGTTTCTTTTTGATTTTGTTTTTTGTTTTCTTGCGCCGCTCTCTTCTTTTGACGTTGCATTTTTTTCTTTGGCTTGTTCTTGTTTCCGTGGTCTCAATGTGTTGCGCCGATCTACCGCTAAAAAATCCACTTCTTCCCCCAGACTCAGTCTTCTTAGTTCAGCATTAGTTGTAATGCTGTCACTGTCTTCTGAGGCTATGTCGCTACTCAAGGTATTGATGTCTGATTCTGATAGCGAGTCTTTGGATGTACTTGCGATTTCTGATCTAATATTAGTATTGTCCTTGACTGGGGCTGCTTTGTTATTTATTCTTTTAGCATTGGTAAATTTACGGGCAAAAGTATAGATCCTCCCTTGTTCATAATCTGCTAAATCGCGAGCAAATTTGTAAACTTTACGTGTTTTGATTTTGTCCTCCTGTTTTTTGAGGCGTCCGAGGATCTCTAGTTTCATTTTAGCTATGAGTTCATTTGGTTCAAGTAAGCTTAGTTCTTCATTGATTTTATCGATCTCCTTGACGAGCTCTAATCGATCTATTTCAGCATACTTAATAAGGATGCGTACAAGGTTCATCGATGCATCCAAATTGCTTTGTCCCCATTCCTTTAGCATAGCAGGATTCGGATTTTCAAAACTGGGAGCGAGGAGAATTCTCAATCCTCTTGGTACACGCCCTGCTTCCTCGTACTTGATTAGGGACTTGTTTTCCCACCATTTAGTGACTTCTGAACGTTTGCATTTTTCCAACTTTTTAAGAAGCTCCCTGGCCTTGGAATCTTTTCCAGCATTGTCGGTGTTAGACTGTGTGTTTCCTGCCGCCACCGGTATAGTAGGTAAATTGTTGATTATTGCATACCTTCTGTTCATGTTATCACTGATGAATTTAACCGGAAGTGAGTATATCGATCTGGATGAAATTACATGATATGTGAATGTGATTATGTGAAATTTTTCATTTTCTGTAATCGTAATTTGACTGACGAGTAATCTTTTATTTCTGTCAATGATCAGTGAACCAGAACTAGAATCAGTGATCCGGATATAAACAAACTCAAAAAACTGCACTCTGTAAATAAGTCGAAAAAGGCGCGAATGCCGAAACGCGTCCTGGTTGGTGTCATCTCGGTTATGAAATAAAGTTTTACCGAGAAAACCTTGATGAGTGCGGTCCCCTTCATTCGCTGAGTGAAGTCTTCGGAGCTGAATACATATATATATATATATATATATATAGATTATCTACTGGCAGTCGCCAGTAGATAGTTATAGTTAGGACCGAGTTTCCATAGGAAATCTGAAAATTCTATTTTGAATAACTTTGGCGCCGGTTTACGAATCCTCGCGAAATTTTCAAAACTAATGGGGCGATCCGTTCAGCTCCTACCCTGAAAGTCTCGGGGTGATTCGTCAAGCGGGGGCCGAGAAAAAAGGAGGGTCCCAAAACGCGTTTTACCCATGCATTTTTCCATAGGACCTTTAGTCGAAGGTACAGCCCGAACGGCTGAACAGAATTACTTGAAATTTGGCAGAGAGGGTAGTCCTCAGGTCAAGGAAGTGCCTTTTGCCGGTCTGGTGTCAATCTGTTCAGTAGTTCCTGAGAAAATAGCATTTAAAAGCATATAAATATCTATAAGCGCGCACCATGCGCGCACCGTGCGAGCACCCAAACGTGCGCGTGCGTAATTCTGATTGGGGGTTACATGTTAGTCAACGTTTGAATCGGTCGAAATCAGGAAGTGTCAGCCGCCATTTTGTTTGTTTTCAGTGCAAG